>NC_140360.1:24019120-24646141 GCF_963514085.1 Chelon labrosus | reverse complement strand
ATTTTTATGGAGAGTAAGTAAAGGTTGTTTGGTCATGTCTGTGCCTCACTGTATGTGCTTTTTACGTGCTTGGATGGTATGCCTGTTGATATATATGTTCACTAGAATGGTGTGTTTGTTGTTTTGTTAGTAGGCCTGTCAACTTCATATTTCACTTGTACATATATTTATGAGTTTGAAGTTGTAGAAACATGTATGTAATTTGTGCAGTGTTTTTCTACATTTGTGTGTGTGTATGTATGTATATATATGTATATATGTTTCTATGTATCTATATGTCTCCGTGTGGCCAATAAACACTTTTTTGTAGTTGGAAAATGGAAGATGGCTAGCACCATGCTGCATTGAAAGTTTTACTTAGAGCCTGCATGAACGGGGCCTAAGTAACTTTGAATGTCTGCTGTATAGCAAACACATGTGTTGTCTCAAATCTCGAATGTTCGATGCACCTAGTTCAAATGTGAAAATTTGTTTAATATAAACTTAGAGCCTGCATAAACGGGGGCCTAAGTTTATCTAGAAGAAGCACTTGCATGCAGAGAACCCACTGATTCCTCAGATGTTTTTTAGTTGGAGTCCGCATGAACGGGGCCCAACTGTACAGAAAATGCTCTTGAAAATTAGGATGTAGGGATGCTACACTAACATAAAATGATTTACATATGGGACCTTCCCTTAATCTACACAGATTGCTGCCTAAATTTATATGAGCTATTTCAAAGATAGATTTATATCTCTTGGAGTCTGCATAAACGGGGCCTAAGATGATATTGATCCTGCTGATTTTACTGTGTGAAATACATATGCAACTTCCCGGTTTTGGTGTAAAGTAAATAATAAAAAAAACAGTTAATATTTTTCAGATTACTTTGTTCAAAGAACCAACATGTTCAAAACAGGTTTTTGTTAAAATAATAGTGTTGTTGGTTATGTTCAACTTTATCACAGTTAAGCAGAAATAGCTTTCAATCCTCTTTGTATTTAAATAGTTCCTTCAGTGGTCTGACCACTGTTTTTATTCAGACTTTTATCGTGTTATATTACCAGTGTTTACCTAAAATTTGTTCTGATTTTTGGATAATCTGTTTTTGCATTAGAGATATTCATTTATGTGATCATTCAGTGTATCGTTTTATTTCATGTTGTTCTTATTACCCACCCTCAGTTTTCACCAGGTTCTCCAGTGTTGGGTCTGTCATATTTTTTATTTTTATTTTTTATCCTTATGTCCTCGTGCTTTTTAGTTTCTTATATGTTTGTCCTGTGTTCTCACTCCTGGCCTGCACCTTTTCATGGTGAGTGGGCTTTTAACCAAGACAGGCCATGGTATTTCTTTCTGCCACTGTTATTAACCAGTTACCTTTTCATCTGTAGGACACTTTGGGTTGCTGTTTAAAGTTCTTACCATAAATGACATTATGATCTGAAAAAGACAGGTACATTTATATTTATTACAAGATGATTCTCTTTCAGTAACCGGTTAAAGTCATGGCTACCCTTGATCACCCTTCCATGCCTGCTAAACATAGCAGGAAATGTAAGTATCATCTTGGCTTAATATTTGACTGGTATTACAGTGTCTTTAAAGGACAAACATGTATTTAAAGTACTGGTATTATTTTTTTCCATTTAACCCTTCAAATGTGACATAATAGTTTCATTAACTTATAGTTTTTTTCCCTTCCATAGATACGGTGTGGATAATTGGTGACAGCCATATCCGGCGTGGGGCCCAGAGAGCTGCCACCACCACAGGAAGCAACCTTTGTCTGCCGGAAGTCCACATTTCCTGGTCTGGCTGGGGTGGACTACGGTGGAGCGGTCTTCTCCCCTTTTTTAACCACTCACTGCGAGGAAGAGCAGCTCCTGACCTCCTCGTGGTTCACTGTGGTGGCAGCGACCTGGGGGCAGTCAGCAGTGTGAAACTGGTCGGACATATGAAGGAAGACCTCCAAGAACTTCATGGCCAACACCCTGGCATGAAAATCATAATCTCCGCTTTGACACAAAGGTGCCGGTGGAAAGCAGTCTCCGATCCCAGGAAGATTGACAAAGCCAGGAAATTTGTCAACAGTGTCATGGCTGCATTTGTTTGTAGCACAAATGGTGCCATGATTGAGCACCCTCACATTAGGCATGACAGTCCAGGGTTATTTTTGGCAGATGGAGTTCATTTCACACCTAGGGGAAATGATATGTTTTTAAATACTTTAGCTATGTGCCTCAAAGACCACCTCCAAATGCAGTGAACTGTTACAGTTAGCAGTTACTGCTTTTGAATGTGGCCCTTGTGGCGCATTGTGTTTGCTTAGCGTAAAGATAGCCTTGGCTGTCATGGCTTATGTTCAAAAGTGTCTCAATTTTACAGAATACACAGGAATCAGAGAGATCGGGTCTGTAGCAGGAAATCACATCAACCGCGCTAGACGCAAATGACTGACATCATGAACTGAGCATGCGCAGAAAATACTAAATAATACTAAAAATATTAAAAATACATTTTAAAATACCACATTTACTCTTAAAATCTGTTCATTAAAATGTATGTTAAACGGGAGTTATTAAGTATAAAAATAGAAATTAGGAAAAATAATTACCTAAACCTTCCCATCATGCATCCGCGGTTAAACACAAGAGGAGAAGAAGAAGAAGATGAATTGAAGTTGTTGACAAAAGCGTGCAGAGGGTTCATCATGGCTGTGTGGAGATGTTTGATCTGTCTTGTCTTTGTTGCTTTGAGTGTAAAGGTGCTCCTTAGCCACATAAATGCAGTTCATAGTCGTAGTCCGGACTTTTGGGTTTACTGTGGAATAGATGGCAGTGACCAGGACTTCTACTTCTAGTTTTCAACTCGTTCTTTCGCCATTTTCGCCTCTGATTCACAACTACTTTACCATAAAGGGTTTGATCAAAAAGGGGGAGCAGCCTGCTTGTCGGTCACCGACATACTATGTAAAATATCATAGCTCATGTGAAAAACAGACAAAAAATTTAAATAATACAGAATCAGCTATCTCAATATTTTAAACACCAGATTAGGATCTGATTGTTGAACATCAGCCTGTTGCATCTGAAAATGTAATTGTATCAGGTTGTATGCTTTTTGTGTGACTCTTGAATCAAGCAACTTGAGTTTGTTACTGAATCTTAAAACAAGATTTATTTCGATGAGACTTTGGGGGAGAGATGTAATATATCTTATTTTAACAGTTATTTACCTCATTTTAAGATTTCCTGCCTATTTGAGACAAAAAAAGATAAGATTGTGCTTGATTTAAGAGTATAGTGTAAAGTTGAACACTTAAAATAAGAAATTAACTCTTAAAAAAAGATAAATTATCTAACACCTCTAAATCCAAGTTTTTTTTTTATCTTGGTAAGAACCAAATAATTTGCAGTGTATTTTTGGAACAAGATAACAACATAGAAAAGTTGGCTGATTGGAGGGTCTCTCTCCTTCCCTAACAAAAGAGTCCGCTAGCCCAGTCTTGGGACACTTTGAGCCCACCTAGACCCCTGAGGCTGGCTTTCAGTATCCCAAATATCATTTCCATCATTTCCATCATGATCTTGGTGTTGGAAAGGGCAACACTGAATTTTATTTTGTGACCTTGCATTAGGGTCAGGATCTCCTGTATGTTTCTTGTTGGGTGTGTCTGTCTCTGTGTTTTTCTCACTGAGGTTGGTCTGGAGCTGGGTGAAGCTGGAGCCACTTACCTGCACACCTGCAAGCAATGGAGCCTCATCAGCCATCTACTCCCCTTGTCTATAAAATCCTGGTTCAGTCCTCCACTTGTCGCCAGATCATCTGCCTACCTTTGTGGTACAGTGCTGTAGCTCAAGTCTTCAGCTGTGAATACTACTGTTGCGTTTACTTATTGTGGTCTTCCCTGTCTTCAGCTCTTGGATCCATCTACTCGCCTGCTCCGTTGTATTCTCCCTGGAATCCCCTCCCAGCTCCATCAGTCCGCCAGCCTTCCTCCCTGCATTTCCCTAGATTCCCCACAAACCTGGTTCTGGTCCATCTCCGTCGACCTGCAAATCTGCTCCCACCTGCTTCCTCTGTCTTGACAATAAACCGGTTAAATCACCACAACCTCTGGCTCTTGGTTTGTGACTGAATTGGAGTGTCCAGTTCCTATCGGCAGGCGTGACAAGGGGGTTGTTAAAATGACTGACAGTCAAAACCCTATGTGTTGAATATGAATGAATGAATGTTGCTATGATGACAAAATGCACTTAAAAAAGATAAGAAAAAATGTATGTAAAAAAAAAATATATATATATATATATATATATACATATATGAGTTGCCATACTTTGCTCAAAGTTTTGGCACTGTGCAGATTGCCCCTAAGAAACACGAGTCATGGACTGACCCACGACATTTTGCCTCTGCACTGAAGACCATGCACTGATGGTGAAGCAGTCACTTTTGCAAGGAATAGCATTAAAGGACTCCACTGTGTAGAAAACAATGTTCCAAATCTGATATTTTTGTGTCAGTTTTTCCACAGGAGCTAAAAGAGTATTCCATTAATAATCCATCTCTGTGCATTTTCTGCAACCCCTCAGGTTATTGCAGGTCCATTCTCAGAGAACAGTTCATTCTGCTTTTAGTCTTTATAGAGAGCAAGTCTCAGTGATGTTTTCCATTTTTCCACTGCTCCTCTCCCCAAGCGCAGAGTTGGGGGTTGAGCTGCTACTCTGCGTTTGAAGATTTGCCAGGCTGGGGCTGGTGCCAGTCTTTAATCTGCTGAGGGTTTACCAGAGTCTCTTTGGGCGGTTGGTGCCAAGAACCTGTTCAGTGGCAAATAGGGTGGTGAAGCTGGCCGGTGGGATTTTCTTTTAAAGTGGGCATCTAGGGGGAGATGAGTAGTAGATCTGTTGAAGACGTGTGCAACGACTGATGAGTGTGCCAGTACCAGAACGCGTTAGGTGCACGGTTTAGGTTACCAGGGGAGCGGAGAACCAAGCTAAAACCTGAAATGACCCTGCCAACCACAAGGCATGCCCGTGTAAGGTGATGCAGTCTGAAGGACAGTTGTGTGTATTGTACATAAAAAAAAAAAAAATTCATCTTTACCTGGGTTTTATAGTTTTTAACATATAACATATGCCAGATACCATATGCAGTTTCACACCAGTTTTTTATTATGTTGAAGTCAACTCAGCAATCATATTTGTTTTTAATGGATATAACACAAACAAGTTATACAGACTGCATTTAAAATATAGGCTGAATATATAGTTTTCTTTTGAGAAGCAAATGTTTTCTCCTAATGCCTGAGAAAGTCGTCTGAATCTGTAAAGAACGTTCCTTTTTGTTTGCTACCTAGCTATAAATGTCTGTTGTTTGCTGCTAGATAGTGAATAAAAAATACACACACACACATATATATATATTGTGTTGTTTCACCATAACAATGAGTGAAAAGAGGCTTTAAAGCAGTGTCTTGACTGGTTTCTTGCTATAAAGGACCCTTTTCATGCTCCTGGTTGAGAGAGTATTTAACGGAAAAATACTGTTGACATCATAGCGTCCAAAAAATAAATATTACAAAGATAAACTGTGGATATTTTTTGTATTTTTAGAGCCAAAGACAATGTTCTGGTTCAATTTTATGTTATTATAAGAACCAGAAAAAAAAATTCACTGAGGCTCCATAATACACGGCCTGATGGACCAATGAACTGACTGGCAAACAAAGAGATTAATGGTCTTACTTATGTGTGGACAGGCACTAACAACAAACACCTCATGATTACCATAGAGACACAGAAAATACCATATGCCACTGCTCACTTATCCAAACACACGCACACACACGCTCAAACGAACACACAGACAATACATTATTAGCACACGCAGAGGGGGCTGCTGAAGTGTGACTCCGGTGGTTTCTGTGACAACAGCAGTTGTCTGCGAAGTCCACTGCTGTCTAGACACTCAGCTGTGAAAGAAACAGGCTTTGGAAGCTGGAGGGCTGGTCCTGCACGGAAACAAAATGCAAAACATTTTCAGACCTTCCTAGAGGGCACGCTGAATTGGATTTTGGATCAATTTAACAACTAAGATAAAGAAACAAACAGCTGACGGAAACCAAATGCTGCTGATTGTACACAGTCAATAACCTCTCTGACACTAGAGGAAATCTGACTGTTAAGGAATCCAGTCAATTGGCGTAAACACAATTTTACAACTTTATCTTCAACATCTGATACATAAAAAGCTCCTCAAATACACTATTAAGAACATATTTAGAAGGTGATTTTACATTTCTGGATAAGAACCTATGATTACACTTCAATCAATATAACAACAATGTGTCTTTTGTGGCATGTATAAAACTAAAGTAGAACTATACAGTTGTGATCATGCTGTTTTTCAAGTGTGATGAATAATGACAACCTGCTGACAACGGCCTGCTGAAACATCTCCTGATTTCATGTTGGAGCCTTGGATATCAAGGACTTGCATCCGAATAGTACGCCATTTAAAGCGCATTTCAAGTGCCATTGCCGCGTGACACATAATAACCGGACACGTGAGAAGCTTGGGGTCAGGGATAATGTTAGAGGTAGGTGGACCTTCATCCAGTCACCAAGCAAAATACAAGACAAAAATGTAGTGGAAGCACATGGTGGTCAGTTACAAATAGGTCATCCCGCTGGACACCATATGTCTACCTGTATTGTAGCCTAATTAAATTGCTTATTTCCGGGTTGTGCCAGACTCATTAAAAAGAAGATGCATTTGCAAATCATTTGTCCACTAGATGAATGTAAATCCATTATTCAGTTACTTTTAGAATCTCTAGTGTAGTTTGTTCAAGCTCCTGAGAAAGCCATTAGATGTTACACAGTTTACACAGTTCATGTCACCTGTCTCTGGACTAGGCTGAACACGCCGCATCGACTACAGCCAACAGCCAGCTTTCCACATCCCGTACGTTCTGCACCTGGGTGTATAGAAATAACTCTTCATAGTAGCAGGTGGAAGTAGTTTGTATTCATCATTCAAAAAGGGAAACCAGAAGAGCTACTATTAGCAGCGAGGCCAGGAAGCTAGGGAGAGCTAGAAACCACTGTACTGACCTGGCTTTTCCTAAACCATGTTCCTGATCAGTTGGTCTATAGTTTATTCATTTTAGATGATCATGTGGAAGTGGCATAGTGGTGAGGTGCCTCGCAGCAAGAAGGTTCTGGGAGCAGAACCTTTCTGTGTGGAGTTTGCATGTTCTCCACGTGCTTTGTTAGGTTGTCTGGGGAGTCTAAATTGACCATAGTTGTCAAAAGTTTGTTTGTCCCTGTGGTAGTGGTGGTGCTGGTGACCTGTCCAGCATGTACACCTGTCACACAATGACAATGTGCAGTCTGTTCAATACTTGACACTGATACTGTGCAATAGTTTCCCCTAAAAAATAAAAAATCTACCTCACACATGTATTTTTTTATGCTGTTTCTCTTATCTGCGCCTTAATTGTGTTCATTTTTATTGGTTTTTTTTATAGTAATAATAATACTTTTCGCTCGGATATAAAGAGGACATAATTTTAAATTCTCATTATACTTGGTGCAAGGACATTAAAGACATTTTGATTCTGATTCTGACATCTGGGACAGGCTTCAGCACCCCTGTGACCTCTCAAGGATAAGCGGTTATGGGTAATGAATGAATGATCATGTGGACGCAGAGAGGACATTAAGATGTAAAGTGAGAACAGCCTTCTGCCTGTGCCCTTTGGACTTGGCTGTTGTATTTACACTTCGTTGGCTTATCCACCTATTTGCTCAGAGTGATTTCTCTGACCGATTTATTTTGCTGCAGAGTCAACATGCTGAATTGGCTGAAAAGCTGCAGCTAGAAACGAGGGACACACCGCCACAACGAGGGGCACTGTCCCACAAAGACAGCTCGCCACCAGCCAATGACTGACTGTTAGCTTGGTCTGGATGTTAAGCAGAGTTAAACGTGTTTGTTCAAATGTACCATTACACTGATCAGGCATAACATTATGACCACCTTCCTAATATTGTGTAGGTCTTCCTTATGCCTCCAAAACAGTTGTGACTCATCAGAGAATGGACATGGGCCTTCTGAGGGTGTCCTGTGGTATCTGGCAACGGAATGTTGTTAGTGGGGGGCCTTTGGGTCCTATGGGTTGAGGGGAGGGGCCTCTGTGGATCATCCCATAGATACTTGATCAGTTTGGGATCTAGTGAATTTGGAGGCCAGGTCAACACCTTGTGCTGTTCTTCATGTTTTTGTGTGTGTGTCTGTGTCAGGCTGCATCCTACTGGGGATGGCTGCTGCCATCAAGGAGTGTCATTGCTATGGGGTGGGGGTGCCTGGTCTGGTCTAGGTGGGTGCTACATGTCTAAGTAACATCCACATGAATGCCAGATTTAAGTTTCCCAGCAGAACATTGGATCGTTGGTCAATGTTATTTACTCCTGTCAATGGTTGTAATGATGTGGCTGATCGGTGTGCATACAGATAGTTTTGTGTGTATGTAACGAGTGTAAAATATCAACATGCAGTGCTTGTAATATAAGAAATACACAGATGTGATACATAAAAGAAAAGCCACGGTTATCCCAATGTGTCCCGTGATGAGGAAGAACCTCATGGACTCAGATGAGATGTCTCTCCTGACACAGCAGACAGTCATAGGAGACATTTAAAGAGTTGCAGCATCTTTAAGAGATATAAGTCATTTGGAAGGTTCTTTAGTTTGGGCTGTCGATCAATATCCAGAGAGTGTTTAACTTTTCATCTCAATATGGAGTATCACCACTTCATTAAATTAATCACTGCTCTTCACAGGGCTTCTAATACTTCTCTCAATTCATTAGATTTTTCCCTTTCTTGCTCCATTTCACACACATTACTTCCAAAATTGCTTTCTGTGTCTGCCTGTCACTGCCTCATGCTCTTAAACAAGCACAGCCATACGAGGTGGTACTGAATGATCAAAGACAACTTAATAAACCCATTACCTGTGTGTGCGTCTTTCTTCGAGGGATTAATGAGAAACGAGGAGGATGGAAGATAAAGGTGAATTTTGTTTTACTAGTACAGTGCGACTGGATTCACGGCCTCTTAAAAAGCGAACTAATGAGGCTTGGTGCCGCTCAAATGATGACACGACGGGCAACAAAGACATCTGAGGGAAAGCCAAGATGAAAGATGTTGCCTGAAGAGGAGGTTACACAAAGACACATGCATATGGTAATACGCTAAAACACAATATAGTAGCCAAGAGTTCACGAGCAGCAAATGCAAGAGGCAGACTCTTTTGTTGCAGTTTTACACTGTTTTCTATTGCTTGCCATTTTTTGACCATAGAACACAACCTCAGTATCAATGTTAAAATAAAAAGAAAGGTATCAGTAGTCCAGACATACTGTATGAAAGCCATGCTAATAAGACATTTTAAAGTACACTCCCTGGCCAAAAAAAAAAAGTCGCCACCAAAAGAAAAGGTCGCACACTCTAATATTTCATTGGACCACCTTTAGCTTTGATTACAGCACGTATTCTCTGTGGCATTGTTTCAATAAGCTTCTGCAATGTCACAAGATTTATTTCCATCCAGTGTTGCATTCATTTTTCACCTAGATCTTGCATTGATGATGGGAGAGTCTGACCACTGCACAAAGCCTTCTCCAGCACATCCCAAAGATTCTCAATGGGATTAAGGACTGGACTCTGTGGTGGCCAATCCATGTGTGAAAATGATGTCTCATGCTCCCTGAACCACTCTTTCACAATTTGAGCCCCATGAATCCTGGCATTGTCATCTTGGAATATGTCCGTGCCATCAGGGAAGAAAAACTCCATTGATGGAATAACCTGGTCATTCAGTATATTCAGGTAGTCAGCTGACCTCATTCTTTGGACACATAATGTTGCTGAACCTAGACCTGAGCAACTGCAGCAACCCCAGATCATAGCACTGCCCCCACAGGCTTGTACAGTAGGCACTAGGCATGATGGGTGCATCACTTCATCTGCCTCTCTTCTTACCCTGACACTCTGGAACAGGGTAAATCTGGACTCATCAGACCACATGACCTTCTTCCATTGCTCCAGAGTCCAATCTTTATGCTCCCTAGCAAACTGAAGCTTTTTTTTTTCGGTTAGCCTCACTGATTAGTGGTTTTCTCAAGGCTACACAGCTGGCATTTGTTGAACATGCATCATCATTATATTAACTACCCAAAATAAAATAAGCCATCATTGAAAAAAAATGTATGTGATGTGTACTTTAGTGGTTTAGTACGGCCCAAGTCCCATCCACCAACATGGAGGGGGTGAAGCTTTTGACCTACACTGCAACCAGCCACCAGGGGGAACTCTACTAGCTTTGGCTGCACTTTTGAGGAGCTGTAAGTCCTCCATCTTTAATATACAGTCTATGCTTTACACACAGACACCTTTACTAATATCACTATAACACAGATATATATTCCTTTTACTGGAGATTCTCCCTAACACATACTTTTCTACTTGTGGACACAGCGTTTGTCCCCAGTTGCACCAGCCGTCTCCAATTAACCGGTCTTGACTCTAGAGTGTGTAGCATAAGTAAGACCCACAACCACAGACAGACAGACAGAAAGAAAGATTTGATTTGTGTTCTCTCCTGAACAGAGAGATGAGGCTCTGAATATGAATCTTTTCTCCTGGAAAGTCATAATTAATTGGAGATTAAACCTTTGACCAAATATTGGCAGAGACACACAGAGACATAGAGAACGATTAAATCTATTAGATTAATGGGATTAAATACTGCAAATAGAGGCCTGCATGGTTGTGCTTTTTACATATCCACTCAAATGTCTCGTACGGCAATCAATACCACAGTAATGCGACTAAAAATGTACGTGTTTTCCTCCGAATGTTAGCGTGACAAATGACATTCAACCTGTCTTTGCTTTTAAAAGAGTAAACAATATGATAAAACCTGTTGGCAACCGACAATAACCAGGACAAATGAATCATTTTGTGCATGTAGATGCTCCTTAATGGCCAGTTAGTACTCAATTTGAGGGCAACCAGCTGATTTGTCCATTACTGAACAGAAAGGAGTGCGAAAGTCACTTTTTATTTTTCCATTTTCTCTCCATATTTGATCAGAAGGGAAAACAACCCCTAATATGTCTGTGAAGGTTCTCAGTCATCCAGGTCATGGTATATCCAAAAAAGGTTCAAAAAGGCAACTGGACTTTTTCAGAAGACGTTTCACCACTCATCCGAGTAGCTTCTTCAGTTCGGGTGGACTGGTGGGAAGTCTGAGGTTTAAAGGAGGAGTTCAGGAGGAGTTCCTATTTAAACCTCAGACTTCCCACCAGTCCACCAGAACTGAAGAAGCTACTCGGATGAGTGGTGAAACGTCTTCTGAAAAACTCTACAAGTCCAGTTGCCTTTTTGAACCTTTTTTGGATAAGGGAAAACAAGATTTCTCTCCTCATCTCTATGCACTCCTTTCAACCTCCTTGAATTGCTCTTCATAATCAGTAGGTCTGAGTTCTTGCTAATGCTGTGTTATTTGAGTTTTTGTAGGGTTTTCATACATGCTGTGCACCTCAGCACGTCTGCAGACTGCACCTCTAAAGTATTTATGTAAATCTTCGTCTTTGCAGTAAATTCTTTTCAGTCTGTCATGTTTTTATATCAAGGAAAACCGGCGCAGCTGGGATGCAGCTACCACCTTCAGTTATTTTTTTATCTTGCCAGGATCCTCACCACTTTCACTGTCACAGAAACCTCCTCGTCACCCCAATATCCACAATTCTCATCCAACAATAAAATATCGATTTCTCAGCAGTAAATTAAACTTGTTCATCATATTCTAATTAGAAAATAATCTCGGGCTGACATTTCTTCATTTGCAGTAATGTAACCCAGTTACATCAGGACCCTAAATGGTTGTTACATATTACACTCCTCTATTCATCTCTCCTGAATCCTCTCTGCAAAAATGAGACAAAGTTATTAGGAATCCATCTCTATCTGCATTGCAAGATGGAATTCTTGAATTTTTTATTTTTTTTGCTAAAAGAAAGGGTGTATTTATACGGAAAACATAAAACCATCTTTAAATATTATTAAAGGTTCACGTGGAGTTTTTGGCAACTGTTTAGCGCTATTCAACTGATCAACAGGTGGCGCTAATGCACCAAACAACACAGACATGCTCCAACAAATGCCAACGAAGAAGACAGTTATCTGGTGAACGTGGACATAAACAATACAGGTTTCTAAATCTTTGAAAAATATCTATGACCACATAGAATTTTACCCAATGAGAAGTTCCACTCACTATCCCCTTAAAAAATCTGATAATGCTACGGTAAGATTTGGTTGTCATGGTTACAACCCATGTAACTGGAGCTGTATGGCAACAAAATTAAGAAAGGTTGCTGTTTGCCAAAATAGGAGGTTTAGCCATGTTGTTGCTCTCATTGTGAACAGGCGTCTCTAATGAAATATATAAATCCTGTAACCTGTTTATGAAGGCTCATTGTAGAAGGCGGGGAGGTTTGTGTTATTTACTTACTTGCAGTTGCATGTTTTGCATGAAACAAATTCTGATGTCATCACTGCAACTTACGCAGGTGTTACGCTGTGACATTTCACTGTCCTTCATTTGACTTCACACAAGTGACCAGCACTGTGATTTTTCCTCCAAGGTGGTGGGAAAGCAGATACGTGGAGAATAGAAATAAAAAGGTTGATGGAGGAGAAATTATGTCAGAGAACAGACTGTGCAGGATGTAATTACAGCCTGCTAGGAAAGCTTCAGAACAAACAAAGAAAAGAGAGACAATGAAAAGGCTTTTGTTTTTAAAAGGTATTGACTGTCTCTTTCTGCTCAGTGCCCTCAGCCTCTGTTAACAGGTGGATGCACTTGCAGAATAATAATGCCAGCACCGAAAAAGCATTTGTGATTTAGTTGCAAAGCATTTAGGATATTAGGAAAGGAGTAAAAAGGAAGGACCAGGGTTAAGAGTAGCTGGCTATAAACAAAAGAACTATTGTGATGTTGACTGACTGACACTTGTTGGTCGACAGTTTTAAACTGGCATTCAAGGTTTGGACAAGCGTTAGTGTTGTCCTGAGAAGGTGTGCCACTTCAGTTTATTGAAAAGGTGGTAGGACGCATGGACCTAGAGAAAGTTGAGTGTGAAGATATATAAGGCAAGAACATTCAGCTCAGTTTTGTCATCCACCAACTCATCCCTGGAAGAAATCACAATAATTATTCTGAAGATGTCATAACTGATTTTGACCCAGTCTTTATTGCCAAAATCTTTACACGTTACATTTTTCTATTAATGATCTCAAGTGGTATCTGGTGAAATCTGAATCTGAAATCTTGAAATCAGCCTCATGTATTGATATTTATTCCATTGATTATTTCAGCGGCGCCTTTTTCACAATGTTATGTCACTGGCATGACAGAAAATCAAACATATCAATGGCATTTCTACATAGACATGAAGATTTACAACCACGTATGTTCTATAGTTACTGTATGCGAAGACACCAACCTGCCACAAGCCAGCACTTCTCTACACAGAGACAGAGCAGACATGTCTTACCACTGATCGAATACTTTAGAGAAAGGTTAGAGTCAAGAGATAAAAAACTAAAACATTCAGGCTTCCAAAGGTTTTTGGGGCTTTTATATAAGAATGAGCTGGTGAAGAAACTGATCTTAAGAGTGATTGCCCAGAGGAAAATCAGGAGGAGAAATGCAAGCCTCTTGTGTCTTTGAACATTTCATCTAAAGTCAGTATATGCTGTGGTAAAAATAAAAAAATAAATAAAAATGCACACACACACACGATCGAAATCTACCTCTTCAAGCTAAAGTGTTTCCTTTAGGATTTTTATCAAGAGACCTGGACACTCAGCATCGAGTTTCTTAGAAATCTTAGAAATTCTTAGAAAATGACAGCATGACTGAATATGTTGATAAACAACATCCCTACGTGACTTGTTCTGTGCTTTGGAATGCAAATGGTTTTGAAAGAGGGTTATAGTGAATGTATTTTAATACAGACTTGGCTGTTAATTTTATGGGCCACGATGTAACTCCTTGTTGATTTATTCCATGGTGATACCAGCCATCGAAGCAGCGAAGATGCTAGGACATCAAGGGGACTGAAAGGACGTGGTGTGTTAACATGGACACTAGTGTTCTACCACAGTTCAGAATAAAAGTGCCTCACGTAACAATCTCAATCAGATAGACTAAGCTGATAAGAAGCAATTTTCAACCAGACTGAGACCTTTGATAATATTTTCAATAGGAAAATGTTAGTTTCCAAGAGGAACAGAAACGTTAAAGTAGCAAAGTAACAAGTATTCAAACGAGTGTTTAAAAAGACAAGTGTGGACAGCAACGTTGAAAACGTGGGTCGATTTCCATTATCTTCCTCTCCTTCTATTGAATAAATTCAGTTGTAATTAAATTGGGAAAAATCTTATTGTTCTTATCTTATCGTTTTACTTGTCCATGCAAACAGTTCAGTTGGAATCTTTAATGAGAAAAATTTCAATCAGAATGAAGAAATATTCCATGTAAAAGTAGCCAGCCAGTTAAAAATGGAAAACACACACACACAAACACACAAAGTACATAGTAAAGCGAGGACACTGACACTGTTTTCAGGCTTTGTTATAGAGGAGGAAAATCTTTTCCTTGTTTTCAGTTGAAATGAAAGAATTCAAACCCAAATACAGTATATTGTTTTTTTTTTTTTACTGTGGTACCAGCTTTAGGACCCGTGACACATCTATCAGTCTGTCAGTCTCTCGTCCTCCTTTATGCAGGCTCACAAACACAAATTACTCAAACTCACGCGCACAATCGCACCAGCCATTTTCTGCTGCGCGGTGAAGCGTAGCAGAATAAAACTCTCTGTGGTGAATAAATATGAGACGAGAGGAGAGAAGAGGAGGTGAAAAGAAAACCTATGAGATGACATTAGCGTGATCATTAAGTAGTGCAGGGGATATTTGGAACTAAACAGGCTTTAGTGTTGTTTTGACATGAAAGCAGGTGGGCGGCACATGACCTGAGCTTTTATTCAGTTCTGCATATACGCATCCGCCGTAATATTCCACATGTGAAAGAAAAGAGAGAAAAGCTATTTGTTCATAAATTCGTTGTTTATTGTCAACTACTCGTGCAAACCGTCCCACGCGGGCCTCTGCAAGTGATTAATGGGAGCCTTCCGCTGCTCCTAGCCTGTACGAGATAAACTGACGGAATTTTGGGAGGAGTATGCGGTCTAAAGGGAGGAGAAAATGTTATCACCACACAGCCAGAAGCAGAAGATTTACACCGACACAAAGCAAGGGAACAAATAAGATGGAATAAACAACGTTATTTAAAAAAAAAAAAAAAAACAGCCACTGAGAGCTGCTGCAAGAAAGCAGTGGAGAGACAAAGTTCAATCATTTAGATAAATAAAATAGATAACAGAAGATGGGAAACTTGAAGCTTTTTTTTTTTTTTACCACTGGTTTAGACTGTAAAATCTTTCTCACAACAAAATATAATATGGTTGATAGAAATAATGATATGAAGTTTAATCATATAACTAAACTATTGAATTAACACCATATCTATAATATTGAACACAACGTCTGTAGTTTGTAATCAAACTGTAGTTAGACAGAGGAAGAAAAGAACACCGCCGTATGGACCCTGACCGACCCTAAACTGCATGAAGCTGTACACCCAAAAAGACAGTTGAATTAATGGTTTGGTATTGAATTAAAGAGGTATAGGCTATTATCTGGCCCTACCCTGTACCTCAAATGTTTTTTCGACATAAATTGGCGAACCACTTCCAGGAGATAATCGGCATCTGAACGTCTTCGCCTGGGTGTTCGCCTATGTTCAACATGGTCACTGAACGCACCATAGTCTTGTGTTGTAATGGTATGGACAGGTGTCAATCTGTTTGATTAGCCAATTAGTGATGTTCAACTCATCTAGGACCTGAAAGATATTCAAAAACAGGTGTAAATCATTTCCATTGCCAGTCCTGGTCCAACACGTTGAAGACTGATGTCTCTTCAATTAAGACCTAATGGTTAAAGGCCCCTAACGGCCCCAAATTGTGTACTGAAAGCTACAAAAATGTCAGGACTGGTTACGAGGGGATTTACTTACATGATCCAAGTCTTTGAAACAAGAATATGCCTCCAGAATCTTGCTGGGTCGGTCTTGCTCCTTTATAGTGTCAGAGGTTATAAAGCGTCTTCTCGACTCAAACTCCAAGTTCAGCAAATGGGTTACTGAAGCTTTGTTTGGCTTCTTGGACCGGCACATCTCTTGCAGTGTCTTGTAATGCCTTGCCTGGCTTTTCTGGCTGTCCAAGACGTCACCCAAACCACCTAAAGGAATAATACAAAAAAAAAAAGGGTGGGGTTAGAGGTGTAAAGAAACATTAGGTTTCCAAATTAAGTAAGAGGAATTTAGGAGGTAACGGAACTCAGAACTCAGAACTCAGAATACTAACATCCCTGGACTAAAAATTTTGCAAGGCCACTTACCCATGGCCTGTTTTCTTTTGTTTGTACATTGAGCGGCATAGTTCAGCAGCAGTCTCCACCTAAAATACATTCACAATTAGATATTTCATAGGATAACTTTCCGTCATAATGTATTCCCACACAATGAGTGTTTTGCTCTGTAATAATCATATGGCCCAGCCAAAATGTAAAGCCCATACAACAGAACTGATGACACCCCTGTGTAATAACAATAAACTGTTATATAACTGCCCACGAAGAACAGAGATCATGCTGAATTTAGGGCCACACGGAGACGCTTTTTGGTTTAAACGCAGATGTTTTGCATCGTTTTGGCCGATCCTCCACACGAATCCTGTAAACGCATTGCCCTAAAACGCACTTTTCTGAAACCTGGTCCCAGGGTGGAAAAATTCGCAAATGCAGCTCTTGCGTTTTCGTGTGGACGGGGAAAAACGCATACGTGCGTTTCAATGATGTCATCGCCACACCCCTCGAGCAGCCTTCCACCTCCCACGAGATGTCTCATAACAGCATCAACAACAATGGCGGACTACATGCTCGTGTTCCTGCTGGAGATTAGGGTTACTAGGGCAAAATATCATGCTCCTGTGCCACCACGCTGAGCAAAAAATTCTGACGGACAACCACATAAGCAACATTTTGTAAACAGCGCTCAAGCTTTATGCGCATGCTCCGCCTCTTCCTCTCCGTTTTTGGTGAATTTCTGAAACTGAAACAGCGCCACCTATAGGCCTGGAATATGAAGTAGTGTTTTCAGTCATGTTGAAACGGATCTGTGTGTACGCGAATATTCTTGAAACGATGCCAGGGAAAACGGAGGGGGAAAAGATGGTTTTGGTACGTGTGGATGGGGCCTTAGTTTAAATATGGACTTAGAGTACTGTTACACTGACTGGTCAAACCTTTTTTTAACCAAAGAATGAGCTTTGGCTAAAATAAATACAATTTTAAAATGAAAATATTTGTAAACTGATGCTATCACATAGTCCTGTGGATGCACTTTACTACATTTTATCGTTAACTTAATGTGCATAATATAGAACTTACCGTTTCATCTTTATTCACAACAAGACATACAGCCCGCCGCCTGTGAAAATTTTCAGGACCAGGAAACAGATCCTTGATGTCATCTCGAGTAAGTGAAGGCAGTAAGTCTTCTCCAATCTTGGCAGCTATAGAAAAAAAATACAGTTAGTGCCAAGACACTGAGCTTATCACTGACTTAATTCAGCCTTGTGTACATAAATCCTATATATATAATATATCTTAAGTGAGTAGAACCGGCATGAAGCCCCGGTGGAAAAATCAGAGTAGGCTACTACAGTATATCTGTGTGTTTCAACTTGCCAAGGCGGATGAAGTCTCCGGATGGGCAGAGGGATTTATAAATGGGATTTTTTTTTCATGGTCAGCACAGCTTGCAGTACCAATAAAATTCAAGTTACCAGCATTGTTAACAGTTACTGCTAAATAACGTTTTGGCAAAGACACGAAACATCTACCATGCTGTACTAGCTAGTTATAAGGTCCAACAAAATTAGCGCTAAAGTTTCAGAGATAGCTAACAGTTATATCAGTTCCTTAGTTAAACTTCATACACTTTTGCAAAAATAGCATAAAAATACATAATGTTTTCTTAATAAAATGCACAATATTAACTGTAGATACATACATAAGGATATTTTGAGCTTTACCATGCTTGTTAACTTCATGGGTTTTAGCACACAACCCAACCTAGCAAGGCAGGTTAGACACATAAAATGAAAAAAGTGAATGTTAATAAAACAGATAACTTAACAATATATCGTACCTCTTAGTGTAGCAATTGCAACTTCGTCCAGTTGATCCATTACGTGATTCCAAAAACTCTCTGCATTAGAAATGCAACGGCTGTCGTTAAACGCGCTCTCTTCTCTTACAGAAAGTCGCGCGTATCAGTTTGGAATATACCATTTTCAGGGTAGGGTCGGGGGTGCAACAGGCGGGCCGAAATAACTTAGGTTCGCCTCGATTTTTTTTTTTATTAAATTGAAATTCCTTTAGAAAATTTCACTAACATATAATGCATACATACAATGTATGCGGATGCTGTTTCTTCAAGAACAATAAAATGACCAAAAAAATACTTGAACCTATTACACACATCTGATATGACTGGTTTTTTTTCTTTGTTTTTTTTTTTTGTTTTTTTAAAGGATGACTCCTGCCAGGACATTCTGACCAGACAAGCTACTGCTATTGTGTTGACTGCAAGAGAAAGACACCATCTTTCGCAGGTCTGTCCGCATGCAACATTAATTACTCTTTGGCTTTGTTGATCATCTGCAATGTCAAACCTGATCATTAGATAATATTTACATTTGTCACAGTTTTATTTAGCATTATGCTTTATTGCCCTGTCATTCAATTGATAGGTTCATTGTTTCCACAGTTTTTTATAATTATTATAGTTTATAGAGTATTTTCCTTTTGGGCCTGTTTTTCAGACTGGTGTGAATGATGTTGTGGCGGCAATGCAACAGTACCAAGCTTTGTTGGTAACCAATCTGAGGAGTCGGCTACAAAGAGTATTCCAACAACATCAGGGAAGTGAACTTGAAAAGGAGGCTCTGGCAGTATTTGATCGGTTGGAGGATCCGTTTGCCTCTGTTTCAACAACGTACAGGCCTGTGTGATTAAGAACTATTTCCATTTTGTAGAGTCAGAGGAAGTTACTGTTGGGTATACTGCTTGCTTTCTAAAAAATGTACCAGACCCAAATGTTTTCAGTATGTTCCTCTGATCAAAAGTCTGGAGCAGCTATTGTCCCATCCAAAAGTCCTGGCAATGATAGATGAGCCACAGAAATACAGAAGTGGGTATTTGTATGACATTGCAGATGGTGAATTCATGCAATCACACCCCTTATTTTCTGCCCGACCCTCTGCCTTACAGATAATCCTTTATTCTGATGACATTGAACTTTGCAACCCGCTTGGGTCTCATGTTTCCAAGAATAAGTTGGTAATGTTTTATTATACATGTGGAAACATTAATCCAAAATATAGATTATAACTGGCTTCAATTCGCCTACTCGCCATTGCAAAGAAGAGCGAACTCTCTGAATGTGGAGTTGATGGACTTTTGGGAAGGCTGCATGAGGACCTAGTAAGGCTATATGAAGGTGTTAGAATTCAAATAGGGGATTATCACGCTGATATGTAGTACTTCCGCATTCAGTGATCTTTGTGCACGGCCACTTCCGGTGAATCACTCATTACTCTGGTGAACTCATGATGGACGACCCCAAATTCGCTTATACTTCATCCCTGGTAAATTTGCCCAAAATAAACTTTTCTGACGTACATAGACTAATTGAACAACACTCAATCACACCCCGCTCCAAAGTAGATAAAGGATACAGTTTCTTTTTCGAGAATTTTATTTACGACTACGAAGGTGAGTGGCTACTAGCTAGCATAACGTTACAATAGGTAGGTTATATTATGCTAATGTCAGTTTGGCGTCAGCTCGGATGTTCGTATGGATATAGGGTGTTTCTACGTTGAACCCAACCAAAGTAAGATTATTCATTTTTAAATGAGGCTGAGTCAATTCACCCATTTCATTTGTATTCTGATAGGAAGAACGTTAGCCTTTGTCAGACTCAGCTAGCTAACGTCGGCATACGAGTGTCCCTTTTGCTAGAATGAACAATGTATTTGCCAATTATAAAGCAATTACAAAGTATATGCATTAATTATTGTTTTGTCCACCAGTGTCGAACATCATTGACAGGGAGGTTGCTGTCAGGTCTAGGTGTTACAGGTCAATGAAGAAGCGAGAACAGCCCCATTATTTGCAGGTTATTTTAGTAAGCTAAGGCATATTCTGCCTGCAAAGGCAAAAGACCGTAACATCACTTTTGGGACATTAATGATCAGCTTTATCATGTGGACAAATATCTTTTAAGCCAATTGTGTTTTTTGGAGAAAATTGTTGGTATTATTTGCCGTAACTCTAAAAAGCTGTTTAACATGTAGCCTGTTATACAATTGGCTGGACAACAAAAAAACTTTAAAGTAATTTTTCTCAGTTTAACACTCTGGTGAGTTAAGGTCTTTTGCCTTTGTAGGGCAGCATTGGCAAGAAGTTAACCCCTTCCACTGTTGCCTGTTTACATCAAGTCAGTCAATAGCCATGTGCAATAAATTGCTATACCTTTGTGACATACGCATGGTTTGAAAATATCAATATTATAATAATGTAACTTTGCATTTAAATTCTTCAATATACTGTTTGTTGAATCCAACATGTTAATGGTCTAAGGGGTTAACTACTCTACTGCGGTTGCAGATTTCCTAGGATTTTTGGTTAATTCCTTACATTTCTGTATCATTTGCAACAAGATTTTCATTTTAGTTTAACTTCATCAACTAAAATTATTAGTGTTGTGCCTTGTAGATTGTTTTCCAAGCTGATGCAGCTGAACTTCAAGAAACCTCATGCAGCTGTACAGCAGGCAAGGTTCTGTGCAACCATCTAGTGGCCTTGTTGTTCCAGAGTGCCCATTACAGCATGTTGCAGGTGAGGGCTGTGGTCTGGGCTGATGTTTGCAGGTTGATTAGAGTGACACTGGTTCTAGAGGTCCACCTTTGATTGTTAGCAAGTACATCTTCAATCCCGGTTTGCTCTTCTCTCTCTTGTTCTGCAGGTGAGAGCTGTACCACTACCTGTGTCCTGCACAAGCTCCCTTCAAACATGGCATCGACCAAGGACCAAGGTAACATTGTAGCCGTGTTGAGCTGCACCACATTGAATAGACTTCCAGTCTGTTTTGCCAGCCACGGGATGAGCTGCCCCACATGCAAACCTTCACTCCGCGAGCAGTGTGTCCCAAACGTTACGCCTGGGACACGGCGCACGGCTGTGTGTTTACACCGTTACAAGCAAGATACTATTACAATCAAGGCTACTGATTAATATCATTCCCAGGGGATCCATGCAGAGCCGGTTCAGGACTTGGTTGTTAGGAGACCAAAGCCATCCACCAGGAGTGTATGCAAATCAACACTCTATCAAGCATACACTGGTAATGTTACTACTCTAACAAATATGATACTGTTGGCTTCCGTAGAATATATAATTGTATCTTGCCACTTTTGTACACATATATTATGTAGCAAATATAACACTGCAGTGAACAATTCTCCAGAAAGACTCTTGATATCAGAACTGAAAACCAAAAGAAGCTGCAAGAGATGTGTGGATAATTTAACACTTACTGTTTTACTTTTTTTGTTTCAGGATCCCTCTCTGACCCACACGTCTTGTCTCTTGGGAAAGGACTGAAAAACCTCAGGCCCCAACCACTAATATCCTCAGTGCTGCATGGCTTGTCTCAACTCTCCATGGTCGACTCCAGGTTCGGACCCGTGCCACGAGGTTCGCCCCTGTCCTACCAGTGTCCTCCTGTGGTCAAACGCGGAAATTATGTCCGACACCCAGATGCACCACCATTCCCTAAATTGCCTTTAGAGGAGTCAACATTTCCCACTACTTTTCCAAACTTTGACCCAAACTCCCCACATTTTCTCCATTTGGACAGCTTAACTGTGACACACGAGATGGCAGCTGAGAGAGAGGAGCAGACACGTGAGCAGTCTGAGTGCCAATTATGGCAAGCTTTACGCAAGCCTAGAGTGACAGCTAGTAGGTTCCATGAGGTTAGCCACGTGAAAGGGTCATCTTCTGGTGAAACCCTGGCAGGGCGGATACTTGAGGGAATACGGCAAACTCCCGCCATGAAAAGGGGCCTTGATCGCGAGCCACAGGTGCTGGAACAATATTCAAAACATTTCAATGTAAATGTCTCACGCTGTGGATTTGTTATCCATCCAGATGCTCCTCACCTCGGGGCTAGCCCCGATGCAAGGGTATATGACCCAAGTGCCATTCCGTGTTTTGGACTTGCTGAAGTGAAATGCCCAGACATCTCTAGCATTTCTGAGGCAAGACATGTAAAAATGGTGAATGGTCAGGCAAAACTGAAGCAGAATCATAAATACCACTGGCAGGTTCAAGGTCAATTGGCCGTAACTGGATTGAGTTGGTGCGATTTTATAACAGACACTGAGGGAGACTTCACAGTCGAAAGAGTCTGGAGGGATGACGAAATGATAAAAGAGATGAAAAAGAAGGTGGACCTGTACTTCTTTGGTACATACATGAATGTGTATCTTCAGCAGAAAGTGAAATGAACTTAATGAATAAATGAACTGAATGACTAAAGGATTTTATGAATTCATTTTTTTGAGTACATTGAGTACATTTACTACATTACATATTTACAATGTTTTCAGTATACAGTTAAATTCATGTGTCTGGGGGAAACACTATTCAACAGGGATGTAGCCTTTTAAATCAAGTGGTCCCTGGAAGTTGGTCATCACACAGCAAACAGTCCACAGCTGGTTGACTGTCCCAGACAAGGTCAGAGGGAGAGTGTGTTCCCAGATGCGGTATTCCTTGACTCTGCGTATTGCTCTTTCCACAAGGATTCGAAGTCGGGCAATTGCTTGTGTTTTTAGAGCATCCTCTTTGAGTGAGTTAATTTAAGTTAATTTCTATTATTTCAGTGGGTGCTGCAGTACTTTTTAAACATTTGTCTGCACATCATATAGATGAATATTTTGGTCAAAGTTTTAATATGAAATGTTACATTTTCAATTTCATGCCTACCTGTCGACTTGAAGGGTGGTATAATCAGCGTTGCCCCACGGTCAGCTAGCAGCTTCTCGATGGTGAAACCCTTGTCTGTCATGCAGCCATCTCCTGGCTCCAGTAAGTCAAGCAGTCCACTTCGTTCAGTCAGCTCTCGGTCAGAGATGGAGCCAGTGAAGAGACTTGACACAAAAGTCACAGCGCTATATGGGGCAATCCCAATTAAGCCCTTAAAGGTTGTCGTGTTTTTGTATGATGAGAAAACCTCTGACTGGAGAGTGAGGGATGATGGATTCTGGCATCGCACCTCAGTGCAGTCGATGATTACCCGAACATCTGGACTGTACTGCACAAATTTCCTTGGCATGGTGTTCTTGACTTGTTGTTTACTCATCCAGATGGGAAGGGAGCCAAGGAGCAGGTAAAGGTAGTTGGCCCACGTTATAACGACACGGGAGACAGTGGACACACTGACCTGAAACATGTCGGCCAGCACCTTCTCTTGCAGGCCTGCAGCAACTCGGCAGCAGAAAAGAAAAAACTCATCGACCAGTTGCAGTCTACGAGTTGGACTGGGAGAAATGGGTTCAAATGTTTGTCCCTTTTTCTGAGCTTTCGACCAATAAACCACCATGGAGGCAGATGGTTGAATAGCCTCCCAGAAATCACAAAAAACATCTCTTGACGGGAATCTTGTGTAAAAAAGGATGTCCTTGTCTGAGACACAAAATCGGTGAAAATGCACTTGACCCACTTTCAGCTGTGACAGCTCTGTTGTCAGCTCCTTGATTTTCTCTTCCAACTGCTGTATGCGTGCAGCAGCAGCATCCAGTGCACCTGTATGAGATGAGAGATTAATTTTGATATAAATTCAACGCTAATTATTTTGCGAACCGTTCATCACAGAAACTAGCAACAAGCATTGTTGGAAAGGTCAGGTTTTGCAGTTTCATGTGATATGCCTGTGGTGTCTGTGTGATTAAAAACTCAGGGAGGTAGGCCAACATTTCAGAACACGGGCAAACACTGACATACCTGGTTTAGGAGCAGAACCGTAATCATGTTCTGTCATCACCACCGAAGCTGCAATCTCCTCCGTCGCCTCTTCCTCACATGGCAGGGGCTGCTCCAGAGGAAGGGCTGTACAAACGTCATGGCCTAAGCGAGTTGATGCTCTTTTATAAGCAGACTCCCTTCTTGGCAGTCCCCAGTTGTTCCACAGGAAACGGGAGGGCACAGACCCGATTTTCAGACGCTTGATGCGACCACGGTTGGGAAATTTGGCCGCATCAGCCAACGCTAGCCTGCTAGCACTACCTGTAGGGTTACTGTAATCGGATTCACTGAAGTGCCGGCTACAAACAAACGTGCTACCTTGTTTTATTTTAAAGTTTGGCCCTTCATCCCGGCGAACCGCGTTAATCCACTTCTTCCGTAGACTCAATTCAGTCGGGAATCCATGAAAACTCAAGTAGGGTTGGCGTTGTTTGTTAGATGTACAAAGTGGAACAGAGCAGTGACACCTTGCCTTCGTTTCAGCCATTGTCGAACTGCGCCGGAAGTGGTCATGCACAAAGTTGACAAATCCCGCCCATGACACCCGGAAGCGTGATAATCCCCCATCGGGGATGGTGAACGTGAAATATATGGAGCATTAGTTTCTATATGTGGGGACACTTTAGCTCAGCATGAGCTTTGTGGTTTTAAAGAGGGTGTTGGTTTTGCTTTCAAGAAATGTAGGCAGTGTGAATGTACATTTGAGGACATCCAGTTGTATTTTGATGAGGATTACATGGATTAAAGTTTTCCGTCCTACGTTGGATTTCCGTCAACTCGGGTCTCAAAAGGCTAAAAATGAGATCGGTGCAGATCCGAAGAGAAAAAAAAAGGGGGGGGGGGGGGGGTCTACAACACCGATATGATACGCAACAACTTCACCTATCAGCTGTGGAGTTTTAACCTTTTGTTTGTGGACATGCCTTGTGCCTTTCTTTTTGGTCATGTTTGATTGAATGATAAATTGACGCGACATAAAAAAAACATGCATTGAGCATTAAAAAAAAAATCCCCATGCATGCGTTATGCTTGGTGTGTGTCTGACCATTAGTGTTAGGGTTAATCATGTGTAAATCATGCATAATTAAAACATAACTCAATTTAGGCTACTTGGCTCCCAAACCAAATCGAAAATCTTCTGCTTTTGATAGCCTACCGGTAGCCTATGCCGCTCCAAACGAAACGCATGTCTTACAATAAAACGCACAAGCCTGCCCCTAATAAAGGCATGTGCTTTGCACAGCAAAGTAAATAAAAGACCCCGGCCGTAATTTGAGGATTTGCGGTATGGTTTATCATAGACCTATACTTAAACATAGGCTATTTAAAATGATAGAGGTTTGGTTTAGCATAGACCGAGCCTACTTTTAAACATAGCCATAGCCAGACATGAAAACGGATCAGGGGTGAAAAAGGTGAGAAGGATATTACTCCTCTAGGTGGGTCCGGGGGCATGCTTACCCGGAAGAAAATTTTGAAAATTCCATATTTTAAAGCATCAATCTGATGAATTTTGAGATGCATTTTTTTGCCAACCTGGGGAGAGCATTAAGAGGTGGTGGACATGCTGTCACTTAACTTGTCTACTCTTCCATCATGATTGACAGCCAATACAATGTTATGTAATTTTAATACATTTTATTGGCAAAGATAACAACCTAAAACACACAATACAGTGGTTTCCAGCATTATCAAAACATTAAACACTTTTCAAGGGATAGTGATATATTATTTTAAATCTGTTAAGGTCATCAACATAGAAAAGGAACACAATCAATCTTGTTGAGCATGGCTGCCTTTGTTTGCATAATTTATATCTTTATGGCAGAGAATGCACCTGGCAAATCCCTGCCTGTTGATTTTCTTGAAAACTTCTCCAAGATGAAAGGACACCTCTTGCCCTTTCACTGAGACCTTGCCTTCTAGCTTTAGCCATGCCCAGTTCCAGCTGCACTTCAATCCTGCATCCAGCTTTTTAACAATGGCTGCATCGTTTTCCCCTAACACACTCATTCTGCAAAAATAATATTTGTATTAGTGTTAACTTCTAGTTTAGCCTTATTGATAGAACGGTGGACTACTTTATCTTCAGCTTGTCAGTCCTCTCACCTCAAAATCATCCACACGTCCTGGAAAAACGAGTTGTAGAGATTTAAGAAAGAAGCACTAACATTAACCAGTGTTTCTTTTTTGTGATTTATCGTTAGCTATTACAAGCTAGCAGCTAACTTTAGTAACAATATTTAGCTAATGTTAGTCTAACGTAACGGTAGCGTTAGCTAATAATTTTCCACCGGAGCTTTGGCTGGCTAACGTTGCGTTCTCTCCTGCTGTGTTCAATGACTCAATTCATCAAGCTGTAGCTAACGTTAACTAAGCCTATGTCAACAGAGCTCCTGGGTAACTTAGATATAGGCCTACCAGAAAATATAAAAAAATATTGAAACCATCACTCACCAAATTCAGTCAGGTAAATCGCCGAGGCCTTCTGATGGTGGTCTGCACGGCACCCCTTGTGTGCACGCTCTGGTCAGCACGAAGCGAACTGCTTGTAAACCAATCGGTAATGGTATTCCATTCGCGCTAATATTTCCATGCGCAACGTGGCGTCATGGTTTTGCGTAAATATACACGCCACTTTCAACTTAGCCAACTAGCATGTTATCTGTAAACACGCCAAAATGCTATTAATGAGTTGGATAGCACGCTAGTGGCCATTGGCGTGTCATACATACGCAGTTCATGAGATCAGTCTGCCATGCACTCCACACCTACCCCCCCCCCCCAAACTTTTTCTCATCAAATCTACACGATTCACGTAGGTCACTTATTTTGGTTTAAAAACGGCGAATTTCGCCGAAAGGTGAGTGATTTTCATGTCTGCATAGTCTATTTAAAATTAGTGTCGGCCTGGATTTTGTTACAAAAAATAAAGGTCAGCGTTAATTTAAATTTAAAAGCACATCCGAACATTTTCCTTTAGGAAAGTCGAGCCTATCGGAGCACGTCATTTTGCTTTCAGTTTTGGCAGCATGGCCGCACTTCTAGTGAAGGAAGGCACTGATGTGTCGGAAATTGATAAAACGGTCAAAAATAAGTGGAGATGGGCTTGGCTATGCGAAATAGGTGATGATGGCAAGCCATTTAGTTCTTGGTGCAAAAAAATGAAAATGTGTGGTTTGCCATAAGACAATCGTGTATGGGAGCAATGGCAAGAAAGTCCTTTCACGCCATCAGTCGGAAGCTAGCTGTTACGTGCCAGACGGGGGCAGCGTATTTTTCTTGGTTTTTCTCTCTCTCTCTCTCTCTCTCCCCCTCCCCTGTGCCATAAGGCTAATGTTAGAGCTTTTAGGCACACATCTTCGTTGCTTGGCGCAACAACCACCACAACAGAAGTAAGTCCCTCTATGGCTGACCGTGTCTGCGCACAGAAAGTACGCATTTGCTCTTTCATAGCTGAGCATGACCTGACCCTGACCTTATCGCAGCCCCTTGTCAACCTGATTCAATCAGTTGCAGACAGTGTTGGGAACGTTACTTTAAAAAAGTAATTAGTTATAGTTACTCACTACTTGTTCCAAAAAGTAACTGAGTTAGTAACTGAATTACTCTACAATAAAAGTAACACATTACCAGGGAAAGTAACTATTTGCGTTACTGTTAAAAAAAAAAAAAGTTGCTATATGTCAAAGAATTTGGATTTTTTTGAGCAGTTTTCACAAGTCAGTTGAAATGAGTAGAACAGACAGGTGTTTGTACATAACTTTTGATATTTATATATATATTTTATAATTATATTTATATTAAATTTATTTTTATAATATTTATATTTCGGTAGGGTTTAGACGGCGAGCTGTCATCTGTGGTGGAGGAATCGGTGTTTTTGGCCACTAGCTTTGTAGATGCGTGTGTCGTTGTGAGATGCTTCATTAAATTAGAGTTGCTTACAACGGATGTCGAGAAAGTCTTCGCTCCTGGACATAATGTACACATTACATGCACGTTCCTCCCTTTGACCACAATGAAGTAGTGCTTATATCTCCACCTTGAAAATGCCAACTTTTCATCGGATTGCTCCTCACTCGCCATCTCTGCTGCTTCATCGAATCTCTGTTTAGCTGTTGTGTGTGTGTGTGTGTGGCGTGTGTGCTGTCATGTGTGTAAAACCACTGGCTCTGATTGGCTACCATGAAACATGACTCTG
Organism: Chelon labrosus; assembly: GCF_963514085.1. NCBI lineage: Eukaryota > Metazoa > Chordata > Actinopteri > Mugiliformes > Mugilidae > Chelon > Chelon labrosus. The sequence goes on along the minus strand of NC_140360.1, from coordinate 24,617,591 downwards.
CCTTAGCCAATCATAATCGCTTACCTCGTTATTAACCCACCTCCTCACTCGCGGTGAGCCAGGGGTGCGTTCGGATTACACAGTTTATTCAATCAATGCATAGTAACGCACCGCATTTAACGTCCAGTAACGTTAACGGCGTTGTAACGACGAGAAAAGTAATTAGTTAGATTACCCCGTTACTGAAAAAATGACGGCGTTACCTAACGCCGTTATTTTAAACGGCGTTATTCCAAACACTGGTTGCAGAAGACCAGCGCGCTCTCTCCAGGCTGTCATTGTCCAATGCACACGCCTCCTACTTGTGCACACATGGAATTGCAGCTCATTGCAAAACAGAGTTGTCCATGAAACTGAAAACAAAGATGTTCTCTTTGAATGCGGATGAGGCAACTGATATGAATATGGACAAGATTTTAAATGTACTTGTATGCTTTTTTGATGAGGATATGGGGAAAGTTGTGACCCATCATTTTGGCTCAAGGAAAGTGAACATTGCAGATGCCTCATCCCTCACAAATGCAATGGCAGAAATCCTTCACTCCTACAATTTAAACTGGGATCAGGTTGTGTCTGTTTTGTTGGATAACTGCAGCGTTATGAGAGGGAAGCGATCTGGAGTGGAGACGCAGATCAGACAACAAAATGAATCCCTCCTTGACGTCAGTGGAGACACTGTGCATATGGTGTCAAATGCTGCCAAGGCCCTTTTGAATCCTTTCAAGAATTTTGTTGATGATTTCTGACAGATGTCTACTATGACATCGAAAAGTTCCCCAAGCAGAAGGAATTGTTTGGAGAGTTTCAATCTCTATTACACATGAAGAGCAAGAGCCTGATCCGCCCCATCAGCAGCAGGTTCCTACAGATGTTGGAAGTGTGCAACAGGGTAAGGGAGCTAGTGGATCCACTGATTGCACACTATTGCAGCTTCCTTTCACCCCATGATCAGCGCAAATACAGGTGAGATGGCAGTAGTCTAGTCTTTCCCTTCAATATTTTCTCTATTAAATGTAAATTCTCAAATGCAATGTGCTGTGTTTTTTTTATTTAATATTTTACAGATGGCTGCTCAACCAGGTTCTGCAAAAGCATGGGGTGACATCTGATGAAAAGGCTAGGATGGATGTACTGCATCAACAACTTGCGAAATCAGCAAAGGGCCTAACCGACGCAAATAGTGACAGGAAGACAAGAATCTGTGTACTTTTTACAGAGTTCAATAAGCTCACAGCCATGATCGACTTGTACAGAGGTATGGTAAATATATATATATATATATATACTGTATATCTATCTATCTATCTATCTATATATACAATGTACACTGTACATATATTTAAATTAAGGAGCTTGAGGAACAATAACAGTTAATTATCACAGGAACCACATTCTTTCTGAATTGAAATGGTTTTGAAATATTTTCAGTGGTAAGTTGCAATGTATGTGCATTGAAGATTCTAGAATTCTAAAAAATCTTTTTTTTTATTACGAATTGCAGGTATACTCCCATCCTTCCAGGTCTTCCTCAAGAGACTGCAGCATGAAAAGCCTATGCTTCATGTTCTGCATGTTGAAATGGTGCTGCTGGTGAGAGACATCCTGTCCAAGTTCATGAAGCCCGATGCGATCCCCTTGGATGTGAAGGGCTTGTTGAAATTGGATATCCATAACCAAGACCTACAGTATCCAAACAAATTGTTGTCGGTTGGTAAATTCAGCCATTTTGCCGTCAACAAGGCCAGGGTGGAGAAGAAACCTTGGGTGCAGGAGCTGTACACCTCACTAAGAGAAGGCTACACCAAGGCAGCTGCATTCTTGCTAAAAAACCTCCCCTTGAGCAACATAATCATTTCCTCCTTGTCTGCACTGTCTCCTTCGTTAATCCAGGACCAACACATCCTTACGGCATTTAGCACTTTGGCCAAGGCTCTGCCAAATGTCATCACCACTGATGAACTGGGCCAGTTGGATGAAGAGGTGAGGGCCTACCAGACTGACCTGGATTTGGAGGACAAGGGCAAAGGGTTTGATCACAATGCTGCACGTATTGATGCTGACTGGTGGAGTGAAATCTTTTTAATGAAGACACCAGAAGGCTCAATCAGATTTCCTGTCTTGGGCAAATTGGTGAGGGCACTGCTCTCTTTGTTTACTGGGCCTCTTGTTGAAGGTTCATTCAACATAATGGATGACATCATTGAGAAGGATAGGGTCAGATTAAACATTGAGACCTATGAAGGCTTTGCTGTCATCAAAACACACCTGAAGGCAGCAGAACAAACAGCCCCTACCATGAGAATTAGTGCTGCTTTGAGGAGTTCGTGTCTCTCATCATTTGAACGATACAAATGCCATCTTGAGAAGAAGACAAAGAAAAGTAATGAAGAGAAGGATCGGAAAATCAGGGAAGCTTTAAAGGTCCTCTCAGCAGTGAGGGTGAAGAAGGTGAAAAAAGCCTCCACCACCTTCATCAGCAAACAAATCTTCCCACCCTTCTTCCTCCATAACCAGAAAGGTTACCCCTGCAGGCCACCCCCCCCCCCCCCCCCATCTTCCTTCTCTTCCACACCCAGAAAAGCTTCCCCTGCAAGAAAATTAAAAGGTACTCCTGCAGGAACCCTCTCCTCCTCCTCCTCCTCCTCATCTACCCCTTCGGAAAAACCCCCTCCCTCAAAAGGCACTCCTGTTGGAACCTCCTCCTCCTCCTCCTCCTCCTCCTCATCTACCTCTGCAAGAAAACCCCTCTCCTCAAAAGACACTCCTGCTGGAACCCCCTCCTCCTCATCTACCCCTGCAGGAAAACCCCTCTCCTCAAAAGGAACTCCTGTTGGAATCTCCTTCTCCTCCTCCTCCTCCTCCTCATCTACCCCTGCAGGAAAACCCCTCTCCTCAAAAGGCACTCCTGCTGGAACCTCCTCTTCCTCCTCCTCCTCATCTACCCCTGCAGGAAAACCCCTCTCCTCAAAAGGCACTCCTGCTGGAACCTCCTCCTCTTCCTCATCTACCCCTGCAGGAAAACCCCTCTCCTCAAAAGGCACTCCTGCTGGAACCTCCTCCTCCTCCTCATTTACCCCTGCAGGAAAACCCCTCTCCTCAAAAGGCACTCCTGGTGGAACTCCCTCCTCATCATCCTCTTCCTCTGGCTCATCTAAAGCCACACCTGCAGGAAAACCCCCCTTTTCCTCCCCTCCTCCTGGGCCAAAAAAACCCCCTCAGAAACGGGCATCAGGTGTCCTAAAGTTAGATGACTTTGGATTCACCACTAAAAGGCCAAAAAGTAGGCCTTTTCATTTTCTCTTCTTGTGTTTTAGTGTTTTAACTTATTTAGTAACTGTTATTTTTTTCTGTTACACCGTTGTTTTTATTGTTCAAACATTGTTCTCTTTAATGTATTTGTTCTTGAAAGCATTGTGGAAATAAATGCTTGCATTGACAACTTGTGCAGACATTTTTGTCATGTATCGCCCATTAACAATACTGGTTAAGTCTTGCAAAAAATATTGGTTATATGTCCTAGCTTTGAACTAGTAAGGGGTATTGGACCACATGGTGTTTGCATATTGAGGCAGTATGCGACCACGACACAAAGCGATTGCCTAAAAAAAATTTCAGTCAGATGATTTTTTTTTGCTTTAATCCCTGGGATTACTTTGAAGAAAGAACCACAGATACATATGCGGCAGTGTAGTGATACTGAGAAGGCCAATACTGAGTATCTCAGAAACAGTTTAAAAACTACATTTGGGATCAACAGAAGGAGTAAACTGGTAGAATACCCAGCTTTTAACTTGAACCAACAAACACCCCAAGACATCATGCTTGTAATTCTGGAAGGCATTGCCCCATTAGAAATAAAGTGTGTGATGAAACACTTGCATTACTTGCATTTCCCTACTCTCCACTTGATGTCAGAGATAAACCAAGCCCTATAAGATACAGCACATTAGCATTAAGTGACAATTAATTAAAGCAGTCCTCAGGCCAAATGATTGTTCTACTTAAAATTCTTCCATTTTTGATTGATAGAGTTAAAGGTAATGAGTACCACACAGTCATTCTTGAGCTGATAGAAATAGTTCAAATTTTGTTTGCTCCTGTTATTGGTCTACAGACTATCAACAAATTGAAAACACTCATTGAACAGCACCTAAAATGTATGAAGAACCTTTTCCCAGATAGCAACATCACTCCAAAGCAACATTATTTTATTCATGTTCCATCTCAGATTAAGCTACTGGGACCAATGGTTCGTCATGTGCATGAGATTTGAATCAAAGCATTGCTTTTTCAAACAGTGGGCTTCAAAACTAAACTTTAAAAATGTTTGCAAGTCCTTAATAAGGCATAATCAAATCTATGAATGTTGTCAGAATGTAAGTAGTTCTGAACACCCCATTTTTTCAAATGATTGTACGCTGGGACCGATATCAGAAATAAGCATACTTAAAAGAAAAAACGAGAGCCTTCCTTGGAAATGATGAGGTAAACCATGCAGTGTCTGTAAAATGGATTAATCTAAATGGCAACAAATATATACGGGAAAAGTCATTATTTGTGAGTGGTGTTAATTCTGATCTGCCAGAATTTGGACTTTAAAGAAATATCTATGTGATTAATTCATCATTGTTTTGTTTTGAGTTCATGCAGTACAACACCATTTGTTATAATAGAGATTATATGGCATATCAAATAGAGATCCCAAACTTGGCACAACCAACTGAACTGATATCTGTTGATAACCTTGTACACTGAAAAGAATAACTCATCGGATGAACTCAGTTAAATTGTGTTCAGGATTTCCATCCAATACATGTATGGAGGTCCAACTCAAACTAAGTGTGTCAATGCAATATGATCTAACTGAGTTAGTCCAACTCATTTTCATCACATGCAGCCAAAATAAAATAATTACATTAAGTTAAATTGATTAACATTTGTCCAACTCAAATTAATATAATTAATTGGAAATTAAATAATTAGGCAAAATTCTTTTTCATTTGACCTGCAATTAAGACATGAGACAAATCCTGTTTGATGCATTTTTATTAAAAAGCAACAAAAACTCAAACAGGATCCATACAGTGTACTGTTTTTAAATGTTGGAACCCATCAATACTGAAAGATACACTTTTTTCCGAATAACTCTGCAATATACAGATGAACAATAAAGACATCGGAAACATTTTAAAGAATTACTGCCTTAAGTAAATTAAATACAGTTTTTTACTAAACCTGAAACAAACAAAAAATATATTTTATTTTGAGTCCCAATTTAAATTGCAGTTCAGCCTTAAATCCACAATCTACACAGAAATCTTAAAGATGCACTGCACAAACCTATATTTGGTACTTGCATAAGTGTATTGTAGCCATTTGCCTTTAACCTATGACTAGAAAAAGCAGGAAAGAAATCCCTGCAAATTGGCATACAACAAAATATGGCAAAAACTTTGGTTTGTCAAGTGCAGTATAGCTTTGTACCTCTGTCTTTCTTTTCATGTAGCAGATTAATGTTCATGCTTTCTTTTCATGTAGCAGATTCATGTTCAAACAAAAACATGGTTATGCAAATACTAATTTACACAGAAGAATAAGAATATGAAAATCCTTTATTTGTCTTTATTTATAGTCTGATTATAACTAACTCGGACACCCATGGTCATTTAAATGTAACTTCAAACAAAAAACTGTGACTTGCAGCATGACGAGCACAGTGTATTGGACTATTTATGTTCATTCCAACCCGGGTTGAAAACAGCTGAGCGGTAGGAGAAAAACTGATGCTCCGGTTGACAATGGAGATGAATGGCAGCTTTAGAAGGTTAGAAAGTAGTCACAAATGAAGCGGGCAAACTTTCCACGTGTAAACATGTGTCCAAGCCCATGAAATTCCATTCTTAAACCCCCGTTGCTCCACTCCCCATGGCTGCATATCATACATTCGTTATTATATTCAAACAGAACTTTGCAGTCTTATGTAAAAGTTCAGTAAATTGCAGTCCTTGGCTTGAAGCTTAGTCCACATAATGCAATGCTTCTCAATTATTTTCCATTACGCCCCCCCCCTCGGAAGAAGAAAACATTTCGCGCCCCCCTGACTTTCCGCCGCGACTAAAAATAGTATCATTTGTCTATAAAATTGTTATAAGTACACCTCTGCATAACACTGTATCCTTATTAACCCCTTCATGCCTAGTGTCGCGAATTCGCGACGCACTGTTTACGCTCAGACTGCAGCCGAAATAACACATGTAATACTCCAATGTCGGTTCGTGCACATTCAAAAAATTCCTAGGAACCTTTTACAAGCACTAGTTTCTCGTAGGACCGGTCGGAGTGGTAAGCAAAAACACAAATAATTAATTTCTTTATATAATTGAAAAATCAATTCAGGCATTAAGGGGTTAACATTAAAGAATAGCGCTAGCCAAGCGTTACATACGCTTCGTCATATTTCCTCGTCTTAGCTTTCGGGAGACTTTCGGTTGTCTCATTATCGCTGTCTCTTTCTGCCTTTCTTTTCATCCCTGTAAAATATTTTTCCATGGTGATTCTTGAGGGTTTGTTCACTGCACTTCATATTTCCCGCTCTATGCTGTGTGTGCGCATGCTCGGTGCAAAAAAACAAAAAACAAAACATACACCATAGAGCCAATACCAATACTCCCTGCGCACACTCTGACAATGCGAGCGCCACTGCCACCTACTGTAGTGGATGTGCAATTACACTTTATTCTAGTACCGCAAAAAAAAAAAGCATGTTCCCCGGGGTGTCACACGGCATCGCGCGCCCCACTATTTGAGAAGCACTGACATAATGTCAGAACACTTCTTATGCGAACAACTTGATTTTCAGCTGCTGTATCTTCGCATTCGGCCTGTGCCCGTCCATATTCATTATGATCTTTTGGAAAAACTCAAATGTGTACTTGAGGTTTTCTGGAAAGCTCAGATCAAGGGCATAAATGAGTCCAAACAGCATGATGAACCCCATGATGACACTCCCTACATTGTTCAGGACTTTAATGCCTTCGATCACAATTCCCACATCCTGTGGCTCCCCATCTCCATCTCTTCGCATTGTGTAAATTCCCATGAGACAAGTAGGCTTTAAACTGACAGAGATATTGATAACTGAAAATCAGGTTGTACCACGGCGGTCCCTGAAAGTGCTTCGAGGGTTAATCTGGACTACCACCCCTGCGGCTTAGCTAGCTAACATTAGCCCGCCAAATCCGACGTTAGTCTGATGGTTAAAATTTGCCTTGGTTACCGGCTATTTCAGAGCAAGATACTTTCTAAATTATTACAAAAATCACATACTCACCGAGGACCATTCACCATTCCCCTGGTGAATGAGACACATCTCCTTCCTCTGGTTCCATCTTCTTTTAATGGGCTGACAGCGCACGGTGCTTGGGCCACCGCACAACATTTGTGTCTTCCTGTATCCAGTTTTTTGGGACAACACCTTCAAAATGTTTATCCTCCTCAATCCAAACGACTCTTGCGTAAACCATTGTCTGAAAAATGTATGAATTTAAGTATTATTATTTTTTATTACCATAAGATGTAGCATGACCATCTCAAGTGCAACACATTTCTCTTTGCGCAGCACTATACAGCACAGGATTCATTCAATTTCGTGTAACAAAGGAAAGATGGCATAGCCTCTGCTGTGTGGTAGACAAAGAGCTTTCCTTTTCATGTCCTGGATTTGTAGCAACTTTGTTTTAGCCATGGTGTGGATATTGCCAACATAAGCAATGTTCAGGAGTTTTGACTGGCAAGGCTTCTCAAAGAGGTTTGACGTTCAATGAACTGGAATCACCTTGCAAACCAATTTTCCATCAGGTCTTTTCTCTGTAACAAATGCTACACTGTCATCCTAGAGAAGAAAGCAGCTGTCCCTGAACTTTAATGACACAAAGGGCAGTGCTTCTGTGTCTCACTTTTTTGTGAACATGCCTTCTCTGCCATACGTTTTCCCAGTTGCACCAAAGGGTTGTGGCTGGTCTTCACAAGCTTCTTGATTGTTTGAAGATGGCTCTCAAGACCACAATGCAGCGTGTCCAGGGCTTGGTTCAGAATAGTGCCTCCTCTGCTGGATGACTCCGTTTGAACAAACTGAAAGTAGGACCCATCCACATCAACCTCAGCTTTGATTACTGCACAGCCGTCTGCCTCTACATCATCGTCATCACTGCAAGTGTGTTGCAGTGGGCTATCTTGTGTCTTCAGAGTGAAGAGGAAGGTGAAATGGACCCAGAAGTGTGTATTTTCAGCATGGGTTTCGGGGGACTTGAGTCTGGATCCCACAGACACCAGCTTTGTACCACCAAGTTCCGGCTCGCCTTCCAGCACAGTACCATCTGTGTTTTTCTTCTAATTTTACAGTGCAAAGTACTCCACCTACTCTTTCCAAAATGACGCCACCAAGCAAATTCTATTTTGAATTGGTCCAGGTAATTTATCTATGCAAAACTAAAATGCACTCTGTGATAGAAGGCTGCTTTGACCAGGAGAAAAACACCTGTGGATGTACAACTTTTGAATATCCATTATGCTCTAGGTGTCAGCACATGAGCACCGCAGCCACCTTTGGCCAGTTTCAGTCTCCAAAACTAATGCAATGCTGAGGGTGTGAAAGATCTGAATCGTGGAAGTGGCTGAAACAACAGCACAGCACGAGGAAATGACTGCAGCTTATTCCATAATAAATTCAGAGAAACAAAAACGGTTGAAACATGTCAAAACCAGACAGATGTGACCCTGAACAGACCCCTCCAGCAGTGTCGGTGTGTGTGTGGGTGTGTGAGAGAGATGGGTGTACTTCAGTCAAGCAACAATTTCTTGTTGATCTTGAGGAAAACACACTGCTCCAGTGATGTAGTTGTTCTGTTTCTCAAGCCAGATGACAACAGTCCACACACAGAAAAGATGCGCTCCACAAAGGCTTGTGAGGCAGGGGCACTAACGAGATCCAGTGCCATGGGGGCAAGTTTTGGATAGACATCCTCTCTTGATCTCCAGAATTGCAATGGTGTGTCATTGCACAAACCCTCTTTAACGCTGTCGACATACCTCTTCATTTCAGTCAACAGACTGTCTGTCACGTGATCAGGCTGATTTGTCAATGACACATTGATCTCCATACGAGATGCAAGGAAGCGATATTTCTGCAGGACAGTAGGAGGAGATTCTGCTGCAGTTTGAGTGGTAATGACAGTATCTTGAGAAGCAGTGGCTGGGTCAGGTTCTGCATGAAAGACTGTGCTGCCCTCCTCAGTGGCACCATGTCTGATGTTTGAAGAATCAGTGAAACACTTGGATCCAACAGGCAGGCTGCTGCTGGTGTAGCATCAAACTGTGGGGAATCAGGGCTAAGAATGGCAGCGAAACGATCTCACAAGGATTTCAGCAGCACTTGAGCTAACTGTTTCCCAGCAGCAGTAGTCATCTGCAAGTGTGCCTCCAGGTTGAGCAGGCATGGCACTACTTGTGAGAGTGACTGGCTGTCACTCTGAAGCTGGTCTGTGTGAATGGCAAAGGGCTCAAGTAGCTTGACCATGTTCTCCAGCTTAGCCCAATCGCTTGTGAGAAGTGTGTCCATGCCCAACTCCTCAAGTACTTGGTTTACTTCAGTTCTGATCTCCAGCAGTCTTCTCAGCATATCAAAAGTGCTGTTCCAGCGTGTGCTACAATCTCTTAGATGCGTATAAATTATTACAAAATATATTGTAGAATAATGCAAGCACACCTGCAGATGCACTTATAATATATATAACAATAATAGTTTGGGCAACTCTGAAATCAGCTTTCTCTTTTGTCACTTTCTCTTCCAGGTGTGGCACATGCCTTACTGAAAATAAATAAATAAATGAGTAAATAAATTAATAAAATAATAATAATAATCACGGATATTCATCCTGCAAAGTGGTCTATATAACACAAAGAAAATGTCATGCTCAAATAAATCTGCAATCAGGCAGATACGTTAGAGATGCGTTCAGCGGGTCTGATCCAGGGATAATTTTCCAGGACAATACAAGATTTTCCAGAACATTTTACATTTCCTGTCATTTTTCAGGTGTTTTCCATGACTGGAAAAAACTATGTCTTAAATTTCCAGGTTTAAATCTCATTGGGTTAATATTTTGTGAAAGCACCAATAGTCATCCTTACAATACCGTCTCAGTATTGAGATGTTTGGTCAAAAATATTGTGATATTGACTCATTTTACCACCTTAGCTGCTCCCACCTGAACAAGTCGTCAGTCACAACCAATATGATTAATAATTATTGATATCAATCAATATAAAACTTCACTATCGTGGCATATTTTTCAGCTATATCGCTGAGGCCATTACAAATTACATTTATTTAATTTGTTTGTACATTAAATTTGTTATACTGTGATATATATCATTATTAGGATATGAAATTATCCATATCATGATAGAAGATTTTGACCATATCGCCCAGCTCTAGCTTACAATACTGGTTATATCACTGTGACATTTTATTAAGACATGTTTGGCACTATAACCACACTTACCGAGGTCTCCAGTCTCTCCAATGTCCTCATCCTCCTCGTCTGTCTCCTCTGATTCAGATTGGATACACAGTTCATCCAGGCCGTCTCTGGCATCTCCTGGCTGACCCCATGAACCATCTGTGGAGTCCTAAGCAGCCGTACAGCTTTCAAGATGTTGTAAAGTGCTGAACTCTTTGAAAGCATTCGAGTCACACAGTCGTGTCGACATCCCAGTCTCAATAAACTTGTTAACCAATGCATCTTTCCGCTTGTGGTGTTCCTGCGTATTTACTAACCAGCAGCTATTTGGTCGTCAATGAAAGCAGTCCATTATAGTTGTCTCCTTCCCTGTGCTACCTGGGCGGGATGTTGCTTCTCTTTCGGGGGGCGGTGGCGGCGGCGGACTCACAGAGGCTAGCTTGTTTTGGTACTTGACATTAGCCGCCTTGTGCGAGCTTCTTAACCCTTAAACAGGCAAGAGTGGAAAATGAGTTGCAAAAAATCATTTAATGTTATCACTCATCTCTTTAGGCCCTAAGAAACATATATATATTCAATATTTTGGATTTTATGAGTTGTATCTCGCAGGATACGTTGCCCTATTAAGGTATGAACAGAGCCCAAATGATAAACAAATTAATTTTCAATTAGATGAAGATAAATTAAACAGTGTTGTATTCCTTGTCATTTACATTACACATAGCACTTTTAAAGTTGATTTTATTCATTTTTACCAATCCAGCATAATAATCTCATAACAAAGCAATCTCATAAAAAGTGACACAAAAACGGAACATCTCATTTCTGTGCACTGAAGATTTCATAAAAACAAAACACAGCATTTTCATTTTCTCCAATTATGCATACACAACTGAACACTGGAGAAAATTTTATGGGTCCAGGTTTTCCATAATGGTGGGAACTCTATGAACAATGCCCCTCATTTCCTGTCTATTTTTCATTTTTCATTTCATTTTTTATGGAACACTTGGAAGCAGTTGCGTGGGTTTTTCCCGGTGACGATGCAAAGACGAACACCACATTTTGTGCAGTAGATTGTTGTCTGTCCTTCTGGGCAAAGCCTGCACCTTCCCTTGTCTGTGAAAGCTGGGAAGTGATCCACTTGATCATGGCGGACATCAACCATGGGTCTTGGGGTTGTTGGCCTTTGTATGCATCTGGTGGGGCTGTGTACATTCTCCTCCCCTCCCTTGGAAGGCCTTCCCTTCTTCTTTCCACTGTGGATGAGAGAATCTGCAACCTCCAGCCTGAATTCCTTGAGTTTGCCAATGATTTTGGCATCTCGGCGATACAGCAGCCATCCATTATTGATGGCTATGTCAGACATTTGCCAAAAGAGGCACAGGTACCACCGGTGGGACTTTGAGGGGGAGCGGTACAAGGCCACCAACATGTCAGCAAGGTCAACTCCTCCCATGTGGACATTGTACTGAGATACAATGTTTGGACAGGGAACAGCAACTCTTCTTCTCTCCTCTCTGGAGAAACGCCTGACTTCCTTGAGAGGGCTGATTGCAGCACAGGAGCTAGCTAGAGTGACAACTTTGTTGTCAGACCATTTTACAACTGCCACTTCTGTCTCATTATCAACCCTGTAGTCATAGCTGCCCCTTCCTTGCCTCAGCAGAGCACGGTCATCCTCAAGTGTGCATCCTTTAAGCCTGTTCTTGCGGATGGTTCCCAGACTTCGCAAACCAAGGGACTCCTTCAGATGCACAATCAGTGGGAGCGAGGTGAAAAAATTGTCAAAGAAGACAACACACTCTGATGGGTTTTTGATGGTTTTGCAGAGTTGAATGACAACATTGGCTCCAACTCCCAGTTCTTTGGCTGGACCCTGGCCTGTGCCAATGTGCTCTTTCCGGTGTATGTCAGGAAGTCATACACTATCCCAGAAACGCCTGCTCGAACGAAAATCTTGAAGCCCCAATGATGAGGTTTGCTCGGGAGATACTGTCGGAGAGACCCAGCCTTCGTTCCCTTGTAAGGGACCATCATTTCGTCTATTGAGAACTTGTTCCCACTCTCAATTTCCAGACACTTCTTTCTTATGTGCTCCAGCACTGGTGTCACTTTGCAGAGCCGATCTTGGGTTGGGTCTGATGTCTGATTGTCTTGAAAATGGATGAATCGTGAGAGGCATTTAAACCTTTTTACTGACATCACATCAGCTATTTTGGCATAACGTGTGTCTCCTGCCCAATAATCATCCATAGATGGCATTCTCACCACTCCCATGATTAGCTTAATGCCAACAAATGACTTAATCTCATCCACATTGGTGTTAATGCTGGCTCCAATTAATTGACAGCTGTACAGATTTGTCTGTTCAGCAATATGTTCGAAGAGATCATCATCAAAAAATTGGGCAAAGTAGCTATGTGGAGAAGGCAGCTCATCAGGTGCGCTGAATTCACTGGCAGCTGCTGTTGACTGGTGCTCAAACCGTTTCTTACGCCAGCTGTAAAAAAACAAAAAATATATACATAAATACATAACTGTGTTATGTTATTTGTACAAAGTGGCATTATTAGCAAGTATGGACTGAATTTAGCTGGTTAGTAGCATACTACTTTCAGTAAATATCACAACCACACAGAAATTTTGTGTTTTTTCACCTTACATAAACTGCTACATACATACATTTTTATGGATTGCACATATAAGTGTCCCTAAATAGAACTACTGTCACCTGAATCCCTTGGCTCGTTTGGACTTTGTACTGCGATCCATCTCTTCATCCTCCTCATCATAGCTTTCATCCTCCTCATCAGAACTGCCTTCATTCGCTGCCTCTATCTCATGCTGGCTGAAAATTACTTCCTGATCTTCATCACTGTTTGACTCAGAGTCAGAAGAACTTGCAGGGATCTCCTCTATCACTCTCATTCCTGTGCTTTCCTTTCTTTTCCCATAAAAGGACCTAGTCGAGATGCCCTGCTTGAAAATACATTTTTAAAGTAAAATACAGTTATACTGTTTTAATGGGCACAGCTGTGCATGATAATATCTGGTATAGCAGTAATTATTAACATGCCTTCCAGTTTGAAACAAAATTTTGAATAATGCACACTGACCAAATTTCTATACCCTAATCTGGCAACGTATCTCAGGGGATACATACATTTCAAAAGCTGCTAAGTAACACCACAAACACAGTTGAAGTTTTTTCTTCATCAGAATGTTTAGACAAATGTCCTAATTAATTTTAGGAATTTATATTATTGTTTTATTGAAAATAAGTATGATTAATATATGATTACTTACCCCAAAGGAAGCAGGTTCTCCACTACTGGCGGCCATGATGTTTTCTGATCAGGCTGACGAAACGATGAAAGATAGCCTGAACCAAATCATGTGATCTAGATGGTAATACTAGACAAGACTTTTGAAACATGCTAACATGATTAGTGAAAACCTCCCAGCACACACCCTGCAGGATGTTAAAGAGTGTGTATCTCCTGGTGCACGTTGCCTGTTTAAGGGTTAAATGGACTTTGAGATTCATGGGGGTTTTCCCCTTGAGAAGCAAGCCACATATTTTTTCACAGCCTGTTTCCACTACAAGACACATTTTTTTTTTTCGTCGTCATATTCAAAAAAGTCCCATACAGGACTTTGCCGCTTTCTCCCAGCTTTTGCTGCAGCCGCCATGGTGCTGCCAGGTGACGTCACAGACCGTGAGGTGCCGTAAGGTGCTGCTGCTGCTGCTGCCAGCTGGCGTAAAACTGCCAGAGCGGAATAAATCGATCATATGAATCCAACCAGTTGAGGCTTATAATAAGAGACGAAAACGAAGGGAATTATATCTATAATTTCAGTTTGTTTTAGTTCGTTTTCTAAACACGCAATACAGTTTCAGTTAGTTATCGTTTTTTCTTTTAATTTTAATTTTAATTTATTTCAGTTAACGAAATTGTTTTTTCAATTTTAGTTTTCGTTATTCCGTTCATTTTCATTAACGATAATAACCTTGTGAGTGACAAGAACAGTGTTCCCTCCCTTTCCTCTCATGTTCTCCCCTTCTTCTGCATCTACTCAAAACATCCAAACGTGCTCTTCCTCTTTACATGGAACAAATTCTTTGGCAATTGCTTTCCTGTTCAGCATGTCAAGCCTTTCCTTGTGAATACGGCACACAGCCACACTGTTCAGGCGCGTTTGTGTCATGGTACTCCTGAGCCATGTCTTCAGCCTCCGGGTCCCACTGAACGCTCTCTCCGCCTCAGCTGATGACACTGGGACAACAATAAGCAGTCTCACAAGTGTTCCAAATTGATCAAAGAGGCCACAGACCTCTAGACATACACCCTGAAGAATACCAACTACATCACTGCTGGACTGGAACTTATACTTGGTTCTGAACATTGCAAGTTGTATTTTCAGGCTTTCTGGGTTCAGCTCTGGGTACCTTTTCACAGCATCATCTCTCCAGTTAATAGGACTTTCTCCAAATTTCTGATAATTCTCATTCCTTCCTGCTCAAATCGTTTTCTAATCTGGACATCCAGCACCTCAGGAACTTTGTTGTACTCTGTTCTGTAGTACTCAAAGGGGGTTGCATGCACATGTGCAGGAACCTCGTACAGGCCAATAAAGTCCTCATGTACAACCAAATCATGGTCAACATACCTTAAGCATAATGCCTGTTGCTCTTTTCCTGACTGATCACTAGTGCCATCCATCATTATGGAGAACTGCGAGTGCAGAATTGATCAAATCTTGTCAGAAATCTCCCTAACAATGGAGGTGTTCATCAAGTTAAGGAACTCATTTTGAATGATTCCTGATGTGTAAACATCCTTTTTGCTTGCCAACCACCTGGAAAGGCATGGGTTTCCTTGCGCTTTATACTTGAGTAGTTGATCAAGATTTCCCTTACTTGAATCATGGCTCCTGAGAGATAAACCCTGTCTTACCAACAACTGCACAGCACCGATGATTTTTAAGAGGCATGCCCTTGCTTCCTCTTGTTTTGATGCAGACACACTAGCCAGCTGACAGTGAACTGATCTGTCCTCATACAGATACGTGGTTATTGCTGTCTTGTGACAATCAGGCTTTTCATGTTTACTGAATCGCTCAGTAGCTTTTCTCCAGTTCTTGAAGCCTGCCGAAATAAATGCAGGTTCTGCATTCTTTGCCAGTGGTGAGGTTTCTTTCTTTAACATTGATTCTGGTTGATTAGGTTTAATTGCCAAGACCTCCGTGACCTGCACCATATTTTCCTCATCCTCCCCATCTCCCTCTTCTTCTAAGGTGCCCACAACATCTTCTTCTCCACCTTCTTGTGTGTTCTCGCCATCTCCTTGTCTTCCGTTCTCTACCTCTTCTCCTGTCTCATCTCCCTCTCTTTCTCTCACGTTCTCCCAAAAGGAGAACATTCCTTTCTGTTGTTCTTTTATTTGCTTTTTATTATTTCATATATATTTTGGTGTTCTAATCTGTTTTAACTAATCTTTCATCCTAGCCTTTATCATACTCTAGTCTATATTATTATTTTATTCCTCTTATTATTTAAGATAATTTCAGACATTTCAGACATTTCATTGTCTTCATTTCTATTTTCTAGTTTCTGAGAGCAGTAACAGATGAGTTGATGTAAGGGATTTTCTTCATTGAAAAGAAGGTTTTAAGCTCCAACAAATAGCTTTAAGTTACATAAATGAACACCTACATGGCATTAATGCAAGAATATGTACTAATATAAAATTGAATTAGTGCATTTATGGATTTACAGATAGCTTTCTGTTTCCCTCCTGTCACATAACCACTTACATGATGACTTGAAAAAGAAGTCAATCTTCTGACGCCGCTTCCTTATTGACATTCCTAACAAACAGAATAATGATGAATTTTGAATAATATCAAAACCACTGGATGGCTCTACAAAACTGTCAGTTACCATTAACTTTGCTGGGCTTGCATTAACTTTGTTTGCCACCCGGCTTGCTTAATATTAGCTGACATGCCACAAAGCAAGACATAGTTAAGTTATTTACAGAGAAAATGCTACATTATTAACTAATTAACCGTTTCATATCTCTGCTGTGTTCGCTGTCTGCGGCAGCAAGTGACGGCAGCTCCATGTTAGCATGTAACTGTGTGAAATCACCTTGCTGAAAACCCCCACGGGTGTGACGGCCATGGATGATGACCATTGACCAATCACCCTCCATCCGGAAACTACTGAGAGAGGAATATGCACATCCGGCATGAGTTTGACCCCTGGCATGTTGTCAAGGGTAAGTTACTGTTAAGAGCCCACACATTATCTAACACACAGCATAGAAGTGCATATTGAGTTATAGAAAGGAGAAGTAATTTACACACCAATTCTTTGCATGTGTTCATATTGTATTATTTACTGATTGGGTGATGGTTTTATTTGTGTTTTTTCAGGTGTCAAGAAGAAAATTGTTACTGCATCGAACAGGAAGGACGGCAAAGACCAGAATAGGATTTTGATTGTTTCTACTTATGGAAACATAATGACCTACAATATGAAAAATCTCTGCCAGTCTGCTACATACATACTGTAAACTTAGCTTTACCGTCCTGTATTTCATACTTAGGCTTGAAGAGAAATGTTTTGCTGAGGGTCCATTTTCATCATTTCAGCTTTACATCCTTCGATGGACTTCGGTGCTGCATCACATCTGTGGCATGCATCTATGGGAAGAAAATGGTGTTGAGTACACCTGCCTTCATCTTCCGTTGACAGACGAGCAGCAAGAGAGGAAGAGGTGGACTGAACCTGGTTCACCTGCTTTCAACACCCTCCAAGCTATCGTGACAGACAAAAATCTCCACCGGGATATGAGGCAGATGTCACTTTTCAAACATACTATGTCCCTTTTACAGAGTAATGTTTATGGTTCATAATTCGTCATTGCAGTTCCACCCCACATTTAGAAGAAACAATCTGCCGCTGTAGACAAGGAATGACTCCTGTTTTTATCCATTACCTGTCTTGCCAAAAGGTTGCGCTGTGGCACAGAAAAAGCTACAGTTCAAATAACTTTACAGTTTGAAGGGAATAAAAAATATACTAGTCAAATAAACACACATTATATATATTTGTCTGTGGTTGTCTGTCATTCACCAACACGGGATCTCTGGAGGCGTATCACTCCATGGTGCTGAAATACGCTCCCAAAAGATTGTAATTCGGATATGACTCCATGCGAGCACGCACACAGCTGACAATCATGGATCACAACGAAAATGTAGGCAGACCACAGGTTACTACTAAAGAAGGTAACTTGAGACTGCCTGAAAATATATATAGCGATAGATTTACCCACTTGTGTTATTTTGTTCTTGACAAGCAAGAATAAAAAAATAAACTACTGAAGGTTGTTGCAGAAAGCAGCACTGATGCCAGAGACGCACCCTGCAAAATTATGTTGTTATTATTATTATTATCATTATTATTATATAATGAAATTATATTGAAATAATGAGGGGCTGCAAATTTCTAAAGGCCTGCTTTGTGTTCAATTGTCTTTGACAATCTTTATATATCTTTGCAAAACCCTGTTTAGTGTTTTAATATATTTCCTGAAATTGAAAACCGCATTCATATAAAAACAGTGAAGGTCTTAGCCAATTATATGGTGAACTATAATAAGAAACTGCTTTTATGTTTTTCCCAGGACAACTCCGCTGGAGTTTTCCCTTCTCCAGACAGACACAAGAATGGGTGACGAAGCCCATCTATGTTCAGACAGCACAGACTTTCCGGAGACCTCATGGTGCGCGTACTGCAAATGAGGGATGATCCAAATGTGCTTTACACAGTGCCTTGCAAGGAGAAGACACCATATTACAGAAGACTGCTGCCAAACACTGCTCCAGTTCCAAGACCAGACAGAAATTTTTTAGGGGCTAGACCGATCAGTCATTTTGGGAGTTTTTTCAGAGCTACACCCTATTAGCCTCACTGAATTTGAATGGTGACGGACAGCTTGATAGTCATGTCAGCTTCTTCTGCAATGTCACCAGATTTATTTCCATCCAGTGTTGCATTAATCTTTCACCAAGATCTTGTATTGATGATGGGAGAGTCTGACCACTGCACAAAGCCTTCTCCAGCACATCCCTAAGATTCTAAATGGGGTTAAGCTCTGGACTCTGTGGCGGCCAATCCATGTGTGAAAATGATGTCTCATGCTCCCTGAACCACTCTTTCACAGTTTGAGCACCATGAATCCTGAGATTGTCATCTTGGAATATGCCCGTGCCACCAGGGAAGAAAAAATCCATTGATGGAATAATCTGGTCATTCAGTATATTCAGGTAGTCAGCTGACCTTCTGTAAAAGTAATGTTTTTGGACGATATTTGAATTAGGATATTTTACTTTAATATTACGTTTTTTGTTTGGCAGTTGCAGCTGCCAGTCATTGACCATTTATCTTTTTTCAGTGTACTTGTACTTCTTTTCTCTAAGAAAAAAAAAGCAAACATTTGAAGCTGGCTTAAGGAGAACTGTGTTATGTTGCCAACTAGTCATTACTAGTGGTACTGATCTCTTAGTAGTATGTTAAATAGCAATTGTCCAATGAACATCATGATCATCTTTTTTTCCCTCAATGTCAAGCTTTGATAAAAATTCCTTCGCAATACATCTGGGTCTGTTGAAGGCACTTCCAGTACGCACTCCCATCATATCCTTCAGTCAACATGATTCAGCAATGATCACACTGACTTTAATGACCGTTCCTGAAGATGTCCAGCCTCATAACATCCAATCTGTAGGGATTTTCTTGTTGACACCCTCAGTGTACAATAGATTTCCTGGGCCAGCCTAAAATCCCTCCAGATTTTCTGTGTTTAATCTTCCTCTGGAATTGGTCACGGCACTAAAAACGTGATATTGCTTTAAAGCAGCCCCTATAAACATGCTTTATGAAAAGGATTTGTTTAGGTTTTTATTTGTCAGGGGGAAATGAATCTTCTGAACAGGCGCGGGCACAGACAAAGGACAAGTTAAGGGGTTAGAAGCGGGGTTGTATGGAGGGAGGGGATGAGGATGGTGATGATGTCGATGAGCTCGGAGAGAAGCAGACAAAGCATGGGAGAAGGTGGGTGAGTCGCTGGAGGCTTGAGTGGAGCGGGGGAGGAAGGCACGGGGAGCCAGGGAGATGAGATGAGGAGCCAGGGGCTGGAGTCAGAGACTGATAGAACTGCAGGGGGCGAGAAAGAGGGATCAGGGTGCAGGCAGCAGGCTGGAGAACAACTGCAATTTGCAAAGTATCAAGAGGCTTGAGGCACAGATCGACTGCAACAGAGGCTACGAACTGGCAGAGTGGCTGTGGCAGAGCTGAGCGTTTGTAGAGGGCTTGATTGCTGAGATGAGATGCAGCCGGTGTGATTCAGTCTCCGGCACACTTACTTCCACTCAGTCACAGTCACATGCAGAGTGAGAGAGAGAGAGACGGGTCAGGGAGACAGCGTGCTGTGAGAAGAGGTCGCTGAAGCAGATGTGACAGAATGAATGTGTCTCCCGTCGCTGTCCAGCTTAACACGGCAGACCCTCACATCTGAGCGCTGCAGCTCCTCTGAAGCTGACAGGGGTGATGGTTACTGTGATAGAGTGACAGTCATCTCCTCCTTTCAGGTTAAGCTTTGTCTCGTCCTGCCTCTCGGCGACTCCTGTGATCATAAAATATGTCTTAAAACACAGGGGTCTGAGTTTAGTTGATTATTTTCTTCCCTTTAATTATTTATTTATTTATTATATCCTTCAAGGATAATCCCGCATGATTATTTTTGCTGTTCTGTGGCCTTATGAACATTATACATTGTAACACAAAATTAACAGGAGAAGTAAATAACACTGACCATACAATCGGACAATGTTCTGTTGGGGAACTTTAGACCTGACATTCATGTGGATGTTACTTAGATATGTACCACCCACCTAGACCAGGCCAGGCACCCCCACCCCATAGCAATGCCGCTCCTTGATGGCAGCAGCCATCCCCAGCCTTTCAATTGCAATTCACTGGATCCCAAACTGATCAAGTATCTGTGGGATGATCTACAGAGGCCCCTCCCCTCAACCCATAGGACCCAAAGGCCCCCCACTAACAACATTCTGTTACCAGACACCACAGGACACCCTGAGAAGGCCCATGTCCATGTCTCTGATGAGTCACAACTATTTTGGAGGCACAAGGGAGACCTACACAATATTAGGAAGGTGGTCATAATGTTTGGCCTGATCTGTGTATGACCCTAATGGTATGACTTCAGACAGAAAACCATTTGACTCACACACGTACCAAAAGACCTCAGATTTGTTATGATGCATGCAGAGACGTCAATAAGCTAACAGCGGCTGTCTGATGTCCCTTCCTAGTAGTTGGAATTGGTTTTCTCACCCTAAAGATACTAGTCCTTCTTACTTTCACATGAACCACAGGCTAAGATTATAATGACTCACTCATTCTTTATTGAACCACCAGACTTTGTTGGCGCTTTAAATGCCGATAATTTGACTTTCTGTGGTCTAACGTCTAATAATTTATATTGTTTTGGCCCTTAAAGTTTGCCAAAGCCATTTTTTGAAGGAAAAAAAAGACCAGGAATCATCTGTATATGCTATGTTGTGCAAAAGTTTACTGTGCATCACTTTACTTGACAAAGTTCAGTTATAATACAAGGCATTTGGCAGGTGGGTCACGTATACCTTTGAGAAATGGCCACAGCTCTCCTCTCGATTTAAGCCGTCTCCTTGATGTCTGTCTATTCAAGTAATCCCAGGTAATATGATTTTACAAATTGCTGTTCCGTTTTACGTTCAATTTATAGTAAAACTTCCTGCACCAAGGTCCTACTTGCGAATTAAGAGCAATCAAAGACTGAGTTCACTGCTCAAAGCTTATAATGCAGTCAGACCAAAGCTCAATTCATCTTCATTTCAGTGTGAAGCAGAGCGAGACACCTTCGCTTCCAGTTGTAAATTGGTTGGCTTCCTTTGGTGTTTGCTCTGTGGGTTCATTCTGGGGCAACATGGAGCTGCAGTGGTTAGCACTGTTGCCTCACAGCAAGAAAGTTATGGGTGTGAACCCACCAGTAGCCTTTCTGCGTCAAGTTTACATGTTCTCCCTGTGCTCAGTTGGTTTTCTCCAGGCTTCTTCCCACATCCCAAAGACATGCTTGAGAGATTAACTGGTGATTTTAAATTGGCCATAGGTGTGTGTGTGTGACTGTTTATTTGTCTCTCTATGTTAGCCTTGTAAGAGATTGGTGACTTGTCTAGGATGTACCCTGCTTCTCACCATAGACTGTATAAAGATGGATGACAGAACAGCTCCCCAAAAGTGAAGCCAAAGCAAGTAGAGCTCCCCCTGGTGACTGGCTGCAGTATAGGTCATAAGCTTCACCTCCTCAATGTTAGTGGATGGGACTAAAACCAAACTAAAACACTAAAATACACGTCAAATTATTTTGTTTCAAAGATGGTTTCTGTCATTTTAGGTGGTTAATATAATACTGATGCATATTCAAGTGTCCAAACTGGATGTGACATCATGATGACTACTAGTTGCCATGCCAACCACCTGGTGAAGCAGCCCAATAGGACCGTGAGAGTTGGAAAAAATAAAAAAATAGTTAAGTGTGATTGAACTTTAACACAGTATCGTAAAGATCACTAATGTCTTTGTCCAGTGATTCTCCAAATTGCTTACAGCTGGATGAAGTGTGAAATATCTATTTTGTTCAGAAATTTCCAACACTGAAAGAGACTTTCATCAGACAGTCATTCTCCCAATTATTCCTCACTTTCATCAGACCAAATGCCACAGATACATGATCGTACGGCTACACATTCAAGTCTTGACATCTGCACTTAATAGACTGATAATACTCTCCAATGAACTCAATCACATCAAATCTGATTATCATCTGATTACATAATTTAACACATACATATATATATAATGGAAAAAGACATCCATGCTGTTCTGATTTTGATCTTTTTCTCAGCTGCTCTTGATCTCTAACTCTTCTTACTCACACACACGTTCTCTGTCACACACACCTTGTGATGTTGAACACCTCAGGCAGTGTGAAACAGGGCCTTAATCCATCACTAAGGGATTAGTTCTAGACTGATATATCACACATGAGAGCAGAACGGGGGATTGGCGGGGAGAAGGAGAGGTTGATGATAGGAGACTAAACAGAAAAGAATTGGAGGACTCAGTGGGATTGAAAGTAGAGGGGAGAAAAAAACATATGAGAGATATATTGAAGGATGATAAATGAGGAAACAGGAAAGACGGATACAAGGTGTATAAAAAGTAAAAAGGACATTAATGAGGGGAAACCTAAAGTCTAAAAGACATTTTTTAAGTTTGAAACCATAGCCAACCATGCTTCAAATTGTTCTGCTTTTGTCATTCCAGCTCATGAATGTAATTCATTTTTAATAGATAAAGTTGATCAATCTCTATGCACCATGTGTCGCTGTTTTAGCCAAAGTGGACTTAATGGAAGACGACAAAATGCATATTGACAAGCCACAAAGCTTCTGGGAGAATGTCCTTTGGGCAGATGAGACAAAACTTTTTGGCAAGTCGCATCAGCTTTAGTATTTGGCATCCAAAGAAAGGAACACTGTATCTACTGTGAAACATGGTTATGTTCTGGGGTTGCTTTGCTGCATCTGGTACAGGGGGATCTGTGTGGGGTACCATAAAATTTCAAGACTATCTGGATCGAAATGTGCTGCCCTGTGTCAGAAAGCTTGGTCTCAGTCGTAGGTCATGGGTCCTCCAACAGGATAACGACCCAAAACAAACAGCTAAAAACACCCAAGAATGGCTGAGAACAAAACTGAAGTGGCCTTCCACAAGCCCTGATCTAAATCCTACTGAACAACTGTGGATAGAGCTGAAACAAGCAGTCTGGAGAAGGTACCTTTCAAACCCAACACGGCTGAAGCAGTTGCTCACAAGGAGTGAGTGGTCAAAATACCTGTGGACAGGTGCAGAAGTTTCATTGAGAGTTACAGAAACTGCTTGGTTGTAGTGACTGCCTCAAAAGGTTGTGCAACAAAAAATGATGTTAAGGGTACCATCATTTTTGTCCAGACCAGTTTCATTATTTTTTTTTTCTTATTCTGTTGTACCAGAATTAAACGCAATGTCTGATTTACATTAGTTAAGTTTCAGTAAATTTTTATTCCTGAACCACTCTTTACCAATTTGAGCCCCATGAATCCTGGCATTGTCATCTTGGAATATGCCCGTGCCATCAGGGAAGAAAAAATCCATTGATAGAATAACCTGGTCATTCAGTATATTCAGGTAGTCAGCTGACCTCATTCTTTGGACACATAATGTTGCTGAACCTAGACCTGAGCAACTGCAGCAACCCCAGATCATAGCACTGCCCCCACAGGCTTGTACAGTAGACACTAGGCATGATGGGTGCATCACTTCATCTGCCTCTCTTCTTACCCTGATGCCCCCATCACTCTGGAACAGGGTAAATCTGGACTCATCAGACCACATGACCTTCTTCCATTGCTCCAGAGTCCAGTCTTTATGCTCCCTAGCAAACTGAAGGCTTTTTTTTCCAGTTAGCCTCACTGATTAGTGGTTTTCTTAAGGCTACACAGCTGTTCAGTCCCAAATGCTCTTACTGTCACAATTAAACATAGCCCTGAGTTCTACTGTTGTTTTTCTTTTATTTGATTTCACCAAACATTTAAGTGATCGCCCCACTATACTTCCAGTTTTTAATAATGCCTTGGACAGTTCTTAACCCAATTTTAGTAGTTTCTCCAATCTCCTTAGATGTTTCCTCTGCTTGATGCATGCCAATGATTTGACCCTTCTCAAACAACAGACTAACGTCTTTTCCATGACCACAGGATGTGTCTTTAGACATGGTTGTTTAACAAATGAGAAGCTACTCATTGCAAAAATAATCACCCATATAGTAATTATCCAATAGGAGGCTCGAGTCCCATCTATTTGCTTAGTTAAATCCAGGTGGCGACTTTTTTTTTGGCCAGGCAGTGTATATGCAAATAACATTTTGTTTTAGGAGAAGAAAGGAGGTGAGAGGGAATCTGCAGGAAGCAACTGTATGAAACAGAAGGAAAAATGTGAAAAAAAAATGCAATTAGTTGAAAGGAAAAATGAAAATAGGGAGGAAAGAGAACACAACAAACTTGAAGAGGGAAGAGGAAAAGGGATATAGAGAAGTGGATAACTGCCTGGAGGCTGGGATGGAAGAAAAGTAAAAGAAGGTTAAGAAGTACGGATTGAAAAAACATTTGAGAAATACTAAGGAGTGCAAATGAAGAAGACAGAGTGAAGAAATGATGGAGGATGGGAAGGAAAGAGTGAGAGAGAGAGACAGAGAGAGAGAGATGGGTAAGTAATTCTGCCCTTCTGTATTCTGCCTCACCGTAAACAGAATTACTGCCATAATGAATCAAGCTTTTTTCCTTTTTTTTTCTGCTGACAGCATTAGTGAAATTGAAGAGATGGAGAAGTGAAGGGGGAAGAAAGTCAAAGAAAGACAAACTGTTATGAAACAACAATTTATTCTGATGCACAAGTAGATTTGACCTTTGCCGCATGAGGCATTTCATCCAAAGTCGCCTTCTCAGTGTGTGTGTGTGTGTGTGTGTATGTGCGCTTTCATGCATGTTTAAATCAGCAAATGCGTGCATCCGTGCATATCAGTATGCCTATAGGTCAAAAGGCCTCGGAGCATGTATAGAAGACAACATGTGGACATTTACAATTACATAGTCCTCAGCTTGGGCAAAGAGAAGGACATGAGACGTGGTTTCCGTAGTGTAGTGGTTATCACGTTCGCCTAACACGCGAAAGGTCCCTGGTTCGAAACCAGGTGGAAACAAACCTTTTCGCTGTGGAGTAGTGGTAAGAGATGCAGCTTGGGACCAAGGGGTCCCAGGTTTGCCTCCCGCCGTGTCCATGGCTGAGGTGCCCTTGTCAAGCATTTAACCCCCAAATTGTCATGGTCCTTAGAGACTGCAGCCCACTGCTCCATCTGTACGTGCTACTGTGATAACAAATAGATCGGTCAAACAGCAGGAACTGCAATTTTGCCATTGTGGGAGATTCATTCATTCATTCATTCATTCATCTTCTGTACCCGCTTATTCCTGTTAAGGATCGTGGGGTCTGCTGGAGCCTATCCCAGCTGTCATCGGGCGAGAGGCGGGGTACACCCTGGACAGGTCTCCAGTCTATCACAGGGCTAACACAGAGAGACAGACAACCATTCACACTCACATGCACACCCACAGCCAATTTAGAATCACCAATTAACCTACTGAGCATGTCTTTGAACGGTGGGAGGAAGCCGGAGAGAACCCACGCAGACACAGGGAGAACATGCAAACTCCACACAGAAAGGCCCAGTTGGCCCATGGATTCCAACCCGGGACCTTCTCGCTGTGAGGCATCAGTGCTAACCACTAACTAATTATTATCATTATTATTATTTTTACCTTTAAATGAATTACTTCAGCAGTGTTTCAAGAGGGGCAGCCAGCCTGCTGTTAGGTGTGAGCTGTCACCCTGTGTCGACAGACGTAAACACCAATCACAATCTGAGTGGACTGAGAATAGATCCATCAGCTGCAGTCGTTTATTATCCATCTTTCCTCTCTCCCCTCTCTTACATTTTCTGCTTAATCAATCGGTTCTCATTTCCATCAAGGTCTCTCATTGTTCGTGATATTCTGTTACACTGTTTTCACGTTGCAGAAGTAAATAAGATTTCACAGAATAATTTTACAGAATAATGAGACTGTCGCAGACTGGATGTGTGATTCTCATGTGGTAGAGAATTAAGCTGGGAAATTAACCTCTTTACGCCATGTCAGCCATCTTGGTATGCTTCCTAATCAATGGAGAGAGGCTATTACTGCAATTTCAACGGTTGCTGGGAGAGAAAAACTGCATGTACTGTATCACCAGTAAAAACTAAAACCTTATTTTGGGGAGAAGCTTTTTTAATATTATTATTATTGCACAGGTTATGCTTCTACTATGAATGTGCAAGATTTTACAACACCAACTGCATGTATGGCTCAGTTTAGAATGTAACATCTGCAACAAATACCATTGTATTTCATGTCATAGATACAGTAAGTCGACAACAACAACACACTTATTGTTTAAAGTCCTTCTGACCACCTTCCTAATATTGTGTAGGTCTCCCTTGTGCCTCCAAAACAGTTGTGACTCATCAGAGAATGGACATGGGCCTTCTGAGGGTGTCCTGTGGTGTCTGGTAACAGGATGTTGTTAGTGGGGGCCTTTGGGTCCTATGGGTTGAGGAAAAGGGCCTCTGTGGATCATCCCACAGATACTTGATCAGTTTGGGATCTAGTGAATTTGGAGCCCAGGTCAACACCTTGTGCTGTTCTTCATGGTATTTTTGGTTGTTCTTAAACTGTTTTTGTGTGTGTGTGTCTGTGTCAGGCTGCATCCTGCTGGGGATGGCTGCTGCCATCAAGGAGTGTCATTGCTATGGGGTGGGGGTGTCTGGTCTGGTCTAGGTGGGTGCTTCATCTCTAAGTAACATCCACATGAATGCCAGGTCCAAAAGTTTCTCAGCAGAACACTGAATTGTCAGAAGATGGTCAATGTTATTAACTTCTACTGTCAGTAGTTTTAATGTTGTGGCTGATTGATGTATACCTTAGGGAAATAAAGTGTCACAGAACAAATAAATGAATAGATCAATACAAAACACAAGACACAAGAAGAGGCGAAGTTACTGATGTGCCAATTTATAACAATTTTTATTTATTAACAGGAAATCACTGGTTTGCTGACTTGCAGCAGTGGTCTCTCCTCCTTTCTCCTTGTCCTTCCCCCAGAGCAGTGATATGATACATCACACAAAACTTTCATTTTTTTTGTCATACTAGCCTTAGGTCTTTTTAGCTGAGTTCAAATTGAGTGTTTTCATTCCAGTGAATCCTTTTACTGTTACTCTTTGCTCCCTGTCAGTCACTTGACAACCACAGGGAGGGGCGGATATCTGTGCAAGAATATTACAACTCATAATCTGACAGCCACATCTTGTTTAAGCAATGCTGACCAGTTGTTTAAAAGGAATTTTGAGGTGATTTCAGGTGAGGATAACGTTAAGTGGATTTGATAGCAAATAAACTTGAGTGACTTTGTGAACAAAATGTATTGGTTGTCCCTGAGAGTCTTAACCTGTTTGGTGTACCGTGCACCTCCAGAAACATCTTGTAAATCTTTCCTTTGATCTATCTTTTGAGCTTTCCAATTACAAGGACAGGCAGCGTACGAAATACCTCGTCTCTGAGGTACTGGCACCTCAGGAACAGGCATACATCAGCAACTGGACAAGTGAGCAAGCACTGTTGTGTTTTGTATTGATCTATTTATTTCTTTGTTCTGTAACACTTTATTTTCCCTAAGATATACACCGATCAGGCATAACCACTGACAGGAGAAGTAAATGACACTGACCATCTTGACAAAACAATGCTCTGCTGGGAAACACATAGGACCCAAAGGACCCCACTAACAACATTGTGTGCCAGACACCACAGGACACCCTCAGAAGGCCCATGTCCATTCTCTGATGAGTCACAACTGCTTTGGAGGCACAAGGGAGACCTGCACAATATTAGGGAGGTGGTCATAATGTTATGCCTGAGCGGTGCATGTATGCAGACATTTGTGCACACGTACAGGAAATGTACAGCACACACACACACACACAGGCTGCTGAGCCCGCTAAGAGACTGAGTGACTGCTGATACATCGCTTGACAGTGTTGCTCGTTGCTGAGTTACACACACAAACAAACAAACACACAGACATGCCCCAGTAGGAGATGTGCAAACAGCAGAGCGCCAGAGAAGCCCTATCTTATCAGATTCGTTGTCGAAAATATATTAATCTTTTGTGACGTCCACCAACAGTATGGATGGAACATAACTTCCTGCCACATGTTCACTCTGTTAACAATTCTCACTGTATATCTGTGGTCATCAGTGCAATCGCTTTTAAACAGGATGATGACTGATGCATTGTTCAGCTTCGTGTAGCTGCGGTGACTACTCGTCTACAAAGGCTACCATCAGAGGAAAAAAATGATTTATCTTTCTCTGTGCTGCAAATGTGCTGAGTCTTGATCATTGCATGTATGATTTGCTCAAATGGAAGCGTGGCTATACCAAGCTTACACAGGAACGCAAGTAGAAGCTAGTCAGCATCAGCAACCATCCCTGATGATTGTACTGAGGCAGCTGCATCATACTGACTGGCAGTCAGGGAAGGAGCTTACTAAATTGATGTACTAGTGTGAAAGCCGCAATCTAAACATAAGAAATACTAAACCAAAATGACACCCTAGGGACGTAAGGGACTGTGAGGTTGTCATCAATAATGACAGTTCAGTTGTGCAGGTATGCTCCTGGAAGCACTTAAACATGCACTATGAAAATATACAAAGCTGGAGTATGTCTGAACTCTCACAAGTGTTGATCGTGATGATTTCCTTGAAGGATGGATAAAGTATTCTGATTCTGATTCTGATTCTGAGTACAGTATGTTGAAAACAGCAATGAAAGGGGTCATGTCTCTCCACTGTAAGTGAAATGAAGGACCCACTTCAGCTTTAAGATTGAGAGTATAAACTGTTAGCTTTTAGGTTTGTGCTTATTTCTAAATTCCTCTGAGTGCCTGCATGATTTAAACTGCACTGCTGTTTTGAGCACATGCTTCGTTTGCAAATGTTACTGATTGTGAGAACAGCACTAATTTATGATATCAAGTATATGTACACTGCTTCCTTCTCACACTTCATCTCTTGCTATCTTGTTCCTGAGGGTTAATTTGCAATACTTACTGATATCTTCTGAAATCTATTAATGTATACTTTAATTCCTTGTACATGTGCTACTATCTACCTCAGATCACTGCGTTTTATGCATAGGCTGTATATAAATATGGACAATGCATCCCCACTTCCTGGCATTGGCCAAACTCGCACTATTTTCACGGGGATATGGGCGGCGCCTACTTACGAGTTTGGAATCTGTGCAATAACATTAAAAGAAAGTCACTGGACAGTATTTCAGCAACAAATCATGGCATGATGTGTTGCTGAAATACTGTCCAGTGAACCATACCAAGAAAAACTGTAAAGCAAACAGAAATGTGTCAGGGAGATAGTGTGTCACTGCAGCGTTTAAGCTCCAGATCAGAGGATTATGGCCTGTTTTGAGGCGTTGCAGAGATAATAAATATACCCAACAGAGACAACAATAGATAGAGGAAACACTGGGTGGAGGGAAGTGAGGTTAGTGAGAGAGGATGTAAAGAGCAGATATGAGAAACACAAGAACTTCTGCTACACTCGTCTTTAAAACTGAGACTTTAATTTTACTGATAAGGTACAGCCGTCTTACTGTGTTAGATAAGTCCACATAAATACTACACAGAATCAAATATCTAGCTATCCTGCATAAAAAGAGTAAAACATATTAGTATTGCATACAGTTATAGGTTTTGTGGCTGTGAAGTCAAAAAAGCAAGAAGTAAGAATTTGAATCTTATTGAAAGAAATTAAGAATGCACAGAAACAAAAACTACTGTTGTTAGATTTTTATTTTTAAATCTAAGGACAAAGAAAAATGAAAAAAACACTTTCTTTTATTCTGTAGTTTAAAACAAAAAAGAGAATGTTAATTTGACTTAATTTTCTTTTTACTAAGGTGATTTAAAAAAATAAAAGTGCACCAAAATATTGATATTGCAGCAATCAACACTTGTACATGGCTCTCACTTCTCTGAATTCAGAGGACATACCTTGTGTCATAAAGTCTAAGATTACATCTGAATATTGTTCCTGAACATTAACATTTTTTTTTGCCGTTTTTAAATTGAAAATCCACTAAACTCTTTCTGTCTTTTTATTTTAGAAAACCTAACCTGAAATACCACAAAGTACACGGACCATAGAGGTGGGCCTGTACACAAAGAGTTATTTTTCTGTGTGCCCTTAGTCTCCATTTTATATGTCCACCTAAAATACTGGCAGATGGAAAGATTGATTGAAAAAGGGATCACTTGATTTTTGAGGAGAGTACACAGAAACCTTGTCCTTGCTGCAAACCCTTTTTCTGAGTCTTAAATGAAAACAGCCAGGACATACTGGCCATTATAACTGTGAATAGTCTAGACTCTGCGACACATATGATTGTAATCCAAATGACTACAAAACCCAAAGAGAGCTCAGAGACATTCAGTAGTACATCAGTCAAGGGGACAATAAACACTGATTGCTTCAATAAAGTAATGGATATATCCATGGATAGAAAAAGCACAAGTTTTCTCAAGCCAACTCAGGAGCAAATATTTCAAGCTGGCAGTAACAGTTTTTTGAATATGAATTTGACCAATATGAATCTGAACGACTTTTTTTGTCTTACAACACCATATGCAGTAGCAAATGTATTAACCTTGACACTGGCATTTTGTGTTATTCCAGCTGTTTGCCTAAAGGTATTCAAGTTACACTTCTATAATGTTAGGCTAGTAAAAGGTACAGAAACAGTAGAGGAGGCCAACTCAATGGTTTAGTACATTCTGACCTTAAAGGAACACACTGGTGAGCTCTGCAGCAAGACAAGCTCTGAAAGACATTTGAAGACACAGTGGTAACAGTAGGAGACTATGTGAGAGCAAATACTGAAGGTTCACTACAAGTTGTGAACTATTCATAAACCTCACAAATAGAAAAAACAAATAAGACTTTGCAAAAAACAAAACAAAAAAAAAAACATCTCGTAAGGCCAAAACAGCTCTACAGAGAATGAGAGGAGGAAAGAGTATGGGGAAGGTCTGGAGTGAGTCATGACTGAAAGCATACAACAACATCTGTAAAGTACAGTAGAGGCAGTGTGATGCACAAGCATGCATAGCTGCCAACACCACTGGGTCACTAGTGTTTATTGATGATATGATGTATGCTGGATGAATTCTGAAGTGTACAGGGATATACTGTCTGCTCAGATTCAGCCAAGTGAAGCAAAGATGACTGGTCGGTGCAATGGCAGAAGTAGTCACCTGATCTCAACCCGATCGAGCAGCATTTAATTTAATCATCTTCTGTAACTACTTGTCCTTCTGAAGGGTCGTGGGGGGCTGGAGCCTATGCCAGGTGTCATCGGGCGAGAGGCCCTGGACAGGTCTCCAGTCTATCGCAGGGCTAACACAGAGAGACAGACAACCATTCACACTCACACCTACGACCAATTTAGAATCACCAATTAACCTAACAAGCATGTCTTTGGATGGTGGGAGGAAGCTGGAGTACCCGGAGAGAACCCACGCAGACACAGGGAGAACATGCAAACTCCACACAGAAAGGCCCAGCCGGCCTGAGACTACGTTTACACGTGGCCGGTTATTTTCATAAACGGACATTTCACCCTCTCCGTTTTCAAAAATAACATCGTGCACACCTATCAGTTTTCAGAAAAGTTTTCGCTTACACGAACCCGTGTATATATGCCGTCAAGAGCATGCCAACCCTGTAGGTGGCAGAAGCTCAAGCCCACGTTAGCCAATCAGAATCCTGAAAATAGAAAGCAAGCGACGAATAAACATAAACATAGGTCGCACTTTTGGAGCATGCAGGTGCACATTCTGGCGCATACTGTGACGTCGGCTGCCTAAACCTTCGTTTTTGTCAGTTTACATGCAAACGTGCAACCGAAGTTTTCCAAAATATCCACTCTGGCCGGAGTTTTTAGAAAGCATCGTTTTCAGAGGCGAATTCTCCGTTTGCGTGTAAACGAAGGGCTCAAACGAAGGTAAATGTCTCCGTTTTTCAAAATAACCATGTACGTGTAAACGGGGCCTGAATTCGAACCCAGAACCTTCTTGCTGTGATGCATCAGTGGTGGTGAGTTTTTGTCTTATGTCTATATAATTTGTGGCTGTGTTTAGGTTTTCCTTTTTTCCCTCCTGCAGTGCAGGTGCTGGCTCGGGGGTGTGGCTGACCCACTTTTCCTGAGGTGCACAGCAGAGCACACCTGAGTTCTATCCAGCAATCACTACTCCATAAAAGCCTGGTTCACTCTCCCCACCAATGTCAGATGATTCGGTCTGCAAGCTATGTCAGTGTCCTCGCTATCAGCCAGCCTCCAGCCTCCAGTCGCCGCCGCCGGCAGCGCACCGCAACCCAAAGCAACTTTTTGAGTTGTTGTTTTTTGTCTTGAGAAGAAGCAGAAATAAACCTTTGTTAAACCTGCTACCAGTCTCTCTGCATTTTGGGTCCTCCTTGCACTCAAGTCACAGTTATTTCTTGATCCGTCCTCCGTGCTCACCAGGATGTTGAATTTGATTCAACATCTACAAAAGAGCGTTAACATGGGCATGTCCTCAAAGAGTGTGCAAGAGCCTTGTCTTAAGTTTATCATCATTAACTTCAATTTCAATAGTCAACTCAGTGATACATAAGCTTCAGTTGTCAGATATTACCAGATTAAGGGGTCGTGTACTCCAGATCGTTACGAAATCAAAATTTGAATTTGAAATACTTTCAATACAGCTGCATATGCAATGGCAATTTTATGAAATCTGCAACATACAGTATGCCATGATCTAGTTCTAATCCTAAAGTGGATTAATGATGGACATTGTAGATTACGGCACCTCCAGGAAGTGTAAATCATCCAAGTTTGTGTTAAGATTTTACTCATTTCTGACATCCTGTGTTTTACAGTACACTGTAACAAATTGGTTGTAGAATTTACAGCAATACCTGGCAAAAAAAAGTTGCCAGTAAAGAATGGTAAAATTGCTGTTAATTACTGTAAAAAGGATTACAGTATATTACAGGATAACTTGTACAGGTTTTTGTTGTATATAAATTACAGCAATTTGTTGTTGTTTTTTTCAGAAAAACAACTATTAATTGTAATCTAGTTTAACTAAAGTTGCCAGTAAATAGCTGTAAATACTTCACAATACAATATGTTGTTGTGTATGTTTTTACAGTTAATTTTTGTTTTTCACATTAGCAGCTTTGCAAAATATGCATATTGAATGAGACCAGGCTTGCTGTTACTCCAAAATTCTTCAACATTGCATTAGATTTTGTATAAAACCAGAGTCATAGCTGCAACAAAACAAAACTTTTATTAAAACTCAATAGTTTTACATGTATCAGAAGTCAATTTGAATCCCCATAAATAAATAATCATTAATAAAATAATAATAATAATTGAATTAATACCACTCTCATATCTGCCTGTTAAATATAAGGCTTCAGACAGAAGCTGGTTAGCCTAATTAAGCACAGACTGGAAACGGGGAAACAGCTAGCGTGGCTTTGTCCAAAAGTAACAAAATCTGCCTACTAGCACCTTTAAATCTCACTTTTTAACCTTTTTACTGAGCGTTATGTGTCTTTAATGGACGTCGTATCGATCTTCTCATCTAACTCTCCACCAGAAAGCAAATGGGAGTATTTCCCAAAATTTCGAACAATTCCTTTAAAAAACAGGTCATGAAAACAGGTCATGAAAATATACTCCTAAAACAGCTGGGCACTGTAGTTTCTAGCAAAAGTTACCCAAACAGAAATAAACAGTGTATTTGTAATGGGACAACTTACAGCTACAGATCTGGTGAGCTAGTGAGTATTTGCAGCAGAAGAACGGTGTATAACAGATTGACTCAAAATAAATTACAGTGTAAACAAAAGATTAAACGGAAATGTTGCCGATCTTCAACCTTAACTCTATCCATCCGAGTTAGGGATATTGTGTGAAAAACGCCTGCTGTTGTTGCCGATGTTCTCCATATATCTGGGGTGCTCTGTTGTTCTTGACAGTGCTGGTGCCGGAAGAACAACAGATTTTGCAGCTGCGCCAGCTAAATCCATTATTCACACTATATCCCTAACTCGGATGGATAGAGATATGGTTGAAAATCTGCAAAATTTCCTTTTAAGAACAATGTCCACTCATATACTGGGGAAGACAAGAATCCTCATCTTTTGCATGTGACTTACGCTCAAAGCCATTCAAAGTCCATTAATTGCCTGAGGAGAGAGGAGACTTGAGGATTGACTGAGCTGTTCTTCTTCTCATGCACCTTCCCACTTCTTTGGCTGACCAGCTTTGCCGTCTTGGTGCCACTCGTGGGGCTGAGTCCAATGAAACATCTGAAATCACAAAATCACATGAAAAGAAACTTCATGAAAAAACTGCGCTCACAGCTACTCTGGTTGGAGGTTTCCCGACTGGCCCAGGCTTGGAAGGACAACATGGCATCAAACAAAACACACCAACATAAAAATTTTAGTATTCACAACAGAATACCCCATATTTAGTGTATTTTGCTGCTTCCCGGTGCTGTTAGACCACTTCTTACATTGGAACTATTTTGTTTGTGAAAAATAGTCAGGATATGCACTGCAGCCTTTTTACATATCACACCACCGTGCAGGCCCCCTAAAGGCTCCAGTGCGTAGTAATACCGCCATTATGTAACAAACTAAATTGTTGCTACATGGTTAGCATGCTCTTATAGGATGTATGATGCAGTATGCGCAGCTGCCCTCGGTACAGGGGGCGCTCGGGTTGAGAAGACTGAATCTTTCTAACAGTTAACGTCAGGTTCAAAGCACGGCTTAGCTAAAATAAATAACCATTACACTGTTTCGCCTGAGATTGCTTGACTGGAATTTTCTCTGAAAAACTCTCTCGCTAACTTTCTTTGAGGACATGCAAACCAGGCTGATAACTTACACGGTCAACTTTACGTTATGTTAACTAACAGTTAACAACTTGAATCACATTTTAATTCTGCAGGATATTTACGTTCAACTTACGTTTTATGGATGAGTGTTTGAACACTGTGTTGCTCCTCTGCTTCCGACATCACCTGTGCACATGTGCTCCTCTTTCAAATCCGATATCAACAGTATTTAACTGTAATACGCATCATCTACAGTCAGAATACGACTTGCCTGTCATTTTACAATATGTTACTGTGGGAAAATGCTGTCAGCTACTGTAATTATTTTGGACCCATGATGCATTGCGGTGTACTTTGTAAAATGACAGAACAAGTAGTTACTGTAAAATTTTACTGTAGAATTACAGCAATTTGTTACAGTGTATCTTACTTCACCTACCAGTAGCTGTGTTACAAAAGCTCCAGCTGTTGACTGTGTTGGTAAGTAGACTAACCCAGTGAACTATACTGCAATAGGACTAGTATTAGAGAAACAATAGCAGGACATAGAAAAGTAAAACTGAAACACAGCAGTACTTCTTTTCAAGATTAAAGCAAGAAAAAAAGTGAAATAATAAGAAAGGGGAAAAATAGAACAACGGTTAAAGAGGCGTGGGAGAACACATGAAAGAGAAGTGAGACGGGGGAAGGTTAAGAAAGAGAGCGCCGCAGGGAGGCTATGCGAGTTAGGAGAAACAGGTTCCAGACTCATTATGAAATATTCATCATAATATAAATGACTCTGTTTAATTTATTTAAGAAGCATAATGAGGTTATGATTTAAGGCCTTTGTACTTCCATCGGTCTGCCTGTCTGTTGGTCGCACCTTTGCCTTAGCTCATATGAGCATTTAACTCACAAGGAGCAGGAGAACTGCTTTGTGCTGGCATATGCCTCAGCACTGCATTTGAACTTATCATTTTTGACCTTGTTTATTTGTAACTTTGACGTTACCAGAATACAACTCCTGTAAAAAAAAAGTTAACCCTCTGTACATCAAAGTTATTTTGTGACTTGTCAGTTTTCTGAAACTGATGATCAGAAACAATGGAGCTTTCCTCTACCTGTCGTGATTCTGGGTCTTTGTTCCTCGTTTATTTTGTATTCTGTTGTCACCATGTCTTTCAGTTAGCTTGGCTCTCACTTTCAATTTAAGCTTTTTAGCTGGTGATATAAACATATGCTACACTTGCTTCTGCACCGTGCTCAACCTGCATTCATGTCGACACAAAAGATACTGTATGATACGAGTTAAGAGTGAAATGCGTGTTCATATCGTCACATTCATATCCATTACATTTTATTTACAGGTCATCAATTCATAACATCATAAAATCATAACAGAAACCCAAGAATGCTCTTCAAGAAGCTTTTGCAGCGGTGTGGAGGAAGAGTTTCCTTCAGGCTTTGATTAAAAGCATATTTGAAAGTCAGGTTGCTCAGATGTTTACTTTCCAAAGCATTTGACACTGTTGCTTTAATTTATGCTTCACTAAGTGCATTTCCATCCGCCGGTTTTCAACAGAAACTAATTATGACACAGTGCAAGAAAAACAGACCTTTTGAATAAATCATGACCTACATGTAACATGATTTAAAAGATCCACCCGAGGTTCTGAGATTGCTGCAAATTATGTGGAGTGATTAGGAGACTGTGACCTTAAATGTAAGATATATGCCACAGTTTCATCATGTTGTTATTTCGAGGGCTTGACTGGCGCGGATAATTGTTTAGAGGACCAAACCTCTTACTCTTCGAATGAAAGCAGTGAATGAAACACAGGAATTGTTTCCCATTTTGTTTCAGCTTTTGCCTACTTTCATTAATTTTGTTATAAATGTTCCCAAGCACATCTAAGTTATCACATTTCATCAGTGCAGAATTTCTGGAAAAGGAAAAAAGGATGCAATGCAATTCCTGAAAATAAAGTGGTTCCTTTTGGGACACTGTTTTTTTTTTTTTTCCATCAAAGAACCTCTGGTTACTGTGTGTGCTGTACTCTGGCAAACCACTTTAAAAACTTGATGGACTGACTTGTGTGAAGTGGCTCAAAATGCCGTAGGTGGTCCTTTCTAATTAAGTCTCATCACATGGTTGCGTGTTGCACCGTAGTTGTCATTGGTGGGACAGAAGCCCCTAATGTGAGTCTCTCTCTCCCTCTCCCTCTCTCTCTCTCTCTCTCTCTCTATTTAATCCTTCGGTAATTTGGTTTCAACCGTCCTTTCAGGCCTATATTATGCTCCGATTCAAGTAGTAATTCACACAATATTGTTCTAATGTTGCATTTAACCTTGATCCATTTTATGTTCACAGCGCAATCGAGACAAAGTTCTGACAGTTTTGTGATTAGTCATAATTGTGGGAAAATTGGATTTCAGGAAATTGAATCTAAAATGAAGCATCAGCAGTGAGTGTGGGCGCTGGCATTTATTGCTGCTCTGAGGTTCATGTAGCAGTGTTCTGTATTTGAACAACATGTTATTGTTGTTCGAGCATCGGCGTGTAGAAAATGACGTTTGTGATTTATATGCTGAGACACCTACAAAGGAGAAGCTGTGCTCTGGAGGCATACAATGGCCTATTTCGCATCAGGTAAACTACTTGGTTATGTAATCAGAAATGGTAGTCCTGTTGGTCCATGGCTAATGTGTTTTCACTGCAAAGGAATTGCTACGTGGGGGATTGCAAGTAGGCTGAGACCACCCTCTCTAACCAGTCTCAGCTAAGTGGATTTGTTCTAGAGCCGAGCGTGATTGTTGTGTTCACATCAGCCCAAACTAGCCAAACTGATGTGAAAACACTTCTGGTTTAGCTCCAACTAACAAAGTGAGAAAGCACCCTGAAACTCTGTGACTTGGCTTCTTTCTCAATGTCTTGTCTGATGAAATACACAGACAGACATTTATGTGAGTTTGTTTTGTGTGCGCTTGTTTATATAGCCGTTGGCTCTTGCAGCTAATTTAGGTGAGAGGTGATGCATCCATCCATGTAGTAAATTGTGTTGGTGTGCGTTTGCGTGCGCACATCTTTTATTGCCAGCCTTGAGAGTTCAACACCGTGAATATTGTATGAGAGGAATTACGACTAAGATGTAAACACACACAGACACGCACGCACACTCAGACACAGTCCTACAGGTTGAATGATGAGTGGAGCAAATGCACGTTTATCCTTTGCCTTCTGCTGTTCTGTAATTCATGTTGATGGATGGGTAATCAGCTAATGATAAGAGCGACGGTGAAGCAGAGAAGCAGAGCAGCAGAGAGAGAGGGAAGGAGAAAGGAGAGAAGGAAAGTGATTGAAATAAAGGACAAGAAGGACAAAGAGTGAGAGAGACGCAGGCTGACAGTGATGTATCGACCTGATATCAGCGCAGACACCGAGTCCTTCACGTTAAATTCAGTTTTTTTGAACTCGCAAAACATCTCAAATTTGAAACCCCTTTGTGGTGATGCAATAGTATCAAACCACATTTTCAAAGACAAGCTTCTCCTCTTTAAATGGTGTGACATTTCAGTCTCATTTTAAAGAGGACATAGGGTTTTTTGTTTTAGCTTTTTCTACATTTAGTAGGGTTGTGTGGCATGTCTGCCAGCTCAGAACAGCCAATAAAAAGCCAGTCAGTTTATTATGAGTGGTCTGACAGTGAAAACGTGTCCTTCAGCGAGTCATTTCAAATTTGAGCCGCTTGTGACGTAACTAGCTCGCTCTGCCCTGTCAGTCAATGGTCCATACACGTCGTCAGACAACTTCCTGCCCCCGTGTACACAGGTAGCGACGATGCTAGCAAAGCAAAGTCACATTTCGTTTCAGCAAGCATCATCGCTGTCAACCAGAGGTGTCAAGTAACGAAGTTCAAATACTTCGTTACTGTACTTAAGTACATTTTTCAGGTATCTGTACTTTACTTGAGTATTTAATTTTCTGACGACTTTTTACTTTTACTCCCTACATTTGTACACAAATATCTGTACTTTCTACTTCTTACATTTGAAAAACAGGCTCGTTACTTTTTTCACCTTTCACAGATGACGAGAGGTAAAAGACGTGACATGATCGGGCATGATTAGAGCTTGGACTAGAGAAGGAAAGTCGACGATGCGCTTCCTGTGTTCTTCTTCTACTGTTTTGAACAGGCAGCCTGTTGGTTAGTTTGAGCTCTGCTGCCACCTGGTGACTGGAGGCTTGTTTATCGTTCAAGCATCAATAAAGACAGTAATACTGAAAGTCCACCTGACCCCACTATTTAAGAACTACTGGTCTAATGTGAAAAAAAAAAACAAAAAAAAATTCAGGTATGGTGTGGTTTTTGTTGTCATTAGCTTTTTGAGTTTTTTTTGGAAGCTAGTTTACAACGTTAGCAATGCTATGGGAACACACCGTTTTGATAGTTTATAGCTAACACTAGTGGTTTAAAAATAACAACCCAATAACCCTCAGTTTATTGTTAAAAATGATCCAGATGTTCATGCAGGACATCTGGTCAATTCAGTCTAGGTTATTCTGCTAGAACTTTTTCATTTTGCAAAATTATCTACAGATGAATTGTTTCATTAATGGCAAAATCATTTTTACTTTTTACTTAAGTACATTTCAGAGCCTGTACTTTCTTACTTTTACTTGAGTAAAGGAGTTGAATCAGTACTTTTACTTTTACCAGAGTATGTTTTTACACAAGTATCCATACTTTTACTTAAGTACAGAATGTGAATACTTTTGCCACCTCTGCTGTCAACACTTCAGACCCTGTTCATTTATGTGCAACCTCTTACCTCTTACTCTGAATACTTGTGCAATATTGTATTGTATTACCTTTATTCTATTGTATTTGCTCTGTTAACTAGCAACTGTCACTTTATGGGAGCAACAGCAACAAAACAATTTCCTTGAAGGATTAAGTATTCAGATTCTGATTCTGATTCTGATATGCACATCAACAGTGAGGCAGTCCTGGCATGCAAGCTGTTCTGTGCTTAGCTGTAAAGGCTCACAAGCAAAGACTTGTGGGTGTGTTCCAAACACTGTCCCCCCAGCTGTTTTACCAACTGGGCCAATATGGTGCTATTTTAAGACATTGTGAGATGTGGTAACGTGGTGGTCACTATACAGTGGAGAGCAGAGCTAACCACGGGGCTACGTTAGCATGCTAAGGCCGTGATAAACATGCTGATGTTAATTGTCTAATGAACATTTTCAGGGTGTCTGTATGTTAGTATGTTAACTGACTGGTGTTTAACTGTAGTGGTGTTGTCATTTATATTTTAGCAAGTTTTCTGTTTGCCGTGTGTGCTACCAAGGAACGTTAGGCTAACCACCAAACACTACGTCTTTGTGAAAGAATTAAGTTCAATTCAATTTTATTTATATAGCGTCAATAACAATACAAATCGTCTCAAGACGCTTTACAAAACCCGGCCTGAAACCCCCAGAGCAAGCCTGAAGGCGACGGTGGCAAGGAAAAACTCCCTTTTAACAGGAAGAAACCTTGAGCAGAACCCAGCTCATATGGAGGAACCTATCTGCCTGAGGCCAGCCGGGTAGAGACAGAAAAGAGAGAGAAGAGAACATCAGGAGAAACGAGATAAACATACATCTGTCATAGATACACACATCTGACTAAAGCGTACATGTAGAATCTAAAGATGATACAAATACAAGATATGAATCTCCGTCAACATATTTTAGTATTTAGTGCTCTAATGCGTGTGGCTTTACCTTTATGGGTCATCTGTATGGACTGATGTAGCGTCTGAGCAACACGCTGCCTTACCAGTACTGAACAGTTGCCTAGGCAACCCAGGTCCTGTGTGGAGTACCTCCTGGAGGAGAGGGGCGGGGTTACAGGAGTTAATTCTAAGGTGGGAGGGTAGCAGGCAAAACAGCTGGTGGTGGAAAGGGCAGTTTTTAACATAGTGAATAGGAGCCTGTTTAACACAGTCACTGAGAATTTTTAACCAAAGCATATAACAAAGATTCTATGAAATTGTGAAAATGGGCACCTTTAATGGAACTTTTAAATTTTATGTTGGATTTGAATTTCCTTTAGCCAGGGCAGCTTTGCCTCAGGTAGAGCAGATAGTCTACAGACCAGAGGGTTAGCTTTGTGATCCCCAGCACATGGACCACATACACAAGTGTCCTTGAGCAAGACACTGAACCCCTTGAAGTTGCTCCTAGTGCTTTGCACTGGTTTGTGAATGTGTGTGTGCCTGTGTAAATGAGTGGGTAGATGTGTCATTGTGACTCTAAGGGCTTCGAGAATCAATTGGTAGAAAAGTGCAATATAAATACAAGGCCATTTACCATTTACTTTATTAATAGGCTAATGGAAAAGCAACTCCACATGTTGGCAGTGGTGTAAAATATGTACAAGGGTTCTTTCATTCGTCACTTTCTACAATAGAAAGGGGTAATTTCTTTTACCAAGATTGTCAGTAGGTCTTTAATGCCATGCTTAAGAGGCAGCCTGTGGTTGAACCACATTTAGTTGCCTTTCCTAGTGTTCTTGAGTGATGTGTGTTTTCACCTGGTTGGAAGGCTGAGGGCCATACCTGGCTAAGCCTCGGAGATGTACTGCATTTTTTCCCCGGCTATTAAATGCTATTGACAGTTGACCGTTTTATATAGGCTAAACATATAGGCTAAACATATCTGCAGTACACAGTATTGAGTACACAGTATCAAGCACATATGTTTATTTTCAGTTCTGTTGTGTTCTATTAGTTGACATCGTTGCTGTGGTTGTAGAGGGTGTTTTTTGTTGTTGTTTTGCAAAGCGAAAGCCGCATATTAGAAGTGTCAGACGGTGTTCATAGTGTTGACGTGGGCTATGGCCGACAGTGGCAAACTTTAATTACCTTGTAGAAATAGATTTCATTGTTGCAAAGAATTACTTTCTGCTGTGTTTTTATGTGTGATGTCATTGATTAGTCTACGCTGACTTGACTTTCACCACATATTAGTCGTCTTTAAAAAATCGGAAGTCATTCAACCAATAGTATGCCTAAACCGATCAGGCATAACATTATGACCAATGGTAGGAGAAGTGAATAACATTGACTTTAGCATAACTTTATTTATATAGAAGTGATAAGCGACAGTTCACTCAGTATACTGAGTGAACTGTCGCCAAAAGCCACAACTTTAACAGTATACAGTATACTGTTAAAGGTGTGGCTCACACAAAATGTGGTCACATTTGTTCTGTTTATTGTATTTTATTTTTAATATTGACCTCTTTTTGAGCAGTATTAGCTATTTATCCGATAAATAATTTCATACCGTAGCACAGTTAGACCAATAGGTGGCAGTAGTAGGGTTTTGATTAGGCTGGAACAGGGCTGGAAGCGTCTCTTTTCGGTGAAGAGGAAGCTCCTCCTCATTCAATCGAGAGCTGCCGGTGAAAACATCTCGATCTGCTCTTCATTTCTCCTGAAAAACAGGTCGGTGCAATGTTAAAATCATAAGAAACACGATTATTAATATGATGAATATAATGAGAACATGTGTTAAAAAAGGGTCGACGCCCTGGCGTATGTATATTATTAACGCTTCCGGTGTAGTTTAGCAGAGTGCT
Source organism: Chelon labrosus (assembly GCF_963514085.1). Lineage (NCBI taxonomy): Eukaryota > Metazoa > Chordata > Actinopteri > Mugiliformes > Mugilidae > Chelon > Chelon labrosus. The sequence goes on along the minus strand of NC_140360.1, from coordinate 24,574,644 downwards.
AGCATAGCAGATGCCGTAAACCGTAATGGACGGCTGCCCAGCCTTGTTTTGAATGTTCGTGGACTCCCGCTGTAGTGACACTTGAACTAGAAGTCCTGTGCAATTGTTATTCTTCCTGTGTGCGTTATTGGTTTTGTGCATTTTCAGATTGCATTGTGATAAGTTACAGTTAAACTTTAACTTACCAGCTCTTTGCTTTTTCCTTTTAAGCTCTGCGATTAAGATGTGTTGGAATGACTGAGAATAATATCCAGCAACATGGTTAAAGGTTGATATTCATCATGAAATGATGGTTTTATTCTGTGCTGTATTGTGCTTTTTGAAATACTTTTTGAAATTCTCCCCCTCTCGTCCTTTTATGCTATGAAAATCGCATGGACCACAAGATAGACTAAGCACACATTGAAAATCAGCCATGACCTTTGATGATAGATTGAAAGCCAGATCTTGCTGTTATTTCGCTCTGCAGCATGCTTGGGACTCAGAACCCTTCTCGGAGACGATTATGGAAATTGCTGCTGCCGTCAGAAAGCTGTCCGTCAGAAAAGAAACCCAGAGGTCCACATGGTTTGATACGTAGCTGACCTGTCTTCTAAAATACAGGAGTCTGCCCACAATTTGAGTGTGATCTTTGACTATCAGCTTTGCTTAGACATTCACCGGGGTAGTACAGGTTTGCTGTCTCCAACTGTGCACGCAGCATAACATAACATAACAGTTAATTGCCTCCCTGTGTTCAGGCCTTAGCAAAAAAAATAAATAAAAAAAAATGAGGGCAATCGCTCATCTGCAGCTAGTTCAGAACTGAGACGTTTAACAAATATCTCATCCACTTTCACCACAATACACTGCATAAACTTTTCCTATTTACATTGAAAGTCCTATATGGCTTTGCCTTTTCCTGTTATAGATTTCTTCACGCCCTGTAAGCCTGGCTTCTGTCTGTGGCCCTCAGATAAATCCATTTTAACTGTCCCCACTCCTTACAAAAGCAGAAGGGGCCCCAAGACTCTGGAGCTCAAAATACAACTATATCTGTTGGTTTTCTAGATCTGAATCTGCTTGTTACCCCACCTTCTATAATTTCACACAATGTGATTAGGTTTTAGATTTTTAGTAGTGTATAGCTTGTTCTGTAAAGCACATTGAAAAATGCAACAGAACTACGGTTTATTATCATTATTATTATGACTTGTGTGTTCTTAATCCTTGCATCCTAGCTTACTTCAGCTGTCATCAGCTCCAGGGCTTCTTGTAGACGTGCAGAGGAAAGTTTCGACATTTTACTCTAATCAACATCTGAGTGAAAGTCAGTTCTTATACCACTAATGTAAGGGGAATTCTGAATTTTGCATCCTTTACATATTAAACATCAACACCCCTTGTAGATTTATAGTTTATGTGTTGGGTGGAAACAAACTAATTGCTGTAGAATCCTACACCAAACTACAAAAGGGTCAAAACTGAAACTTGATGCTTGATATAATCAACCAAAACCATGATGTTTTACAAATCGTAAACATGCAATTACAGATTTTTTTCTGGACCACTTTGAAGCTGAGGCCATAAGAACAACTCTGACACATTGTCACCTTTTAAGCTAGTAAATCAAACTCGCAATCAGTTGCCTATTTACAATGCTCAATGACAGTTACTAATTAGGGCACTCATTTGAAGTCTTGTGTCTGGGCTCCTAGGGAATCACAGTCCAATATTCACCAGCTCTGTTTTTGGTCTCTCGTGATTCCTCAAAGAATTGCTGTCTCTGCTTTGTTCACCAGGTATTCATTAGTCATGTCTGTCTGCTGTTATAATGAAATAGCCCAACCTGCTGAAAATAACACTATGAGTCAATTAGCTTTAACTGAATAACCGCGCAAGTGAGCTGCAGATGAAGGTGAAAATGATATGTTGTTTATCATTACAGGAGACCCATTTTGCAGTGGCAGTTAATGACATGTTATTTAGTTTTCTTATTTTAAATATACTGATCCTCCAGTTGTCAAAGTCTCCCCTCATTCTCTGATCCACAAATAATGAAACAGTTACATTTTCCTGGCAACAGTAAAACAGATATGTTTGGTCATCTTCTTCTACTTAATGAATTCTGTGTTGCCAATAAAGTTGGTATATTTCTGGTAGATTTAACACTCCACAGTGGGCAGAACAACTTTTCAGATGTCAAAAATGTTGGGGGCGTTTAAAGACATGGTGATCAGTCATAACATTAAAACCACTGACAGGAGAAGTAAATACCATTGACCTTCTCGTGAGAATTCAATGTTCTGCTGGGAAACTTTTGAACCTGGCATTCATGTGGATGTTACTTAGACATGTAGCACCCACCTAGACCGGACCAGGTACCACCACCCCATAGCAATGACACTCCTTGATGGCAGCAGCCATCCCCAGCAGGATGCAGCCAGACACAGACACACACACAAAAACAGTTTAGGAATAACTCAAGAAACATGAAGAACAGCACAAGGTGTTGACCTGGCCTCCAAATTCACTAGATCCCAAACTGATCAAGTATCTGTGTGATGATCCACAGAAGCCCCTCTCCTCTACCCATTGGACCCCACTAACAACATTGTGTTGCCAGACATCGCAGGACACCCTCAGAAGGCCCATGTCCATTCTCTGATGAGTCACAACTCTTTTGGAGGGACAAAGGAGACCTGCACAATATTAGGACGGTAGTCACAATGTTATGCCTGATCAGTGTATGTTATCACGTGGTTTTATGTTGCATCCATGTAAACCGTTTGATCTCCTAGACAGAAATTCATACCACCAAATCATGCCCACCATCTCGTACAATGTGACATGAATTAAACTCGACTTTTAATTTTCACTGTGTGAAAAACACAGTCTCTCTCATAAGAAAAAGTATCAGTCATTGTTTATGAGCCCAGCGTTCTCCAAAACACTTCTTGTGGTTTTACAGTAAAAGTTTGACATGCCATCGTTGACATGAGAATGAAACCATGGTTTAATTTTGTATTGAAGTTGGGTGACTATCTATTTCGCATATTAATCTAAAGAAACTGGGCACTAGGCATATTTCATACTGATTAGATGTGTGTATTTTTGCACTCATACCTTCCCAGTACAGCTCCATATTTTAAGCCACTCTCAGCCTCCAGACCCGAAACATTTCATTTGATCTTCAGTTTGTCTGGTTTCCTGGAATAACTGATTATTCATGACTAGTTCATTTTTTATTTGGTTATCCTAAATAAACTGCAGGCATGTTGGATTTTTATAGAAGAGGCCCTGCTTCATCTCAACTAATTCCGTCGCTGTCAACTTTAAATTGTACATCACAAGTTATATGCACACAAATATATTAAAAATTAAACTGGAAACTGGCTGTAGTTTGAATTATGTCAACAAATCATATTAAAAGACTAAATCAATGAATAGTGTGTTGTACTGACTTGAGGATCTAAAGCCTGGTTGAAATGTTTCTCACAGCAGATAGTGGGTACATTATTTACTATCTGCCCTCATGGCCTCTGGAGAGCAGTTTCTACAGGGCAGAGGTCACCGCACAAATGCTTCATTATCTGTTATGTTATACTCTTTCAGATCCTCTGTTGTTCTGCCAGTGCATTTCATCTCTTATAACCTCAGCTATGCGAAGAAGTGGGGCTGATTCTGTTTTAATTGGCATTGCTGAATACTTCATGTTGCTATACCAATAGTTACACTGATGTGTTTTTTTTTTTTTTTTTTGCAGTTTTTAGACAATACAGCTCTGTGGGACAGACATAGTTACAATAGACATTGTTAGTTAATCAGACTTTGGACACATAGCCAAAGCTTATTCTGCTGAATTTTTGCTTAACCGTATTGCTTGAACAGTTTTAATGGTTAAAACTATTTTTTAAAGAGAAAGGACTTTCGGAGTCGATGCAGTCCATATAATCATCCCAAAGTTGTCATCCTGACGTTTCATCCTTTCCTATCTCCCCCCAGCTTCCTCCCTTCTTAAATTATCACCCTCTCCATCTTCCCTGCTATCATATCTCCTTCGGTTATGAGAATGCTCCCACAACCTTTCAGAGTCTTCCATCTGTGACATACAGATACACAGTGCTTTCCGTGCAACACTGCGGCAGGGAAGCAAAAGACAGTTTAATCTTCAGGTCGGGTGAGTGAGCCAATTGAGAAAAGAAAGGGAACAGAGAGATTGAGAAAAGGAGACAGGATCCAGTCAGAAGAGACTGAGCTGAATCATTTATTCTTCTTGCAGCTTTTGCATTCTGTTATATTAGTAGAATAATTAAGAATTATTAGAATAAATAAGAGTGATTCTCGTCAAGTGTAAATGTCTCTCGTTCACTGATGGTGTTGGTAAAGAGACCAAAATGGGAATCAAATGGAAAAGAATAATAACAGTATAAATAATAAGCATTAGAAAATATAGTATCCCAGTACAAAATTCCAGTACAAAAGCTACCTTCTTTGACTGACTTCACCAGTCAGTCGGACGAGTTGGGGACAGAAAACAATCCATGTGTCCGCAAAAGCACACAAGAACAAGCAATTTAATATTCCCAATGACCTCATCTTTTCATCAAGCCTTTCAATTTCCTACACTAAATTAGCCGCTCATCAGCGTGCTGGACTGTTACTGCTATTAACTGCTGTCTAGAACCTTCAGTGACCTCGAGATATAGTTCTTGTGACTTACAGCTGATGTTACGTCTTGAACGCTAAGCATTTTGCGTGCAAGGCAGCGGGAGTTGATGTGAATGGATGGCTAACTGAAGACAGAACTCCCAAATGTGCATCGGTCGCATTACTGATAGAGTTAGACTTTAGATCAAGGCTTCTGGTCATAAACATATTGCTGATGTGTTCCATATCGGTGTTACCAATGACATCGTAATTTACATCTACACTTAATGAATTAATAATAATTCCCAGCGTATTTGCTGTTGCAGTTCAGGGAACACAGTGAATAGAACAGACGTATGCAGTCACGGACACTACATTATCTACATGATGCCCTTTTAAAGGGAATACAGAAAATACATTCTGTGTCATAGGATGCAATGACATATTTTAATTATTTACTGGCAAACTGTAAGAACTCTATGACTATGGGTGTTATGATTAGCCCTGTTTGTAGTCAAATTTACTGATTTATGCAAGTAGGGTTTTCTTTATCTCAATCAAGAGCAATATATCTCTGTAATGTACTAAAAACTGAACAAAAACATATTTAAAGTTGTATTTCAGTCACACAGAAACATTTAACCTATTGTGGAGCAATGCACTATTCAGCACTATATATAAATACATGTATTTTTTATCAAAATATCAAAACTGATGACAGTCTCAGCTCTCCTTATCTTATTCCCGTCAAGTAATACATTTTAAAGGCTCCATTTAGATCTGTCATCGACTTTGAGTCTTTGAGTGGCAGCCTAATGAGTTTTCACAGCTTGTACCAACCTGGAAAAGAGATAATGGTGATATTTTTTTCTCTCTTTGGTGTCCCAGTGGGGAGCTGATCATTTTGTGTACTTATTGCCACAAATACAAGTATTCTTTTCCCTGGTGGTTTCTGTCTTGTTTTTGTACGTAATATTTTGCTAGTTAGATGTTTTAACCACATCCCCAAATGCAAGTGTTTGGAAGATGGAGTCCGTTCATTCTTTCAATTTCCGTAGCTGTAGACCGTAGACCTATCTGGAGGGTGGATGGAGCCTATTCCAGCTGTCATCGGGCGAGAGGAGGGGTACACCAAGGATAGGTCTCCAGTCTATTGCAGGGCTAATACAGAGAGACAGACAACCATTCACACTCACACGCACAGTTTAGGCCAATTTACGGCCAATTTAGAATCACCTATGAACCTAACCAGCATGTCTTTGGACAGTGGGAAGAAGCTGTGCTAACCACCACGCCACTGTGCCACCCACTCACATGCACATCTACGGCCAATTTAGAATCACCAATTAACCTAAACAAACAGCTCAAAATATGAGCTCCAAGCAATTATTTTTGGAATATGTCCACGCCTTTTCAGAATAGTCTGAATAGGTGGAAGAAACCAAGTAGTAGAGAAAATGTGAATTTTTACCACAGTATATTTTTATGCTTTTAGTGCATGAATGTTTTCTTTAAGCACACAATATTTTGAACCGACAGAGACTGGGCAGTGAACCTGCTGCTCTTCCTAAGTGATAATTTCTCTATGTGAGCTGTGTAGGTAGGAGAAACTGTTTTTGTTGATGCATTGTGTTTAACCCTATCCTTCAGTTCTCCTTAGTCCAAAGTAAAGAAAATTAACATTTCTAAAGTAGTGTGATCCTGATTTATCACTATAGGTCCCTGTGAACACAAGGCCTTGTGTGGGCTGGAGACAGACATAAGAACATGTTACAGAAATCGTTCTTTCCATACACTGATTAAACGTTTTCAGTTTGCCCTACAGAATAAGGTAGCTGCCACTAGAAAATCAGATGACATGAAACATAACTGTTAAAACCTCCAAACAGCAAATGGAGTGACGTGAACAAAGCGCTCAGTCGAACATTTAATGCAGCTCCAGCTGCGATAAGAGTCCTCAGTTCATGAGTGACGCACACACTTAGCTGACTCAATTGCATGACTGTCTCTGAACTGTGACAGAGAAGAGGAGTGATGCCAAATGTGGCTCCAGACATGTGGCTCTCTCATTCTATTTTCATCCCTTTTTTTATATTGCTTACTACAAAACAAATTATTCTCTGTTTTAAATTTTCTACCGACCACAGTTCAGACTTTTCAGTCTTTCCCGTGTCTCTTTGGACAGGTTGTTTAACAGCCTGGGATTATTGAGTCATCACTGCTACTACTCATCACTACACAACTTCATTCATTTTCTGCAACCGCTTCTCCTCTGGAGATCGTGGGGGGGCTGGAGCCTATCCCAGCTGTCATTGGGCGAGAGGCGGGGTACACCCTGGACAGGTCTCCAGTCTATTGGAGGGCTAACACACAGACAAACAACCATTCACACTCACACGCACATCTCCTCCATCTTCTCATATTTGGACTTTGTCTAAGGACATGTTGTATATCTTATATCTGTGTGAACCTCCCTTTATTTATTCCTAAATAAAGTACTTGCTCTCTGCACCTGTGCACTCACACCTCCAAGAGTGCTACGTCACCTTCCGTTTCTCCTTGAAGAACAGGGTTTTCAATGAAAGAATCAAAGGGCTAGAGTTATGAGCGCATACAAACTATGCACAGCTGGATGCGACAAAGAGAAGCTGAGGAGGTTATTAGTTGAAGCAATACAGAGTTGGCAGGTGGAGGAAGTACTAGCTGCAATCACCTACATTGTTCTTAGCTTGACAAGCTTGAATGAAGAAATATTGTACTATCACCTTAAAATTATGTTATTTTAACCCAAACTATCATATGTACTAAAAAAGCAAAAAAACAACAACAACACACACAATAGGACAGTGCATCTAAGATCAAAGATGTGCATGGACCTGCAGGAAGGAATACATACAGAGGATTGGCCATTTGAATGAAACAACCACTTTACTCATTGTCTATCAAATGGCAAACTATCATATATTTGCCCTTTTATATCGTTTAGTCCCTGAAACTATCTAAATATAAATGCACTAATTATCGTATATCTGGCAACACTGCTTTCATCATAGATCGCTGGGGTTGCCAGTTAGCTTAAGATAATTCCTGCAAAACACAATACATTAGAAACATCTGAACTAATTAGGAACATGTCTGTATTAGGGTTTAATATTTTTCCCGAAAATTAGATGAATCAGATCCCGGGAAAAGACGACCCATTTCCCGGGAATCCCGGGAAATAGCTGTTTTTTGTGGTTGTTGTTTTTGCCCAAGTAATGTATCGATATCATTCAAATATGCGTTCCCAGCATGTTTTATATTATTTGTAACATTATTAGGGCAAGAAACACAGTTTATGTCCATATCAACAAAGTTTGCAATGATCAATTCTGCTGCGTGATCAAGTGAGCTGCGTGCGCCTATCTGCCGCAGCGTAACTGAAATGCCAGGTGGATTGTCTGTGACTTGTCTTCTGAAAATCTAGGCAACCCTTATAAAACCATATTTTACACAACTCAATTATAAAAACTAACGAAATCTGCTAAAGTAGGCCTAAACCATTGAATGATTCCTAAACCATTCTGTTCAATGAAATCCATTCTGTGGCTGTTGAGATTTGTTAGCGGCTGCAAAAGGGAATAATCACTCGGAAGTTAACCAACAATTTCTTTATTAGGGCAGGTATATTTCTCTTTTAAACATATACAAAGTTTAACTAAATTAAAGCAAACGACCCACAGAAATGTGGGTCTGTAGGCTAAAACTGAATTGAAATAATAATAATAATTAAAAAAAAACTAAAACAAAAGCATATAAACACTGCCCAGCATTGCATTTCAAAGCATTTGAAAATGTGTTTTTAAGAAACAGAGAGCGTCGATGGACTCTGCGCTCAGGCGGTTTCGGATTTTAGTTACAAATTGGCCGCAGATAGAGAACGCTCTCTCCGCCTCCACAGATGTAGCCTGAATAGTGCTAAGAGCGTCAAACAGCTGTTGCAGGTGGGGTGGCCTCCTGTTGGTGGCTTCGAAAAGGGAAAACTCTTTGGTTAGAATTTTCATGAAGTCACCGTCTTTCATTTCCTCCGAGGCTGGCTTAGTGGTCATTGAAATAGCCTGCTGCAGATCTAACGCTAGGTCCCCTTCACTCTCAGTCGAGACCTCTTCAGCCGGACGAGGAGCTTCCCCTTGCACACTCGACGATGTCCCATCTACTGCCTCTGAAGACGCACCATCGCTCTCTTGCGCTCTCTCTTGATCATGGCAGTGGCTGGCAAAAACACGCTCCGCAAGTCCCTTAGCGGTCCTCACCAGCATCTGTCTTGATGGCATACCGAAGATCTCAGTGGGCCTTGGTGCTTGTGCGACTAGAGCACCAGGATCCAGAAGGTACCTGCCAAAAATGATAGTTATTAAAATGAGCCTATTGACATGCACCACTAATCACAATTTAATGAATAATAATCTAATTAAGGCTAAATTCCATGGAAGGCCCACGTACCTGTACAAAGACACTAGGTTCTTCTGTCTCCGCTGCGTGAACCTGGTCTCAATTGCGTCTCTCATCTCTTGGCTCAGTGAGTCTCCTGCTTACTCAGCTGATACATCATGAAAATAAAAATTCCGTCTGCCTTAATGAGAGTGGTGTCTCGCTTGCAGAGAGATTCCACTCCCATCTTCACCGGTTTCAAGCAGGTGCTCAGTTGTTTAATAAGGGTGAGCTGCTCGTTGCTGATTATTAATGCTGGATTAATATCAATGAGCGTCTTAGTCACTGGTCTGTGGAGTGCTATATATCGATCCAACATATCAGCGAGACTGTTCCAACGAGTACGGCAATCCAAAATAAGCACCAACTCTTTCCCATTGTCTCTTCTGATGAATTCTCTCAGCTTGTCATTATTGACAGGTGACTTGTGGAAATACCTGGCAATTTTCCGGACTTGCTCCACGCTCTTGTACATTTCTTCTCTCACCCTGACCGATCGATAATCACCATCCTCGACACACTCGGCAGATTCTTCATCAGACTCGGGGTCACTGTCATCCTCGCTCTCGATCACTCTTTCAGGGACATCAGCCAGCTCTTCTCGGTGACCACGGCGGTAGAGCACATCTGTGACAGCCAGGTGAACAGCATGCGCATAGCACAGCTGTAGTTCGGGCAGCACCAGTCTACCAAATTTCACCATCACTGATGCTCCATCGGTAGTGCAGCACACAATGTGTTCGTCCATGTCAAGCTTGAATCTTTGAAGGTGGGAGTCAACCAACACTTTGACTTTCTCGGCTGGCATTGTTCCATTAATCTTAACGATACCTAGATTCCAATATGTTTGTGCACCATGCACGTTTATGCTCATGAATCTTTTATGTTGTGAAGAAGTATATTCATCGATGGTCAAAGAAAAACGCATCCCTTGCGTTACCATGTCTTGGAATATAGCTGCCAGTTTGGTTTTTTGTTCATTAGCAAACCCTCTAACCTGTTGCGATATTTCAGAGGGATTCTTGGGAAGAATGTGTCCGTCTCTCTTAAGTGCTGATCTGAGATGGTTGCATTTTGCCATACTATTAAATGTAAATCCATCAAAAGCTGCCATCTCCGCTAGTATTTCACCAAGCGACTTGCTAGCTTTGCTAAAGTAGCGATCTAACGTTCTCGTACGTTTAACTGTCGATGATGGGTTTTCTTCAGGAACTTTCTCATGCTGAGATTCTAAATGTCTGCGCAATCCGCTTGTCGACCCCCCGGAACACCTGATAACCCGGTCACACAACATGCACTTTGCGTTTTCATTATCTACTCTTTTAAAATGCTCCCACACAAAGCTGGCTGCAGACATCATTAGGAGGTTGGTAGCCTACTGCTGCAAATGACATTTGCTGCCGCTAGGGTGCGTGGATTTCTACTCTACTGCTGATCTCTACTGCTGCACTGAATTCAACGTTAACGTAAGACAACAATAGAAGCGCACGTGTAACAAAAAATAAATATATATTTCCCGTTTCCCGTCATAACCTTTCCCGGGAATCGGGAAATAGTCTTGATCAGATTTCCCGGGAATCCCGTTTCCCGGGATTAAACCCTAGTCTGTATTCAGTGAGAGTGTGCCTGATCATTTTGCTGCTTTGAGAGGCAGGCGAAAGTTTTTAAATAACTGAGTAGTGTCATTTGAATATTGAGTTATGTGATTACACTGATTGTATAACAAATGTTATAATTAATTCCACATTATCAACCCCAGTGCCACTGCTCTTTATTCTGGATTTGCTGAGCCCACTCAGGCGGCTGTGAGGAGTCAGTTGATGTTTTATTAATACTAAAGTAGTTTTAGCTTAACATCCAAAGCTGTTAATTTACACACCAATGGTCCCCCTTAAGAGATATGGCAGGAGCCACGCGTGGACAAAAGGCTCATCTTCATGAAGGATTTCCAACACTCTAAATATCAACTTTGAGATACAAAATATGATGTGAACAGTAGAATCAACGGGGAGCTGAATTGAAGCTACATATTTGAATGGAGTCTTTGATTTCTATTAGATAGAGAATAAAAAGTAATGAGGTATGCATGGCATTCAGTTTTTCCAAGCAGGATGAAACACAACCATGAAGGACACTTCTGCTTTTACATCAGTTGCTCTATCTTAATCTTTTTTTCCAATCAGTTTTATTACCTCCTAATATTTTGTGCAGCTACGGTATTCTGTGTTCCTACGTTGATGTATGCTTTGATGTGATGCAACTGCCAACATTTAGTGAGAAACTTGCAAACTCACTCTAATGTCCTTTTGATAAAAATAAATGCATTGGCTCCAGGTAATATCACATTATTCATCTTTAAATCCATCCATACCATTGGGAGCATTAAACAAGGATCTGCAAGGATTAAACATCCTTGCAGATTATGCACTGCCCGTTTCAAAACCAAGGCTAATAACATATCATATAATTTGCATCACGGTGCATCAACTACAGGAGTTTACGCAGAAAATATCAACCTTCAACCACTAAGCTGTTGCCTGCTGCTCACCCAGGCTCATTGTATGCAGTGTCTTTAAAACCCCAGGTGGCATAACACACGTGGATGAGATTGTGCATAGTCTCAGTTGCTTTAAAAAATGCTTAAGTCAACCGATAAGCATAACAGAAATGAGAAGGGCTTTTGTGATTCTAGAGGGGTCTGTACGAGTGCTTCACAAATAATTCACTGCAATACGAGGTGGTCTTAGAAGGCTAATTAAAGTTTCAGACAAGTGAAAATTCAGCCTAATGTTTTTCACTCTATGACAGCAGATTGCCATCAGGTTTCATCATCTGGGGATCATGACTGTTTGAATATCACATATCCATCCAGTAGCTATAGAGATCCCATAATACAAACTGACTGATATTCCAGTGTGCAGCAAAAAAAAGTGAACCAAAAATATATTGTTTCACACTTAATTGTTTCATCACTTGACAAAAAAAAACAATTCACAATTACTCACACAGACAGGTATGTCGAAACTCCACGTTATATCTCACTTTAAAAAAGAACTACTTAGTTTTTGCTTTTAATACTGTCTAAATATCTGAAATTAATGTTAGATGTGTATAGCAAACATCATTAAGTTGAAAAAAGCAAAGTGTAGATTTGCAGTATGATTACTGCCAGTGGGAGGTGTGGCTCACTGTTGAGCGGGATATTGTTTTGTTTCGCAGAAATGCACATTAACATTCGTACAAACGTGCATACTTGTGTGTCGGCTCAGCCTCTGAGCCCCTTTGACATTTCTTCTTCCATTTCTCTGATGAGGTTTTTGTCTTAGGTGACATGAAAGCCAAACGATACAGTCCTTCAGTGGCCAAGGATACTAGCGGCCGCTCTTCAAAATGTCAAGTGTCAGCACTTTAGTACTCCGATCATTTTCTCATCATGCAAAGCAAAGGCGTGGAAAAAAAAAAAAATCGAGATACTAATGTTGACTCTCAGCTTGTTTTTTTGGGGTTTTTTTTGCCACATTTCAGTTTATTTCAGTATTTTCATCTCTGCTCATCTCTGTATTTGATTTTTTTTCTCAATCTACATAATTATTTCGTGTGTGTGCTATCAAATTGGAGAGGATGTTTTTTTGTTTTTTTTCCTGCTAATTGATAGAAACAATAGCCCATGTCAGGCACATGCGATATGGTGATGAGTGAAAAACCCAACTGAAAAGCTTTCTGTATAAACAGGCTGTCAGGCTTTTTAGTTCTCTAATTAGTACTTCATGAGGCTGACAACCTCTACATTACCACCCACATGCTCTGTGGTCATCAGCACCAGACACACTTACTCACGCACACAGGCGTACTGTACTGTCATGACGCAGACTATCGAACAACTCTGTAGATGGAGCGCAAAATACACCTGAGGGGAAATCAACAAGCAAATACAGATCTGCATGAATGCAATGACGTTTGTCTGAAAAGGCCAAGTTTTATTATTATCTACCTAATGACACTTGAGACGTTGTGGTTAAGTCAAAGGACAGGGGTAGGCGGTCCATCACTGAGATTACGCAGTGTGAAAGAACAAGAATGTGCACTGATAGCACGTGACATGACCTGATGTGTTACTCATCTGAGCCTCTTGTGTCGCTTGTTGCTATCATTTGGACACAGAAAAGACTGCTTTTACAAACAAGATCAGTAATCAAGGGAAATCAGCCTGAAAGAAATGCAAACCCGTAAAGATACAGTGAATCACTTTGCAATAATTTATAACAAAAGACAGCAGCAATTCATCACAGCAGAGAGGAACAGGATGATTTGTCTTCCAAAACACCTGATACATTCTTGCTCCATGAAACAGTCACACTTAATGATGACAACTGGGTAATGTCTGGTGTATTTTTTCCTTGTTTTTTCCAACAATCAGAATAACTTTTTGCCAGTTTTCCGTATTCTGTGCCCTTTAAAAGAGCACTTTTTCCAGTTTTCGACAGTGTGTCCCTGTGGTGTGTCCCTAATTCAGATTAAAGGAGATGCTACAGGTTGAATTTCTAGTGACCTCTCAGGGGTTGTGCTCTAGATGACAGCAGAAATCATTCTCCTGTCAGATTATTCACTTGCTGGAGATTATTCCTGATGACAGCCCGGAGGGTGTCTGTATTTCTTTGCGTGGCAATGCATGAACGTTTTACTGCTGTCTTGGGGATGGAGGTGTGCTGAGCAGTGGCAATTCTAGGTTGTGAGGCGTCCCAGGCAAAGATGAATGTGTGCTATACCTCCAAATCCAAACTAGGGAAATCAGCTACAACATTAAAACTACTGACAGGAAAAGTAAATAACATTGACCATGTTGTGACAATCCATTGTTCTACTGAGAAACTTTTGGACCTGGCATTCATGCTAATGTTACTTGGACATGTAGCACCCACCTAGACCAGACCAGGCACCCCCACCCCATAGCAATGACACTCCTTGATGGCAGCAGCCATCCCCAGCAGGATGCAGCCTGACACAGACACACACACAAAAACACTTTAGGAACAACTAAAAAAACATGAAGAACAGCATAAGGTGTTGACCTGGCCTCCAAATTCACTAGATCCCAAACTGATCAAGTATCTGTGTGATGATCCACAGAGACCCCTCCCCTCAACCCTATAGGACCCAAAGGCCCCCACTAACAACATTCTGTTGCCAGACACCACAGGACACCCTCAGAAGACCCATGTCCATTCACTGATGAGTCACAACTGTTTTGGAGGCACAAGGGAGATCTACACAGTATAAGAAAAGTGGTCATAATGTTATGCCTGTTCGGTGTATGTGGCAGCTTTAAAAAGAAACTTGCAATTTACAATTTATTTTTGTCCTTGCTTCAGCTGTCTAGACTGTCCTCATCAAGAAAAAGGACAGTAGTCAAGCAAGCAAAAGTGGTAAAGCTGGAAGCAAAGGAGAATTGAGAGGTACTTTTATGAGACCAACTATAGAACGACAACTTCACATCAGGCTAATGGTGTTTTTAAGTAGAACCTGTGAATTTATGGCTACGACACTGGAAGTCTTGTACACAAAATGCTTATCAAGTGGTAACATCAGCCATCAAAGTCAAGAGAACTGTTGCTAGGCAACTACTGGTGCCTAGAAGCCGCCAAATGTTGCCTAGCAACAGCTGTTGCTAGGCAACTGTTGGCATTTAGAAGCCACCAAAGCTAACAGTTTAGCAAGCTAACAGCTTTGCAAGCTAACAGCGGGGTAACATAGTGTAGAAGTGTAGAAATAAATACAGAGGAATAATTTAGATTTACAAAATCTTATTGATCCCAGGATACCCAGTCCACAATCCCACCACACCTAATAATTTACATGTCAACACCACAGATCACTGACAAGCATACAGATGTCAGTAAATGACATAATTAAAAATAAAGGCATAAAAGTGGCAAAAATCAGGAAAAAATCTTTGGAGTATTGATTAGCTCTCCTCTGGGATACATAATAATGGTGGCCTGAAGGGATCATCATGAACTCGCATGACCAGTACACGGTCAGGCTGGCTAATAATACTCTTTGTTACCTGATTCTCCTGCAGGGATGGCAAGTATTTTACAGTTTTTTTTTCTTGTTCTCAGCGGCTAATCCATTGAACCAACGAATAAAGGGGAAAAAAAGAGTTCAGCTTCCTCACCAAATGGATTATCTGCTGTCCCCATTTGACTCAGTCCATGTCTGGGAAATGGACCATAGGAAGTGAGGAATTGTTTCAAAATTATGCTCAGTCACGCTTATATGCTTGATGGCAGGGGTCAGTTGGTTAGTGCGTAAAATCACCACTTTGGTCCACTCTGGTCCAGACTGAAACATCGCATAAAGAAGGAACATTTGAAAATAAGAATATTTATAATTCAAACTGAAGACACTTTTGGTAAAGTGGATGAGATTGGATGCCATTTTTGGAAAGTACAGCCATTTTTGGAAAGTAAAGACATTTTAAAACAGTTACCAAAGTTATAGGCTATACACAATTTTCACAAGGCAAAATGAGAGTTTTAATAATAAGCGTTCTTTGGAGAGCTATTGCATTTTTAAAAAAAATGGGTCAAGATCTAGTTTTAGTTTAAGGTTTTTGAAATGGGCTTGGTAATAACGCATAGTATGGTAATCAGGATACCCACAAGTATCAAAATCCACAAGCTTGAGTGTCTCAGAACATACAGTATGTTGAACATTTCGAGAGAGGAAGTCACTGTCTGCTGCGTCAGTGTCACACAGCCATTGCTGTGTGCATTAAAATAATTGCTTTTTTGTCTCCAGACATCAAGAAACGTGGCTAATGTCTGATATGAAAGGATAATTGGATTGGAGCCCTCTCCACCCTTTCCTCTCACATATGTCCCATGCATAGTTGGCAATTGGTTCAAAACCTCTGCTTCTTCTGCTCAGTTTATTACAGTCAAGAACAACTTAACCTATAGAGCTGTTTTATTACATTACACATCCTACTTTATTTGCTCCAAACCAGCTGATGTAAATGCACCTAAAACCCATTTTATGTGACATTTCAAAGGTTCACTTCAAATATCTATTGACAATTATATGGAAACATGGCTTGTGCGACCTCTATATCTCCATTTGTGTTGAGCAGTGAAGGTTATAACAAATTGGATCAGGAAAAAGAACAGCTTGTTGTGTTCGTGTTTTATCCATTTCGTAAATTTGCTTTTAAAATGATCAAATGAATCTGTATTTGCTCTGCAGAATTGCTTGTGTGAGTGTGTAGAAGAAGCATCAAATCTGCCTGTATTTGATGAAGTAAAAGTGAGTAGAGTAGCTCATGTTATTTTACTGTGTTTGATCCATTCAGCTCGCTCCAAATAATCCCAGTTTGCTTTGCCAAATTTAAAGTTGTTTGCTCAGTAAATCGTTCTTATCTCCGTCTAACCTCTGTCTGCTCTGTGTTTGCTCTCTTTTTCCCTCTGTCTTCTCCCAGCTGTCTGTCTTCCATTCATGGTGTCATCATTTTGGCTTTTCTCAGCTGTTGTTCACCTCAGTCTCATGTCGGTGCTCTTTAACTCTCTGCATGAAGTTGATGGTTCCTGGCAGCGCGACTGATGTCTAACAATGATTTTTCTGAGTTATGCAAGCAGCTGAGATATTTGACAGGCATGTTGTATTTCACTATCAGTGCTTTTTTCATGTGTTATGGCATTTGTTTGTGAATAGTTTTTTATTATTTTGTTGTTGCTTTTTCTTCAACAGTTAGTCAACAGTAACACTGAAACAATATATCACCTTTATGTTTGTCTTTACTTAATGTCTTGGACAATAATCCTTCCTTTCCTTTAATCCTTTAATTTATCCCACAGTGGGGGAATTTGCAATGTTACAGCAGCACATGTCAGGAGGACAGTGTACAAGACAAGCAAAGATAAAACATTAAATAAATACAAAAATATCAGTTTAAATAGAACAGTAATTCTTCATATGCAGTCTACTGGGAGCAGGCTTGGTTGTACAGCCTCAGAGCACCAGTAGGAAGGACCTGCGATAACGCTCCTTCACACAGCGCGGGTGAAGCAGTCGGCTGCTGAAGGAGCTGTTCAGTGCTGTTATAGTGCCATGGAGTGGGTGGGGTAGGATTTCCATCAGGGATGACAGCTTTGCTTTCATCCTCTGATCACCCACCACCTCCAAATGCTCAAGAGGGCAGCCCAGAACAGAGGCGGCCTTCTTCGACAGTCTGTTTAATCTCTTCTTTTCTGCCACTGAGAGGCTGTTGCTCCAGAAGACCACTCTGTCGTATTTGGCTGGTGCGACCACAGAGTCATCGAACGACCTCTGGAGGGTTCCCTGTACTCCAAAGGACCTAAGTGTTCTTATAACAGTCCACTACCGCTATCTTCATTCACTGGATGTTCACCAGTGTGTGTGGTGCGTGTTTGTTTGGAAATCCACCACCAGCTCCTTGGTTTTACCCACATTCAGCTGGAGGCAGATGAGTCCTCTAGATTCTCCATCTTCCCCATACTGAATTAGGCTGACGGCTGCAGAGTAATCCGAGAATTTCTGCAGATGACAGCTGGTTGAAAGGTGTCTAAAATCAGGAGAGTAGAGGGCGAAGAGGAAGGGAGCCAGGACAGTTCCCTGAGGTGCTCCCGTGCTGCGGACGACCACATCAGACACACACAGTCCCGTGTCCTCACGTACTGTTGTCTATTACCCAAAATCTTTGTAAATATGTGACCAAGTAAAAGGCTGATACACCTTCAATGTAACAGTATTTCCTATATATACAGCAGCTACATTGGGGGGAAGAGAAAGGAAGGGCTAAAAAGGTTCCTATAAATATAGCACATAATCTCAATATAGCATAGAACAACAGGTCAAACACAACCTTGATACACTGCCTGGCCAAGAAAAATAAAAGTCGCCAACTGGACTTAGCTAACTAAGCAAATAGATATGAGCCTCCTATTGGGTAATTACTGCATAGGTGATTATCTTTAAACATTCAACAAGTTATTTAACCCCAACTGATGCAATGAGTAGCTTCTCATTTCTAAAACAACCATGTCTAAAGATACATCCCGTGGTCGTGGAAAAGATGTAAGATCAAAGTAAGACCATTTCCACACATACAATGCAAAGGGATTGGGACTGAATAGCTGTGTAGCCTTAAGAAAACTACTCATCAGTGAGGCTAACTGGAAAAAAAAAAGGCTTCAATTTGCTAGGGAGCATAAAGATTGGACTCTGGAGCAACGGAAGAAGGCCATGTGGTCTGATGAGTCCAGATTTACCCTGTTCCAGAGTGATGGCCATATCAGGGTAAGAAGAGAGGCAGATGAAGTGATGCACCCATCATGCCTAGTGTCTACTGTACAAGCCTGTGGGGGCAGTGCTATGATCTGGGGTTGCTGCAGTTGGTCAGGTCTAGGTTCAGCAACATTATGTGCCCAAAGAATCAGCTGACTACCTGAATATACTGAATGACCAGGTTATTCCATCAATGGATTTTTTTCTTCCCTGATGAAGCATATTCCAAGATGACAATGCCAGGATTCATCGGTCACAAACTGTGAAAGAATGGTTGTCTGTCTCTCTGTGTTAGCCCTGCGATAGGCTGGCGACCTGTCCAGGGTGTACCCCGCCTCTCGCCCGGTGACAGTTGGGTTAGGCTCCCGCGACCCTTAACAGGAATAAGCGGTGACAGAAGATGAATGAATGAATGGTTCAGCAATGGACTTTTTGTACAAAGAAAAAGTGAAGAAAGAGTTAGCCACCTGATGAGAAGTCACATGATAGCTAAGACGAAGAGCAGCGGCCCCCTCACCCTGTGCATTCACATAAAACATAAACACAGCCATGCATGCGTGCATGGTTGCACAACACTTCATGTGTCAGCATTTGTGGGGGTGGAAGAGGCTTGCCTTCAGGTCTTTCTGCCACAAATGCTTTAGCAGACAGGCTTTTGGAAGAAGACAAAGCATGAAAAGACGGGTCAAACACAGAACACTCACCAAGGCGAGTGGAACCCGTGTGCTGTGTACTTATGAGACTGCTTGGTTATGCTTAGGAGGCGAACAGTGTCTGGACAGATCATTTTGCAACATCAAACCTGCAACACTGTGCTTGTCTGTGCCATGCCATACACTGTACACCTGAATATAAGGGGCTACATTGGCTATTTCGATCCACGTGCAAATAACATTATTGGCGTATTGACACATGGGTAACAGCGTCACCTAACTTAACACACACCTTACATCAGGCCATTTTGAAAGTCAACATGTCCATGCGAAGGTCTGTTTACTCTGTTTGATGGAAGACAGAGAGAGAAATGCATAAAACCCTGAGATAAAACCTTTACATCCCTTTTATCCTGCACCTTAGTTTACTATTATCTTTCTTTCCTTCTCCTGCCTCCTTTTCTCCTTCATGTTTGCCCCCTTCCACTTTTCCATCCATCGCTCTTCTCTGCCTCTGTCTCACCTTACCATACACGTTCAATGTAAAATATAAATGAATAAAAAAGCAATAAATTACACATTTTGTTCCACTCAAGATTGTCAGATATTATGTTAATTTGATCTGACTTGAACCGAATGACAAACCTCTTTTTGAAAACTTTATTTTCTCAAAAGCCCTCCTCTCTTCCCTTTCTTTCTCCATACTTAATACAGACCTCATGTTCCTTTCACATGCTGTTTCTATACTTTCGTTGACTGCTTCACCCTCGCTGTGTGACGGAAACATTCAGAAAGTCTTTTCTTTCTACTGCTGTTTGGCTCCACGAACGCTCTTAATATGTGCAATATTATTACACCTCAAGGTTCAACACTTAGTATCATCTGTGCAATTCAATACTTTTTGTATATATGCCAATGCTTGTATTTTTTTATTCTATTTTATTTTATTATTTTTCTTTTATACCCAACATTTTCTCTTTGCTGTACTCTTCTTTCTTCTGTCTGTACCCGGCTGGCCTTAGGCAGATGGGTCCCTCCATATGAGCTGGGTTCTGCTCGAGGTTTCTTCCTGTTAAAAGGGAGTTTTTCCTTGCCACCGTTGCCTTCAGGCTTGCTCTGGGGGTTTCAGGCCGGGTTTTTGTAAAGCGTCTTGAGGCGATTTGTATTGTTATTGACGCTATATAAATAAAATTGAAAACTGAATTGAATTTTTAACGCTTGATATTTTTTCTGCCATTTCTGTATGCTGTTGCAAACTGCCATACAGTAAAAAACATAGTGTCAATTTAACTCTTATAGAGTTGAATTTAACTCCATTTCAGATAACATGTGGTCCCACTCAAAAATAGAGTAAAATGTACTCTATGGCCAGTGTCAACTTTTCAGAGTTAATTCTGCTCAATTCAGTGTCAAAATTAACAATGAAATGTGTAAAAATATTTAACACTGGGGTTTGTTCACACTGTTCAGAGTAATATGATTACACTTTATAGAGTTAATTTTACTCCAAATGTAGTTCTTAAAATGACACTCTAACGTGTTATAATATTTAATTTTTATTTCTCCACAGTGTTATTTTTATTTTATTTTTATATCAGAATCAGAATCAGAATCAGCTTTAATGACGAAGTATGTGCACATACAGGGAATTTGACTCCGGTAACTTTACTCTCTTGTACATAAACACACAAACTTAAATAAGTGAAAGAAAATTAAAAATTAAAAAAAAATAAAATAATAAATCTCAATCTATACACATAAAATATAGAATAAGAGCAGATATATACACCAAACCATTTGTACAGTGACTATATTATATCTGGCTGATATGTGCTATACTACTGAATTGCTTTGATCTAACCTATCGAATAGAAATAAACCCCAAACAAACAAGGTTACAGTAACAACTTGCTTTAATGCTCACCAAATAAAGCAATATGGAACAACAAAAAGAGCTGTGTCATTCACTCCATAGGACATCTGGATGTCAAAAGGCCTGGGATAAGGCAGGTTGCCAACATGAAAGACAACAAAATCTTGCTTTCTCCTTGTTACTTCCTACGCATGGAAATGTTCTTGAAAAGTAACTGTAAATAAAGGCAAAGTGAGCAGCAACAATTTTTCATGTATTATCAGGATAGACTCAATCGGGTGAAAGAGAGGCATTTCACATTCAATTGCACAACAAATAACCAGAGGTTGGCGGTAAATAAAACCATTGTGTCTAGCCCAATTCACTTTCATAACTTGAACACTGGAAGACACTTGCATTGCCTTAACAATTTCAGAACCACCTTTTAGCATTTCTAAAGCCACCATTTTTCCAGGACCAATGTCTAACCGACTAAAAGTTGTTGAAGATCGCCAAATATATGCCATATGACGCTGGTGTTTTTTGGCCAGTGTTTTGGTGATATTTTTAACCCATTTAGGCCTAAAACGCCTGCTAAAAAAGGCCTTTTTATGCCTAAATACTCTTCTGTAAACCCCCTCTCAAAACCTGAGGTTTTTCAGAACAATATGTCAAAATATGTCAACGCTTACTAAAACCTTAATTTCTCAGGCTCTGTAGCAGATAAAAACATGAGATAAAAAGCATTTGAGAGCTTACTTCTTTGGCTTTTAACTTGACTGACTTGCTAGGGCATAATCTTCAAATGCATTTTTTTAAAAAAAATCAATAAACACCAAACATTTTTAAAATTTTGAAAATCAGTAAAGATCTATTTTTATTTCATACTTTTGAGGTACCAAAGTGACAAGTGAACATCACTGAAACAAAGATATAGAAAAAACCCACAACAAAACAGAATTACTTCTTCTTTACATAATAATTTCATGTTAAATTTGTTTGTTGTATTATTAAAATCCGAATCAATTACTTCGTCAATATCACTTCCTTCACTTGAGTCAGCCATGACGGATCGCTAGCACGGTGTTTAAAATTTTCGACCAAAACATACTCCACGTGTAGGCTTATTTCGACCAATCACAAAGCGTTTTATTAGTCACATGAGTTTAAAAAAAATCCCTAAGCATCTCTGTCACTCACCCCAAGAATATTTCAGCCAATCACAGTGCATGTAATTGGCCATGTGCCTCGAAAAAGACGACAACACTCAAAATGACACAGACGCGTTTGCCGGCCTTAATGGTAACTACGCATAGATGCGTGATCCGGTCTTAAAGGTAAACACGCACAGATGCGTGATCCGGTCTGAATGGGTTAAATGACTTGGGCTGTTTCTTGAAAAAATTGTGCTTGCCTTCATAGCGCGTACACCAACTATGAAGTACAGGTCCTATTTTCTGGATGCAGCGGGGATAATGGATAAGAAAATGGTGCTTTAGTAAAAGCTTTTTCTGGGGATACAACGTTGAACAGTTTGTGGTGTTCCACAATCAAATGTTTTAAATATACACACATACCTTGAGATAACATCGGAGAAAATACAATGTTTATTATTTGTAGCAATAAAAGAAGTAGGCCCCAATGTTGGTCAGTAGGAGTTACCAAATCTCCAAAGAGGAGCGGAGTATGCCTCAATAAGCACCATGACTGAACTGCATTCAGTCCCAGATCGTTAGACTCTCCACCTGAATGCACAGCCACTGGCCTATTGTTTCTCTCCATGAATCCGTAATCAAAACGTTGTATTCTTGAATTCAGCTCCTGCAGTGTAACATATTGTTCTTTAAAATACAAAAACAACAGCTTCAATTCGTACTGGGCCACTCCTTCCAAAATGTCATGCATCAAATCAACTGAGAAGTTCTCAGTTGTGTGAAAATATGTCAATGAATTCAATAACAACATATGGAAGAGATGGATTATCAGCCATTTCTTGACAGTGAGCAGTGGGTATCTTTTGTGCGCAACACTATTTTGGAAGACTCCTCTGAGAATTCTGTTTGAAAGTCATCTTTTTCAGCTAAACAAAATCCGCAACAGTACCTTGCACTGAAAGACTCCACCAGACCAAACAAGCTATGTAAGTCTAAATTATCACCAGTAACCAGTAACCACCATATAGTGGAATCTCAATACCATCTTTCTCTAAAACTTTAATGTCTTGAACAACAGGAGCAAGAACTTCACTAAAACCATACCGTTTAAGATCTTGTGCGTGAAAAAGGGCACACAGGTGTATGTTGGCCAAAAATGAATTCCATTTTGGAGAGAAATGTCTTAGGGTAAAATAAATTGCACCCAGTTTATGAATACCTCTCTTGGAACCGAGAGGATTTGCAACCTCAAAGTCATCATAGAACTTTTGTATCTGCACTGTTTGCTCTTCAGTTGAAAACAGAGGGTGAGTCTTGAATAAGGATCCATCACAAATATTGCTTAGCCTCGAGTCATCAGTGTCTGATTTTTTCAACATTTCTGCAACATACTTTTAACTATCGACTCCAATGTAGATAAAATTGGAACATACATGAATTCATCTTGAACAACTATCTGAGCATATGTCCCAGTCTCTTTATTTAGTCTTGTGTCAAATCTGGAGCCAATTACACATTCCACTGGTTCTACAGTGGAATGTGTAATTGGCTCCATTTGGATTGCTTGTATTCTAAATTAAGAATTGTGAAAGGATTCTCCAACTCATCAAAACATGCTTCAACTTTCTTGCATGTTTCAGTTTCTCTTTCATCACTAAATACATGCTTAACAACAGTTTCTTTAGCATGCTGCTGGATATCTTGAACAATCTCTTCCATGGAAAGCACGACAGAATTCACTACACTTTGGCCTACACCTGCTGCCTTTAAATCAGAAACTACAGCTGCACAACTATTTACAAGGTCTTCTGCAGATAATGTAGACTCTGCCTCTACAGGGCCAGACAACACATCAACATCAGTGGCATTATTTGTGCTAAGAACACTTTGGTCAGGTGAAAAATCACCTTCTACAGAGTCAAATGAACCACTTACGTGGCACTTGTTCAGGTGCTTTCTACCAAAAGAACGTGGGCATACCACTTGGCCACATTTGAGATGAAGAGTCCGGCCGGTACAGAGACCATGAATTACCTTAAGGTGCTTTATAAGGCTATTTGGACTCCCATGGTCACTTCTACAGAGAAAACACTTCATTGTTTGATCTAAGCAGACACTAATAATATTTAGTCCATGGCTTTCTGTGATTACTTTTTCTTTGAGACTGGTGGGCCACTTTTCCAAAAATTTGTTTGCCGTCAGTTCACCAAACAGCAGCCTGAAATCTTGTTCTATCTGTAATTCAAAAACAAAGTGTAAAGAAAGGAGTGATGAGAGACACTGCATGGACTTAAATTATTATTGTTAGAACTCGACTGAAGTAGTTGTGTCCTGCCAACAGTGAGAGTGAGACATTTTCTCAGTTCATAGACACAGATACAACTGTTAACAGGAATCTGCAAACCACTACCCATAGCACATGCTGTATGGGATATTTCAGTGATTCAACTAATGAAGATGTAGATGTGGACTTACCAGTCCTGGTGTGTCGAGAAACCGTGGGAAGACTGAGAAGACATCTGCTGCTCTCTTTTAACCCTTTAGGCGCCGGGTTTTATTTTTAAAAATACTAGATTTTGACATCTAAATTTCAGAAGGCTCTGGCTTGAAAGTGGTTTGAGATAGAGACAAAGTGTAAATGAGACAAATATTGAGAATGACCTAATGTTTATGTGGGGAGTAAATTTTCCCATCTAATTTGCATATTATGACGTCATATGGTGGCGGCCATATTGGATTATGTAATTTCCATGAAATACCTGATATTTTGCAAGAGAGGTGAACTTATTTCATCAGATTCATCCCCTCCATCCATTTGTTATGTTGTCCACACATCAAGTGAACAGGGAAAAAGTAAATTGTAAGCCAACAGTCATAAACTAGAACTATTACTACACCCCAAAACTCATGCAAACAGTATGCGCTTTTTTTTTTTCTTTTTTTTTAACCCACCACCACAGGACACTTTTTCTTTTTCTTTTCTTTTTTCCTTCTCTTTTTCTTGTTTTCTCCTCTTCTCCTCTTCTTTATTATTATTATTATTATTATTATTAGACAGCGTCTTTTAGATGCAGAGGCCTTATCTGTGCCCATCTATCCAGATAAAAGTTTGTAGTATTTGTGTATGAGTGTAAATAAGAACAAGAACAGTAAGAACAATATTACCCCCCGGTAAACTAGAACTATTACTACACCAATAAAACTCATGTAAACAGTAGGCGTTTTTTATGATTTTTTGGGGGTAATTTGCCTACAGAGGCCTAATGTATGCCTATCTATCCAGATGACACTGTTTGTAGTTTTTCAGAGTGTGGAACCTCTCATTACATGGCACAGCACACAGGCCTACCCCACACTGATTGCACCTGTATTGTGTCTGATGACGACCTTTAGGACGGGTACGATCGGAGCAAACTATACAGTCCGGACGATCGCCAGCATCATGCAGCCAGTGGCGTTCTGTAAGCCTCTGTGGCATTTCTCCCCCCTCTGCTGAACGCCTTCCCCGTATTTTGTTTTCTCTCTTGGAGAAGCCCTCAAGCAAGGAAGTGATAACGTCCTGCACAAAGGCCTTCAGTGGCTTGTGTGGACCGGCAGTCATGCTGCAGTAAATGATGTGGGCATTGACCATGCTTATGCTTAGAATGGCATTCACTATTCGATTATACCATTTCTTTGACCGATGTGGGAAGAGGTAGGTTTTCATCCTCTGATCAGCAGTGTCTACTCCCCCCATGAATGAATTGTACCTATCCACACACACAGGTCTGTTTATGTCCCTAAACCCACTGTCTGTATGTTTGGACCTGATCCATTTCCAGACACACGAGTTCCCATGAAGAGTGGACAACAAATGGAAACGTTTTACGTCATGCCAAGCACATGCCAACATTTTGCCATGCCTCATGAACACTGGGTCATCACCTCTGGCCAAGGGCAACTCGGTCTTTCGCAGGGCCTTTGGCATTCCTCGCCTTTGGCTACTGACTGTCCCACACACACCAGTTTCATCATTTGCCAACTCATTTGCTACAGCTGGTGACGTATAGTAGCTATCCATATACAACTCATGCCCTTTCCCTATGTACTGGGCCATCAGCTGCCGAACTAGAACATGGGTGGCACCTAAATCAGTGACCTCATCACCATGCTGTCCAGTGTACAAAGACCACTGCAGAACGTATCCTGACTTGGCCTCACTCAAAACAAAAGCCTTATAACCATATTTGTCTGGTTTGTTCGGATTGTACATTTTCAATGTGGACTTTCCCTTGAAAGCTATTGTCATTTCATCCAGTGACAGTTCTTTGCGTGGGCCAAAGACAGCTGAGAAGCGTGGAATGATCATGTCCATTATTGGACGCACCTTGAACAGTCTATCATGACCTGGCTGGCCCCTCTCAACATACTCCTCATTATTGGCAAAGTGGAAGAAAGACAAGATGATTTCGAATCTGTTCCTAGACATCACTTTCCCAAATCCCGGTGTAGATGTTGGCCAAAATTCTGCCCAGTAATCCTCAATCTCTGATTTATGTACCAGGCCCATGCTCAAATGGAGTGACAGGAACGCTTTCATTTCAGGGACAGTTACATCATACCATTCATGAAACCGTGAACTTGGCATTAGTTCATGTGAGGCTAAATACTGATGAGCATACCGATTTGTCTCCACTGTTATGAGATTCCAGAAATCGTCAGTCAGAAAGAGGGACAAAAAATCTATAGACCTTGGATCATTGCTAAGGTCTCTGTCACCGCGATATCCAATTTGCTCATCAAAGGGCTTTATCCATTCCTCATATACTTCCTCATCTCTCAAGAAAGCCCAGCCACCATTACCATCATCATTTCCAGCCCTGTGCTGCCTCCACCTGTTGCCTCTACCATGTCCACCTCTCCTATGGACACAGCGACCTCGTGTGCCCCTCGCCCCCCCTCTTCCATTTCGCGAAGGGTTGAAAGACTCATCATCACTACTTTCAGCCCTATTCAGACCATCCATGCTGCCCCTACGACACCCATCAGACCTTCTACGAACACTTCGCCCACGTCTCCCCCTGCTATCCCCACTAGTGTTGGGAGAAGAGTGTGTGTTTTGTGCTTCGTGAACACTGCTGCGTCGCGTAGCTACACCGCTGCCGCGGATGGCGGCTACGTGACCGCGGTAGAATGAGTTAACACTAATGCTGGTCCCAGCGCTGTTCTCACCAGCCCCGCTACTTCTACCACATCCACTCGCTCCCCTACTGATACTACGAGTTCGTAGATCATTTCCACTCCCACTTATGTTGGGCAAAGGGTCGTGTGTTGGTGCTTGTGCGGCCTCCTCGCTCTGCGCAGCAGCGCCATTGCTCTGCGAAGACGCACCGCGACTAGCAAGCTCACTATTCGGCCGATCGTCATCTCCCAAAGTTAGATTTTCCCCTTCAGAATCAGAATCAGCGAATAGGAGCTCAAGCACATCCCTACGTGTTAATTTTTTGCTTGCCATTGATGTTTATTTCGTCTCAATAACTCCTAAATCCAGCAACACCGCTTCAGCAAAGTAGCTTCGTGGCGCACCGTCTCCTCTCTCTCACCGACCAGTTTGAATGGGACTTTTTCGAAATTTTTGCATTGAAGCATGACGTTTTTCTAAACTAAGGTCTTAGTACAGGATGTCTGCCAACTAGTGGTGGGGAGTATGAACAACATGTAACGCTCTATTCAGAGAAAACAGCCGTTTTGTTCAGTGCCGTGGGGTGTCGCAAATTTGCGACTCTGGCGCCTAAAGGGTTAATTGTTGACCATTGAATGACGATAAATGAAGGTAGCTTTCATCTTCTCACGGACAGTGTCTTCATCAGCAGAGTGTTTCAAAACAGCAATTGCTGCTTCCACATTCTCATCGGATAACAGTTTGTCAGCAGTGAAGGGTCTGGGTTGACCACGGCCTGGCCCACCACCTTGAGCAAAAACACAATTTTATTGACTCCTGCCTACACAATTCATCAACATCATATGTAACTGATAAGTATACTTACTCTTGGGAGATTTGCTAGCAGAGGCACCTCTTTCCTCAGCAGTTTTTCTTTGAATGGTCTTCAACCGCCATGCAAAGTATCCAGAACCACTCTCTGGATCGTAGTAATGTTCCTGTGTAATTAAATACATGCAGACTGACTATGCTATCAACATTTCTAAGGGCAATTAAGTGTGTTGTAAGGACCCTTTTACTTACATATCCATGTTGTGAATATGGGTCTTCCAGATATGGAAACAGAGCAACTATCCCCTGTACGTACATCACCCTGACATTTTTAGGGGGGGATGTCCTAATGTATGAATTCGATGGTGACAATCACTCAGTTGGACACAATTAAAAACAATCCAAACAATCCAATACTGTTCCAACGATGTTTTTTTAGAGCCTACATGTATGATTCTTACCCATGTGTTTGTGTCATCTCAGCAGCAAGTATGTTTATCATCTGTCTTTTGGTGGCATCTTTCAGGGATTTGGTTTTTGCATACTCTTGCATGATGTGTTCACCGCCAGGCTTTGTTGTGAGGATTTTTTCAATCAACTTAAATGGAAACAAAATATACAGTCAGAAATGTTTAAACCATACGTACAATGGGGAAATGATAACAGAAAAACACTCCCCATCAAATCGAAAAAAATCCAACAATGTCCACTACCCACCTCTTTTGCTTCATAGTTTATGTGGCATGGCCTTTTAGGTTGGCTTCCTTCAACAGCAGCATCTTCTTCAGGTGGGGTCACACATTGTGAAGTTCAGGATGATACTGAGCATGATGATGATGATGACAGAGAAGAATCTGTGCATTAAGGAATATGAACAAAACAGAAGCATATTAAATAGAACTGTTATCACTCCCATCCTAACCTTTAAGTTTAATATGAACACATTTGTGAATGGTCAGTGATTACCAAGTTCTTCATTACTCAACATGACTCGGAAGGTTCCAGGTGACTCCTTCACTATTTCTTCAAAGACTTCTCAACTTCTGTGTCAGATTGGTCAAATACCTTCATATCTGGCTGCCTACCTTCTGGTGTGTTAAATTTTAGGCACACTGAAGTAAAGGAAGGAAAGGTAAAAAGGATGTCACAGTAACAAGACCATTTCCTTGTGATGAGAATCAAAACCATAACTAAGTTGAGTGCGCCTCATGTCTTCACAAAATGCTGTCGAGTTGAAACTTAAGTCAAAAGGTTATTCACATGTATTTAAAGGCACAGCAGAATGGTTTATAATGAATTAGGTGTATTATAAAAGGTTGTGATATTGTGTTATCCTGATCTACTCACTAACCTTCTTTCTTCCAATGTTAGGTCAGACAGCCTAACATATTTCTGCTCCCCACCGAATGACACACGCAGCAGCATATTCTATTAAAATAAACAAAGGTAAAAAATAAAAAATAAAAATGACAACCAAGAAAAAACAGTTGAACAAAGAGTTACCCATTAACGTGCTTACATTGTTCCATAACCTGAGCCTACTTACCAACTACGGTCCACGCTTTACACAAAAATCTGCTTGATTACTGTGAACAACAAGACAAAGTCGGCGTAGTTGAGTTGTAACAACGCCATTGCGGTACACTTCTTAGCTTCAGGCAAATTCACGGTTAGCTTAACGATTAGCATACTTGTAAAAAATAAATAAAAATAAAATGTTACCATAAGACAGGTATTTGTGTACCAGCATTGAGGGAAAAAACACACAGTTAACGGTGCAGCTTAACTTAATGAGAATGTCGAACTTCTGAACTGCTAGCAAGTTGCTAGTTGTATGAGACATGTAGCTACTCGACAGCCATTCAACAGAGGAATGGGCAACATGTCCTCAATCAACATTTATGAACAGATAGAACCGCGTTGCAATGGAAAACAATTAATAAACGATGTTACAAACACCAGAATGTCCACGATGTTACCTACCCGACCATGGCACGACTCCCGACCTGCTCCAGACTAACCTTCCAAGTGCCGCCAGAACGTTCGAGACGGCATGACGACTGGCGCGTAATCGTCACTCTGTAGAGTTAAAGTAACACTGCATGTCTGCAGGATTTTACACTGACTCTCTACTCCTAGAGTGGGTTTACTCTCCATATAGTTGTAAATACTCTATCTAGGTTAAAATAGGTTGACTCTGAAATATTGACACCCCATTTTTTACCCAACGCGGGACAAATAAAGGTTTTCTTAATTCTTAAAGCATACTGTGGATGAAGATGATTAATCTCTTCGCTGATGTATAAAGTAAAAACAGCAATATTCTGTCGTCACAGTGCCTTAAATATAATTTTCATTTACTGACCTTTGACCACCAATCAAGGCTGTTGACATAATGAGCATTATGTGCCACTTTTATAGGCTAAATAAGTAATCATACTGATAACTAAAATACTAAACAGCCAGGGACCACATAAAAGGAGGAGCGAAACTGTGCAGCCGTCACCCTGATGCTCTCCCCTCCTCTGCTCTGTCTTATTGCCCTACCACCCTCATCTTTGTCTCCAGCTGTTGCCATAGAGACGCACGAGTCCCATGAGACGTTGCCGGGTTAGCAGTAAATTGACTCTCCCCACATGCACGCCCAGACGCACACCTCTGAAGGCATGCATACACACACTGAAACATGAGAGGCGGTTTGCTCTCATGAGCATATATGCAGAAATAGTTCACTCTTAGGATGGACTGCATGCGAATGATCTGCACAACCTGGTGTGCTGGCCAGCTTTGTGTCTAAAGCAATGTTTTCACACTCTTTGAGTAAAAAAACTATACAAATGTAAATGTAAATTTAATAATTATGACCACCTTCCTAATATTGTGTAGGTCTCCCTTGTGCCTCCAAAACAGTTGTGACTCATCAGAGAATGGACGTGGGCCTTCTGAGGGTGTCCTGTGGTGTCTAGCAACAGAATGGGTTGAGGGGAGGGGCCTCCGTGGATCATCCCACAGATACTTGATCAGTTTGGGATCTAGTGAATTTGGAGGCCAGGTCAACACCTTGTGCTGTTCTTCACATTTTTTGAGTTGTTCCTAAACCGTTTTGCTGTGTGTGTCTGTGTCAGGCTGCATCCTGCTGGGGATGGCTGCTGCCATCAAGGAGTGTCATTGCCATGGGGTGGGGGTGCCTGGTCTGGTCTCGGTGGGTGGAACATATCTAAGTAACATTCACATGAATGCCAGGTCTAAAAATTTCCCAGCAGAACATTGGATTGTCGCAATGTGATGGTTAATGTTATTTATTTCTCCTGTGAGTAGTTTTAATGTTGTGGCTGATTGGCCCTAGTTTGGAAACTTGTAAAAAGTCATTCTGATTGTTGGAAAACACAAGGAAAAGTACTCCAGACATTACCCAGTTGTCATCATTAAGTTTGAGCGTTTCATGGAGCAAGAATGTATCAGGTGTTTTGGAAGACAAATCATCCTGTTCCCCTCTGCTGTGATGAATTGCTGCTGTCTTTTGTTTTAAATTTCTGCAAAGTGATTCACTGTATCTTTATGGGTTTGGACTGCTGTGTCCTGGGGAAAAATGTATACCACCCTACAGGTTTTACCAATTAAACATGTCAGCACTTTCATTAAAAGCTTTCTTCAATTTAAACACGCCAGTATCTGTAGGTGTGAGATGAGAGGGAAATTTGCATTGTGCGTGTGTGCATGTGGCTGCAGCAGCAATCAGGGAATCACCATCCTTTTGCCCGAGATCTGTAGGTGTGTGTCTGTGATGAGCAGGAAATCAAGATCGAGAACGGTGGGTGTAAACTGACCTGAGAGAACAAATTTATTAGCCCTCAGTTCAACATGCCTGTGTGAGTGTGTCTGTAACAGCGGTTTATGCTTCTTCCAATTTGACGGAGTAGCCCAGGCCCTACACGGACCCTATGCAGACCCTAATGCCGTAAACCTGACATGCACCTCCCCAGAAATGTAACTACACGTCAAGCTAACGCATACCACAAGAGCACTTGGTAGTACCGGATTACTGCTTTAGTATTTACGACCGTATTTCACACCGAAGAAAGACTTGACTGAAGGTACAAGCATTTGTACAGCTCATCTTCTGCAAAATTTCAGCGAAAGTTTCAGTCACCATTGTTGAATTGGTGAATTGGTGAAGCAGGAAGCAGAAAGTGAAGCAGGAAGTAAAACAACAATTAACCCAACTGACAAACAAACACATCAGTGGCACAAGCTGAAAGTGAGCTGAAGCTGAAGGACATCATCGGGAACCCCTACACAGGAAGGCAAGGACTCGGATCCACCCACTTCCAGCGGTGGGGAAAAGCAGACAACACACGAGCGCACGAGTACATATGGCTCGCGCTGGCATAGGCTACGAGCGTAGTTTACAGTGTCTAATGTCCTGCAGAGGCATAAACCGCACTTCAAACTTATTGGCTTTCACCTCCAGGCCTGAAGGAAAACTTCAGTAACCACCAGCATCCTTGTTTTGATACTTGTTGTAATGTCGACAGTGTTTCTCTGTCAGTACTATTCCCTGCTGTCCTCATTAAAGACGCAGATTTCGATAAACCCCAGCTGCTCTCAAATGTCAGAGCTAAATTCTGAAATACAACAGCCCCTGCTAATCCACGTGAGCAGTCAGCTTAACTGATATTTAACAGAAAAACAGTGGTTTTGATTTTTTTTTTTTTGTATTCTCCTGCCAGCAGTATACTATGAGGTGAGTTCCTGTATTTTTTTTTTTGTCCTGTCATTTCCATTGTACTATGATCAGGACACACGAACACGCGTATTTTATTTCTTGGTCTGTGTGGAAATCTGATCTCATATGGTTTCTAATTGTCCAAATGAGCTTATTTCCCCCCTCTAGTGCAGACACCATGTGTATTTCAGTAACAGTACCTAACCCTTTACTCACCACCACTACCACTACCTTATCAAGTTCAAGTTTTTTTTCTGCCTCCTAGCTAAGGTAACAAGAAGATCAACTAACACTAGACCAAACAAAATGAACTGTAATCCTGGGGACAGTAGTGTTATTCAAATTTCTCTCTCTTGTAGGTGCGACTAGCAGCATTCAGTTTATTATTATTATTAATCGCCGTTATCCACTTCACTTTCTACTGTCTTGCTTTGCTTTCTCCTTTTCTTTCACTGTCTTTTTTCACATTTTGCCACTGCAGTTTTTCAACCTTTCGGGGGCCCCCTATCGACCCACGGCTCCAAGCAGCCTATTAACACATATACATTCATCTTTTGTAACCACTTGTCCTGTGAAGGGTCGCAGGGGGACTGCAGCCTATCCCAGCTGTCACTGGGTGAGACCCTGGACAGGTCTCCAGTCTATCACAGGGCTAACACAGAGAGACAGACAAGAATTCACACTCACATGCACACCTACGGCCAATTTAGAATCACCAATTAACCTAATGAGCATGTCGTTGGACAGTGGGAGGAAGCTGGAATACCCGGAGAGAACCCACGCAGACATACATATACATAAAACATCTTATTCTATCCATTCTAATAGTCTGTTTTAAAAACTCAACCTGGATACCTTTGCTACATCTTCACATTCTGTCCCATTAAATTTGGTCGAGTGGCGGTTGAGAAGTTCAAGAACAGGTTAAATTTCCTGATATTTCGTAATCTTTTAGCTCTGTTCTGTCTCTGTCTTCATCCGACCTTGTGCTGCTGTAGACCTTCAGGTTGAAGATGTTAAAGTGTGACATACTCCTCCGCAGCTCTTATGATAGTGATTCATGGAGACTCATCCAGACATGACATCAACATGTTAAACTGTCAAACAGGGTTATCTTTTCTGGCCAGCATTCTCGTCTGTAGGGCTAAAAAAATGAAGAAAGAGTCAAGAAATTAAGAATTCCTAATAATAACACTGTGGTTTCTATGTAGCACGAATCTAACCTATATGCTCTAGATGGACTTTTATTAATGTTGAGAATTGTAATTTGAATGCTGTGGGGTAATTTTATATATATAAAATAATTCTCTCAAAGCAGACCTGACCTTGGACAAATTCATCTACTTATAAACATCAATCCAGTGCCTAGGGAGATGGTATGACACATCTCTGACTGACAGAAGCAACATCTCCAGGACAGAGAAACAGGCAGACGAATGGCTGAGAAAGAGAAAGGGCCTGGCTATGCCACCATGGTCTGCTACCAAGACTCATGTGGCTGCTGACAATCTATGAAGTGCCTATGACGGCAGTGGAAGGAGTTGAGAAAGTGTTTCGGAATCCCACCAAGCTTCACGTCAGTAGGGCTATACATCAGGTCTGGACAGTTACAACTCCCCTATCATCAGTGGTTGAAAAGTTGAAGGTGGCAGAGTGCAGTGTGCAGTGTCAGAAGTGCAGGCGTCACTACGAGATCACGATGCAAATGGGCAGCTGACACATCAGTGGCACAAGCTGGGACGTCATTGGGAACCCCTACACAGGAAGGCACGGACTCGGATCCACCCACTTCCAGCGGTGGGGAAAAGTAGACCCGAGGCAGAGGAGAGACATGATCCAAGCCGAGGTCCGACACCTGGAGGAAGAAAAGTGCAGGTCTAGGCCATCAAACTTGGACCAGAAGGGGCCTGGACGAAGTGGGACCTGCCAAAGAGGAACATCACGTGCCCTGAACTCTGGAGCCCTTCCGCATCTCTTTCCTGCTCCGATCAGTGTACGACACCCTCCCATCACCAACGAACCTCCATGGATGGGGAATAAGGGAGGACCCACTGTGCAGGCTATGTGGAAAGAGAGGAACAATGACACACATAGTGGCGGGATGCAAGACAGCTCTCAGCCAGGGAAGATACAGATGGTGCCATGACAAGGTTCTCTGTGCACTGGCTGACATCTTGGAGCGGGAGAAACAGAATAATTGTCAGACCAGTGTGAGATCACCAGCCCAAAAGAAGACCAAAAGAGCCTCCTCCAAGTGGGACAGTCGTGGGAGAGGAGGGTTGACCTGGGAAGGAGATTACTATTCCCCCTACTGTGCAAACATCGTGGAGGCCTGACTTGGTAATATAGTCTGAGGAGGCAAAGAAGATCATCCTGATCGAACTAACGGTCCCATGGGAAGACGGATGTGAGGAGGCCCATGAGAGGAAATCCTCCAAGAATCAGGACCTCGTTGCAAGAACGAGGGATGGCAGACCTGGCTATTCCCAGTTGAGGTCAGTTGCAGGGGTTTCCCGGCACAGTCTTTGTGGAAGACGCTAACAGCTCTGGGAATAGCAGGAAGGGAGAGGCAGGCAGCTGTCCGTAGGTTAGGGGAGGCAGCAGAAAGAGCATCTTAGCTCTGAAATAGGAGGGAGGAGTTGAGCTGGGTCGCCAGGAGGAGATGGGCAGTGACTGGCCACCACTGGTAGATGTATTCAATAGCAACTTCAAGTTCCACCAAACGTTTTTACAGTATTATGAATGTTGCCAATAATCAAGGGTCATAACCAGCATGCATTGTCTGCACAAATCAGCCACTGGGTGTTAACTGCACTCAGTTCCTAAACATACCAGTCAAATACATATTAGTACACTCAGGTCCTGTTAGACTCAAGCCTGTTGGTGATTTTGAGTTATAAACAGACTGTTTTAGAAGTTGGAGGAGACGGTGTCAATATATTCTTTCGGTACACACATTCATTTGTAAAAATGCAAGATGAAGAGGTATCATTAAGACAGACAATGTGACCAGCAGGCCAAACAGATTCACTGCTGCTGTATTGTTCAGGAAGAAAAAAATGTATATAAAGCTGGTTCCTCTATTCATCTCAACTAATTAGATCATCAGCTTAAATTATATGGCTCATACTTTCTCATGAGTCATAAAACTAAATTACATGTGTTAACGTATATACAGCATGTGCATTAAATGTGCCTCAGCAGCATAAACCCCCCACCCCACCAATATTACAGCAATTACATCAAAATAGACCTACCCACATCATCATATATATATAATGTATTCTTTTGATTTTAGAGTCAGAATACGACTCTTAGGTTGGTGCTCTGACTTCACTGTTAACATCACTATAATGGTTGTCAACAAATCCTCGCCATCGTGAAAAAAACAAAAAAACAGGGCCTATATTAAAACACCAGCAAATTAGACTGACATCAGCCTTAATTGAGTTTGTCTGGGCTGTAATGGTGGACTGAATCTGATTAGACTAATAGGTTGTGTTTTCAAACAAAAGGCTCATGAGCTAATCAAAGAGAAACACTGCAGCTCTGTGTTCGTCTATAAGGCGGCTTTAAAACGGTGTTGTGTCTCTAAATTGTGTGCATTAATTGAGTCTTTTATTAAGATTGTACAACTGTATAGTCCGGTTGTGGCCCGAATATATTGCGATGTCAGTTTGAACAATTACGGCCTTGTTCTTACATCCACTTGAATGAATTTGAGAGCATTAAAGTTGTTGCCAGCTCCACTGTGCTCTGGCTGCGCATGGAGGCACATACCGTAGCTATGCAACAAGCTAAACACATTTCCAATAAAGGTGGAAGAAATTGGCTTGGCTTTAGAGAATTTATTAGAAGCAGTTGTGAAACTGAAGACAGTATTACAACATAATTACTGGTATTGATGCCAGGGAGCACTTCCGACAGACTCACTCATGTTTTCGTTTCATTAATACTGCACTCTGCTCTACCTCCACCAGTTACAAAGAAATTATACATTGGATTGGATTATACACGGGACTTATTAATTTATTAATTTTTTCCAACTAGACGTCTTCACTGGGTGGTTGGCATAGCAACTTGTAGTGATCATGATGTCACATCCTGTTTCTATAACAAACTAAAATAATGAACG
This sequence comes from Chelon labrosus, assembly GCF_963514085.1. Classification (NCBI taxonomy): domain Eukaryota; kingdom Metazoa; phylum Chordata; class Actinopteri; order Mugiliformes; family Mugilidae; genus Chelon; species Chelon labrosus. The sequence continues at coordinate 24,537,751 of NC_140360.1, read as the reverse complement.
AAAAATGGACACTTTTTTATGCATCAGTATTATGCTAACTACCTAAAAAAAAATGACTGAAACCGTCCTTGAAATTCTTTATTTGTTTGGGGGGGACGTGTACTTTCTTGTTTTAATTTGGCCCAAGTCCCATCCACTAACATGGAGGAGGTGGAGCTTATGACCTATACTCTAGCCAGTCACCAGGGGGCGCTCTACTCGCCTTGGCTTCACTTTTAAAGGAGCTGTTCCGCCGTCCATCTTTATACTGTCTATGTAACAAACCCTCCATGACATCACCCAATAAATTCCTTCAGAACGATTCTGAAGCACAATGTGGGCTCATGGTTTAAGCTGGAGGTCAGTGGAGACTGACTCACTTTTGGAGCTAGCTTAAAGTGGCCATTAGATGTATTGCAGTTTTTTGGCATTTGAGCATTGGCTTTATTTACTATTACAGGTTACTGCTTGGTTGTGCCAGCAGTTGTTGCTACTAGCAACAAATGTCAACCGATACTTATGATGTTACAATATAAATAAACATGTTTGGCTTCTAACGTGGTGTTGCATCAGTAAAGCACAACGTGCTGTTTGATATTTGTGTTACATAGCTGCTAATTAATATTAGCTAATTAGCTAACAAGTATCTTGTTCTGCTAACTTGCACCATTAAGTTCCTGACTTCCTGTGCAACAGAGCAGAGGACTGTATCATACATGACATTACACAGGAACATCTCTGTCACATCAGTCTAAATGATGTCAGACTGCTGCAAATGAAATTCTGCTGAAAACCTCTTGGAAAAAAATGTGAGTAGAGAGAAAAAGCCACAGTGACCTCATGGCTACATGGCTACATACAGGGACACATGGAAGGCTGACTGACCACTGCACAATGTAGCGTGGAAAGATATGTAGAGCTGGTAGTCAGAACTAACCAGCCATGAAAACTCACTGTAGACTTTCTGTTCCACATTTGCCGTGTTTACTGCCCTGTACAGACATATGACTGTAAGTCAGACGGTTATTATGTAAAGAGCCACATATTCTGAGGAGTAAATGAAAACCAAACTAGCGCTTCAAGGAAAGTAAATATAACTTATTTGTGTGATGGCCATGTTGCTCTGTGTTTGCTTAAAGAACAAATGTTTTCCGATGTTTGCCAACTATCATGTTCAATTAAATCTCTGTTGCTGTCAGTTTGTTTTGGACCCTTTCGGTCCCTTAGTGGGTGAAGATCAATTAGCACAGCTTAGGAATTAAAACCAGGGTTGGCCACAACTGCAACATTTCCGCAATCAATCAAAACTTGGCTATGAAGGGACATCTTGTTCCTGGTGTTAATGTAGCATAAACAGTTTCCCCTCTGGAAGAAATAAATAAAAAAGTCAAAGTGTACAGACGTAGTTCTGTAAGGATGTTTGACTATGGGTGTAGTTGTCTGCTTCACAAAAAGTGATGAATTAAGGAGAAGCTTAGTTCCAGATTGAGTTTGAGTTCCTTTTGTTTGTACAAGTTAGACAAAGTGTCTGATGTAAATCCAAATAAAGAAACACACTGTTACCCTTTTACTGACGTCCTTCTGCACCAGACATACTCTCATCACGTCTCAGCTTACAACGTAAACAGCTAACTAACAACCAATGCACCAGAGCCACCCTCTGTCAGAAAATCCAAGATTTCTGCTGCCAGAAGGGCGATGCAAAAGCACATTGTGACATACACTGATCATGCATAACATTATGACCACCTTCCTAGTATTGTGTAGGTCTCCCTTGTGCCTCCAAAACAGTTGTGACTCATCAGAGAATGGACATGGGCCTTCTATGGTGTCGATGGTTATTTACTTCTCCTGTCAGTGGTTTTAATGTTGTGGCTGGTCGGTGTATGGGGTAAATCTGTTACTCTGCACACAAGTAAACAGAATGTGTTATGGACACTCATAAGCTCATATAGCTACTGTAGATCAATATGCTGATCGTGATCGACTGGTCAATTGCGTGCCATTCAAAGAAAATATTTTAGGTGTTAGTCTATCATCTGTAATTTGTGAGGATAGATGATAGCTAGTATAAGAAAGAGAGATCACTCCTGCGTATGCGGTCCAACGTGTAAGCTGCTGCAAAACTGTAGCGAGCTAAGTACTTAGCCTTCCACTTCATATCGACTAAAGAAGGGCTATAAAAATTAGTGGGAGTGCTGGTCCAAGAAGGTCTGCACGATGCTGGCAACCAGCTTCTTGCAACCCCCTGGCTGACTCCATGAAGTCCAAGTCCATGCTGTGACCATTGTGCCATAAGGCAAAACACACACATACATATACATACAGATATCATTTTATGATGTAGGTAGGTCATTTTGACTTGGTCATTGTAAAAGTAGCTCACATTCCCTTTCCCATTCCTTATACAGCCTTGAAATGAAATGGGAATATATCTGCTGAAGGCAAAGGGGTAGAGAATAATGTAATATGTATGCTTGAGATTATAGCTACCTCCAGTATATATACAGCATACGTGTGTGTGTGTGTGTGTGTGTGTGTACACGTACGTGAACTCTCAGTGAGATCAGACACACATGTCTGCAGTTAATGCGTGCTACAGTGTGTGAAGGATTTTTATAGAACTCGTAATGTAATCAAGTAAATTAGAATATTGTTTAGTATGAAAGGACTAACTAATACAAACTGGATTCATACACACAAAACATAATTTGTGCTCCGTGATGTGAACAACAGACACGCCATTGTCTGGTGGGCTGGTGGGCATGTGCATTGTTTTGAAAGGTAGGGATTAACAGCCACAGTGTGTTCTGTAACAGTTTGTAACATTTTTACTTTTACACAGTTTCAATTTCAGTTCAGTACTATGTGCACTACAAGGTAATTTAGGTAGAGGTTATTAAAATGGTCCCTGAGTGAATGGATCACTAGTTACCAAATGAAAATGCATGTTTTCATACTTGGCATTTTATTCGCATATCCAACTGCATCTTGGGAACCATTACAGTTTCAAGATCTGTAATAAACGCCAACATCATTTGGGGCACAGTAGAATATTGTAACAGCTGCCGTCTCTAATTATTTAATTCTGTCCTGAGGTTAGTTATTTGAGAAACCAGCACATCGAGGAAACAGACATAATCATTCATAGCCTTCTCATATCCAAAAATAAGATTTGTTCATGCTTGTTAATATGTATTTATGTTATTATTTAGTCATTAACTCATGCCCGATCAACTCATACCTGGCTGGCTCCTCCTCCCTGCACTGCCAATCACATCCGCAGCGTCCAGCTCATCTATGTTTGCGCAGCTCCACTGGCACCACAACAAATTTAAAGAATAAGCAAACTTGAGTTCGGACTCAGGAAAAAAGTGCTTAAAGAAAAGAGTCCAGCAGCACAGACACGGACACTGGTAAGAAAACAATTCAGTTTCTCCTGTTGAAGCGGTGGTTGTGCAAAGAAATGCAAGTGACTGGGTGGGTGGGTACAAGTGTGACAGTGACTACAGCGGTTGTTTCATTCAAACGTCCGAGCCTCTGTATTTATTCCTTAGGTTATTGCGGTTCCATGCACGTAGAACAGCTTTGGTTTTAAATCCACTCTCTTAGCGGGGGGTTTGTCAAGTTGCTTTGTGCAGTAGTTTCGGTCAAAATATGATCACTTTAAGCGACAGTACAGTACGATATTTCTTCATTTCCCATCTGGCAGCACTGCCCAGGATGGATTGTGTGTTCACATGAGACCAAGACTACCTCCAAATGTGGTCTGAGTGATTGGATCTCAAATGTGTCCTCAGTGCATCCTCTTTGTCACTGCACCTGTACTTTCAGATGGTCACTTGCGATTGGATTGCTCAGGATAGATGTTAATGGCAGGTCTGAACAGGGCCTTATTTTTTTTCCACCAGGTGACAATCGGAGTCCAGCTGGATCTTCCATATGCCGTCCATATAGTCACTTTACTTTATAGTGGCCTTTCACCTGACTTAAGGTTGGTTCACCATTGTGTATTCCTAGTAATACGAAAATGCAGAAGACTTGCATCAGTGTGCGTCAGTAAGGATGCAAGTCTCTGTATCTTTTTAGTAACTGTATGCCCTTGTTGTTCATCTGTCGAGTAATATTTCATGCTCCTGTGAGCAAATGTTGCAATAGGCTGCAACGGTTATTCTCAGATGGGCCATGCCACTCCTCTCTCAAACACACACACACACAATGACAGGGTGAATGACAGACACTGACAAAGACTGACACAAGGATGAGGACAGCCAAAATGCTAACCTGACAGAGCTGAGGCAACAGCAGACTGTGTCATACTTGCTGATCTGGGAAGTTCAGGAATACCACTATCGATATTTTTGGCAGTCACATTCATAATTTGGTTAAAATGACGTCTTTTCTAAAAATGTCAGTCCTGTTCTAAAAGTGGCATTGACAAAATGATCATCATAATCAGAATATTTCTTTTGAGGGGAGGCATGAGACTAAAGAAACATACTGGTTCATATGCCAGCAAATGTTGTGTAGTATGCACACAATTAGTCTATTGTGCATGGTTCGTATTATACCACCGACAAAGACAGATTGTGCAAAATGGAAATACCTCTTTAACTTTAAGGATACTAGTTGGAAAGTTGAGGAAAACAAAATGAATTTTGGACACAATGAATTTTCAGCTAAACCACAGAACACAAGGATTTTTCCTTTGAGGTCTATGAATATCTGCAGGATGAGTTTTTTTTTTTTTTTTTAGATTCAGTACAGCCAACAGCATGTAAGTGTTGGATAGAATACTCAATACTCTGTGTGCTTTGCTCAAAATATAAAGCTTGTTTTGATAAGATTAATCCTCAGTGCATTGGGTGATGTTTCAAACTCTCTGACCTGACGTGTCTAGAAGAAAGATTAGGCCTTACATTCATATCAATTGCTTTAAACCTTTTCAACATTTATTAATGTGTGTTAGTCACCTTTGATGTTACAAAAAATGTGAATATATAAATTAATTTATATCTCTAGTACTAGTATGCTGTTATGTTGCATATACATTAGTCAGCACTGAATCATTGCATGTCACTGACTTGTAGTCATTTCAGCATGTGAACAGCCCCATTATGTTGTAGTTGAGTGTGGTCACACCAAACTAATGGTAAACTAACAATTACAACTATTACAATATTGAGCTTTAGTTTGATTTGGCTTCTCGTTCCTTTTTCATTGGGGATGGAGGAAAACGTTACCATGGCAAAGACCTTTAAACTCAACAGTTTCACGCTCTCTCCTTTTATTATTACCTTTTCTTGTTGTAACTCGTCTGTCTCTGCGCTCTGTTTCCTTCCAGGTCTCTCATTTAAGGTTTCGCATTCGTCTCCTCCCATTTCCTTTCACTGTCTCTCCCTGGTCTGCTTCACCAGGGCTTCAAGGTAAACACTGTCCAGACAGTTTTGTTTAGTTAATAGAGGTCTTGCGGTGTTGAGGGACTTGTTAGCCTGCATTGTTAGTGAGTAGGAGCGGATGGTTTCTTTGTTTACAGAGCAGTGCGTCGATGGTTGGACAGCTTGTTAGCCATGAGGGGAGAAGTTACTATGCTTTCAGGTTGGCTGCGAAAGCTCAGGAGGAAGTCTCTGACGCTCCGGAATTAATCGGGTATAAGTAAGTTTGACGGGCAATCAGGTGAGTGGTTGATGCGCGGCCCTGCTGTCGTACGTACTTAACTCCGTTGTTACATTTTCATTGCAACAATGACATCTATGTTCTTGACCTGAATACATATTGTAGCGTCTCACACAAAGGAAGCTGCGGTGATGCCTGCAAGGTAACTGAAGCTTGAACACCTTCTGTTGGTCGTAGCTTACATCAGCGCCATAAACGCTGCCAGTCTTGGGAAAACCTTTCCCAGCTGTCTTTGAGCGAGAGGCGGGGTAAACTCTGGACAGGTCGCCAGTCTATCGTAGGGCTAACACAGAGAGACAGACAATGAACCTAACCAGCATGTCTTTGGACGGTGGGAGGAAGTCTGAGTACCCTAAGAGAACCTACACAGACACAGGGAGAACATGCAAACTCCACACAAAAGACCCCAGTTGGCCGATGGATTCAAACCCAACACCTTCTTCTGCTGTGAGGCATCAGTGCTAACCACCAATGCATTGTGCCACCCTGAACACCAGGGTATGATACTGAAATATCATAGATAACAGTTCTGCTGATAATATAACCTTTGTTCTAGTAGTTTATACATCTTCATGGAAACAGCTGATTCCTATAAATGTATGATCACAACTGTTGAGTTGTTTTATGTCATTTTCTGTGAAATATTTGAATGACTTATCACAAAAGCTTTTGTGAACGAACACAACTAACGTCCTCTGGCTCCTGACACATCTTTTGTTCATAGGTAACTTATGCTTGAGTCATATAATACAACTGTAGGATGTGCGTCAGTGAGAAATTAGCACCCGAATGCAAACTTCTAGATGGAACAAGCTCATTTGATGGCTATGTTTAACTTTAGGCACAGGCCGACAGAGAAAGTGAGCTCCTTATTTACACAACCTCAACACGTAGTGAAGTCAGTCCTTACTGCATGCTGAATATTACCCTCGAGGCCACAAAACTAAATGTATTTGCACATATGGCACCGGCAGCCTCCATCCATTCTAAGATATTACAACAGTAACATGATGTTATTTAGATAGAAAAACACCTCCTTGCCCGTTATCACATTATAATACACTGTGAGCATAAGGCATCATAAAACACAATACAATGTAAAGAAACATGAGGCACAACACAACTAGATTGAATATACTACATGTTATGAGTCTTGATTATGTTTAAATGCATATTGTATCAGTGTGCTGCGTATTCATTCCTAAATGATGAAGAATGGACTTCTATGATCAGGGCAGAATGAAGTAGTAATACATAAAGCAAGTGGTTGCACTACTGGCGAGAGTCTCTTGAATAGTTTTAGCTCCCTCAATACATCGCACCGCCACAGTTCTTCAGCAGCTCTACTGGCTTCCTGTGAAATTCCACACTGAGAACAACATCCTACTATTCACCTTTAAGGCTCTTCACAATCAAGCTCCATCATATACTCTCACACTCTCAGATCCTCCTCTGATATTCAACTTATTACACCACTACCCATAGGAGTCAGAGCATTCAGTTTCTCAGCTCCCCAGAACACTCTCCTGCCTGATATCCGAAAATAGACTCTCTACGACCTTCAAATCAGACACAAAACACGTTTCTAGAACTGCTTACTCTGTTTAATCCTGTTTTCCCCTTTATTTCATTTCAGTCTAATTTTAAATTAGCTTTCATCTTTCAGCTTACATTGTTTGATTTCTTCTTTATGCATTGCTGTTTTTGGAAGGTGACCTTAAGAGCTATGAAATAAATATATTATTGTAATATTATGTTTGTCTGTGTTCCAAAAGCATCCAGTATATTGCACGGTTGTTGTACAGACCAGCATCATGTTGACTGGTCACTGATCACGTGACAGTAACAACATTGATGCCTCCAGGAAGACAGATGAGGTGCCCAGTGGGTCATTACAGCAAACAAGCAGTGGGTTGTCAAGTGTTTGGAAATACTTCATTAAAGATACATACACGGAAAAGGATTTAGAGATGTATCGCTTTTTTTGTCCCGGCTACATTATCCTATGTTACAACATGCTGTGAAGTACTATTAAATGCTACTGACAGTGCCGATTTATATAGGCTATACATATCTGCAGCACACAGTATTGATAATGTGTTTATGTTCAGCTCTGTTGTGTTCTGTTAGTTGACATTGTTGCTATGGTTGTAGAGCAATATTACAAGTGTCAGACTGACGGTGTTTATGGTGTTGACGTGGGCTACGACCAACAGTAGTTTGTGTTCAGGCTTCAGTTACCTTGCAGAAAAGCCTCCTTTGTGTCTAACGCTATATGTATTCAGGTCAAGAATATAGAATTCATTGTTGCAAAGCATTACTTTCTACTGTGTTTTTATGTGTGACGTCATCGACTAGTTGACGTTGAAGTTATATGACTTAGGTTCAAGAACAAGTCCATGCCAACATCCAACTATCCGCACCTGCCTATATAGGCACGTCTAACCTCTCCCATTTGGCTCAGTTCTCATGAGCATTCGTTAGCACTGACACGACTCACCAAAGTGACAACCTCTACCATGGACTGTGAGTTGGTCCTCGATGCGTCCGACAGCGAGTCTTTCTATTTCCTACCAATCATCCCAGATTCTCCTCTTCCGTCCACTTCTTTTTGTCGGCTTCCAGCTAAGACACATGCAACCCCTGTTCTGGTAAATAAGGACCCTGATGCAGGAAACAAAGGGGAGGCAGGATTAGGAAACAAAATGACTTTAATAAAAACGTACAAATTTGGGAACAAATGGCGCGACAGGAAAGGCAGGGTATCAAAAAACACAACTCCAAAAAGACAAAAACCAAGACGAGAACTTAGGAACATAAGAGAAACACAAGGAAACGACGGTACGATAAACAGGACAAAGGCAAATGCAGGGTTACACACTCACATGCAAGAGCTGATGGGACAACGACAAACGGGTGAGACCAATGAGGGGAGGAACACGCAGACAAAAGACACAAGGCAAGACAGGTGAGTGGACAGACAGACAGACAGGAAGTAAAACTGAAATCCAACAGGAAAACTGATTACAAAACAAAGCAGGAAACACCAGAAAAACCGAACCGGTTAAACAAATTCAAAACTCAAAATTATGACAAACCCTACTTAGCAGTGCATTCAGGGTTAGGGTTGAGGTGACTCTTGAATATAGTTGTACATTCTTTTTGACACTGACGTGACACTTTTTTCAGACATGCTGTGTCATTCATAAATGGTCAGGTCTGTCTGCAGGGAAAACCAGCTGGGATGAACCTGTCAGCTAGCTGACCTAATGCATCTGAATAAAAGCTCCGTGACAGAGTTTTAGAGGTCACAGTGGTGTGGCTAGATTTTAGCGAGAACCAACAGTTGAAAGGTGAACAAACCAGTATGTATATAAACCAGTCAAATCCAACAATATATGTTTTCTGTCGTACAGATCAAACACACATGATTATGGAAGAAAATTAAGTAGTTTGAACAAATGTATGAACATTTTGAGTTTCTCCACTGATCTCAACTGAAACAGCCAACTAAATAGCATAAGAAGACAAAATTAAACTCTTCGCTGCCATTCCAGTCAGAAGACTCCTCACACCCACCTACTCAAGTGTTTTGCATGTCCTAATTATTCACTTCACACTGCCACAAGTTCACACTCTTGTTGCCAGCCATAACTCACAGAAAAACCTGTCCATGCATGAGTCTCGCTTTCTTTTCTGGATTTTTGCCTTCTTTCTGCTTATCTGTTGCCAACTCCACAGACGTTGCCCCTCTTCACGTACACTTGTGCTTGTATATTTATTTTAAGAATTCATGTACACAATTAATTGTTGAGTTTTTTCTTTGAGTTTATGTCATACTTTTGAGGCCTGCCTTTTTTGACAACTGTACATCATGACAGCAGTTCACACCATCTCCCTCTAGGCTTCATGATGCTTGGATGTCAAAATAGGGTTGTCATTTTTCAGTGGAAAACAAAACAAGCAATCTATAATTTGCAGAACAAGCTGAGAGATGGTATGTCTAACAAAGTCAGTGTATGTTAATGTCCATCCCCAGTTATTATTGCAGCTCTAGCCCCTAAGCATGATGAGACAGTATAAAAAAGCAAGCCTGAACCAAAAGTGAAGCCAAAGCAAGTAGAGCTCCCCCTGGTGACTGGCTGCAGTATAGGTCATAAGCTCCACCTCCCCCATGCTAGTGGATGGGACCACTAGCATTTAAAACACAAACGTATACATCAAGTTTTTTTTTTTTCAAGGATGGTTTCAGACATTTTAGGCAGTTAAAATAATGGTGATGCATGTTCAAGCGTCAATTTTTCGGCGAGGTTGCATTTATAGAAACTATAGAAACAGGATGTGACATCATGATCACTACAAGTTGCCATGCCGACCACTCCATGAAGCTGTCCCGTAGAACCATGAGAGTTGGAAAATAAATAAATAAGTACAATGTAATATTCCAACATTTCCTTGTAACTGGTGGAGGCAGAGGAGAGCCAAGTATTAATGAAACGAAAATGCAAGTGAGTCTAGAGGAAGTGTGGGCCGGTCATCGATATTACGGCTCCTCATGACTCTACTCTTGGACCGAATTGCACAGACTCCAAAGCTGCAAGATGGAGCCGCCCGTATCCCCGGGAAAATAGTGTCAGTTTGGCCACTGCAAGGAAATGGGGACACATAGTCCATATTTATATACAGTCTATGGCCTGAACAAATGCAAAAGCATCTCAAGAGCCTGGTATTCTCTGAACTAAAAATGTGATTGGTTGGTTATTCATTGCTAGGGACACAGTAATGCATTCTTTTCTGCTCTGTTTCAAACAAGGGCATTGATGTTGCTGGACAGATCATGGTCTCTGTGGACAGCTTGTTAATCACAACAGCAAACTGGCATGTGCTTCTAGACACACCACAAATTAGAGTTTGCAGGGCATGCATCACATCTTCTACAGGTACTGGAAAAACATGACCTGACGACAGAAGAGGAGCTATTGTGATTAGCTAGAAAAGAAAAGATACAAAAGAGTAATGTGGGCCTACAAAAACCATGATACGAATTGGCTGTCACAATGTCAAAATCTTTGAGGACGGTGTCGCAGTGAGGTGCAATCAGTCATAATTAAAATGCTTTCACCAGTATTTATAGTGTTTAATAAAACCTCATGATATAAATCAAATATAGCTGCTCATTACTCTTATATATCTTTGCTAAATGTTTACTGGTTGTTTTACCCTCATCAGTCTCCATTTATAGCTTTCTCATTAACATTTTTTTCACTCTCTCAGTCCTTCCCTCCGTTGCTCTCTCTCTGAATGCAGCTAGACCTCTCAAAGCTCAGGAGAACTTTGTGATCTTATTTGTCTGCTCGCTTCTCCATATCCAGCTCATTAGCCCTGATGTAAAACAACTCATGTCACAGCTAAGTGAGTTTGGCACAGTGCTGCAGTTTCCTTTCACTGTAATGAGAAATGTAAAAGCCCGGCTTCACAGCAGGTGTTAAATTTACACTGCAGTGTTCTGAGTGGTGTTAAGAAGTCTGCTCATGGAGAGACACCTGACTTAGATAACCAAGAAAGTAGAAGCTGCTTAGAGTTGCCTCAACCTTAGTCAGAAGTGATGCCTTGTTTTGTATACTCCGCTCATGTTATTCATATGTTACTAACAATAATAATACTGGAAGCACCAGACAAACTATTATTAAGGGTCCAGTCGGTCCAGAAGCAGCGGTTTTTCAGAGAAAAATCGGTTCATTTAAGCTTAACAGAACCACCGCAGTATGTCTATATGTTTAGCTTTATATCACCTTTCCAAAAACAAATCTTTTGTGCCGAGTTTAACTTTGAACTGGAAACTATCCTCCCACTTGAAACTATCCTCCCACTTTTTGACCTTGAAGGAAACAGAGAGCCAAGGAGCACATAATAGATATCATGTCAGCTTATGTAAGTCAAAAAGTGTCAAAGGCAACTGAACTGAGACCTTGAGGCAGTGTCCATAGAAAGAGAGGGCATCTGATTTGAAAAAGGTGGGGAGGGGGTCATTTATGCCAACAGCCATCCCTTAACAGGGGAGATGCTCTACAGCACCACTTATCCACTTACATAAGGGTTCTGGGCGGGTTTTTGTGAAAGCTTGAAGGAAAATATTTCACACTTTCATTTCAGTCCAGAGAGTACTCAATATAATGTTGTGACCATGTTGCATTTATTCACGGTTCAGTTTGTTTACGGGACAATCAAGACAAAGCAACTGAAAAGTTCTGGCACACCCCCAACACTATTCCCTTGCACACTGTTTTGTGATTGGTTATAATTTTGCAGGAAAAATGGATTTCAAGATATCAGGAAACAAACTGTATCAATGGCACGTCACTGGCATTTACTGATGTTCTGTTGTTCATGTACCAGTGTTCTATATATAATATGTGTAGACTGATCAAGCACCTAGAGAAGATGCACTGCTGCTGCCACTCTATCCGGGTGTGCACACTTCCAAAGATGTATCAGGTAAAGTGCTTGTTTTTCTAATTATAAGGGGAGTTGTGTCAGCTCATGGGTAATATGTGTTCCTACTGCAAATGAACCGCTCAAGGGAGCAATTGGAAGTCATCTTAGACCAGCCTCTCTAACTTGGCATATTTCAAGAGGTGCAAGTCCATTTTCTAAGACTCACAATATGTTAATGCTGTCATTCACTTGAAAACATGTGGTTTGTGCAATGTGTACACGCTGTCACCAGACATTCACAGATGCAGAGTAAACATTGCTTGTTTTCCCATTTATGTAGTTTGTTCCTCTGAAATCGTCTTCCCTCATGTTGGGACCATTCTTTTAGACACACACACATCTTGTAGTCTGGAAGCCAGCCCAAAGTCCCTGTGCCTGCAAGATTTTAGTGGGGGTCTGGAGTCGCTCCTTTCAGAATTAATTGTGCCTGGCAAAGAGCTACCATGCAAATCAAATCATTTGGGTGGGCTTTATGTGCTGATGGACATAGCAACATAGTCATATGTGAAATCTGAGCGCTGTGCAGTTGGTTTTGTCTACAATAAAATGGTTCTGGTTGGTTGTAAGATTATTCAGTTGCTTACAAACTTGTCATCTTTTTTTTTCTCTGTATCAACTGAAACATGCCCAATGAAGAAATCCAAGTCTGGCTAACCCACCAGCATATTATCTGTGAGAGGCCTGTTGTGGGCTACCTCGTCTCTTACCTCGTCGACTTATTGATCATGCCCATGTACTGGTCACTGTAAACCACCAGTTAATGGCGTAAAACCTGGATGACATTTCCCTTAATGTTTGCGCTTCCACTTTAGCACTTAAGTACTTCCAAGATGTTTCCGCATAGAAGTAAGATAAAAGCTTGTTTCCCCCTGTGGGAAGGCTAAGAAGCTGGTTCCTAACTCCTCACGGAGCACATTCGACCTGCGATCCTTTTGATACCGACAGCAAGACGCACCGCAACATTTAATTAAAGCGCAAACTCACACCCACGCAAAAATGCACTTAAACGGCGAAAAAGGGTCACTGTTAATTGCACATGAGCATTTAATTAAAGCTTGCAGGCGAAAAAAAATAAAAAATAAAATCCAGCACACATTCAGACACCTTCAGCTTGACTAAATTTGAGTCTGTTCTAGATTTCCTACTTTATTATATATTATTATATATTTCGAGATACAATAGATTTATTTACCTTGGACTGACACATTTATTTTCTCAGCCAAGGTGCTTTTCTGACCACAGATGGGTTAGAAATGTGTTTCCTCTGAACATAATCCAGTCAGTAAATATGTTTGTCCCCACTGAATGAGTGGGCAAACTCCATAAAAGTAATTTCCTCTTGTGCTTTCCTTTCTCTTCCTTCTTTATTTTCTTTCCTTCTCTAACAACCCTTTGTCTTTATCTTCTCCTTTCTCTTCTCTACTGTAGACCGTCTTCCTCTACACCCCCTACTCTTAAAAATAGTGATTAGCCTATAGACAAGAGAAAGCGGAGGTGTACACACACACATCTCCTCACTCCACTGTGTTTGTCTACATCAGTTAATCGTGTCTGCCTGTGTGTTTGTTGCTGTATCGGGGCTTGTTGCGTTGGCAGGTTTGTGTATTTAATTGCAGCCGTCTTTTCCTGGTGTTTTGTCTCAAGGGAGTCATGCTGCTCTCCCTGGAAACCACCAACAGAACAACAACAACAGCAAGGGCTTCAGCCTCCGCTATGCAGCTTTCACGCTCATTTCCACCAGCAGTTTTTACAATGGAGCCAGTGTGAATTCAGGTATCACATGTTGTCACGAGTGTCCACTGATCATCCTTTGGTAATACAGCTGATCGCTTATAGTCAAATAAGCAGCGTGTTTCTGGTGCTATTCTCGTAACATTGTGTGCACATTTTTTTCTCTCAGCCTCAGTGATCATGTACTTTGAGGCAGTTAAATCTCCGGGGTTTAACTGCCGGGGCCTCTGGGCTCACGTTCGGCAATCATTTCCCAGAATATTTTCAACCTCCTGGTCACTGATGTATTTGATATAAAAAGTTTTGAAAGTAACATACCGTTTTAATACGTCAAAAACATTGCATTGTGGGAGTATAGTCAGAACCAACAGAAAAAAGGCCTCACTGTATTCCGTGAGGAGACATGAGGAACAACACTGGAAAGCCACAACCTGACTTTCTATCAGCAATCATCCGTTACAAACAAACCGTAACAAATATTTCTTTGGTGACATATTATCCCCCAAAAAAGACAAGGAAAGTTGTCCAGAAGACGCCCCGCATCGTCAATTCTCACATCTTCTCTTTTCTGAGGAAACTTATTGACTTTAAATAGCGTTATATAAATCTGTGAGATTATCACTGTCAGGACCACGTAGTGTTTGTTATTTTTTAGTTCAGTTGTCACTTCCTGTTTTATTTTGTAGTCTGAGTCTTCTGAAGTCTGTCTTCCTGTCTAGTTCTGTCTGTGATTGCTTTCCCCGCCCTCATGTGTTTCACCTGTGTCTTATTGTCTCCTCTCCCTTGTGTAATTAAGCCCCACTCCTTCTGTGCCAGATCGTCTTGTAGGTTTTCCTAAAGCGTTCCAGCCAGTTTCTTCGAGTGATTTCTAGTTGTGACTTTAGCTTATCAGTATTACCTGAGTTTTTCGCCTGCTGGATCACTGTACCTTAGCCTGTATCCAGATTTCCTGGTTTTGACCCTGCATCTGATTAAACAACCTCTGAGCTTGCCTGATCCCTGACCCCTCCATTGTGTCCACCTGATCTGTACGTGATAATCACTACAACCAAAATAATTTTTGTGTCAAAGATTTCTACGTCCTATCATCATATTGTTGTTCTCTTGTTATGTTCCAGTTAAAATGAGACATTTCCTGGACAATGCTGCAGATAACAAAAAAATATAATCTATCTTAAATACATGTTGGTATTTGTAAGTATCTTATCTGTCTGCATTGTAGTAACCTAAATGATTTGTTTTCAATACCAAAATAAGAGGAAAAAATCCTGCTACAAATTGAAGGCCCAGTGTTACACATTTAAAGTGTTTAGTTTCTTTCCTTTTAGTTTTGTATTTTTTTGTCCAGCAAACCAGAACTTATCTATCATAAGGAAAATAAATAGAGATAATCCACATGTTTAAATTGAATATAAGAATATGTGAAGATGAATTCATTTAGACTGCAATAAAGCAACGACGACGATAAAAAACAAGCAAACATTGCGAAACATGTAATTAATAGTTAATTACATGTTTCGCGGGTACACGGGTACATTCAAAAGTAGATATCATACTGAAGATTGTGCATTATGACGCCTACAAGATTTGATTGTTATATTTTGATATATGTACACGTGGAGGCATGTCTGAAGATGCTGCTGGCTTCATATAAATTAATTTAGATTAAGTTGTACATTAGCCTAGCTTAAGCACCTCCATCATTCTTGCAGTACATTTCTGGTAATAGTACCCATTATAGACACTCCCTAACTCCCAACAGCCTGAACAGTGCACCCAATGTGACTGCATTCTTCTAAAAACTCTCAAAAATCCATCTGGAAGAATCAAGTTATTGTCGTGAACCATTTTCCTGAATTTACCTTGATGTTTAGAGCTTCGCAGTTTCGGATCATGGGGTGGTATGGATCATTTGGTGAGCCCATTATCATGGTACTGTCACAACTTTTGAATTATGATATTGATTGATATTATGATTCTGATTTCAGCACACAACACAAGAGTGCATAAGAGTGAAATCTTTCCCATCAAAAAACACGTGCTTTGCCAGTAAATGCAAACTGTTTGTTCTTATCCCATCTGACAGAACTTAAGGTTACTCCTTTATCGTCGCACCAGGACACATTAAGTGACACATCTAGATGCTCACACAAATGTCAAGCTTAACACGTTTTCATTAAATGTTCAAAAACAAGATATGAAAGTTGTCAGACTCCCACTGTGTTTGAATGCTGTCTGTTGAGGACAGAGTGCAACTGTAAAAAAGCATATTTGCATTAAAAATAGGTGACAAAACAAAGATTTCTGGAAAATAACACAAAATGTAAAATATATATTTTTTATGTCACAGCATGATTTTGAAAGTAACAATAGACTGAGATGTTTCTCCATCGGGGTCATCAAGAAACACACTCCAAACAGCATTTTAAATATATATATACACTATATTACCAAAAGTATTCGCTCACCTGCCTTTACTCATTCTATGAACTGAAGTGCCATCCCATTCCTAACTCATAGAATTCAATATGATGTCGGTCCACCTTTTGCAGCTATTACAGCTTCAACTCTTCTGGGAAGACTGTCCACAAGGTTGAGGAGAGTGTTTATAGGAATTTTTGACCATTCTTCCAAAAGCGCATTGGTGAGGTCACACACTGATGTTGGTCGAGAAGGCCTGGCTCTCAGTCTCCGCTCTAATTCATCCCAAAGGTGTTCTATCGGGTTCAGGTCAGGACTCTGTGCAGGCCAGTCAAGTTCATCCACACCAGACTCTGTCATCCACGTCTTTATGGACCTTGCTTTGTGCACTGGTGCACAGTCATGTTGGAAGAGGAAGGGGCCCGCTCCAAACTGTTCCCACAAGGTTGGGAGCATGGAATTGTCCAAAATGTTTTGGTATCCTGAAGCATTCAATGTTCCTTTCACTGGAACTAAGGGGCCAAGCCCAGCTCCTGAAAAACAACCCCATACCATAATTCCTCCTCCACCAAATTTCACAGTTGGCACAATGCAATCTGAAATGTACCGTTCTCCTGGCAACCTCCAAACCCAGACTCGTCCATCAGATTGCCAGATGGTAAAGCGTGATTCACCACTCCAGAGAACGCGTCTCCACTGCTCTAGAGGCCAGTGGCGGCGTGCTTTACACCATTGCATCCGACGCCTTGCATTGCACTTGGTGATGTGTGGCTTGGCTGCAGCTGCTCGGCCATGGAAACCCATTCCATGAAGCTCTCTGCGTACTGTACTTGGGCTAATCTGAAGGTCACATGAAGTTTGTAGCTCTGTAGCAATTGACTGTGCAGAAAGTCGGCGACCTCTTTGCACTATGCGCTTCAGCATCCGCTGACCCCTCTCCGTCACTTTACGTGGCCTACCACTTCGTGGCTGAGTTGCTGTTTTTCCCAAACGCTTCCATTTTGTTATAATAGAGCTGACAGTTGACTGTGGAATATTTAGGAGCGAGGAAATTTCACGACTGGATTTGTTGCACAAGTGGCATCCTATGACAGTTCCACGCTGGAATTCACTGAGCTCCTGAGAGCGGCCCATTCTTTCACAAATGTCTTGTTTCACAGTCTGCATGCCTGAGTGCTTGAATTTATACACCTGGGGCCAGGCCAAGTGATTAGAACACCTGATTCTGATCATTTGAATGGGTGAGCGAATACTTTTGGTAATATAGTGTATATATTTTTATTATTTCAAACAAACAAGCAAAGATCCACATCTATACATCTACCCCACTAGGGTATATGGTCATCTGTTTTCAGTCCTATCACTATACCAGGCTGGCCAAGAAGGGGAACACGCAACAATGGTCAAGGGTTGAAAACCAGAACAATAAAAATATCTTCTCAGATTTTGAGTCTGGTAACATGCCATTAGGATTGAATTATAGATGTAGGTTTCAACTGAAAAAACTCCATGCAATACAACTAATCAGAGCAATAAATTATGTGACGTATGCTGAGCAACAAATGCCTCAATTGCTGTTGAAAAAAAAAAATGCATTCTGTCATGGTTTGATTAGTTTCTTGGGTTTCTGTTTATTGTATTTTGTTAAGTTCTTGTTTTTTTTACAGTCATTGTTTAGTGTTTAGTTTTTATGTTTTATTTTGTTAAGTTCTTGATTTCCTGTTTTGTGTTACTCCCTGTGTTTTTCCTTTTGATTAGGTCATTGCTTTCTCCTTGTGTTCTGTCTTGATTTGCTTCACCTGTGTCTCGTCACCCCTCTGTTCCCCGTGTGTATATATAGCCCTGCATTCCCCTCTCTTCCTTGTCGTGTCATACTGTTTCTTTGCCGTGTTCATGTCTTGTTCATGTCTTCATAGTGTTTTCCTGTCTCGTCTGCAGCGCCCTTGGTTTCGTCAACTTTGTCTTTTTGACAATTATGAATTCTCAACGGCGCAACCACAGACCAAAATTCCCCCTTTGAAGTTTTGAGGGTAGGGGCAACTTCAGGCTGTCTTCTAAGCTTAATATAAAACACTACAAGAACACCTAGTAAAAGATGCTATTCCTCCTCCCCCTAAATTGAGAACTCCCTAAATCGTACACACTGATAATACATTTTTTAAAAGAGAAAATAGAAAATCCTTGTCTGATTTCAGGATAAAAATGACATTAACACCTCTTTCACTGGGATTAATGACCTCTGTTTGTAAAACCTATGTATGAGATGTGGTATCACTTTCCACTGGAATAAGCTCCTAGTAATCCTGTAAACACTAGAATACATTCTTTCTGAAGATGTTTGCCCCATGTGGCCAATATGACACGTTTCTAAGAGGGACTGCCATTTGTCTCGGCATCATCTTTCTTTAATCAACTTTCTTTACTTCAGCTGGTGATTATTTGCTGATCAGAGCATGTCCAAGTCTGAGAGGCCCCTCTCTCTAACCTAATAGTCTCTGTGACTTATTTGTCCTCTGGTCTTCTTCTAATTTCTCACAGGGTCTGAGCTTGTGTAACTAAGAAATAGGATCATACAATATAGAAATGTTGTTCATAAAACTTTCAAACTCTATTCATTCGGTATGCCTGGCAAAACAACAAGTCACTGGGTAGTCAGGTGTCACAGAAGTGAATGGGCAGCCTTGTTTGGGAATGTGTGTGTTCTGTCAATGTCCTCATTCACAGAACACACACAGTATGGTAGTAAACCCAACATGATCAGAAACATAAATGTGCTTCCTGTGATGTGGGGTATCTAAGGCCAGCTTTCAAAGGAAACAGTAAATCATTCAGATGTGTCAGCTGAGAAAGAAATATAGCCTGCCCTCTGGAATCAGTTGATTCAGTTCTGCTCTCCCTCACACTAAAATTGTACCTTGAGGACACTGTCAGCAATTTAACAATTGGTGGGAAAGAACTACACGTCTGCAATGTGGCTAAAAGGGCTTCCAGTTAACCCCCTGGTAGAGCTGAAGTAAAAGAAGAAAAGACTAGAAAGAGAATCTCTCCTGCTGCAACAGAAATGTGTAGTTATATGTATTACTGATTTTTATATATATGAATCTTCTATGTAAGATTTGTATTATATAAAATAATTTTTAACTAACTTTCAAAGTGAAATGTTTCATTGCTTAACTTGTCTACTCTCTCTGCTGCTCCTCTCACACTTCACTCTGGTGATTCAACAAATTGGATTAGATGAATTCAAAGAGAGGGAGGTGTTTCTTTTGGGCTGGCCCAGTGATGGGTGACAGTGCAGTACACAGTGCAGTCCTCAGTTCACACTGTCCTCACAGTGCTTCAAGCAGAATCTAATAGAACAAGAAAATAATGTCACAAGGGTATGCTGGATGGATTATTGCAATATCTTTCAAAGGCAGGTTCTAGAACTCAAGACCACTCACTCTAAGATTAAAGTGGGTGATTCAGTTAATGAAGTATGGACTCCGCAGCACTTACTGGAACCAAATGAGCCCGGGCTGGCAGAGGGTCTAATCCCACCTGACTTTTGTCCCATTTCTCCCCAGGCCACTTAGGTTGGTTCTTCTACTGCTGTCAGCTTCAATAGAATACCAATGAGATAAAAAAATATACGAGATTCAGTTAGGCTCTTTGACCTTTCTAAAGGCTGGTGGAGTGTTTAAAGCGCTTTCTGAGTTTATGTTAGGTCAGACAGGCAAGATCAAAGTGGGGTGGTTGCAGTATGGCAGTTAGAGAAACAAGTTTTCTGTTTTCAGTTCAAATCACTGGCTGCAACTGAGCAACACTCTTGTGAATGCTGATTCGCAGCTAAGAAGAAGTTTGCATCTGCCTCAAGATTCAAGGTTTCTATGAGTGACTTGTAAATAACCTTTTTTTTTTGTTTGCTGTCCAAAACTTATTTTATATTACAGTTACTTCATCTCTCTGCACATGTCCTACTTTTGTCTCAGTTTGTTTTATGGATCGTGATTCCAGATTGGTATTGGATATTGCAATAAATAGAAGACACCCATGGAGAATCGTTGCATATAAAGCCTTCTAAAAATTACATCTGACTATTGATTTATTAAAGATTATTTGACCCTCTGCCTTAATCATAGTTTGGTAAAATCAGGAAGTGATGCAGCAGAAACAAGGTGGATGGAGCAGAAACAAAGAAAAGGGTTGTTTGAATGGCAAGCTCAGCCCCAGTGTCCCGCCAGATTGCTCTGCCAACAAGGACAAAGCCACCTGCACTCACTGTGGCCGTGAACTGAGCACGCCCAGTCCCAAACACCACCTGCTAGCACACACAGCTGATGCACATGCAGGCCTCACCGAAAGGCAAACTATGCCAGACAGCCAGCAAAGCAGATGCAGCGTATGCTGGTCAGTGTTTGTCATTTTTTTGGATTGTGAGGATGAGGATGAGGATAACATACATTTGCATAAAACAAACATATTTGACCAATCCCATGCTGATAAGAGTATTAAAGTCTTCTCTAAGGTGTAACAGTGACTGGTAGTGTACTGAGGTGCCAGGAGAGTCTTCCTCTTATATTTTTGTTTTAACCAGCAATCTACTGCCAAGTACCTGGCCCTAATGTCAGTCCATTACGCATGTACACAGAATAATTTTGACAGTGAACAAGCATCCTC
This sequence comes from Chelon labrosus, assembly GCF_963514085.1. Taxonomy (NCBI): domain Eukaryota; kingdom Metazoa; phylum Chordata; class Actinopteri; order Mugiliformes; family Mugilidae; genus Chelon; species Chelon labrosus. The sequence goes on along the minus strand of NC_140360.1, from coordinate 24,516,790 downwards.
ATCAGTGTTCTTATTGCGGTGTTTTTACAATAACAATACAAGTGAACAATATGGCAGTGAACAATGAACCAAAACCCCCAGGTTCCATTCTCAGTTCCAATAGTTCCGGTTTCTATAGTCCACAGTTGTTTTGGGGTAAGGCCCAGCATCTCTCACTGTGATTGAGTCTGAACAAAGTTCTCTTGTGAATTTGGCTGTCAGGAATTCACACATCTTGGCCTGCTTAGTGGGGTGTTATGTGTGTGACTAGAAGTTCCAGTTGTGGCGTACTCAGATGCCACTGTGGGTTCTTTCAGCAAGGATTTAGAGAGCAATGACGTTTTAGTTCTTTATTGTTTAAATCACAACACAATTACACGTCTACAGGTGTCCTTTGCAGGAGTTGTCTCGCGCTGCCAACAGCCAAGCGTGTCGTCCTCTGTGTTGTGTCTCATCTCTCTCTCAGGTCCAACACGCTACTGAATTAAAAGGAGAGAGTGATCAGCTCAACAGGATGCAGGTGTGCTAATCAGTCTCACCTGGCGCTGCTCTCCTGAGCCCTCTCCACACCTCTCTCCTGCAGCTGATGCAACACCCCCCCTCCACATACCTCCAAAACCGCCGCACCTCTTTTTTGGTCTTGGGCCTTGGGCAGGCTGCAATCGCTGCTGTCTTATCTACCTGTGGACGCACCTGCCCGCTGCCCAAGTGGTACCCCAGATACCGTACCTCCCTCCGTCCAACTGCACACTTCTTCGGGTTGGCCGTGAGCCCCGCCCGCCTCAGTGACTCGAGCACCTCGGCCACCTGCTGCACATGCTCCGCCCAGGTATTACTATGGATGATAACGTCATCCAGGTAGGCGGCAGCATATGCAGCATGTGGACGCAGCACTCGGCCCATGAGGCGCTGAAATGTGGCTGGGGCCCCGAACAACCCGAACGGAAGTGTAACGAATTGGTACAAACTGTACGGAGTGGAGAAGGCCGTTTTCTCCCTAGACTCTGGAGACAAGGGAATCTGCCAGTAGCCTTTGGTCAAATCCAGCGTCGTAAAAAAATGAGCAGTGCCCAGGCGATCCAAGAGTTCGTCGACCCGGGGCATAGGATAGGCATCAAACTGTGAAACATCATTCACCCTGCGATAGTCCACACAGAACCGGATAGACCCATCTTTCTTGACCACAAGAACGATGGGGCTACACCAGGCACTGTTGGACTCTTCTATTACACCCATCTCCAACATAGCTTTCAATTCGGCCTGAACCACTTTTCTCTTGTGCTCAGGTAACCGGTAGGGCCGTGAACGCACCGTCACGCCCGGGTGAGCCTCAATATGGTGCTGAATAAGGCTTGTGCGTCCTGGCAGGGGGGAGAACACATCAGCATAACGCTGCTGCAACCTGGCTACGTCTGCTCTCTGGGACGGTGAGAGATGGCTTTCGCAAAGGAGCGAGGCAGGATTGGTTGATTTTGGTACCTCAGGCCCCAACTCATCTCTCTCTGTAATTGCCGTTACCAGGGAAACAGACTCAGCTTCTCTCCAAGCTTTAAGGAGGTTGAGGTGATAAATCTGTGTCGCCCCTCCCCTGTCAGATCGCACAAGCTCTTCGTCAACGTCACCCACTCGCCGTGTGACCACAAAGGGTCCTTGCCACTTGGCGAGTAATTTGGAGTTAGATGATGGGAGCAATACAAGCACTTTATCTCCCGGTGAAAATTGTCTTAACCTAGATCCTCTGTTATAGAGCCGCTGCTGACGTTCCTGGGCCCGGAGCAAATTCTCACGTGATAACTGTCCTAGTGTGTGGAGTTTTGCTCTCAGGTCCAGGACGTATTGAACTTCGTTTTTACTGGGGCTTGGACCGTCCTCCCAGCTTTCTGTAACCAGGTCCAAAACCCTGCGTGGTTTCCTGCCAAACAGCAGTTCAAAGGGAGAAAATCCCGTGGAGGCTTGGGATACCTCGCGCACTGCCAACAACAGAGGATCTAGCCACTTATCCCAATTGCGACTATCATCGTGAACAAACTTACGGATCATGGACTTCAAGGTCTTATTCAGGCACTCAACGAGGCCATCAGTTGAGGGTGGTAAACACTGGTTCAAATTGACTTGACCAATAATCCGTACAGTTCTCTCAGTGTTCGTGACATAAATGAGGTGCCTTGGTCAGTCAGGATCTCTTTCGGGATCCCAACTCGGGAGATAACTTGAAACAGCGCCTGCGCCACACTCTTTGCAGAGATGGTGCGCAGCGGCACTGCCTCTGGATATCGCGTTGCATAATCCACAAGAACTAACACAAAGCGATATCCACGTGCGCTCCGGTGAAATGGCCCGATGAGGTCCATCCCAATACGATCAAACGGGACCTCAATCAGTGGTAATGGGCGCAAAGGCGCTCTCGGGATGGCCGGTTGGTTAACCAACTGACATTCGGGGCAAGACGCACACGAGCGGCGCACGTCTGCCCGAATGCCAGGCCAATAGAATCAGGCCATTACATGGTTCAGTGTCTTCTCACACCCCATATGTCCAGCCATCGGGTTATAATGAGCCAACAACAACTGGGTAATTATCTCATCTGTCTGAGTGTCATGGCTCACTCTGTATAGTCTGTCCCTGCGCAATGAAAAGTGTGGATACGTTAATGCTGCGTCAGGGCGCACCATGTGACCATCAATTTTTATCACTTGGTCGTAGGCAAAGCGTATCATCACGAGACTGCTCGAGTGGAAAATCTTCCATGGAGTCAAACACGGGAACCTGCTGAGCCTCCTGTGAAGGCACCGCCGGTTCCCCCTCCCCGTCTGCAGTGTCGGACAACCTCGCGTCACCGCTGAGCACAGCGCACATATCCCATGTCCCTGTCGGCCGTGAACGCACCCCCGCACATTGTCCCATTGACCTATCAAACCCTGGCCAATCAGTACCCAGAATCAGGGGGTGCGTCAGGCGGGAACTAACCGCAGCCTTCACACTATGCTTTTTTCCCTTAAACCGAATTTCCACTGGTACTACAGGGTATCTGTGAATATCCCCATTGCACACACCTTATATCCACCCATCCTGCCTCTATCAAAGCCCCGGGTCGAATCAGATTCTGGTGAACCACAGACTGCGTGCAGCCTGAGTCCACCATCGCCTGATGTGTACCCCCCTGAATCCTTACCGGAACGCTGTACGTCCCTCCTGGACCGGGGGAGGGTGCTGGAGGGCCGACAACCCGAATCACTTGACCGATCTCCATGAGCGGGCACTCACGGTGAAAGTGTCCGGGTTGTCCACATCTCCAGCACTCCTGCCCTGCCGCCTGAGGAACCCTCTGCGAGTCGAGAGCAGCGCCTGTAGCGGCTGGAACCTGGGGAGGAAATGAAGGAGAAGGAGGGTTAGTGCGGGGAAGAGGGGAGGGTAGAGCAGGTGTGAGGTGCTGGGGACCCGGCATGGGTCTTTTCTGGGGGGTGCCGGCGTGGGGCAGGGGTGAGAGGCTGGCCGACTCTCATGTGTGAATTAAAAGGAGAGAGTGATCAGCTCAACAGGATGCAGGTGCGCTAATCAGTCTCACCTGGTGCTGCTCTCCTGAGCCCTCTCCACACCTCTCTCCTGCAGCTGATGCACCACGCCCCGTCCACACCGGTGTTACCTTCCACTGTCGTGTGATTGTGAAGAAGGCCATTCCTGGGATTAAACTGTGAAGCTCCGATGGTGAGCAGAAGGGATTAGGTGAGAAGAGAATAAGATAACATGTGGCAACCTGAACTGAGCTGGACTTTATGCTCGACACTCCGGTAGCCAGTCCATCTGTGGCTGCTTCCTTGCTTGTTGCTCTCCTCATGGTGAGTGCCGCCGTGTTCCTTTTAAAATTCATTCATGAGTTACACGTGTGTGCAAACGTTACACCATGGTTACTACAAAAAGTAATATACATTCATGTTTAAAAAGTGCGATTAATTTACGATTAAATATGGCAACTGTGCAATTAATCGCAATTCAATGTTTTAATCGATTGACAGCCCTAATTAATATGCAACCAAGCCTAATTTGACAGTATTTACATTCAAATTGAAGGAAAGGTGTAGGAATTACAACCCTTTTTCTTTCTACAATCTTTTGTAATTTGCCAAATTATCCCAGGCCTGGCAAAGCGTCGCAAAGGAGGAAAATCCTTCTTTGCGGATGCCTACGGCAGTCATTGCCTGCAAAGGATATAAACCAGACATGAACTGTAGCGACATTTTGCTAAAACCCAACTCATACTTAACCCTAACTAAAAGCTTTTGTTTTACAAAACTTTGATGAGCATCTCGATGCACAACCTCTGTGCCATCAATTTGCATGTTCGCTATTAACAATTTAATGCAAAACATAATTCTTATTTTTCATGGAGACAATTGGTGGATGTTGGTGAGCCTTTCCCAGTTCTGCTTTTGGATAAAGATTTCAAACCCAGTTTCTAGCTTGTTTGATGCTGTTTTTGTTCAGCTGATGCTTTATAGCTCCAGCATTTTAACTTATTCTGTAAGCCTGCAAAAGCACTCTGCTTTTTTTCAGCCACTCTGATACTCTGAAAATATCACTGCATTACGACAAGTTTGTATAAATATGAAGCAGCGTGATGATAAAAGGGAGTTCTTAGCTCATGAATTACTCCAAGTAGATCAGTAATTCCTACTTGGCTGTGTTGGGCTACAACATACCCACAGTGATCGTGCTTTGAGTAAAAGAGCTATTTGTTTCGACAAAGTGCCCTCTAAATCCGGTATTTCTCTTTGCTTTCAGTGTGCAAACGACATCAAAAGGTTGTCTACTTCCACGTGGATCATAAGGCGGCTTGTGGTATTCACAGAGATAGTAAGACCTCTCTGACACTTCACAATACCACCAGAATGAAATATAAAAGAGCAAAACAGATTAATCAGATTAGAAAACACTCAAATTTAAAAGTAACACACAATTAATAACCTTACTGTGGTTTTCAGTGAATAGAATTTATAGCTTATGTGAGGTTGAGTATTCATGAAGGTGTTTAGAGTGCCTGAAAATGAAAGATGAGAGCACTTTACACAATTAAATCGCCTTCTGTTTCTTTTTCTTTTTTTCTTTTTTTTATGAAAGCATTGTGGGTTCTTCAACTAGCTTTAATGTGAATCAGTTACACCAAAGGTACTTCAGCTCTACAGTACGTGTCTTGTACTTAACTATATGAAGAGGCTGACTCTTGCTTTGGAAAGCTTCTATTGTAAACATCCCGGCTCCAAATATACGAAGACTTCTCTATCCACTATGCTGTATTCTCACACTCAATGCTGTAAATGCTGTTTCATCACACATACTGGTTAATGTATGTATAAAACCTTGCACAGTTTATGCATTTCCTAACAGAGCAGCTGATTTGTTAAAGGGAGTTTTTTACTTTCTATGGAGATATAAATATTTCTGAGCAGCTTAAAATGTTGGTTTGACACTTTTACCATTTATTGACAGTATCAGGATAGCAGACATTTTCAGATTAAAAATGAAGTTGTCTATAATATGTACCAACTATTATAGACAACCCAGTGAAATAGCCACCAAATGTTTCCCAAATAAATTAATTCTGAGGCACTCACAAGGAATATAAATTAAAAAGCCTTTATTTAAACTTGGCTATCCATTAAAAATGCCAACATGTTTCGGCCTCTGTGGCCTTCTTCAGGGCAAATTCAAAATGGCAGTCTGTAGACTGCATGCTGTATATCTGCATGTGGTCACATGACCTAGAAGCACAGGTGCTCATCTGCCCAGGTGTCGCCTGTCAGAGAGCAATTACAACAAGTTGCTTTAAATAAGACAAGCCACCAAATGTATTCAAAGCAATTTGTGACATGTATTTTAACTCAAACCATGATCCTTGCCTAACCCTGACCAAGTGTTTGTGTTGTCTAAACCCTAATCAAGTTGTGACTGAATGTGAGAGAACAGGTACACACGCACACAAACGGTTTAGGAACAACTAAAAAAACATGAAGAACAGCACAAGGTGTTGACCTGGCCTCCAAATTCACTAGATCCCAAATTGGTGCAACTGGACTCTGTAGAGGCCCCTCCCCTCAACACATAGGACCCAAAGGCCCCCACTAACAACATTCTGTTGCCAGACACCACAGGACACCCTCAGAAGGCCCATGTCCATTCTCTGATGAGTCGCAACTGTTTAGGAGGCACAAGGGAGACCTACATAATATTAGGAAAGTGGTCATAATATTATGCCTGATTGTAAATGAGACAATTTGAAGGAGCAGTAATTTGAATTTGTTGACATACACCAGTCTCTCGGGTCAGGTTTTCCAAATCCTTGAATCCTTGGGGCAGCTGTAGCTCAGTAGGTAGAGAAGATTCTCTATGAACTGGATGGTTAGCGGTTTATTCTCCATGTACATGGGCCTCACGCTGAAGTGTCCTTAAGCAAGACACGGAAGACACCCTCACTGAAGACGCCGAACACGCTCCGAGTGCTTGGCACTGGTGTGTGAATGTGTGCCTAGATGTGACATTGGGACTGTTCAGCGAATGATGTCTTTGCTGACTGCATTCCATATGTGTTCAGAGTCTGCCATCAGAATGATCAGATTGCTCTGGTATACCTGACTGTGTCCATTGAAAAGGCCTTACGTTCCTCATAACAATGACATATGGACGTCATGGAGCTGGGCCAATAAGTCTTAATGCAAAGGATGAACCTGGCACTGGCACACTTAAAAGGAATCCAGCCATTCATCAATGTAATAATATATTTTTCCCTCTGCTTTGAGAAAATGAGATGAGTAATCTACGAGCGTTTTCTGAGCGCTCACACAAAGGAAATTGGATCTGCAATTCAGATGAGATCAGATCATAATAGTCATCAGAATCATGAAAACAAGCATGCTGTCACAATTATTTCTGCCTGTGTACTATCATTTTTAACAGTTTATCTGGCAGTGTGAGCATGACACAGACAAACTGGGCAGGCAAGAAAAAAAACAGCAACAGCTATCCAAAGGAACGAATGACTTTAGTTAATTAAAGCACATGTGACAACCGTCCCTGCTAAAACGTGTCTTGTTGTAAAAACATCTTTTCTCTGGAGAAAGCATTTAGACCTATTTCATCAAGACACCACATTTTTATTTTTTTTACTGGATCATAAGAAGATGTTCACTTGCACTGATTGCTCCTTATGTGTAAAGGGCTGCAGAGTGCTCTCTGAGAGTATTGACTGACGCCAAACGGAAGGCCTCTCAGAGAGCTTCTGCTGTCTCAAAACATTGTATACAAGTATTGTATTAAACCAGAGTATGTGGCTTTTGTCTGAATGGCACTTTTTGCACAATCTGGAGCTTTTTTTATTTATTTTTTCTCCATTTAATCTCTCACACGTTCTGTACTATATACCACATTCTTCCTGTGCTATACTGATACCTGCTGCCTTTCATCTTCCTCCCCTCTGTTGTCTTCCCTCCTCCTCCTCCTCCTCCTCCTCCTCACTCTCTCTAACGTAACACTTCCTCCAAACGTCACAGATGAACAGTTGGTGGTGTCTATTTTCAGGACTGTTATGGATATTTGAGGATATGAAGCCGTTGCGTTTTAATAACCCCGCTTGTCAGAATCAATCCAAATCTCATCAGGCTGAATGAGATGTGGCAGAGAGACGGTGGGAAGCAAGAGGTTGTTTACAGCTGTCTGAGAGCTGTCCACAACAATCCGCTGAACTGTCCCGGGTCAGTTTTCACCTCATTATGTCTCCTGCTCCCTCAGATGGTTCTCTCTCTGTCTCTTTGTATAAATGCTCACGTTGCTAATTGCTATTTTTTCCCTAATTCTTTCTGGTCCCATTTCACCTTTTCTAGTTTGATGTGCTGGAGCCAAAAGAGCTACCTGAGCGAATCAGCATGCCTTTGTTGTTTGTTATGCTAAAAAGAAGGCTGAAAGAAACAATGTTTTGAAGCATTAGGTTCATCATTTCTTTCCATTGCCATCTTGGGTTTTTGAAGTCTGCAGTGACCTTATTTAGACAAGAGAAAAGAGCTAGGGAGGAGCATAGCATCGTAAAAGTTATCCGTTTGTGCTAGCTGGCTTGCTAACAGTTGCATCCTCAACTCTTATTAAAGTAGTGTACAGCTTGACTGGACAGTGAGATGCAGGCCCAGCCCCAGCATAACGACCAGCAGCAGCTCTAACAGTCTTTAGCTCGACAATGACAAAAAAAGTAAACAGTAAACTTTTTTCCCTGAACTTTTTAACTGAAATTACATTGTGAAAATTTGAAAGCAGACAGACAACACTTAAATGTATACTGTGCCATTGATGCCCTTTGCTTTGACTCTGTCGTCTTTGATAGGTCTATCTGTGTGATTTGTCAATCGCAAGGTACCCACAGCCAAACGCTAAGTTTTGTTATTACATAATAAACATGTTTTCTATTGGAGAAAAATTTAACTATTGACTGAAACCAGTCACTCAGACCAGTGGCGTCCAAAGCTGGCCATTAAAGAGAATGCATTGTTAAGGCTTGGAAGACAACATTAAAAACCACTGACAGGAGAAGAGAGTAACATTGACCATCTTGTGACAATTCAATGTTCTGCTGGGAAACTTCTGGACCTGGCAGACATGTAGCACCCACCTAGACCAGATCACGCACCCCCAACCCATAGCAATGACACTCATTGATGGCAGCAGCCATCCCCAGCAGGATGCAGCCTGACACAGGCACACACACAAAAACGCTTTAGGAACAACTAAAAAAAACAGGAAGAACAGCACAAGGTGTTGACCTGGCCTCCAAATTCACTAGATCCCAAACTGATCAAGTATCTGTGGGATGATCCACAGAGGCCCCTCCTCTCAACCCATAGGACCCAAAGGCCCCCACAAGACACCCACAGAATGTCCATGTCCATTCTCTGATGAGTCACAACTGTTTGGAGGCACAAGGGAGATCTACACAATATTAGGAAGGTGTTCATAATGTTATGCCTGATCTGTGTATATTAACAGAGCTACTCAAGTGCCAGATTAATATACTGTTAGGTTCAGGGGATAAAACAAGAGCGGAACAGATGCATTCACAACCCAGCCTGAGAGTCTTTAGCCCTTTGACTCATGCACCCTCCATGTTGATAGTCTTCTTAACTTTCTTCTTAAATTGCTTAGCTACCTTTGACATGGTTTCCACTGACCACACTGCCACACACAAATGCACCAACGATATTTTCGAAAGGAGCAAGAACAAAAGGGTGTCATGGTCTCCTTGGCTTTCAGACTTCATGTGTCGTTTTAACTGGCACTATCAAAGGGTGGACAGACCCCATGCACGTACTTCCACAAACCACTTATTGACATAGGTGCAAAGATGAAATCGGTTAGAAAATTGTGTAAGAATTTTGGGGTGATGGATATATTTGCACCATCCTGCCAGAATGTGTGAGATGGGAGAGTTATCTGATCTAATCTAACAATGGCCGACAATACCAATAACCTGTTGTTCTATCTCTCCTTCTTTGCTTCTCTTCCAGCAACAGAATCCTATTGAGGCTAAGCAGCATGAAATCATTATTTATATATACGTATATATAGTCCCTTCTGTACATTTCTTTGACCTTTATGACTTGTCGTGGCAACAAAAACACTATCATTTTCCATCTCTCTCTCTTTACTTTCCAAGTAATCCTATTTGAGTTGTAATACCAATAAAAAGCTCTCTTATTCTCTTACTGTCCTCAGGTTGTACCTACCCCTTTCCATAAAACGTCCCTGCTCTTTGACTTCTTCTTCTTTATCATTAACCTGCCTGGATTACGCAAGAAATAAAATGGATTTTACTTCCAGCCTGAATGGCAAAAGCAACAAAAAGTAGTGCAATACAATACAGGAAAGTCCTTTATCTTCCTTTATATGTAATATTCTGTTTCCTGTCAACACCAATACATAAAGGCACAAGTTGCTATTCTTTGTCATAATAAAAGAGGACAAACAGGTCTTTAAAGCACTTATAGAGAAAAACAGCCCTTCTTTCTGTCTCATTTTCTGAGCCATGTTGATTGCTCTCATCAAGTGACTTGTTACAGAAGTCAGCTATTATGTCAGTATTTTTCTTCTCCATCTGCTGAAGTCTGCTGAGTGTAATAGCCAGAAAATGTTCTTCTTTTTCTCAGTTCCTGCTGAGGTTTGAGAACAATAACATATCCTTCCAATATTTCTCTGTCCCATTCCCTCCATCATTTCTGCCCAGAGACACTGTGCAGCCCACCCAGACCAAAGCAAGGCTCTTACTTTTTTTTTTTTTTTTTTCTCACTTTAATATGGTCTTGTAAGATTGAGTGTGGGCAGGGTGGAAACCCGCTTTTTTCCATGACAGTTTGAATGGTGAGATTAAATAAGGATATTGGGACAACAGCTGTGCCCCTGTTCAGGCACTAAATCCATTAAATAAATCCGGCCTTCAGATTGTCTCGATGTAGAAAAATTTGACTTGAATGTCAACACAAACTTTGCACAAACTGTTAGTGTTGCAACGTGTTGCATGGTATCATGCTGTTTGACACTATGTCATTTGTACAACACACACACATTGAAAGTGGTGTAATATCAGAAGAAATTGTAAAGAGACGGTGTCATCAAGATGTACCAGTCTAGAGAATGAAAATGATAAAATCAATTCTTGAGAGTGGCGCTGGGAGAAAGGGACATCACTACATTCTGACGTGTCAATGTGATGTTATACGCTGTGTCTTGACTAGACCAGTGTTTAAGCTTATATGGGGGGAAAAAAAAACAAAAAAAAACACACAGTACATTCAGGAGTTTTGACACATGACCAGAGCTGTTAGCCTGTGCTGACTTGAATCTCATTCACGTATCAGACAGTTCAGCCCAGAAGTAATCGTGTATTTTAGCCAAGCTGACGTCAGTCATGGACATCCCCTCTCACCCACTGCATCAGACTGTAGGGGACCTAAGCAGCTCCTTCAGCAGCAGATTGCTGCATCCACGCTACCGCAGGTCCTTCATCCCCAGTTTTTTATAGTTTTAGCAACTTGTAAAGTTTCCACCACCACATTGTACATACAGAATGTCTTTATATTTCTGTTTTTCTCTATATATTTTTCGGAGTGTTATTGTTTTTTGTATATATTTTCGCCAAATTCCACACTACTGTGACATGGAAATTTCCCATACGTGAGATAAATAAACAAATAAATAACATTGACCATCTTGTTACAATACAATGTTCTTCTGGGAAACTTTTTGACCTGACATTCATGTGGATGTTACTTAGACATGTAGCACCCACCTAGACCAGACCAGGCACCCCCACCCCATAGCAATGACACTCCTTGATGACAGCAGCCATCCCCAGCAGGATGCAGCCTGATACAGACACACACACAAAAATGCTTTAGGAACAACTAAAAAAAACATGAAGAACAGCACAAGGTGTTGACCTGGCCTCAAAATTCACTAGATCCCAAACTGATCAAGTATCTGTGGGATGATCCACAGAGGCCCCTCCCCTCAACCCATAGGACCCAAAGGCCCCCACTAACAACATTCTGTTGCCAGACACCACAGGACACCCTCAGAAGGCCCATGTCCATTCTCTGGTGAGTCACAACTGTTTTGGAGGCACAAGGGAGACCTACACAATATTAGGAAGGTGGTCATAATGTTATGCCTGATCTGTGTACATCCTACTTTTATCTCTACTTTTTTATCATTCAGCATATTCAGAAAAATCACTAATAAGTATTTGTTAGTTGTTGTTTATTCTGCCTTCCCTCTGCCTAATGCTTTCATAGAGTAATCCTCAAAATGATGAGTTCAGTATGTTTTAGTCGTTTCCCACATGTGAACAGTGTGAAACTAAAAATGCAAAAACACATCTGTAGACACACGGGAACTACAAACAGATGCAAAACACAGTGTACTCTTAATCAAAAGTATTGTTAACTGCGGATAAAGACTGTAATAAAGATATTATAAGTTCTATTAGCTGATGACAATACCTTTGTCAGGCTACTGTCATGGCAAACTGTGCGATAGGCCAGATGGCTGAATTGAGGATACCGCGTCAGGATCACGTTTTGATATGTAAAGTACTGCATGTGGTGCAGTACAGAGAGGGGGGTAGTAAGTCAATGCCAGCGAACCTTGAGCTACTGTTGAGCCGGGAGTTGCCACCTTCACAACCTTGAAAATTTAGCTTTCCCTGGGTGATAATATATTATGCATGATACTGGGTTGCTCATGCTATGGATTATAAAGGATTATAAAGGATACAATGGTCCTCCAGGCACGAAATGTTAGGACTCAGTCAGTCTTGAAATGTGGACTTAGGGGCATCAGTCCCTAAATAGGGATGCAGATACTATTATCTGGATCACCCTGATTCCTCCAAGCTTGTCCTCTGTGCACTGGAGCCACAGCATGTCCTCATTTAAAAAACAAAAACACAAGACGTCGCTTCACCAAGGTAGCCACGAAGCCAGCTGCTACAATTTTGCCATGTCTCTGTGTGCGCTATTGTGTCCCCCAATATGGTAATCAGTCTGAATAACGAGCCATCCCGGACAAATTTAGCATCGGTGCAGAAGAAACAAGCTGCATCTCCAGGCTGCAGGCCTTCTGACAATTAGTGTGTCTTCACTCCACTCTGCTCCATCTCCTTTCTCTCTCGCGCTTCCTGTCTCCACCTCCCCCGTCTTTCGATCCCTTTTAATCTATTGCACCAATTTTCCCGGGGTGTGTTTACAACCCGCGGATGTTAAAATCTTTACTTTCTTTTCTCTGTTTCACCGCCGCCGTGTCAGTCAAACAAGATCACTGTTCAAGATTACAGTGGGACTGTTTTCCAGCATGTGCACATTTCACACCACGAGCCACCAGGTGTTTCCATCAGAAGCAGAGTTTCTTACTACAGATGGTGGGTGGAATAAATGAAAGACCCATAGTGAAAAATCCATTCTAACGAGTTAAAGGAAAGCAAGGGGAAAACGAATAGATCCCAGTAGGTGAAGTTAGACCTGTGCAGCAGGACGTGAAAGGAACAACACTCACACCAATAAAATGTCACTTTTCCAAAGTCAAATGTGTCTTATTAAACATATCTCTTTACACAGTGCCATATGTTGCTCACATAGGATCATTTAGTTATCACACACATCTGCCAACTGTACATTTCTCTCTCTCTTTACATCTGGAAAATGCTGAGGAAATACTGAGGAGGTTGGATGCACACTGGAGGTCATTGCAAAATCATCATCAGATATGTTACATATTTCTGTACTGCATTTAATCAGAATAAAGGCTCAATCACAACAAAAAATGTTTCATTTAACCACTTCAATCATTGTCCGGCTTCATTAGAAGGAATGTAAATGCTAGATCCGGACGTTGGTGTAGTAACCATCGAGTGATGAATCGTGGAGGTAGCAAAACAAGTTGTTGTTGAACAAACGGTGAACTGTTTGCTGTGGTGTTGAAAACATCCATCTTGGCCATCTTCTTCCAAAAAGAATTCTTCTTTGGTTACATTTGCAGTGGATTCAATGCTCGACAGTGAGCAGAACCATTACTATGGCATTTTATTTAGCATCCATGCAAACAGTTACGTTGGAATATCTCATGAAAATGATTCCAATCTGGTTGTAGAAATATTGTCAATGTAAATGTGATCACGTGACGGTAACAACACGCACAGCTGAGGAGCCCAGTGGGTCATTACAGCAGACTAGCAGTGGTTCATCAAGTGTGTGGAAATACTTCACTTAAAATGAAGCCCACACTACCGTGACATGCAGAATACGTAAGTCAGTCCTGAAATACAAGGTAAGTACTACTACAATGCGCACTCATCTGAAAAGGCATCTGTTAACGCTAGCAGAAGAACGGTCCAAATCCTCTCGACAGCAGTCAGTTAACAACTTCAACACGCGTCCTGCGGTGACAGAGAGAAGGAGGTTGAAAAATCAACAATTTGCTGGTGAAAGTTATTAGACCTTTAGCAGCAGTGCATGGAGAAGGCTTCATAGAAATACCTTTTTTGTTTTTTAAGAGGGCTACACTATCCCATCTAGTAACAGGCTGTGGAGTCATATTAAATGTTATTGATTGCACGACTTATTGATTTTAAGTTGTGCTAACTGAATACACCTCTATGTTGAGTTAAGGCAAAAATACCTGTGGAAAATTCATGTATTATTGAGTTAGCTGAATGCTGAATCTGACAACAAACCAAGTTAGCTAAACAAAGAGATCTAAATAAACTTACAGCGTTTTATCTCAGATAGGTACCAAGAAAAAAGTGAATGCACAAAGAAAGAAACAGCTAAGCTTCCTGTTTGAGCCACTGATTAATGACTCCTGTTGTATGTAACCAGAAAGAGCAGGTTTAAAACCAAAGTAATGTATTTTCAGCTAACCCATTATCACGCAGTCCTGCACAGTACTTCTGCATCTCTCTCTCCCTCATGAATAATTCACACACTGACCCAAACATAAGTCACTGTAGTGTAATATATTAACATCCAGGCTACAGTGCTTTCACAGCAACAGTGTGGTCAGTGGAGGGGACTAATAAATTGCTGTGCTATTAATGTCAACTGACTTTAGGCTGATAAGTGGGTACCAGTAAAATCAGCTCACGCTAAACAGCCTGTGCAACAGCATGGTTGGTGTATTTACCAGTGTTTAGTACATACAACACCTCCCAGTTTTAACATCTTCACAATGTAAACAGACACGTGCAATGCCAGTTTTAACATTTGTTCCTAGCCAGGGTAGCAACTGTAAACACAGCACACTCATTGTGTAACAGCTGCAGGAGTATTATTAAGGAAATTATTTTTGACATTTTGCTCCTCGTCGACCTGTGGCAGAAAATGTATCTCCTCCGGTCTGTGTCTCGTTGTCTGGTTCCTGTCCCGCCATTTATCATCCGGGACGAGCTGTCACCCAACCTCACACTGAGGTCACTAACACCCATAAAGCCTCAGCAGCAGGTAGACAGTGTTGCTATTTAACTTGGTTTTTATCCCTTTCCTTTGTGATTTCTGTTTTTGTTTACTTGAAGCTGTAGCCAGCAGAATCTTGATAATCTCATCCTCTCATTGAGGCTTGAGACTTGTTGAAATGTCACTGAGCAAAGCATTACATGACTGTCTGCACCTTTCCATCACTTCGTGGCGTACGCTATTCTTAGAACCTTTGCAGCAGATATAGTTATGTATTTTACAGGGGTAGCAATAAAGACACGCACCATTAAAATCATCTGCATTTATCCTCTTAGTACCATAACAGGTCTTATTGAGTTGTCCGCTTAGATACTGTATGTCTTATGTGTAGATTTTTTCACTGCACTTCAATAAAGCTCAAATGGTGTACAATATTAAAAGCGTTCCTCCCTGCGTAATGTAAATCATGTAGCCATTTGCTGGGTATACATTCATTCTGTGCACATTGAAGTGTTAGCACGATTATTGCACTAGAGGAAAGGTCTTTCTCTGTAGACCATGAATATTCATATTAGAAAAGTATTACCTGGTAATGATGCTGCATTGGTACAGAGTATTTGACAATAAAGAATGTTGAATCTCTGTAGATAACACACAGTGTATGTACACTTACAACAGGTAAGCTACATAAGCTGGAGCCTTTAGCGAACAACTCAGAGCTCAGAAGTCATCATACTGCGTATTTAAAACATATTAAGGAGAACTTCCACTCCAGCTTCCAAAGGAGATGATACATTGGACAATCAAAATTCTTGCAATATCCCTCAGTAGTAATGATCTTTATCAGAGTGACCAGCAGGAGGAGATCAGAACAGCGTTCCCCTTTTCTCGTAGCAGTGTTAGTTGAGCCCGCTGAGCCCAGGGAGTGACAGACTGATGGATAAGGTCTCCCTCCTCTGAGTGGCCCTGTGGCTGAAGCAGCCAAACACTTCCTCAGCCAGAGTAATGGAGTGGAAACAGATCGACAGCCTGTTTTGTTCTGCCAGCCATGAAGCATTTAACACACAACATTCAGCCTTAGGATGTGATTTCTGTTTTTTTTTGTTTCGTTTTTTTTTTTTTTTTTCTTAAAAACAGAAATATCTCTGGGTGGTTACATTTTATTTTGAAGTGGCTGTCATTAGCTTCCCTGTAGGATGTAGATTTTTTTTGTTACCAATGCAATCAGTGATTCAGTGTTAAGTGACAGCTGGCCATTCTATTAGACCAAATCCCCAAGCAATACTGCAGCACTAAAAAATTGCACAGCAAGCAGTTGCTCGGATTTATTGTATGAACGTTATTTTTCATAGTGTATTAGTGCAATTTAGAGGTTTGGAGAGTTTGGGGCAATCACAAAAAGAAGGCGGATTAAAACAGATTTAAATGTCTTCCATTGTTGAAGGAGTTTTTACAGTTGCAGCTGGTTTCTAATGGTTAATGGTCTTAGAGAAAACAGCGATTCAATGACTGAAATAAAATAATACTGTTTTTTTGTCTTTTTTTTTTATCACAAGTACATTTATTATCATTATCATGTTTTCTGTCCAGCTGTGACAGCAGGTGCATAGACTGAGAGTTCTGTCAATTGTTGTCGTCAACCTTCAACACAGGCTTTCACAATGTGGATTGTTCTGCTAGTAACATGAGAACAAAAACATGAGAAAAGAAAGCTGCAAGGTGGGAAGATTCAAACAAACACTGAAGCAATTCAAGAAAAAATACAAGGTAACACAAAGGTACATGGTCATCAGAATAATACTAAATAGCCCCGTACAATTGTGGTTGGGCTCTTTAATTAACTAAAAGTTTCCATCACTACAGTCCAGAGAGCCATGATTCACAGAGCAGAGCTGTGCAGTAGCTGGATTTATATTTAATAAAAAACACAAAAACATTAAAGTGACCAATCACAGCTCACGTCACCAATGCTAGTCAGTCCCTGTACCCGTTGCAAGTATCATAGAGCGCATAGGGCTGACAGCTGAGGTGATGAAGTGGTTTCCCTCTGAGCGGCCCTGCAGCTGACTCAGACAAACACCTCTTCAACCAGTATAATGAGGCAAAGGGAGGAAGGTCAGACCGCCTTTCCTGTAGTTTGTCCCAGGAAGGCTCGGATTTATCTGGCCAAAAACAGTAGGTTCCTGATGTGTCATATGGGATGAAATGACACAAAATAAACTCGGCAAGGAGGTAGTAGTTACGGGTTCTTATTTTGTTTTTAGTCGAGCAGCGAGAAGTGAAAAAAGTTTTGTTGAAAAGATAAGCTGGAGTTTCAGTTATTTAGTTGATTGTCAGTGAAGCAAATGGGGTTGACAAGGCAACGGAATGTGGTGACAAGAGACCGTGCCAGTGGGAGCATCTGATATGGCTGATGGATATATGATACAAGCAATTGTCCCCAGATGTTTACTACAAGGAAATGCTGTCCTCGACTTGATTAGGAATGGAAATATACAAGCGGGTTACCTAGGCAACCAGAGCCTGGAACGTCCACTAGTGAGAGGATCGCTTGTGGGGCTGAAGACTTATTGATGTAATCTTAATGGAGGTAGAGTTTACTGGACAACAGTAATATATTACTTCAGCTGAGTGAAGTTGGATTTTTGGATCAGAACTACATCTGGTTGGATGGATTTATTTCCATACAGAAGTGGGAGAAGGCAGTGGTTCTTGAATGATTTTGTACAAATCAGGGGTATGTTTTGAGACCTGCTAAACCATAAAATTGTAGCTATGAGTATGAAGAGTGTCGGGGCCACACTGTAATCCACTGGAGTCATACCGTGACAGTCAATCATCAAACGTCCAGACAGTGGATTATACGGAAAGGCTTCATATAGTGAGATAGTGGTCTAGAAGTCGGATGCAAAGCAGCAAAGCATATCTGCAGTATTCCAGTTTAAACACCGCCAATGTATTCTGGTCTACAGATATGCAGGTTTCATAAAAGAGAGCCTCAGCGTTGTGCGACAGATCTAATATCAAGCATGAAGGAAATCCAAAGCAGTAAGCCTTTGTCTGTAGGATATTGTATCTCATTCTCTTCCTTTATTGTTCACGTTAATTTAAATTTCGCAGCTCTGGTCAGCCTGTGCAGGTGTCTTCACATTGTCATAACTCAAGATTATTAAGAAAGCAGGAACAGGAATTCATTTATCCCCACTGCAGTTAGTATAGCGGCTTAATTTGCCCATGAAATGAGGCACCACCCTCAGAAGTAATGAAGGCTGAACTATAATTGGACTCGGAGCCTAATTATGCTCCGTGTAAGGTTTGTATGAATGGTAGCTGGCTTGCATTGCCAACACTGGACTTGCGTTGCATAACGGAGGTGTTATGGGTACAAAAGATCAAATTATTAATAAATTGTGAAGGTGCACTTGCAATCATAACCTCTTTTGGAAATAATGGGCTGCTACGCCACGGTGGTTAAGTAGGCTAGTTCTGTACTGTACTGAATGAGGTCGTTTTTAACATCACTTGGTCATTTTTGCCGGTTTTGAAAAATAGTTCAAGTGGAAAGGAAGCACCTTTTCTGAAGGAGTTACATACATACATACATACATACATACATACATACACGTGTGAACATTTACCTCACATGACTACTCAGGCTGTCTATGTCTGTCCAATCGTATATGCCTTCATGTTGTTGTTGTTATGTCATTGCTGTGTGCATTAAAATCAGTCCATTTCTTTGTTTCTCTATTGTGAAACATAGTCAGTACTAACAGAAATGAATTACTTCTTTCCCAGTTGAAAAGAAAGCCTGAAGTTGTTTATGCTTTTGTCTTTGGTGAATGGCCAAGGCGACTGGTTTTGTTTCATTTGCTTCTCTGAGGCTCTGTTTGAGATTTGTGACCTCCACTTCTACTCTGACACGTGCTGTGTAGACTACACCTGCAACATAATTTTTTTTTCTCCCTTGTTTGCACAATATCACATTTTACTGACCGTTTACCACAATAAGGTAATCCTTTATTTATTTCATAGGGAGAAATCTGTTTTTGGACTGCAAGGTATTATTCTTCGGCAGTAACATAGTTAGCCATTGACACAAACTAGCAGCAGTACCAGCTGCTTTGCATCCAGCTCTCTGTACAGGCCCAGCGTGCAGGATTTAGAGTGATCGACTGGCAGAAATGCAATATCATTTTCATAATTATGTTGTGTTTTCATTAGCTTAGAAGGAACCCTTCATTTTACAGAGGGAAGGGGTGCTAACATGTTGTAGCTTCGAACAGACGAAACAAACTCTGGCTCTGGAAAGGGCCTTTTGTGTTATTTGTGTTTTTCACAATCATCCTACAGTAGGTCTACGTGCCTGGAAGGGGGTGGTTGAGGTGTGGGTATTCATTTGGTTGCAATCTACAGTTTCACCCCTAGATGTCTCTAATCCTACACATTGGACCTTTAACGGTTCCTGTCCGCGAGGCGTAACAAACATGTCCTCAGCTAATGGTCATAACAGAAACTGCAACTCTACAGCATGTTGTTACATTGCAGGGAAAGTCCAGCAAGTCACTGCAGAGAAAGAAATCGCACACAGAGGTACCACTAACCACTTGCTTAACCGTGCGTAGTATTTAGTATTGCCCTTACTTATGTGTTTTCCTAGAGAGACACCCATTATCTAACATGACTAACAAGCACATCATAACAAAAGCAGCAGGTTCTCATTGCCTCTCTGAATTTGCATTCTGCTTTTAATGTCTTGCTGTTAAACCATCTGTCTGCAGTACATGACTCAGGTTAGTTGAACTGCCACACCCCTTTTCCTTTTTTTATCTGGTTATTGTTCTGTCATTTGTATTTTTTCATCCTCCTCTAAATAATTGTCCGACTCTTTCTCTACCTGCCATTTAGGCTGAACATCAGTGCCCTCTATGTCCAGTAAGGGGGAAACTCCAGAAGTTTCTGCATCCCGTATTAGTCTCTGACTCTTTTTTTAGAAAAGCACTATAATGTTGTTGCATGAGTCCTTTTTAGGGGATAATAGCTAATTTCAGTGTGTTCTCGAGAAAGGGACGGGGGCGGCTGTGGCTCAGTAGGTAGAGCAGGTTGTCCACCAGAGGGTTAGGGGTTCGATCCCTGGGATGTGCCACATGCCGAAGTGTCCTTGAGCAAGACACTGAATCTCCAGTTGTTCCCAGTGTGTGGATCCCGAACTGATCAAGTATCTGTGGGATGATCCACAGAGGCCCCTCCCCTCAACCCATAGGACCCAAGGGCCCCCACTAACAACATTCTGTTGTAGACACCACAGGACACCCTCAGAAGGCCCATGTCCATTCTCTGATGAGTCACAACTTTTTTGGAGGCACGAGGGAGACCTACACAATATTAGACAGATGGTTTTAATGCTGTGGCTGATCGGTGTATGTCTTCAATGTTAAGTATATCTCCCTCTCAGACATTTGTTCAGATAAGACGCTCCTGAATTAAAATGATAAGGTCACTAAAGCTCTGCAGATTGAATCTGCAGTAGGCACTGTTCTGGAATACAAACCCTGAGCTCTAAAATAAATAAATAAAAACAAGGCATACTGTACACTGACAAAGACTGGAGTAGAGTATAATGCCTGCTTATGATATGAGTCACTCTGGTGCTGAAATGTGTAAAATAAAACTGGAAAATATTTCATTCTGGCTCTATAAAATGATGTGTCACTCCCTAGGGGCACACAACAACAACATCTGAGGGGCAAGCAAAAATCCGATGAGGAGAGTTTTACAATCACTCATTCACATATTTCCAATAGAAGATTTATTTTTAGGACAATGCTTTGATTAATAAAACGAGCAATGGCATAGCAGGTCTCATGTCAAGATCAGATAATAAATGAAATCATTCTTCACAAGTATGTAATTGATGCACAGTGAATCAAACTACAAAATGGGGTTTTCTTTAAATGCAACAGTCGTTCTACATATGTGGCCTGCTGGGAGCAGACTTGGTGGTACAGCCTCACAGTGGCAGGAAGGAAGGACCTGCGGCAACGCTCTTTTACTCTGCACGGGTGGAGCAGTCGGCTGCTGAAGGAGCTGCCCAGTGCTGTTATATCACCTTGAAGGGAGTGGGATCGGTGTGAGTCTGTGGAGGTCCATTACCTCCATAGACTCAAGAGAGCAGCCCAGAACAGAGCCGGCCTTCTTCACCAGTCTGTTCAGTCTGTTTTTGTCTCCTACTGAGATCCCACTGCTCCAGGAGACCACTCCATAGAAGACGGCTGATACCACCACAGAGTCCTAAAAGGACCTCAGAAGGGCTTCCTGCACTTCCGAACGACCTAAGGGTCCTGAGCAGGTAGTGTCTGCTCCATGTGAAGAACTGATGGGCTCATTTCTCTCTGGTTGGAATATATCAGTTCTTTCTGCACATGTTTATCCCATGAGGGGTAATCATCACATGATGTGACAAGTTTCTAGGAGGGACAGAAATATCAAACTAGTGTTTGAAAAAGTAAATAAAGGCTGAATCAACGTCGGTCATATTGGTCAATCTTGAAAATCTTCTTCAATTTTTTGAATACACTTAAAAAAAGTATTCTTCAGTTACATTTACAGCAGATTTGCAGCAGAGCAGGCAAAATCGCTTTACACATTCCATAATAGTTCTGATTTGGGGCATGTAAAGTTGAAATTTCTGATCAGAATTTTCTGTGAAGCTGCAGAAATGTTGCAAACATAAAGTCTTTTTAGCTTTGAAAATGAGTTATCCATTAGTGATCTTTTACCAACTATTCTGCAATAAAACACACCATTGTGTTCTCTCCAAGTTATCAGTGATGTATTTTTTTTTACTAAATTGAATGTCACTGCTTACAGGTTTCTCCTCCAAGACTTGAATGCCTATGTAGCAGCTGAAAAGCTTTATATACGTATTCATCTTTGACTTGCAAAGTAAAAAATCATAGATGGCTAAAAAAATCATAGATCATCTAAGGCTAAATGGTTAATCACTTTTAAATAAGAATTACAATTTGAGAATATAATTTTCATTTAATTCTATCTTACAGCTGCAATAACAGTTTATACATTAAAATAAAAAACAATTAAGTGAAAGTTTAAGGAGGAAAATCTTGGCTGTCAGCCTGTACTGCGAATACAGGTCTTAACTCTCGGAAAATAGAGGCCATTTAAATCATAACTGCCATAATGGTTAGATCCACTGACCCACTTCACTCAAGGGAGTAACTGTGGCCACTTCCACAAGTGCTGACATCATGTGCATAGAGAATTAGAATCCATTATTTGTATTCAGGGTGACAATACGGGAGATCCTTGGGGGATACGTTAGACTAAGATTTGAGCTCAGGTCAGCCGAGGTCCTGTTAGCAAAGGAGTGTGTTTAATGAGTCCTCTGTGATGTCTGGGTTCCTTCAGCCTTCAGACGTGTAGCAGAAAAGGCTTTGGAGCCTTTAGACAGCACCAATAAATAAAGGACACTGTAGAGCGGACAAACAATTCCCGCTGGCATCTCTGTTGCTTCTTTGTCATCTTTGTCTGGATATGATTCATTAAGTGTATTCAGTACAGTAAGTCCTTTTCCATCCACTTTATAAACAGTAAAATGGATGTTTCTATGCAATATAAGAAGCCTTGGAGGTTTGCGGGACATTTGAACAATTAACAGATTGAGAGATTGCTTCCAAAAATCTGCAGACCAGCATGAGGAAGGTTTGTGTGTTCATTTGTGATTATATATTACAGTGCATGTGATGAACATGTGTATCCGGGCTCTGTCTGCAGAGTGTACGGTAGATTCATGGTAGTTACCAGAAAATCTGTTGTCTTGTAATGAACTTTAATAGTGTGCGGACATGTTCTTCTGAAACCACAATACCCTGAAAATTAGTTTTTCCTACCCTCTTATTGGGCCCATTTGTCTGAATGCATTTGAGTGGACTAGCAAAATCAATTTTACTTTAAGAAAAAGGAAAAAAAGTTGCCTGATTTAGATGATGTAGAGTAGACCATTCATTTTCCACATAGAACACTAAACAGGGATACAAATACGTACACAGGGTGGTTCACGATGACGATTTTGTTTAATAACACTCACAATAGAAAAGAAAATGTGAAAGTCTTGAGCGACTTGACCCACCTGTGGCATCAGAGAGTGTAGGAAACTGCTAGTGAGCTCGACCTGGACAGTCTATGTTAAGACTGGAAGTGAAGTGGTAGGTTATCAAAGTAACTGAAAAGACTCTACATAAACACTAGTTTCTAAATTTAGAAGAAAAACAAACAAACAAACAAACAAACAAAAAAAAAACTAACCTTGAGGGCAATGGTTGGCCGGTTTGGAGCTGAATCAACCAATCAACATCACTATCAGACTTCAAAGGTGGAAACCAGTGAGGCCATCAACCAACATAAAACCAAAAAAGAGGAAGAAAAAACAAAACATATGTAAGTATGTAGTCATACTCTTTCTGAATGAACTTATTAAGCTTTGAAAGTCTTTCATTAGTTAAGAATACCCGGAATAAAGATGTGAAAGAAGCTCCTTTGTGAAGTATAACAAAACATAAAAGCTAAATATGTGGCTGCACGCTTTGGGAAATAACTGGCAGATAGTAGCGTAGTGGGAAAAAAACACTACTATGATCCTCTAAATCCACACCAAGCTGCTGCTTTTTCATCCGACTAAATGAACTGGATAAAAATGGCATGTGTTTTTGTGAACTGAAGGAGCGTTGCCAGAAAGTGACCCCAACAGAGAGACCTGAGGGCTCCTGGGCTTACTGCTCGACCGAGCATCAGACTGACTCATTTCACACTCACCGACACACGCGTACACGAAAACACACCAATTACCGCCAATTTAGCTGATCAGATCAACTTGGGACTCAAAAACAACATATGACTTACTGAAGGAGGTCCAATTTAACCCCCTGTGACAGTTTGAAAAAGACTTCTGGCCTCATGATGAGTTTATTTTTGTGTTTGGTTATGTGGTGAGTTTTAGTCATGTGATGCCGGCTTATTTTCAGCAACTACAGTGGAGTTCAATGGAAAAATACGTCGGCGGTCTGTTTTAAGTGGACGTTTGCTGTAACAGGTGACGATAAATGATGAATAACTTGTGCGTGAGGCTGACAAGACAACAGATATTTCCATATGTAGGTGTCAGGCTGTCAGAATCAGAACGATTTCTTATGCAGAGGCAGTATAGCAACAGCGTCAAAAGGTTTGGAACTATCCAATGAAAACTCTGGTGAGAGTGAAGGTCAAGTTTTCTTAAGAGTTGAATACTTCTCATTAAAGGCAAAAAAGATTGTGCTTGAATTGTGAAGAGATGTGGATAATTTTACACTGCATTTTTATCACCTAGCTGTCAAGCATACAACTTCATGTCCATACACACTGTCTACTTTCGGTTGTTGGCGAAGAATAGGAAATGATTAAGTGGAAGATGTGCAGTTCAAGGGTGTGCCTGAGGAATATTCACACTCATAACTGAGCTTGACTAAATAAATAAAATCCAGCTTTTTATGAAAACAAGGATCTAGGGGTTAGATTTCTCCCCCATGAACTGTCAGCAAGTCTGGGAGTGAACGCAAATCCTTGGTCTGTGACCCGAGTTTTGCAGAATATTAAAAGTGAAGCCACCACGGTGTTTTGTTCTTTGTCTTCAGAAATTGCTGATAGTGAAGACACTGTAGAAAGACATGTCTTTCTTCTCCTTTTTACTTCCACACAGCCTCTAGAGGAGCCCTCGCTGCTGCAAACCTTCCACTTCACACCAGTGGCAGAAGACGGATGCAGATCCTGTACTTGAGTAGTAGTACAAATACAGCAATGTCCATGCATTACCCCCCCCCCCACCCACACACACACACACACACACACAAAAAACAAACAAACAAAAAAAAAAAACACAGGAACAAGTGGTTACAGAATTTCAATACATTTCACTGTGCATTGTACTATGTATAACTGTGCATGTGACAAATAAAACCTATCTATCTATCTATCTATCTATCAGGAGATGAATAAATGAGTAAAAATATGTAAGTGTTAGAAGCAAAATATAAAGCATTTCAGTAAAAATACTAGTGTGGTCTGATTAATACAACATACATGTGCATGTTGCTGTAGAAGCTGTTGGAGGTGGAAATACTTTATATGCAATGTTATATACAGGTACAGCAGATAAACCTGAGTACTGATGACATGATGAATGAGAAAGGAAAGTTCAGAGGCAAAAGACTAAGACTGAGCTGTCAGATATCTGAAATGTGATGTGATCCCAACTTGCTGCTTTTTACAGGAGCCAAAAAAGGTTGGAAACCACTGATTTAATCTTTGTGTTGTTCAAAAGCTAGTTACATTTGTTTACAACAAAGTGAGATCCTTAGATCCCGCTATCCCATCTATAACCCCATCAGTTAACCTAATTTATTTAGGCATTCGTCAAGAAGCATACAGCACATCACATAATTTGTTTCTCTGATTTACTGATTGGTTGCATGCACAGGTTTTTTTTTTTTTTCCTGTATCAGTTGAAACATGCCCCATAACGAAATCCAAATGACATGTTCCCTCCCAAATTCTGGTAAGAAAGAAACATAAAGCGGAAATACTCTTGAAACATAAAAGTATTACTTAGGTCCTAATGTTTTCTCAAAATCTGAACAGGTAAAGCCAGATTTAGTAGACACACTAAAGTACAAAGCAGCACAAAGGTGGATGTTTCCACATTTTTTGTATGCTTTAGTTCAGTTTCCCACAGTGAATTGTGATTTATTTATAGAGTGGCTATGCATGCACTTAAAATAACTGAGTTTACTGAATTCCAGTTAGTGTACTTATTGTCATTCCTTGGGCATTGGGCACGTGGCTTGTGGGACAGGTTCAAAGCAACTTTACTCTGTGCTTAAAGGGGAACTGCTGTTTTTTTTTTTTACAACCTGGACCTTATTTCTAGTCTGGCTTTCGCCAGCCTGATCTGACGGCGGATTCTTTTCCGCCTGCAGATCAGTCTGGAAACCCACACATTCATTTCTCCTGCAGCCGATCCACTTTTTCTGGAGCCAATCACAAACGGGCTTATCCGCCTGGCGCGCTATTGGTGGGTTCAAAACGATGACGTCAGAGAAGCGACGGTAAAGTCGGCAAGCAGCTTGTTGTTTACATGAAACATGGCAGCCACCAGAGCACAGCTATCCGTCGACGCCGCTGTCGCTGCTGTTTTAAAAGATTTCAAATGCAAGTTTTCTTTGAAAACGGAACAGAAACTTGCACTGGAAGAATTCATACAAAAGAAAGACGTGTTTGCCGAGTTTCGCGTCGCTCTGCAAAGTACGTCACCCGGATCGATGGTCTGATTGGTGAATGACTATCCAATTGCGTACAGAGTCATTTGAACTATGCCCGTTGTTCACGCCTCTTGTGCAGTAGAAATTACATGGCAGACTCCCCAGACTAAGTTCAAAGATTGAACTTAGTCTGGCAAAAGCCAGACTACCTTATTTCTGGCACAAAATACAATCGTTCAGCCATATAACTTTTGTGTAATTTGTATTCCTTCGGGAGATAATTAGATCATCGTATATCCATGTAGTGGGAGTGACTGGGGCACCGAAACACAGCCTCTAAATAACGCATTATCTGCCTCGAAATTCGTTCATTTCACCAATATTTTGTTATCGTACGCTAGTGCTATTCCCCGTTGAGTCCGGAGCTACCTGTTATCATCATCCGGAGTCTGTAGATGATGTTTTCTGACTTGGATGATGTCGTCTCTGAGCGCAGCGCGCACCTGCGACGGTCGGCTTGTTTACCTGTAATTTGCTACTGCTAGTTTTTTACAACATGGCTGAATATTTTTCGGATCCTGAGGTTGTGGATGAATCACATACAATAACAAAATACTGGTGAAACGGACGAGTTTCACGGCAGATAATGCGTTATTTAGAGGCTGCGTTTCTGTGCCCCAGTCACTCCCACTACATGGATATACGATGATCTAATTATCTCCTGAAGAAATACAAATTACACAAAAGTTATATGGATAAGTAAACGGTTATTTTATGCCAGAAATAAGGTCCAGGTTGTAAAAAAACAGCAGTTCCCCTTTAAGCACAGAGTAAAGTTGCTTTGAACCTGTCCCACAAGCCACGTGCCCAATGCCCAAGGAATGACAATAAGTACACTAACTGGAATTCAGTAAACTCAGTTATTTTAAGTGCATGCATAGCCACTCTATAAATAAATCACAATTCACTGTGGGAAACTGAACTAAAGCATACAAAAGATGTGGAAACATCCACCTTTGTGCTGCTTTGTACTTTAGTGTGTCTACTAAATCTGGCTTTACCTGTTCAGATTTTGAGAAAACATTAGGACCTAAGTGTGGACATTTGCTTCACTGTCCAGCATGTCTTTTCCCCCTGTGTTGCTAAAGCATTTTGAAAAATAAAACCAACAGATTAATTATGAGGCTTATTAAGGGGTGAGCCTTGCTCAGACCTCAAATGGTTCCATCATCATAAAGTTTTGTCCTGTGATAGGGCTATTATTCCAGCAATCCAATGTCACACAATGAAACCATGAACTGGTCACTGTGTTCAAAAAGTGAATTCAGTTATTACCCACATCAGAAACATGACATCACCTTTTTTTTTCTTTTTTTTTTTTCTTTTGCCTAAGTGGAGGAAAATTTCATTGGACAGAAACCTAGCATGTCCATGTCTTGTTAATGGGAAGGGTAATGGGATTACAGTCACAGGTTGCAGTACTCTGATCACGTTATCACGTGTTCCTCCACAGATGTTAAACTGCAGGCCCTGCTTTATCATTCCTCAAGATCAAACACAGTCTGGAGAGTCGTATCCTTGCAGGTGCCTGTATACATAACACGGCAACACAAGGGAAAGACTGCCAGGATGCACACACAAGAACTAACGATTCAGATGCGCATACAAGATGGGTTACTAGCGCAGAGATGGAGAAGAGAGAGGGAGAGAAAGGAGGGAAAAGAGGGAGAGGAGGAGTGGGGGTGCTGAGCAAACCCTCATCGATCTGACAGGAGCGAGAGAGAGAGAGAGAGAGAGAGAGAGAGAGAAGAAAACGCAGCGCCTGGCTGCATCTTTATCCTAGCAGACCCCTCCTATCTCTCTCTCTCTCTCTCTCTGAATGCTGGAGGTGAAGCGGTTTCTCTCTCCGTTCGTCATCCCGTGAAAATCTGGATGGATTGACAGAGGATTGGGATTTTTGACAATGGCTACTACTTGATGACAGCGGGAGGAAACAGTGAGTCGTCAAGAAAACTACCCGAAACCAAGAAAGAAAGTGGACAAAATCCAAGACAGTGAACAGTAACGCAGAGAGAAACACAACAACTTCCAGCGATTGTGTCCTCGGGGCGGTCTGCGGGGAGCTCTGGGTCTGTTGACACTGAGGTAGGGTACTGCACAACCTTCTGCCAAAAACAAGAAAGAAAAACAATTACATCCCATCAGCATGTACGTTCATGCACATAGATAGATATAGGGAAAGGGTGCGTGTATATCCTGGACCACCACAGTGCGCACTGCGTGAGAAACGCGCCCGCCTGCCTGCAGTTTGTCACTGTGTTTATGCTGATCTGCCTCAGCTGAAAGGTTGCCATAACACACTGTATAGATACTGATGGAGAGTGCGCGCGGCGCGTGCGTGGCGCACTTATTTTAAAGCGCATTTGCGGCGCATTTGTGTGCGTTTGCAGGGCGCGTGGTGCGTTCGAGCGTGTGTGCATACTTGTAGCGCATGCTTCCTCTGCGTGCTGCGTTTAAGTGTCAGATTGTCTGGCAAAGACGGATGAAAGTTTGGCGCATTGAAGTGTGTTTACTTCAAACACCTGCTCAGAGCGAGGGGCATCCTTGCTCGGAGCGGTCTGGTGGTGTGTTGTGTCGGGACTGGTGAGAGGGACTCTGGAGCACATATGTGGAAGTGTGATATGACAAAACACAATAAGGAGCGGACTTAAGGGCTCTGCCACAGACCAGACCTCCACAGCCTAGCAGTGTCGTTTCATCAACACAGCAAACTCCCAATGGATGCAGCAGGTATAATTAAAAATTCAACTTAAAGTCACAGTTACCTTTAACCAAACAAGTAACTTGGAAAACTTAGAGAAATATCTGGCCACACAATCACAACAGTCCACTTACTTACTAAGCTCTCTGCCCTAACATGCAGTTTTCATCAGCAGATCGTGTTTGCTCAGTTGCATCAACATTTAGATATTCAAACTTTATCTTAGCACACCTGAGACTTACTTTCTGTTAAAGAACAGAGTGTGCAGTATTGTTGCCATCCTGATGAGTGCCGTTTGTGCTTATTAAAGATGGAGCATATTTCCAAATACTGTAATGCCAGAGATGCAGCATTTTCCACTAATGACTAATGACTCGCCACTAATCCCACATAAACACAATAACTGGTCACATACAAAAGCCCCGTTGACAAAGACCCAACGGCAGATCAGTCGGCCAATTAGCTAAAAGGGTGAAGCGCACAGCAGTTTTCTGCTGATGATTAAAAACAGTTCATATACAGCACAGCACTGCCATGCAGCTACTTGGAGAAAAAAAAAAAAAACTTGGCTTAGTTTGTTGGCGTGACTCATGAGACAACAAACCTGTTGCTGATGCGCAGCTAGGAGAAAGTTTCGCCACCGGCACATGTAGCCTGAAAACAACAGGATGCGAGAGAGGTCTGTGGTGATCAGATGGGTTAGCAAACTGGCCCTCTCTTCTTTAAACTGCACTTGCCATAAATTCATAAAAACCGTGGTGCACTGTATATTTTGTTCCGAGCTGCATGTGCGTAGAGGTTTCAGTCAGCCTGCAGCTGTTCCTTTGAAGGAAACTTACTTGTTCATTTAAAAGCAGAAGTTTTGATGCATAAGGCACCTGCAACTGTTTATACTGTCTGTTTTATAGTCTCTCAGTGAGTTGAGGAAATATGTTCGTGGACTTTAGGCGCACAGAAACGATGATTTTTCAGGGCTTTTATGTTTTTGTTTAACAGCCCTATTTTCTTGTCTGTTATTTCATTTTTTTTATCTGCCAGGTTTGCCAGATTGTATTTTCTTATTTTCAAAGCAAATTAATGAGTGCATATCCAGAATAGATTGACAGTGCTATGGCAAGATATGTGCTACATGCAACCCACAACAGGCAATTTTTGCAGCAGAAACATGCTTTAAGTAGCGTAGGATATTAACTGTATTATTGTTGCAGGGAATGTAGGGACGACTCCAGGCAGTACTGTGTTCGGCAGAGATAAAACAGAAACCAGGACTGTGTTGCAATGAACAAGGTTTAGTATTGAAAATAAGCAGAGACTGCACCTTCCTCCACAGTTTACTTGAACTGAATAGACATATAAACAACTTTTTGTATTATCTATTTCCTCTGAGGAGGCAATCTGAGCCCGCAGACATCTGTCACAGAGGACTGTTCAGCAGCTGTGTGATTTATTGTGTATATATTTATTTAGCGATATTAAATGCTCGTTTGCGCATTTATAAATCTTCTCTGTGAACTTGGGCAGAACTTGCCTCAAATTTCACCGGGCCATCATTGTCCAACAAGTTGTTGTGGCGGCCAGCAATATATTCTATCCTAGCCTGGCATATCTTCACTCAGTTCTTATAAGAATATGAGTCTGGTAGCAACATTT
Organism: Chelon labrosus; assembly: GCF_963514085.1. Classification (NCBI taxonomy): domain Eukaryota; kingdom Metazoa; phylum Chordata; class Actinopteri; order Mugiliformes; family Mugilidae; genus Chelon; species Chelon labrosus. Next base: position 24,486,116 of record NC_140360.1, on the reverse strand, counting down.
GGATATCATCATGGGGCGTGTGTCAACCGATACACAAATACTAGCATTTGGACAGCAATCACTGCCTAAAACCCGCCCAAACAATATAATTTGCCAAGTAGATCTTTTTTCTGAGGTGTAATACATTTCTTGCGGATTGACTCCACACCAACTTTCCCACACAGACGTTTTATGGGCAGGGGAAGCTCAGGCGGTCTTCCAGGCTAATCCTATCATACCGTATCCTTTCAAATTCAGTGTTTAACAGATTTCAACACAGTAGAAACATACACTTTATTTGGAACACCTGCTTGTTCATTCACTAAGCATATGAACCAATCCTGTGTCAGAAGTGCAATCCATCAAATTCAGCAGATACAAGTCAAAAGTATCAATTATGTTCACACCAAACATCAGAATGTGGAAAGAATTAGATCTCAGAGACATGTCAGACTGGCTGCTTTATGTAGGAGACGACGATGGCCGGACTGGTTCAAGCTGACAGACTGGCTAAGGTTACATTAATAACCACTTTTTACAACAGTGTGGGATTTGGCATCTAAGGGAGGCCCTATCCAGTATCAGCATGACTTTAACAACTTATAAATAAAGTGCTAGCCAAGTGAGTTGCTGAAACAGTTTATTTCTGTAGCCTGACTATGCCTTGTCTGCTGAGGAAAAAGGACTCAGAAGAAACAGACTACCTACACACTATCAAGAGCATGGACAACTCGAATGCCCCCAGCTTGACACCAGATGCTGTCACCATTTGTGAATCACCCCTAATCTCACCGCTGATGATAGGAACGCCACACGACATGTATGAATCAGGGACAATAAACAAATGCAATCAGGGGTTGGAAACAGTAATGAAATGACACAGTGAATCATAGTTACTGCTGCTTTATTAATTATTCACGTGGGTTCACATTACTGTAGTTAATGCACTGATTCACTTATTATTTAACAGACTTCTCAGGAAATGTTCACAAAACATTCAGTTGGACACATAATAACTGATATTACACACTAACCCAGAGGCACTAAGAGAAGGACTTCAAATGTAAAGACTAGCTGCTGACCTTTACTTTCTACGTGCACTTTAGTTTGTTGCGTACAGTAAGAGTAATGAAAACATCAGTCTCATTAGGGCTGCTGTGTCTTCTCACACGTACTGGAAGAGGTATACTGAGCCCCCCTTCTCCCCCCCCAGAGTGGCACTGCAGCCCTACATGGACACGCGCTTACGGCTCTAAGTTTAACTGCTTATTCATCAAAGCTCAGGCAGCCAAAACACGCACACAACACGTAACACCCTCTGCTGCTGCGGCAGAGATTGAACCCGGAAAACAAAACACACTGTGTCAGAATGAAGAGTTTGTTCGTGAGGAGCAGGGGCGAGGGGAGTAAGAGCTGTCGACAGAGATGGAGGAAATGTTGCGGAGGAAATGGGATAAAAAGAGAAGAAAGAGTGCGATATTATAGCATATATAAAGGATGTATATTAAGCCTGGCAGTGACCCTCGGGAAATTCAGCAACGCAGCGGAGTTACTTGGCTGTTTTGATTTGATGAATATTCATAATTGTGCAGAGAGAGAGAGAAAGAGAGAGAAAGAGAGAGAGAGAGAGAGAGAGGGGGAGGGCTCTCGCTTTATGGCATCATTTTGATCTGCTGCTGCTGCAGCTTGCATATAGGGTGTTGCAGTGGGGGAGAGTTTTGCAGGATCGGTGTCACGTCGTTCAAAATCTAATAAAAACACATTAATAATCGTCTTCATTTATTACGATGAACACCGATGCTGTCGTTTATTTTCAGTGAATCCCGCGTATGTGGCGTTTTTGTTTCTTAACGATTATCTCGGTCTCAGTGGTAGCATGCAAAGCAGGTAGCCCACGCATCCTTGTTCCTAGCCACGTCCTCCAGCTCTCCCTGAGGAATTCCAGGGTGCACCCAGGCCAGATGGAATATGTAATCCCATCAGTGGGTTTTGGCTGTGCATCCTCTCGGTTGAATGTTTCAAAAATACCCCAACAAGAGCCATCCCTTTTGGCTAAATCTCCTGACCTGGTTCCTTTCGATGTGAAGGATCTCCTTCTGAGCTTGTTACACCCTGAGGATAAGCCTGGCCGCCCTACAAATGGAAATCTTCTCAGATGCTTGAATGCATTATCATATTATTTCAGTATATTTCCACAATCATGATCATAAAGGCTACAAAGCACACTAATCAGCTGCAACATTAAAACCACTGACGGGAGAAGTCATTAACATTGACCATCTTGTGATAATACAATGTTCTGCTGAGAAACGTTTGGACCTGGCATTCATGTAAATGCACTTAGACACTTAGACATGTACCACCCATCTAGACCAGACCACCCCCACCCCAGCAGCCATCCCCAGCAGGATGCAGCCTGACACAGACACACACACAAAAACACTTTAGGAACAACTCAAAAAAACATGAAGAACAGCACAAGGTGTTGACCTGGCCTCCAAATTCACTAGATCCCAAACTGATCAAGTATCTGTGGGATGATCCACAGAGGCCCCTCCCCTCCAACCAAAGGATCCAAAGGCCCCCACTAAAAACATTCTGTTGCCAGACACCACAGGACACCCTCAGAAGACCCATGTCCATTCTCTGATGAGTCACAACTGTTTTGGAGGCATAAGGGAGACCTACACAATATTAGTGTCATAATGTTGTGGCTGGTCAGTGTATAACCAATAAATTCAAAGCCTCACTCACTAGGCTAAGCTCTGTGTTCCTTAGGACAGTCCAGTGCACGACTGGTATTACTACTGATGAAGTAGCAATTCATTTGTCAGTCTGGTACTCCATCTTACTCCCACTTTGGAAAGAGTACTCACTCCTAACCCCAAATGACCAATCTGCATAAAACCACTGGCCTCAAACTTGGAAGTGCGGACTTTAATTGCCACGACTTCAGATGCAAAGTGCTTCAGTGCACACTGGCTGCCACAGTCTGATAAAGCAGAACTACCAGGTGCAGTGAATTGTGGCCTCTGTTTTAGATACTGACTCACAGCACCTCAGCGATGGATGCGAGGGGATGTGAACCCTTACAGTCCTACAACATGAGAGATAACAGCTTGTTTTTATTTTCCTAACAACCTTTAACCCTTTAACATTAAATGCATATACTGAACAATGTCTGTTTTGCGGTTTGCTTCAGAATTATATAACCCCTGCTTTGTCTCTTTTCGCTGCATTAACATCCATAAATATTGAGGCCGATCCCCCCCCCTCGTTCTTGCCTTTTTATGTCTGTCTCACATTTCTTGGCACTGATAAATTCCTCACATGGCAGTGCATTAATAGAACATTTGATGCTGTCGGTTCCTCTCCCTCTTTCTTACTCGTGTTCTTTTCAACCTTCTTCATCCCAACTTTGCTTTTTCAACACACCATTTTCACCCCGCCTTTTCCGTGTTTCTTTGTATCTTCTGTGCCTTCAGTCAGGCGCTTTCCTTCCTGGGTTAAATTTTGGCTGAGAGAACAGATAGGAAGTTGTCATTTGCAATTTACAGTGAAAAGGCTTATAGGGTTCATTTTGAGGAGCACCTTAAGTAACAACACCTACACTGTTGTATGTGAAGGCTAGTTAGCATGTATATAACAAGTTTTTAAGACATGTTTTTGTGTTTCATATATCAGTTACAGTCAAATTTTAAGTACTGTCAACATGCAGCATATTTCTTAGGAATACAATGTCCATTAAATTAGAGGTGAGATGCGAAGATCCCTCTGTAAAAGTGTGACTAATATGTCATCAGGATAAACGCCAATAAAAAGTGGCTGGCGGGAAGGTGGTATGGCAACATTACTTAGTTAATTAACAACAGCATTGCCGCATGTCGGCTCAATAAAACCTTGTTCATTAGAAATGAACCAACAGTGCTGTTTTCATTTGTGTAACCACTCAGCCTACACTCATGCCTGGATCAGGACCACTGAAGATTCCTTTTGTGCTCAGAAAGTACGAACGATGATAGGAATAGTAGCTGCAAGAAAGATCTTAATGTTTGTTGTTGTTTTTTTGTTTTGCATTTGTTTCTACTGTCTTAATAAAAGCCCTCAATTATGATGCTATCCCAACTATTAAAAACTATTTATACAGCATATTGGACATAGAATAAAAGCATGCGTTTAGTATCAGTGCATCTTTAAATTACCATAATAACGCGCATATTGGATTTAGCAACAAATAGCAGCAGTCTGTGTTGTTCATCTTAGACAAAATGCTGTTGAGACGTGGCTTTCTGTGGATAAATGAATGTAGGATTAAATACATTATCAGCAAATGCATCTAATTTATAGTGAACAGTTGACTTTCAATCTAACGTTGCTAGCTAGCTAGCTCACTTTACATCTGGAGTTGTTTACTTCAGGTTTTGAGCAACTCTCCTATAAAATAATTGTAAATCTCCATGATCTAAAAGTCAAAAGCACAATCGCTGGATTTTTAAAAGGTGGTGTTAACATAAATTTGAAGCAACTCACGTAGCTTCAAATGCTACGTGAGTTGTCCGTGACATTTTCTCTGGCAAGTTAAATTTGGTACAGAGCAGATGAGTGATTGGCGTGTGTGAAGGCACAACGTTGTTTGAAACGTGCAAAATTATTTCCGATTCCTTATGAGACCATGGGGGAGTAAATTAGACCCTGGCGAGCCGCCATACTATTGCCATACTATGGGAAACACTGTAAACAGCATTCCAAGTGTTTTCAGTTTCTGCAGCACTCCTTCAGCAGTTATAGAAATGAAGTAAAAGCTCATGTGGCTGGAAAGCACCTGTTGATGGATGTAATTCTGAATAGGCAGAAGTGTGCTTTGTTACTGTGACCACACAGTTTTTTTCCACTTGGTTAAGTTTTGGGTACATTGGGTTTACATCAAAAACTGACGCTTATAATGACTCCTTCATGATGTTACGTGTGACAGTGTTTCATACTATGACATCGCCTTCAGTTAGACCACACGTCTTTCTTCATTCTGATAGGTGTAAAACATCCCCCGACCTTGGTCAGAGATGGAGTACCCAGACGACTTCCTGCTGGCAGAGCTGCAGATGTACAATGACTCGCTGAACGGCACCGCCTACAATGAGACCGACGCCTTGCTGCCGACGGGGGTGAAGGTCACCATCGTGGTCGTCTACATGATCGTCTGTGTCATTGGCCTGGTGGGAAACTTCCTGGTCATGTATGTCATCATAAGGTAAGAGGCATGTAGTGTAGTTTATTCCTGTACGCAAAACGAATTCCAGTCTATAAATAATCCAGTCTTATCAAATAAAAGGTCATTGGATATTTTTCAGTTTCTCATGATTTGAATCCTAGCTCAGTGTTATTGCAGCTGTTCTGTCTTACTCCATCTATGAGAGATGAATCCCCTCCCAGCATGGCCTGTCTCCACTAGTGCTGATAGATTAATGTGGGAATCAATATATTGATCGTGAGAAAATTATTCAGTGTCAGTTTAGTCATTTACATACATCTCAGCAAGATTTCCTGCTTTAATATGCACAGTTTCTATGTAAACCCAGTACTTTTGCAGCCTGGAAACATTTATAGTTGAGACCCTCTAAAGGTTTGCAGTACAAATTCAATGGGTCCTGATGGGATTCCCAAGGCTGCAAAGGCAAACCTACACAAATGTATGTATTTATGCTTTTCCTGCTTGTCTGCTTGTGGAGTATTGAATCCATTTTGCCACCAGATATCTAAAAAAATACCTTCATAACACAATCTGAGTAAATCCAATTCTAGACCTGTGGGGCGGTTGCTGCATCCAGCCATTGTTTTATTTACATATATATCAACCCTTTCACCCTAGAGATTCCTGTAATATGACACTGGCCACGATTTTTAGAAGGTGTGGAAAGCCTTGTCCTACTGCAATGAAATGGAAGCAGCATTGCGCTTCAGATGTTGTACAGTTGCAGTTGAGATTTCCTAGAAAAAGCTGAATAACATTACTGTCACTAATTCATTGTTAAATGGTTGTTATTTCCTTTTCTGATATACAGTTTTCCCAAGTGTCATTTCGACCTGGAAGTTGTTGATGTGCTACTCATTGAATTTGGCTTTTGTTTTCGTTGTTTCCATGTGGTAATGCGGTTCCGTGTGTGTGATGTGGTTAATCAGAAATGACACTAATCAGTAGCTGCAGTCTGGCAGAGAATCAGGCTCCTTCATAGGTTTTTCGCCCAACGTAAAGCTCCCCGAGGGGATCTTTCAAAGCGCAAAGGCCACCCTCAATATGTGTCTGTGTGTCTACGTTTGTGCGAGTGTGCCTGGTTGAGTGCTTATTTCTGTGGAATGCCTGGCAGGCAACTGTCTGATCACGTCGGGTCACGTGTGCCACTGTGTGTATTCGAATTCGTGCACAGTGTGAATCAAGCGTGGGTGGACTCGTGGATGTTGTGTCAGTTAGTGTTACTGCCCAGTGGGCATCTGCTGTTTGCTCATGTATATGATGTTGGACCACAGTAGGACAATGTGTGTGTCACTCTGTTGTTGTAGCATTATTTTGCTGTACCTTTGCGCTACAGTGAAGCCCAAATGTTGCTTTGTGTGAAGCTGACGTCATAGTAAGAAGGTGACATAACTCATGATGAACATCTCTGCCCTAGCTTTTGACTGATTTTTAAAAGGGGAACACAGAAGTAGATAACATACAATTCTGAATGATTAGAAACAAACCCAAGCATGCAATGGCAGCTTTAGGCTTTAATGTATGAGGAAAGGATTGCGGCAAGGTTTTAATCCAGCGTGAGACTTCCGTGAACTGCTTCAGTGCTCCTTACTGGAAGAATGAACATGATTCCTCTCTTGGAAGATTTGTTTAGTGCTTTGATTGGATCTCTGTAAAGACCATGTTGTTCTTCCAAATCTTTTTCAAACCCATAAGTGAACCTTTGTACCTCATATGAAAGCATCTGCACGCACTATATAAAATACATTATTTGACGTTTCTATAAAATGTTGACACAGATACAGTTTGCAGACTTCGATGTGAAATATGTTACAGGTTTGTTCCCGTATGATAAAACAGAACAGGCAACAAAAAGCAGCAAAGTCTTGTTAAGTCATTTTCTCCATGCAGGGCTCCAGACTGCAACCAAATAGTTGCATTTAGCAGCCATTTCTTGAGACAGACCAAGCGCTTTTCAAAATTGCTGGCGTGTCTGCGACCTGCAAATTCGTATTTTAGAAGACCAGACAACATAGACAGGGTTAAAATGGATGCATCAATGCTCAAATCCTCTCCTTTGGAGGTGACAATCACGTAAGATCTCTGTGTCAATGCAAGTGCTTTTGTTCAAAACTTTTTTTTTTCTGAATAAAGAAAGAGAAAGAACTGTGGTTCTACAGCGCCGAGTTACAGTGATTAGCTATCATTCAAAGTGCTGAGCAGTGAGTTAGCTGGAACCTGTCATGAATGTATTTTCTTGTGGAAAGTTAATTGGAAAAAGTGCACTAATTGCTATGCAAGTTGATTTAAAGGGGAACTACTGTTTTTTTTACAACCTGGACCTGATTTCTGGCATAAAATACGACTGTTTATTCACCCATATAACTTTTGTGTCATTTGTAGTTGTTCGGGAGATATTTAGATCTGCGTATATCCATATAGTGGGAGTGACTGGGGCACCGAAACGCAGCCTCTAAATAACGCATTATCTGCCGTGTCTGTAGATTGACCTACAGACCCCGGATGATGTCATCCCTGAGCACCGCGCTCACCCGCAACGGTCGGCTTGTTTACCTGTAATTTGCTACTGATATGGTTCGTCCTCAACCTCAGAATCGGAAAAATATTCAGCCTCGTTGTAAAAAACTAGCAGTGGCAAATTACAGGTAAACAAGCCCACCGCCGCGGGTGCGTGCGGCGCTCAGAGATGACATCATCCAGGTCAGAAGACATCATCCGGATGATGATAACAGGTAACTCCGGACTCAATGGGGAATAGCATTAGCGAGTTTCGCGGCAGATAATGCGTTATTTAGAGGCTGCGTTTCGGTGCCCCAGTCACTCCCACTATATGGATGTACGCTGATCTAAATATCTCATTTAGATCATTTAGATTTTTCCTGCAAGCGTACCCTCCCTGACTGTCACTCTCTCCAGATTTTAGATTTTTTAAACCAAATCTTTTATCTTTTTATCTTATCTTTTAGTGTCTTATACTTGTAGTTTGTTAAATGCTTTTGATGTCTGTTATGTATTTTAAACCCTGTTTTACTTGTACGGTGACCTTGGGTGTTTTGAAAGGCGCCTATAAATAAAATGTATTATTATTATTATTATCATCTCCCGAACGACTACAAATGACACAAAAGTTGGGTGAGTAAACAGTCGTATTTTATGCCAGAAATAAGGTCCAGGTTGTAAAAAACAGTAGTTCCCCTTTAATGTAAACTACCATAGATGTACACCAAATACATCATAAAGTGTATCTTGAAATTTGTTTGTCAAAGCAATAGACACTGCACAGTTTAGCCTTTAATTATTATTAGAGGCACAGTACTATTTATTCCCCCTGTGGAATAAGTAAAGGGCTTTATTTTATCTCAGTTCTTTCAGTTAGGGGTCACAGTGCTCCTAGTAAAAAAAAAAGTTAGTGTGGAGCCCTGCCATGATATAAAACTATAAAGTCATAAATCATCAAAACTGAACTGGATTTGGAACCGAAGATGTTTCCACGGCCCCAAAATGGCAATAGACAATTTTCTAGCTTTCTCCCTTGAGCTTTTCCACAAGGTATTTGTGCAAACAAGTAACTACAGCAGGGGCTGGTGTCACCGTGTTCTTAAAGTAAACACCGGTCTGATTTGAACTTGTTTCTCCTCGGCTCTTATCACACTTCCTCTTCACCTTCTTTGCCTCCCCCGACAACATGGCTTTTTTTCTTTTACTGGCAAAAGCTACCTCCATCCACAAGGGACTCGGTTCCTTTGTGCCGCAAATCAAGTCTTTATTTTCTCAGGAGATTGTGTCCTCTGTGGTAGACGGAAGCACACGGTGAAATCAAGACATACACGGGATCCATCTAAATGCTGATGGTGTCATTTTTCAGCCACTACATTGTGCAGTCAACATTTACTAAAAAAATAATAACTAAAAGCACTTTAACATGTATATTCAGTCATACAGACATCCATGGAACTAAATCATCTCTTATATGCTTCACTTGTGTATAGAGGGTTCAGAGGAGGGAGCTCAGGTTGGTGCTGGTCTGGAGACCTGAGGTAGAGAGAAAATCACTACATTTCAGTACATGTGTTACAACGTTGTCTCCATGTTACCTCCACCACCTCTTTCACACATACTTACCATCCTTGTTATATGTGATGGGTTCTGCGTGTAGAAATGAGTCATGTGCACACACAAACAACAGGGAATTCTTCCTTTGTCTCCACGCCTCGGGCATTTGCATGCACGCGCACACACACCTTCTGAAACACACTCTCCCCTTCCCCACTCAGCTCTCAGCAGTGTCAGCTCTCAGCGGTTACTCTTGGTAAATATGGACGCCCCCGACAACTTGCCCTCATGGAATATTTCAGAAGTCAGTCACCTCTGTCTTTAACTGTACCAGGGTGGGTAAAAAGAAAGAATAAAAAAGAAAAAATGGGGTAGGCAGTCTGTCTACTCACCTAGCTCCAGCCCCACTGCGACGTTCTAAAAGGGTAAGCTGGTGGTATATCTACTGCACACTGATCAGCCACAAAATTAAAACCAGTTAGCGGTTAACAACTTAAACAAAAAAAAAAAAACATGAAGAACAGCACAAGGTGTTGACCTGGCCTCCAAATTCTCTAGATCCCAAACTCATCAAGTATCTGTGGGATGATCCACAGAGACCCCTCCCCTCAACCCATAGGACTCAAAGGCCCCCACCAACAACATTCTGTTGCCATCCACCCAAATGCCTAACAATATATTTATATATATAATCTTAGAAATAGAATATAAATAATATAAAATAACTAGTGCAAAGAAGGCCCATGTCCAATCTCTAATGAGTCACAACTGTTTTCTGAAGGGAGACCTACGTAATGTTAGGAAGGTGGTCATAATGTTATGCCTGATCATGTATATCTGTATCTCTTTCTCTATTGGTAGATCAATAGATAGATGGATTATGCACGTATCCATCAAACTATCTAACTGTATATATTATATCTTGATGCCTTCTTGTTATTTTTTGGAAGCTGTGCTACATTTTGTCCACCCCGTGTCTTTCGGCTGGCCAGCCAGAGATGTTTCAGAGAGCAGTCGGTAAACACCATAATTGGCGTCACTGTTTTTAATTTTCAGTCATTTGTTCTCCAATGACGGCATGTGCTTCAAAGCACGGCTTTAATTGGTGTTAATGAGTGTTGCGATCTGAGAGCGGCCAGGTGTAAACAGTTAATTCACCAACAAGCAAAAAGTAAGCAGTGAACAGAGTGCCGCTGATACGCTCCTCTCTCTGTACCTGTCTTCATATGAGCCTGGGTGATGACACGTGTGCGATTAAAAGATTTCTTTCTCCGTCGCAGACGATTCATGCCTCATGTGACATTTCTCCATTTGCCTTCTCGCTTGGTGCTTGTGTTAACAAGTGCCGAGTCGGAGATATAACAAAATTCCTCCTCGCCCTCAATTCTCCACGTGTCCTACTTACAGAGATCTCTTTAGTGAAAAGGTTTTTTTTTTTTTTTTCCCCACTCCATCACTTGATAACTTGCAGGGAAATATGGTGCAGTGTAGAAAAAAAATGTAGCAACAGCACAATATGGAGAACGTGATGGATGTAAACATCCCCAAGAATAAATCTTACAGAAGCAATGCTATGCAAATCAAAAGATTAAATAATTACAAATTTAATTATGCATAGAAAATGAATTTGTGCTGATGACAAAAGATGCAAATTACTGATGTCACAAATTTGAGTATTATGAGATACCGTATGTATCTACGTACAAGGCGTACGTCACTGAGCAGGTAAATCATGCACTTTAAAGATCATGGAAGCATTAACGTACAATCTCAGATGTTTAATCTCATTCCAACGACCTAAAGAATGGGGCCCAATGAGACTCTGCTAGACTCCGTGTTAAGGTGAAGGATTGTGGGTAATTAAAGTAAATCTTACCCGGAAGGGATGTAGCAGGTTTCAGGAGTCTCATGACAGCGGTCCGCCTGGATAACTCACTTACAGACTTGAGAAGAAATAAAATGTGGAAGACAAAAAAACCTGGAATGGAGTCTGTTTTCGGTGTACACCAGATGTGACATTTGGCTGTCATTTTTAAGAAATACTCACAGCTATGAGTCATTCTTTTGGAGCAGACGGGGAAGAAATGACATTTAACCTTCACAAATACGTGCCCACACGCGCACATTTGTCCCTTTTGTGTTTATACAACAAGGATTTCTTGAGCGCAAAAAGCAAAACTATAAAACACTGGTTACTACCGTTTGCCGGAGGCCTTCTAAATAGAGCCGTAGCCCCTTTGACGTACTTTGCCTTTAATGCTGCAGTAGCGGCTCAAAGAACCGTGAAAATGATCAACTGAGAGATCAATCAATTCAGCAAATGTACCACAAAACACACATTCCTGTTTAAGAATTTATTGTGTGTCTTACTGGGACATTGATTTAACCCCTCTATATGCATCTAGACACTACTCTTCAATGAATCCTCCGCATATAAGCTTATGACTGTGAGAGAGAAAATCAGTTTTACACAAGGGGAAGGTGGCTGAATTACCTCAATAAAAACAGTATTTCGCTCCAAATGTGAAAATTAAGCAACACACTCTCAATTTTAATCGCTCTAAAATGTCTCCCACATGGGCGGCTAGATGAGAGCGGACTTGTGCTGTGCACGTGTGAGGTGTGAGGCAGGCGGGGGGCCGTGGGAGGCTGGCATTGTGAGGGAGAAGCCTGAGCAAGACAAAGAAAGAGTGACACACAGAAAGAGGAACTCTGGGATTTGCACAGTGGGTGACTCACTTTGTAATTTAGCCCCGAACAGTGATAGAGAGGGATCGGAAGGCCCTCAAGGATTATATCAACTGGACCCCACCCTGTTGCACATAATGGAAATGAAAAAAATGCCAGGGGTAAACAAGAGCAACGGGGACGATGCGCCAACACAACTCACACAACACGGCGGCAGACAATAGAGACAGACACACACGGCGCAGGAGCTGCTTTTAGCGTATGACTTTGTGTTTCTTCTACATGAACGTCTACGTGCCACACGCCCGTTCACCAACCCCAAGCTCCACAACCTTCAACTGTGTACACGGGAGGAGGAACGTTGCATCAGCATCAGCAAAGAAGCTCCAGTGCCCAAAACATGATGCGTTCAAGCACGTTATTGAGTCTAGGTCGAGTTCACGCTCACTGTAGCCACATGTAAAGTGAAAAGAAACAGACTTAAAAAAAAGAAATGTATATGTCACATTTATTTAAGTGTGGCTTGAGAAGATGTGAGCTGGAATGTTTCAAATAGAAGTGATAAAAGTGAATAGAGGGAACTAAACAAACGCACACACGAGTGCTGTTAAACTCAACTTAAGCTTTGATCACATTCCCTTTACTTCTCTTCTTGTTCACTTTAGAATTACATTTTACTAGTAATATCCAAGGCTATATTTCTGAGCTCTTCATTCCTCATAAACCTTTCTTGGTAGTTCTAAGCTGTCATAGCTCCCCTTAGCTCTAACATGGCCCGCTGTGGATTTTGCCGTGCATCCTACACTGCATATGCAAGGAAATAATTTCTGTGCACAAACGGACCGGAGAAATGTAAACGGAACTCGTGCAAACTTTTTATTGATCCTTCTTCAAGGGAAGCATTCTTACACACTCTTAAAAAAAGTTCCGTCTAATGAGTTAAACTCAGACTACAAGTCCGTTTCAATAGAAGCCGCATATGCTAAAATTGACTCCCGACACTTGTTGGGCTGGCTTCAACTTGTAGTGTGAACATCTGGTCGATTGCACAACGCAGATGCGGACACTGTTCATGCACAAAGGTTTGCTGTAAGATGAAACTTGACAAGAACTGCATTGACTTTTTAAGGGGAAACAAATAACGATCCGTCCCTCTGCAACCACAAATTATCATTTAAATGCCAGAGTTAACAACAGACGGAAAGCAAACTTGGCAGGCAGTGGCTGTCGAATTTACCTCTTCCTTGTAAACACAAAACACGAACGATGAAAAGCACAGAGGAAACGGCATCCAGCAGCATTAATTGAGGCTGCGTGTCTGTTGGGAAACTCTTCACTCAGCGTCTTTTTCCACCACACTCGCCTTGACAGCACTGCGAGCTTAGCGCGGTTTCAGACCCCGGTGCTGTCAGATAACAGTGGGAAACAACGAGTTTTTTACTCCGTGCAGCAGAGCACATCAGCGCAGACATGTTTTGGTTCAACGCAACAACAGGAGCCTCAAGGAGGTATTCCTTCGAGCTGTTTGGTGCCAGAGGCCCCGAAAAAGAGGAGGGGGAGTACAAGGAGAGACAAAGATCATGCTGAATTCAGCGCAGAAAGATTCAGAGAGAGAGGGAGAGAGAGAGAAAGAGAGAGGAGGGACAGTGGATGGCAGGTTGAAACTCTGGTCTTATGAACCAGTTTTTTTTCCTTGTAAGGTAAAAAGTGTTGCCTGAAGGGAGTCTTGTTAGAAAAAATAAAGGGTTCTGTTTCCATAACAACAGACCGATCCCCATTGTACAGTTTAGGACATCAGCCACCCTTAGCATCACCTCTGAAACATCAACATGGCATTAATCCTTGGAGGGGTAACATCATGCAATAAAAAGTGTATATATATATATATATATATATATAGCAGGCAGTCCTTTCCACATACATGGTGACGGTGCAAGCACATAAACCCCCTCACAATTGCTCCCTGGGCGCGGCATGCGTGGCTGCCCACTGCTCCAATGTGCACAGTATGCTTAATGCTGTACACATGAATGAATGAATGAATTGTAATAAAGGACTAGAAAAAACCCCTTCTGGCGGTAAAAGATTGTCGCTGAATGTAATCAGAGGTTAGCCACGGTCAGCAGCAGGTTGTTCTTTTAAGAACACGATTCAAACTTTTTAAATAAGAAACTAAAAACTGTTTCTTTCTGAACTGTGAACTTCTTTCATTTTCCCACACAATAATAATCCTTGTGGTCCGTCCTTCAAAGTAAAATTGGTATGTAAATTCACCGGGGTTGACTGATGCTGACTTTCTTTTTAATCTAGCTCTTGGGATTTGGCTCGCCTCTAAAGTACAGGTCTGGAAGGGTCTCTGGCATCCTGCGCCTTTACACTTACGACATGTGAAGTGTTCCGCGATGACAGAGCTCTCAGCGGATTATATTTTTTTTATGCGCAGCCTCTACATATTAAGATGCTTTCGACCTTTTTCCTCAATCTTTTAATTTAGTGGGCATGAGGAGAGGACACAAGTGAGGGATGCTGGATGACAGAAGGGGACACATTTCGCAAGTGCTTTGATATTGGTAGAATGCAAGGATTGACAAATACAGAGAAGACAAAGTGCAAGAGTGATGTTGACTACATCCTTTTCATCCCTGGTGAGCAGTGTAGAAAGCACCTGAGCACCAAGGCCTGCATGCTGATTGGCAAAGACGTCAAAACAAACCTGGATGTGGCTGTTTTTCATTTCAGTCCCCAGATGGCCGTGCGTCTATCCTATACGCATACTGTAATCTTAATTAGGCAAATGGAGGAGTTATGGAAGGAAAAGAGGAGGAAACAAGTACCTGAGTCAGTGAGAGGACACTTATCTATCTACTTATATGCTTGTCTTGATGTTCCCTATTTTCTAATGTTCTCTCCCTGAGTTGCTCATTAGCACAAGCTACTCATAGATATTAATCTATTGCATGAGGCTGTCAGTGAGTTATTCCATGTGTGTTCTTTGGCATTTAAATGCACCGGCAAACATTTTTCCTGTCCTAAGATCCCTAAAACACCAAACAAATTGGCGGGTTAGTTTGTGTTAGGTTCGACCATCTGCTGTGGAGCAGATTTGGCACTGCCTGAACGGAGGTTTTGGGAGCCGAGGCTCTAATTAGGTTGCAACTGGGCTTTAAAGCTGCACTGACACCCTGTTATTTAAATCTCCCACGGTAAACAGGCTGCCGGCCTTTGAGAAGATAAGTCGGTTTACTGATTTATTTCAATCCGTCATATAAAAAAGGGGGAAAAATGGTTAAAAAAAGAGAGCGATAACTGAAAATATCTTTCAGAAACTGTGAAAATAAGGACAATAATAAATTTAGCATCATTAGAGACAACAATTTTGTGCAATTTTTTTTTTCAGATTCATGGTGTATGTGACACTTTAAATTAAAATTAAAAATGCACTGTTACTTCCTTCCAGTACGCTGAGGGTCACAAAATACTTCTTAACCAGTTTTTATTAAAAGGCATCAACTGGTTTTCATTTATACCCTATGAACCAGAAGAATGACCATAATATGTTTAGCTTAAACACATGAAGTTACACATATTTGAAAAATAATTTTAATTATTATTGTTTTTTTTAATATGATTTCCCCCTGATCTTTGCATCTTACACTTCCATGTAATTTTAAAGCATTTTATCATACTGACTTGCAGCCTTTCCTTCGTCAGTTGAATGTTTGTTGCAGTATCTTATTCAGCAGACGTGGCTGCTGGTGTCCATTTGTGGATAATAGTCACTCAGTCCACTCTGCTGTTTTTGTCAGCCAAAAAGTATCTCTCTGAATAGAGACAAACCATCAAACAGTCATACTTTGGCTGAGAGACATGGAGCTGACTGAAGAGGTAATTATGCGCAGATGGTCTGTGAGAAAAACAAACAAACACATGCACGTCCATGCGCGGCGTCGATGTTGACCTCTCATTAGTCAGCTCTTCAGAGGACTTCATCCTGTCAAATTACATTCATTGTTATTGTCATTACAAAGGTCAGTATCAACTTTTAGTGCGCGCGTGCGGGTCGGGCCGGAGGTGTTATTTTGAGGCTTTTAGTGAAAATAGACTGAAGCAGATGGGAATTGGCAGAAATAGAGAGAGGTCAATAACCAGAGAACCAGAGAACCAGAGGCGGAGGTAAGTGGGACACAAAGGGCAGAGAGAGAGAAACTAAAGGGAGTGACGGAGAGACGGCGCATCCAATGTCACATTATCTGATATATCAGCTTCCATGCCCTCTGTGGTTCCCCTTAAATCAGAATGAGTGCGTGTGCATGACGGAGTGTTTGTAATCTGCATTTGGTGACAGTCATTATCACCCTCCTGATGAAATATGTTTATTCATTAGTTTGTTCCTGCATCCATCAACAGGTTATGAGCAACATCACCGCTTGATTTTGACTAAATCTGAAGAGCGAGGACTATGAATATGAGCGTTTTATATAATATACACTGACTGATAATGCACTAGTGACGGTGGACAAACAGCACAAGGTGTTGACCTGGCCTCCAAATTCACTAGATCCCAAACTGATCAAGTATCTGTGGGAAGCAGTGGAACAAGTTGTTCCACAGAGGCCCCTCTCCGAAACTCTGGAGAACAGTAAGATGCAGCATAGTCATTCTGTAACTGGAACAGCGGCGTTAATGATGATGTCTGCAAAATGCATTCTGGGATACATAGCTGTCCCAAGTCGATACAAGTTACCTCCCGATGCGTCCCAAAAAAACGGTACTTTGAAAATGTTCAGTCTCAGACAAACAAGAAAAAAAACACTGTCGCATCACTCTGAGGCTCCCGTTGGTGGTTATTCCTTATTCTCTGTTCCCTTAATAGAAATTTCATTCTTGATATTACACTCTGTCTTGTTTGTTTCCTCGTTTGTGTGCATGTGTGCGTACCACACAAATCACCCATTGCCTACTCATATGATCCGTCATGGTTATTTCACTAATATTATAATAATTTCCATTTTTATGTTACGCCATCTATGTCACAGCATTAGCATAGTTCTTTCTTATCTTTTTTCTCTCACTCTCATGCATTTATTTATGACCCCCCCCCCCCCCTACTTAACATACATATACCTTTCAGATTCACTATACACCCACACATCACAGCACAACCTTACACACACACTGCACAGCACAGAGCACATGACCTCCTATGTTTTGAAAGGTATCCTGTACCAACTGTTTTGTCCCTGTCCTGTAAGTGTTCAAAAACAGTACTTGGGCACCGATGGGTACTGCTACACAGTCACCCACAGTCTCTGGTTGCCGCCTCGCTGCTAGTTACTTCCTGTGTTCACACCCCTTCACACCTGGACTAACTGCTTTGAGTGGATGAAAGTGTTGGGAAAGAATTGTTTGGAAAATGTTTGTTGCAGAGGCACACTGTATGAAAATGCAAAGAGGGTGACTGATGCAAACCAGAGAGACAAAGAAATATGGCTGGCGTGGCGTTTCTGCTGGTCCTTGACCCTGTCATCTAAGCACTCTGCTGATGGATTGATGCTGTGAGTGTGTGTTTCTCTCCGTGTTCATACCAAATGAAATGAAACTGATTCATTAACAAAAGCACATTCCGTTGTAACGTAATGTTCTAAAACCCTAAACACAGAAGCGACCTTTTCAGGTTCTCTATTTGTCTAACTGTAAAGGCATACATGTATCCCCAAATGTTTCTGCCTGCACCTGTTTGTGTGTGTGCACCACGGGGTAGCCGCTGTGCCTTCCTCCCTCCTAATGACCACATTGAATTATGAGGCCATTTACTCTGAACTGCAAATGAATCCCTCCATGCCGAGAACAGAGGGCGACTGACTGCATGCGAGCACGAATGTGTAATGGACACCAAATACAGCTGGTTGTCACATGACTTCTCCGTCTCCGTAAAGAGACGCACGCTGTCATTTGCGTATACTGAAGACACTTGCTTTGTCCTCTCGGTTGGTCCTCTGTCTTGCTTCCCTGCATCTCACGTTCTTCTGTTGAGCCTCTTCCTTGATGTGTCATCGCTGTTCATTATCTGCATCTGTGTTCAAATTACCGGGTTTATCAAAGCTTGTTCTTACAGCTGAATGAAATTAGAATGGAACAAGACACTATAGTCCCTTAGATTATCTTTTAAATGGGGGTCATGTTTTCAAGAATAGTCTGTATGACTAGCGTCTCCGTGTGGTATTCACAACGTGTGGTATTGCATGACATTTTCGATAAGGTCCAAAATGGCGGAAGTGGATCGTTAGTTAATATATTATTATTAATCAAATAGTTTCTTTTTTAATTGCAATCCTACAACATGCCAGAAGAAAATACCTCCCGTTTCCTACATTAAGTGATGCAGTTGTTAGCATGCTAAACTAAGCCTTGGTGGTTCCCTTCTCATCGCCAAGAGATCACAAGTTCTGTTTGAGAGTAGCATTCGACAGTTGTACTCAAGTTTGTAGTGAGCTCTCCATTGATGTGGTAAAAGGCTTTTGCAAAAAAGCAAAAAGAGAAGTGACGTGACAGCCTTGGAGCTTTTTAAACGTCTCCTTGATACCGTGATACAGCAAGTGCTATACTGAAACCAAAAACAGACGTATCTCATCTGTTCAGCTCTTATATCACAACACATCACAACCTTGTGTTGTGATAAACAACATTCTGCCGTCTGAGGTGACGGCTGCTGAAACCCTAATACAACCTCAGAAGAGGTGTAAAACAGTCACTGTGTCAAACAGAGCTTGATGTGTTGTTTGGGCAACAGGCTTTTGATGGGGACCACGGCTCTGTCTGTCTCTTCTTATCTGTCCAATGTTTCATAGATCCTGTGGATTCAGAATGACTAAACACAGATTGCCTCACTTTGCACTTAGGTGTTTATAACCGTATATATATAAGAACTTCAGAGCATTCATGTCATATGTATTAATATTGTTTTTTGTCTCCTGATTGGTCGATTCAAATCCCGATCCAGTCTTAAATAAACAAAATGTCCTCCCTAGAGATTCATGAAGACATTTCTTCTGTTCCTTCTATTCTCCTAGATTACATGTGCACTGTATTAAATCTAATAAATAGGGCTGTCAAAGCTAATGTAGTGTTAAGAGGGTAGCT
The DNA here is from genome assembly GCF_963514085.1 of Chelon labrosus. Lineage (NCBI taxonomy): Eukaryota > Metazoa > Chordata > Actinopteri > Mugiliformes > Mugilidae > Chelon > Chelon labrosus. The sequence goes on along the minus strand of NC_140360.1, from coordinate 24,467,008 downwards.
AATACCTGTGCTCTCTACTACAGAAATGGGTTTCTTCATCCAACGACATAAACTCTGTAACTCTCTGTAATAATTTTCTCCTTGACGTCGTCTCGAGGAGACTTTTCTCTTCTTTTAAACTTGTTGCTTTGGAGCGGCCTTTGCCTGAGTGTACTCAGTGTACTCCTTTTTTATTTTTTTTTTGTGCTTTTATTTTTGGGTGGCGACAGACTACCTTCATTTTCCAGAGTAAAGAACCTCTTTCAAAAATGTCGATGATATATTGGCCACTGATTGAGACATCCCTGTTTTTGTGTATTTCATGACAAGTCTCTTATTTTATTCTTTACCTGGTTGCCATAACATAGGCATATGGTACGCATAGAGAATTGCATTTCGTTCTCCATTGCTTTTCTCTATTTAATAAACTTTGTTTTAAAGTGATTTCACCATCTAAGCCTTTTATGATGGTAAGGGCCTGCAATGAACTACCATAGGGTAGTTGGGCATATGATAGATCATGTTGTATTTTTGATTCATTACACCTCCTTACGGGAGCATTAACTCTGCAGTAACCCAATCTGCAGCCCCCCCCCCCCCAGTCTCCATACAGCTGAATCACCCTCCAGCAAAAACAAGGTGTCCTGAACATGTCCTGAGAGGCAAAACCCAGGGCAAGATGATGCTGCTCATTAAGCTTATTGCTGTGAACATGTAGAGTAGAACGGGATCCCCTTATTTCTCCTTGAGAACTGTGCTGGGCAGGAAGACGTCAAGGTTTGGTTGAATTGAAAAATATAAATAATAACCACAATAAAATTAAATATTATATTATATTAAAATAAAATATTGAAGTGTGACAAAAATAGGAGACGCGATAGTCTGGAGAAACAAGCTTCCTTGGCTTGAATGACACAGCTCAAGCCCTACACAAAATCAGTTTTGCACCTTCAGGTGATCCACAGTATTCATGGTACATATTTGGAGGGAGAGTGAGCAGACATTTAAGGCCTCACCAAATCGGCTCACAGTCACATTTAGGCAGTGCACCCAGACCCCAATGCTGTTAGTTCAGCTGCCTTCGAGTTTTAACTTTTATAGAGATAGATGGTCTCTTGCTTTCATGTGCCTGCTCTTTTTTTTTTCTTTTGAGGAGTGTGAAGTCAGCCTGAGTCTGAAATCTGTGACCCTCAAGGGACGTTCGGGAGATCTTTCCTTGGAATTTGTCCTCGTGAATGCGATTAAACTGGGCCACAGGACACATGACTTATAATAAAAGCCTGCTTTTGACTCAGTGCTCATCCTCATCTGTCATCCACATTACAGTCACTTTTCCTAATGCGTATGATAGTTCTACATTAATGTAAAAGGTTGGTCTTCAAAGCAGGCTCTTTGCCTTGCGGCTGTCTTTTTTTCCTATTGTTTCTGCTCTCCACCTGTACCAGACTGTTAATGATTGCTCCAAGTACCCTTAACTGCCATTTGATGATTAAAGAGTCCAACATGAAGTTGACTTTGACACCATTTTCTGAAAAAATAGCACCTAATGAGCTCTTAAGACGACCGACATTCTGTCAATGTCAACTGGAACATAACACTTCCGTAACACTTGTGTCATTGTGAAATCTACTTGCTACCTGCACCTGGCACCTGATACTATAAATCCATCTTAGTTATTTGCATACCCAGAAGTTAAGGTGCATGCAATCATAGCTTTGCAAGTGGAGATGAAATGTTGTCCTGTGCTATCGCTTTAATCTCCATCTGGTTAAAAGGTAGCCCCAGATTGCGCCCTTTAGTGTATTAGCATATGTTGGAGCCACAGAGCTAACCTCTAAAATAAGCCCAGTTTTTGAAGGTATCTCTAAAATCCGTTTCTAGTCATCTGTACAAAAAAAAACACTTGAAGTGCTGATTGTTACATATTTGTATTCCATCCCACAAGTTGTGCATTTCTGTTTATGAATAAAAACTAGCATAACAGCCCCATAGCTAAGGATGGGCACAAACTGCGGCTAGATTAAATGGTGTCGCTTTGTCTTGACTCTACTCTTTGGAGATGAATGAACTATAATCTGAGAAATAATCTGGGGTATTGCGTCAGTTATTGACTACAGTTTGTGAATGTTTAGCAAGCTAGCAGCATGGCTTCGCTACCATTAGCAGGTCAAAGGTTGTTTGTGTGTCACACACTGCCACTGTCCTCTACAAGTGAACTGTCATATAAATATTGTAATGTGTTCATGCTTATACGTGTGAGTGAAGTACAAGCTTCATTGGGCTGTGTGTAAGTGAGTCTGAGGGACTTGCTGAATTTTTTTAAGGCCCTTTTAGCTACTTCCTCGTTTTCAAATGTGACAAAAGCCCCCATTAAACCAAACATCTGCTTCATCAGAATTAAACACTGACACTAATGAGGAGCCAGATGTGACCAAGAGCAGTACAGTAACCATGTATATTCATTTTTATTTTTTCCCATTTTGACTTATTCGTCTTGGTTGCCTTTCCCTCTCGTGAAGACTGATTCGGAAAATTGAATTAAATTAAATTAAACGTGGAGACATTAACCGTTCAGACCATTCATTTATATCATTTGCTCTTTTAATTTGCACTTGCATGTCTTGATTCCGTCGCTGTACCTCTCTCTGGTTCGTCTCTCTCGCCATATGTTTCTCTCCATCTCTGGCTGGTTTAACTGTGGATTATAATGAGACTGAGGTCATTACCTAAATGTGCACTGAAGGGATTTTAACAAACTGTTTCTCAACTGCAGATTCTACTCAAGTGGTTCTATGAAGTCAGTAGGTGTCAGATTTCAATGTAGTATTTCAGAACAGATGTCATATGTGGTTATAGTTTAGTGTCCATGTACCTGTGTGACTGGATTCAACACAAATGAAGTTCCAGCTATTAATACAGGAAATTAATATCCTAAGGAACCTTTTAGAAAATCTTAACAGTGCCTTTAGTTTTTGAACAAACAGAAAATGAAAGATATAAATCAATGGCGTCACTGAATGGCTGAATGTGAAAATAATGTGAACCAGACCTCAACCAATCACCATCCTCATCAACACACCAACTGGGACTTTCTCTTATGGAAGAAAGCTGTTCATCCCTCCAGAGATACTTTACAGAGGAGGATTAAACCTTTCAACCTAATCGTGTTGCCTTCCTCGGTTGATTGAACATGCTCATTGAGGCTCATGGCAGAAAAACACAAGATACCATAAGCTGTTTTGTATTCATTGATCTGTGAATGTTCCACAGTGAAGAAGTAACAAATAAACTGACAACAGAAAGTCAGCCAAATGATGCAAACGTTTACGTGCCGCTCAGCTGGCATTTTCGTGAGTGTGACTATAATATTATAATCTAAAAGTGATACTGGTGCTTGGTCAGTTATGTTTACTTGGATTCATGCGTACGCTCAGATTCATACATCTGGATCGGTGAATCTAACACCGATTGTAGCCACTCACAGCATGGTTTGCTTGAATTTCTGGACTGTAATCAAATGTTGTGAAGAATGTCACAAGAGATGAAGACTGTGGTCATTTCCAAAACATGGAAATACTGCTGTTGAAAATAACATAGTTCTTGTTTCATTTTTTGTACATGCGCGCTGCACCAGTCCGGTTTTCTTTCTTTGCCGTCTCTCTGTCTGTCAGAGAAGAGGAGAACTGAAACGTGCAGCTGATTCTCTATTAAAACTCACACACTAGAGCAGTGACATGGAAGGAGAAGAGAAAAGACGGAAGGCGAGATCAGATGGAGGGGAGAAGAAAATGCGGACAGGCAGGAGTTCCTTTTTTGTTCTCCGGTCCCTCATAATATATTTTTATGCTTTCATCTTTATTGTCATCTCAGTTTTCCATCAGTGCAATTCTCATTCGCTTTTTTTTTTTATTATTATTCCACTTCTCCGTTATTCCGTTGTTCTCTTCGGTTTAAGTAAACGAGAATCGTTGATCTTATGGAGCTGTTCAGAATTGGGAATATCAGTTTGAACTAAACAAAGAACATTTTCCAGGTTTGTGTTTTCATCGACCTTCACTGAATAGTTTGTGTACTTGTACCTTATGTTGCCTTTTCTAAGATTCACTGGAAAAATGGACACTGGCATTCCACCAATAATCAGAATGAAAACACCTCATGTAACCACCTCAATCAGAACAGACTGACCCAATTGAAAGCAATTATAAGTCAGACTGAGAGGAGTCCTGTAAACCTTTGTTCAAGGTGAACAAAGATGAACATTGTTAGAATGAATGCCAGAATGGAATGAATCTCTGTCTGTGTGTTGAAAATGTGGCTCTGTCTTGGTCACCTTCTTCTGCTGAAATATTGTCAATAAAAACTTGTTAAAACTGCACAGAGGGGGAGGGGTGTATAAACACTTACCAGATCATGAGTGATGAGTATGAATTTCTGGTCACAACGTAAACCCCTGAAAACCCTCCTACTGAAAATCATTCCTCAGATATTTTCATCTTATCGAAATGTTCTAAATATCACCTTGTATTTGAATTTAGACAAAAAAAGATTTATCACATACACACAAAGGACACAGCTCACAGTTAACAGCATGTGCAGCCATCGCTGCTCCGCCCTATGCGAGGCATTTCCCTTTATGGGGACATCAGATGGTGAAACAGAGTTGGACCATTTGCCATCATCACGGCTAATTTCTGCTCTGCTCGGCCCGAACATGGCACAGCTTCTACCCTTTCTATCCGCAGGCCCCTGGCCTTTCTCTTGATTTCTAACAATGGTGAGTCAGGTTGATTTCTGTGAGTGAGCGATTTATTTGCATTACAGTGAGAGCCAGAGTGGGATTTGATGGAAAGAATAGTGGTGATTTATGCAGCTTTTAGGAGCACTGCTGATTCTGACATCATCCCTGAATGGAAGCATTAGAGAGATGATTACACAGGCATGGCCAAAAGTTTTGAGGACGACACGAGTCAGATGTTACTATCATAAGTGTCAATGACTTTTATTGACAGCTACATTAAGTGTATGCAGAGGGTCAATATTTGCAGTTGACCCTTCTTTTTCAAGACCTTTACTGCCCTGGCATGCTGTCCATTAACTTCTGGGTCACATCCTGACTGATGGCAGCCCATTCTTGTATAATCAATGCTTGGAGTTTGTCAGAATTCGTGGTATTCTGTTTGTCCACCTGCCTCTTGAGGACTGACCACAAGTTCTAAGGTCTGGGGAATTTCCTGGCCATGGACCCAAAATTTCAATTTTTGTTCCTCCAGTCACTTAGTTATCACTTTTGCCTTATGGCAAGTTGCTCCATCATGCTGAAAAAGGCATTGTTTGTCACCAAACTGTTCTTGGATGGTTGGGAGAAGTTGCTCTTGTGGGATGTTTTGGTACCATTCTTTTTCATAGCTGTGTTCTTAAGCAAAATTGTGAGTGATCCCACTCCATTGGCTGTGAAGCAACCCCACACATGAATGATCTCAGGATGCTTTACTGTTGGCATGACATAGGACTGATGGTAGCGCTCACCTCTTGATTTAGATGCAGTCTAATCTAGCAGCAATATCCTTGCCTGTGAAGCCCTTTTTGTGCAAATTGATCCTAAAATACACAATGAGTAAGAACATCAGTTAGTTGCTGAACTGACTTGTTGTCTTACATGTTGTGTGAAAAAAACTATATCAATTTCAAATCAAGCTCCGGTTATTCGTTCCTTTTGGAGTTTTTGATCCTGTCACATATTCCTCATCAGCCGATGAAGTTTGATGTTTTCAAAAGAGATGCTGGAAGTCTTTCTTTTAAAACACAACAACGGCTGCTGCTTCTTCTGCTGCTGAGTTTTGTGTAATATAGTCAAACGCTCCAGACAGAGCAAGATACATTTTTTGGCATTTTGCTTTTCATTTAGATTTTGCAGCAGAGACAGACGGGATACGTAGGGAGAGAGAGAGTGCAGCAGAATGCATGCAACAAAGGCCTGGAGTCAAACTGGTGACTCATGCACACTGACCACTCGGCTTAAGTTGCGGCTTCTTTTAGCCAGGACAACAAGTAGTTTGTCATAGATATGTAGGATCACTATGTGAACTTTAGAAAGCACTGTACAACAACAATATCAGGTGGCATGAGATAATTAAAATGTTTTTCTGTGATGAATAACAAAAAAATAAATTGTGCAGAAGAACATCATGCATTGGTCTTGTTCTATTAATTATCCTCCTGCCATTTTGAAAATGTTATGTTCAGCTGTTACATTCATATAGTGTGAATAACAATCCAACAATCCAGGCACAAAGGTGATACTGGCAAAATAAATAAATCCGTGTTTGAGCAGTGGCACCTTGCACTAAACCCAGCTGGGTTTGGGGGGAAAAAATAAGAGGAAGGTGGGACAGAAGAGGGAATTAGCAGAGGCAAGCAGATCATCTGATAACTACGTCAGGATGACGCATATAATCAGGATATAAACATGATTCAAACTAGGGTACATGATACTGGGGGATGTATGACACATGGGGCATTGATGGAAAGAGCCAGAATTCAAAGTTTAATACAGTGTGTTCTGTTAAAAGAACGAGCACAGAGGCAGAAAACATGACAGGCGAGTAGGCTACAAGAATATATGGAATTTTCGTGGTACGTTACCTTGCAGTATGGGGTGGCACGTGGAACAAAACGATTCAGTAGCCTTGTATAACACTGCCTCTTACCCTTAGCGTGACTAATTTTCAAAATATTGCAATTCATTAAAATCCCATCAGTGTTGTTTGTGTGGCTGCACGTCATTATCCAGCAGACAAACAAACGAATAGATCACGCTGCAGTCTCACTCTGGAGGAAACAAAGACAGGACTGAAATGAGAAGGGCAACAAGAAAGGCACCAACAGACAAATGAGTTAATGAGAGGGGAGAGCCTTTAAGAACTGGAGCCAAGAGCGGAACTGAGAGGAGGGAGGAGACCAAGGCAGATGAGTGGATTTGCGGCCACTGCCATGATTAGGTACTTGTCGGTATAAACAGGCGAGCTACAGAGAGACAGGTCAGACATGCAACAGCATGTTTTTTACTGTTGGACAATGAGGAAGTGATAAAGCGGAGAGCGGTTTCCATTAGGAGCAAGAGAAAAGAGTGCAGACGGTAATTGAAAAGAGAGGGTGTGGATGTAAATGTAACACGGATAAGGTTTATGAGACATAGGAAGACAGAGAAGGAACGAAAGGAAGTTGCATTAAAATAAAGTGTTTTTATATGATATCTCTTGCATTAAGGTCACAAATAAGCCAATATCTGGCTCCACCTTAACATAAAAAGCTACTGAACTACTCCTGACAGTACTTTAGCATGAATTGCTCCTGGAAAACGATTAAAAACTGCTGGTGACTCATCCTGATCTCGGGGTCGTGTACTAATGTAGCATCCAATCAAACACTCTGTATAGTTTTCCTTTCCTTCCTTGACCTGGGTCTCACAAGAAAAAAAAAATCACAGGTTTTCTTTACAGGAGAAAATAAATAAATAAAAGTTTTCATTTAATATGACAAAATATTTATACTGCTACTTGACACCTGTGGCCTGTTTCACTTAACCTTCTCTGCCTTTGAATAGATTATATGCCTGGCTGCGTCCAGACCAAAAATAGCATGAGAAAAATAAGGCTATGGACATCAGTTTGTAACACAGTTAGCCTGAACCTTACAAGTGGATAAACAGTAGACAAGGACCGCTTGTTCATTCCTGAAACAGTCGCGTTTTAGTCAAATTTACTGGTTCAAAAACAAGTCCAATCATATGAAATATGAACACTTTTGAGCAGTTATCCATTATAATGTACACAGTGGTCACATGTTGTTCATATTTGAGAGAGAGGAGAATTTATCAATCAGACAACATTATGACCACCTTCGTAATATTGTGTAGGTCTCCCTTGTGCCTCCAAAACAGTTATGACTCATCAGAGAATGGACATGGGTCTTCTGAGGGTGTCCTGTGGTGTCTGGCAACAGAATGTTGTTAGTGGGGGTCTTTGGGTCCTATGGGTCAAAAAATGGCTTTGGCAAGCTTTAAGGGCCAAAACAATATAAGTTATTAGACGTTAGATCACAGAGTGAAATTAGCAGCATTTAAAGCGCCAACAAAGTCTGATGGTCCAATAAAGAATGAGGGAATCATTATAATCTTAGCCTGTGGTTCATGTGAAAGTAAGGACTTGTATCCTTAGGGTGAGAAAACCAATTCCAACTACTAGGAAGCGATATCAGACAGGCGCTGTTAGCTTATTGACTTCTCTGCATGCATCATAACAAATCTGAGGTCTTTTGATACGTGTGTGAGTCAAATGGTCTTTTGTCTGAAGTCATACCATAAGGGTCATACACAGATCAGGCCAAACATTATGACCACCTTCCTAAAATTGTGTAGGTCTCCCTTGTGCCTCCAAAACAGTTGTGACTCATCAGAGAATGGATATGGGCCTTCTGAGGGTGTCCTGTGGTGTCTGGCAACAGAATGTTGTTAGTGGGGGTCTTTGGGTCCTATGGGTTGAGGGGAGGGGCCTCTTTGGATCATCCCACATATACTTGATCAGTTTGGAATCTAGTGAATTTGGTGGCCAGGTAAACACCTTGTGCTGTTCTTCATGTTTTTTTGTGTGTGTTCCTGCTTCCTGCTGGGGATGGCTGCTGCCATGTCTAAGTAACATCCACATGAATGCCAGGTCCAAAAGTGTCCCAGCAGAACATTGTATCGCCACAAGATGTTCAAATGTTATTCACTTTATCGGTCAGCGGTTTTAATGTTAGGCCTGATTGGTGTATGTGTATAATGTGTACCTGAATAGGAAATCTGAAGCCTTAATAATGTCACTGGATGAATGTTGTCCATGTCAACTTAACGTTGAATTCAATTCTGCTACGTCACATTTGAATTTTGGGGAGAATTTGGGTGCATGTGCAGCTTATTTTGCCAACAGTTTGATCACACTTTGCATCAGCATCGAGGACAATCTCTTAAAACTGTAGTAAATGTGAGGTCTGCTTAAATAATGTGAGTTTTAATTGAGTTTTTCATTTTACAGTGATTGCATCAGATATTGTAGCAAGTACAAATAATAAAAGGCAATTCATGCAGAAGATAAAGGCAGCCATGATTATAAATGAGCAAAATATCTGACTATTATTGTGCTCCATCCCACTAAGCTCTCTTCCCTGCTCTGCCCCAAAGCTGCAGGGATTGTAATTGTTTTTAATAAGCTTGATTTAATTTTGTCTGGCTTATGTCATTCCAAGTATTTTTCCAAAGTTTTTAGCAACAATAGAAGTAGTCCTGTTTACAGTGATCCTCTTAAGCGCATACGAGGTAAATGTTTTAAAAGCATTATGACCAGAATACTACTGCAAAGCAGTCTCATTCACAAGCCTCTGCCTCAGCTTATCAATTGGCAATTACACACAGAAAAAAATCAGACCCCTCCCAATTAGAAAAGCACCGTCAAGAGCTTGCAAGTGAATCGCATCTGTGCTGCACAAACAAAAGGCACGAACAGAAAATCAAACAGGTATTTATATGCAAATGTCATAATTAGATTTGAAGAAACCACCATACATGGGAGGAAAAAGCATGAAGAAAAAAAAAAAACGATGAATGTATCCGCGTGGCAATAATTGAATTGTTGATGTAGAAGGGCAGAAAGGAGGGGGAGGAGGAGGAGGGTAGGCAGAGGCGAGTGAAAGAAAGAGCTGCAGGAAAGGGAACTGAAGAGATGTAAAGGTTGGAACAGGGTGGGAGCAAAAAGATGGAAGAAGCCTATGAGAGGGTCGAGCTCCACTGTGGAGTGTTGGTGGGCAGAAATATAAAAAAAGAGGAAGAGGAGCAGAGGAGGAACAGAAATTGATGAAAAGATTATTCTTTTTTTTCCCTAAGCTGTTACGAATGAGCTCATGTGTCGTTCACTTGAAATGTCGTTGAATGAAATAAATACAAATACTTAGTTCCTCACATTATTTTGAAGTGACCTGAAGACATTAAATGTCAAAGTGTAGGAGGAATCTGAACAGTCTGAAGTAGTAGCTGGAGAGGTTTGCTGTTTTGGCAGTTAGGAATTTCACACATTTGGGAAGGAATCAGATAAGGAAAATGACAAAACAAAAGATAGTGGGATGGAAAATAGGTACAGATAAGAAAAGAAGATAGAGAAGAAAGAAGGCGAAATGGAAAAGACAGAATTTGGGAATGAATAAGGGTGAAACAAGGACTGAATAAAGAAATAAGTGGAAGCTGGCGTCGACCTGTCACTGTGAACAAAGAGGGAAAGGGTTGTGAAAAGTCAATGAAATTAAACAGAAAATAAATGGAGGAGACAGAAAAGAAAAAAGAGATTGGAGGGTGAGGAGCGATGTGGTAGCACGAAGAGAAAGGACAAACGAGAAGGAAGAAGGAGGCTACACAAGTAAAGATCAGAGGTGGAGTAGGAAAACATCGACAGCAGTAAAGGTTAATATGATGCTTCCCACTTGTGGAGGTCTGAGGAGGGGCAAAAAGGTGAATAAAAGAGAATAACAATGATAAGGGGATAGGGTTAAAGAGGAAGAGTGGGAAACACTGTAAGTGAATGGAAGTGGAGAGACGGGCTGAGAGGCAGAGAGACGCAGATTAAATTTGAGTTGACAGGAGGCAGATGAAGGAAACATCAAGAGAAGGAGGGAGAGAGAGAGAGAGAGAAACAGGGGGACAACACATGGAAGATAGAGATGTGAGAGGACAGGGAGGTGATAAATGGAGAAGAGCGCTGCTTCTCAACCTGTGTGGAAGAGACAATTCATGGCCTTACAGGGAAACTCAACAACAGGCTTTTGCTGGAGATTATGAAATACGAGGAGGCTGCCTTCGCAAGGTTAAACCTCAGTGCCATCCATCTGTTTAAATGCTTAAATGAACTAATACAGATGTTGTTGCCACATATATATATATATAGATATAGATATATAGATTAAAAGATATATAGATATATATATATATATATGATACGGAGGCAGAGAGAGGAACAGCCGGCCAAAGAACAACACGCCGCTGCACGTCCACAAGTAGGTAACAGGTTCTCCGGACTCAACGGGGAATAGCACTAGCGTATCATAACAAAATATTGGTGAAATTAACGAGTTTTGCGCAAGATAATGCGTTATTTAGAGGCTGCGTCTCGGTGCCCCAGTCACTCCCACTACGTGGATATACGCGGATCTAAATATCGTCCGAACGACTCCAAAGTTATATGGGCGAGTAAACGATTTGGTTGTTTGGTTCATGGTTCAGTCCGCATTAACGGGGCAAACCACAGTAGATTTGTTTGTTTGGGTCGTGATTCATAAAAGGACTAGGCTAAATTATTGAAAGATTAGTTGTTGTTAGTCACTGAATGATGAGAAAAACGGGGTTGTGCAGTGGCAGCGTGGAGGGGGGGGGGGGGTGTGTGTGACTCCAGGACGTTGGAATTCACTGTTAAGCCTTCTTGAGGTGTCGTGGGCCTAACTTAACGAAACATCGGTGAAGGGAGGTGCCCACTTGAAAACCCCAATGACATGCTGCATACTGCTGGTGACTAGGCCAGGTATCTGATGTCTTCATGTTGGTTGGTTGTGATATTTCTTTGTTTGGTTAGCTGCTGAGCAGGCCGTACAAGCCAACAGCATTTGGTTGGTTTATATTTCACAAGGTTTGAACTGTCTGCTGCTCTGTGGGCCTACAAGCCAGCAGCATTTACTTAGTTCATTTAGATTGTAGGTTTAATCATCATATCTCATGACCATAGGTTTGTTAGCGTTTCTCAGTTGGACAGGGCCTCTAAATGTGTTTTGCCTGGGATCTTGGCACAAGGGATTGTAACTAGAGATGCACCGGATCCAGGTTCCGGATCCGGATCCGGCCGGATAATGGCGTTTTTATGGGGTCCGGTTACTGCCGGATACCTAGCGTGGCAACCGGATCCGGACCCGGAAGAACGTGATTACGCGGTTAATGTTTAGAGAAGCCATCCACTACATTGTGTTAGCAGTCCTCGTCGGAAATGGAAGCAGGGAGCCGAAAAAGTGCTGTGTGGCAGTACTTTAAACTGGTAGAGGGAGATTCAAGTCATGCGATATGCACGCTTTGCTGTCAAAGTTTGTCTCGAGGTAAAAACGTTAAAGTGTACTCAACATCTCCGCTGTTTTACTGCATTATAATGTACAAGCTGATGATCGGAGTAGGATCCGGATCCGGTTCCGGATCCGGCAGGATCTTAAGCAGTGGATCCGGTATCCGGCAGGATCCTAAAAATCAGGATCCGGTGCATCTCTAATTGTAACATCTAATCCTGTGCATTAACGAATGCTATGCCAGGAATAAGGTCCAGGTTGTAAAAAACAGTAATTCCTCTTTAAAGGTGGACAAACCCTCCGTGTTGTCACTGTTGTCAAAATTCCAAGTGGATTTGAAGCTCAGTTGGGCGTTTCACGTTGTCGCCATCTTGGCAATACCTGAGTCTGGGGGAAACTGCAGAAGCTATAGAAACCAAAACAGGCTGCAAACTATTCCTAGCCTGGAAGCCAGTCTAAATTTCCTCGGCAACAATATTTTTGCAGTGGAAGGATGGTTTCGGGTCTCTCCATTGGGAACTGGTTATGTAATCTGCTGGGCCAATCAAACAATTTGGATCAGGTTTATGCAGTAATGGACAGAAGAGTAGCAGCAATGCATGCAGAGGTATTTTTTTCCCCCCTGTGATATTTGAAACATGCCGGGTAATTAAATCTAAATGGCTTGTTACCAGACTCATAATCTGATAAGAATCGAGTGTGGCTATACCATGCCAGTTTATTCCTGCAGAAAAGTTGGATATTTTACCATGGATGTTAAAGAGGACTGCCACAAGCCAATCACTATCTTTTACGGCAGCATGAAGAATGCATTCATCTTCAGTAATTTCCTATCAGTCTAGTACATTTTATATTTGTGTTGCACAAATATAAAATGGCATGCATGGAATTGTGGGCGGCACAGTGGCGAGGTGGTTAGCACTGATGCCTCACAGCGAGAAGGTCCCGGGTTTGAATCCATGGGCCGACTGGGGCCTTTCTGTGTGGAGTTTGCATGTTCGATGACAGCTGGGATAGGCTCCAGCAAACCCCGCGACCCTTAACAGGAACAAACGGTTACAGAAGATGAATGTATGGAATTGTTTTTATTTGTATGAAACTGGTGGATGGCCCTGTTCTTCTGCAGCACATGGAGCTAAAGCTTTCACATTATTGTCAACTTAAAAAAAATAATAATAAAAAACACATACTTTTAATATTTTCATACAATAGGTCAATAGGGGCTCAACATTATGGTTAGAGGCTTAAACTAAAACTAGTATTGTGCTGTTATTCATAACCTGGACTACCTATTAAATTGTAAAAGAGTTGTTACAAAATTTACCACAAAAGTGACATGGCAGTGTTGACAATTTCTGCTCTCAGATGATCCTGATTAGTAGCAGATAAACGGACCACAGGTCGTTGGTCTCTCCCTCTCCTGCACCAGATCATAATTAGATGGGCTTTGAGTTTATCCATTGAGACATGCAGCACCATCAAACCCTATCCAAACTAATTTCACACATGATTACATGCGTGCCCTAGGAACAATAGTGCGATGATAGCTTCCTGATGACTTACAGGGATTGTAGACTCAGACAGGAGATATTCAGGGATGGTACAATTTGGACTGAAGGCAACGCCCGCACAAAAGGAGTCAGCCTGTTGCATAAAAACAATGGAGAAAGTAGAATACCCTTTTTTATATATATATATTTTTTTAAATGTAAAAAGCATCTCCAACCAATTTGAAGCAAACAACAAATAAGGTGATATACGTCATATAATTTGCTCTCAAAGCACTGATGTATGAGTTTCAGGTCAGAATTAAAGAGGAAAAATGGTAAAGCTAAAAGAGCATTTGTCCTAATTATGCTATATAGTGCTGTGTGTAAAAACATATCTTTTTGTTTTTGCTGCAAAACTACTATTGTGGCTTCTCAATTTTGCATTATGCATCTTTTAAACACAGAAAGGTATTTACTGAGTATTTTGGTGTAAATGGAAACAGCTGTAGCTGAGTTTATTTAATTGTAATGGAATTAATGATGATTTGATCCTGGGCTAACGTACATCTTGTGCATGTTCGGAAAACGCTTCCTCGGAAAGATCATTTATTGATGTGCAGTGTTGCACAGATTCTATCAGCCTCACGGAAATCAGCTGCCATTCTCACAGCATTACATCAGTTTGCCTAGAATACATTGAGGCGTCACAGTGTTTGCTAAAAAAGTCTTTACCCAAATATTAAAAGTGACAAAATTCCTAAACAGAGACCCAGACACTTGAGAGACATTCGTCATTGTAAATATTTTTTATCCTGCAGGTGGCCGGTAGCTCAAACCTGTCAAAACCCCTGAAGCAGTCGTTGTACACTTACTGCATTTTCCACCTAGGCTTTCAATGACCTCCAACCTTATTCAAAACTCCACTTCATGTGATCATTATGACATCACTGCTACAGAAACCATCAACATTATACGGATACGCAATAAAACAGGACGTTGCATCGTAAGCCCTATTCGCACAGGACTAGTTTTACCTGGGGACCTCCAGTAATTTGTAAAAACAGCAGAGGTCATCTCGGATCTTGTGCGAATCTGCATCTCTGTGATTTGGGGGTGTGGTTTTACTTTTTCAAGGCTTTTATCTGCCTCTTGTCACTTAAGAATTATGGAGGATGTGCTATAAATCAAAGTTTGGACAGATGTTTGGGTGCAAAGACGAGATGTCGCGGACCCATTCACCCATTTCGACGGATGAAATCATTAAATCAAGCATGAATGTGTTTATTGGCAGAGGTGGGTCTGATTTAAAAACTGCCAGGTCGTTCGTAATTTCTTAACCAGGCTTCCAGGCCTCCTTACTTCTTGGTGTTTGAGTGGTTCAGTAGTAGCGATGGTTGACACCTGGACTGATGTGATTGCTAAACTATATCTGTAGATGTCTGACCAGTCTCTCTCTCTCTCTCTCTCTCTCTCTCTCTCCCTCTACCTCACTACCTCTCTACCTCTCTTCCTACTTTAGTTTGGCTTGGTTTGGTCTAACTTTGGTGTTCTTCGATTATAGTATTCACTCACTCAAACACACACTACGATCATGACTGGTCTCCAGATTTTGTCATGACAGTATAAATGGTGACCCCAACACTATGTATGATAATTAATGACAGAATATAGTAAAAACCTCTTTCCTAATAACACTCTCTCAACTTTTGATGAGTAGCATCATTTGGTAAAACTTCAAGTGTGAAATGAGTTTTTCCATTCATAGATATCATTACGTTTGAATACAACTTTTTAGGAAAAGTTCTGTTATATTTTAAAGGGGTCCTAGAATCAAAACCACATTTACGTTGTTCCTGTTGAATTTAGGCTCCGAGTGGTGTCTAAGGACCACACCAAAAACTTCACCGCCTTCTCCAGCCTGCTTTCGTATGCAAATTCAAAACTAGAAACGGCCGTGTTGAAATGGGCAAATCTGAACAGAGCTCCGATATTACGTAATAGGCGCCCAGCCCTTTTGGATACACCCTCTCTCATTTGCATGTTCCAGCCCACTGTAAGGGCGGAGGCGTTAGCTAGCTAGCCCCAGCGACAGCTAACCGCAGTTTCTGACAAGAGGGATACGGTATGTCGGACTATGCGTGTAATGTTCCAGGATGTTTGGGGCAGGTCAAGACTCTACACAGACTTCCCCAAGAACTCAACTGTCAGCGGGAATGGTTGATGTTCATTTACAACCGCGTTCCACAGAGCTTCAACCCGAGGTTGGTAGTTTGTTCTGCCCACTTCACCCCGGAGTGTTTCTCCAACCTCGGACAGTATCAAGCCGGCTGTGTCGCCGGGATAGCTCAGTGGGTAGAGCTGGCGACCCATGTGCCGAGGCTGAGTCCTTGTTGCAGCAGCCTAGGGTTCGAGTCCGACCTGTGGCTTTTTGCTGCGTGTTATCCCCTCTCTCTCTGCCCCCTTTCCTGTCTATCTTCAGCTATCTCTATAATAAAGGCAACAAAAAGCCCCCAAAAAATATATTAAAAAAAAAAAAAAAAAAAAGTATCAAGCCGGCTTTGGCTCTAGCTTCAGCCCGGTGGATTAGGCCGATCAGCTTTCAGGATATGTGGGCCAATCAGCCTTTGGGTAAACTGGCCAATCAGCACGCAGCTCATTTCATTATTCATGAACTTGCTGAGTGGGCGGGAAAAACAAACTGTTTCATTGCAGGGCTTATTTATGACCTTGTATTAGGCTCTCTAGCAGTGCTCCTGGGGCGTTTTCAGCCCCACAAATTTACATATGCCATTATTTAGGCTCAAAGATCAATTCCTAATGGTCAAAAAATGTGTTCTAGGACCCCTTTAATAGTTAACCAAAAGATAAAAGGGATTATTCTGAAAATAGTTTATACATAAATAGAAAAATATCTACAGATTAATTGAGTGATCAATATATCAAAGTTTATAATCAGTTTGTTGCAGCCCTACAACTTTCTACCTTTAGCTCCCCGATCCTCCATCACTGATTCTAAAATCCCCTGTGGTTCTCCGTTGGTGATGAGAGTCAAGTTCAGATCTAATTTGTATCACTTCAGTGAGGTCCTGCAGTAAATGATTAGGCTACAAATGCTTTCTGATTTGTTTGACTCATGACTTGGTAAATCAACTCCTGCTGCTTTAAATTAGGGGCATCCAGCCAAACAGGCCAATTTATCTCATGCAAGGCACTCAGCCTTACCTGGTGCCATCATGAATAAATGCATAAATAAATCATTTTGCTGCCATCAGACTCTGGTGAAGTTACTGTTTTGTTTTATTTTGTTAAGGAAACTTCCCAAAAATTGGAAATTGCAAACTGAAACCCAACTGACACAGATATAACAATTCTTTCCAAATGTCTTATTGCATTATATCTCTTACAACTGATAACTACAATTAATCACATTTCAAAAGCACAATATAATACAGTGTCCACTATGTTGAGAGAAAGTTGTAAAGGAACAAGCTAGAATGCAAGCAGTAAAAAGGATTAAACATGTGAATCCTTATAAAATGTTTCAAAATAAGCTGTTGGCAATTTCCCAGCTAGAGCTGAGAGGAAAACATGTGGAGTGGGAGGTGGAGAGTATAATGATGACAGATGAAGAAGGAAAGGTGAGATCAGAAGAGGCTTTAATGGCCCCAGATAGTATCCTGCTCCATAAAGGTCACAGGTTTGTTCCCATGCAGCCGCCAGGTCTTCATCAGCGGCCTTGATGAGGAGGGCAGAGCCCTTTTCCCTCTCGTGGTTGACAAAACGGTCGACTGTAATGTCCGCAGGAGTTGAAAAGGCTTTGTGATAATGCGCAACATTTGCCAGGAGACAGCAGTCAGCAATCACAAGGCCGGCACCCTAATGCTTCTGGCAGAGCTTTGAGCAAGGCTGGCTGGCTGGCGGCAGCAATGAATAAGCTGTCAAATAAGGAGATGTTGGCAGACCAAGGATACTCAGCGCTTCCACATCCCGCGCCCAGATTTATAGAAAAATCATTCATTATTTACAGGCTGCGGAGGGCCGTTGTTGTATGCATTACTGCACCAGTGCGTGGGAGGGAAGTGTTGCATGACTTAGAGTTATATGTGTACAGCCTTGGCCAAAAGTTTTGAGAATGACACAAGTACTGGTTTTCACAAAGTTTGCTGCTTCAGTGTTTTTTAATCTTTTTGTCATATGTTACTACTGAAGTATAATTGCAAGCATTTCATGTGTCAAAGGCTTTTATTGACAATTACATTAATTTTATGCAAAGAGTCATATTTGCAGTGTTGACCCTTCTTTTTCAAGACCTCTGCAATGCGCCATGGCATGCTGTCAATTAAGTTGCGGGCCACATCCTAACGGATGGCAGCCCATTCCTGCATAATCAATCCTCAGAGTTTGTCAGTTTGTGAGTTTTTGTTTGTCTACCCACCTCTTGAGGATTGACTTCAAGTTCTCAATGGGATTAAGGTCTGGGGAGTTTCCTGGCCATAGACCCAAAATTTGATGTTTTGTTCCCAGAGCCACTTAGTTGCCTCATGGCAAGTTGCTCCATCATGCTGGAAAAGACATTGTTCATCACCAAACTGTTCTTGGATGGTTGGGAGAAGTTGCTGTCGGAGGATGTTTTGGTACCATTCTTTATTCATGGCTGTGTTCTTGTGAGTGAGCCCACTCCCTTGGCTGAGAAGCAACCCCACACACGAATGATCTCAGGATGCTTTACCGCTAGCTTGACACAGGACTGATGGTAGTGTTCACCTTCTCCAGACAAGACTTTTTTTTCCACAGAAAGGGGATTCATCAGAGAAAATGACTTTACCCCAGTCCTCAGCAGACCCAGTCCCAGTACCTTTTGCAGAATATCAGTCTGTCCCTGATGTTTTTCCTGGACAGAAGTGGCTTCTTTGCTGGCCTTCTTGACACCAGGCCACTGGTGTCACTGTGTGTGCAGATGCACTCACACCTGCCTGCTGCCATTCCTGAGAAAGCTCTCCACTGGTGGTTCCGAGATCCCGCAGCTGAATCAAATGTAGGAGGCGGTCCTAGCGCTTCCTGGACTTTCTTGGGCGCCCTGAAACCTTCTTCACAACAATTGAACCTCTCTCCTTGAAGTTCTTGGTGATCTGATAAATGGTTGATTTAGATGTTGCCTTACTAGCAGCAATATCCTTGCCTGTGAAGCCCTTTTTGTGCAAAACAATGATGAATGCACGTGTTCCCTTGCAGGCAACCATGGTTAACAGAGTCAGAACAATGAATTCAAGCGCCACCCACTATTAAAGCTTCCAGTCTGTCATTCTAGCTCAGTCAGCATGACAGAGTGAGCTCCAGCCTTGTCCTCGTCAGCACTCTCCCTTGTGTTAACCAGAGAATCAAAGAGGGCACCTGATCACTCTTCATAACATTTTGCAGTATGCAAATTGACATCATAAAAAATGAGGCAGCAGACTTTGTGAAAATTAAAACTTTTGGCCACAGCTGTATATGCAGCTGCTTTCAGTGGCAGACACTGTGACAGAATGGCTGGTGAGGCTCTAATGAACATGTCATCCCAGGGTGTAGTCTCTATCTCTCTGTAATATCTTCAGATCTCAGTTCGTGACTCTCCTTTCAGGATAATGAGGGTAGCACTCAGCCTTATGTATGTATGCATGACGGAGTGTGTGTGAACCAGTGGGAGGAATGATCTCGGTGTATTTGTGCAGAGGTCTTCACAGGACCTCTCGGTGTCTACTAATTGAGCAGTTGAAAGTATAATCAGCTCTACATCCACAGGTCTTTGTGTGTCATTGTGTCTTGAAGTTGAAGAGATCCAAGTGAACTTCAGTTTTTAGTGTGTGGCGAGAAAATGGTGTCTTTTGAGTCAGGAGTGTGAACTGTGGAACGAAGGAAGGAGAACACATGTTGGGGCTCTTTTGGGCCACAGTTGTTCATTAACTGGCTGCACATCAAAAAATCTGCCACTGCTTCACACCATCTGTCTATTATGGTCTGTTCAGGTGTAAATTATCCTCAAGTTTGTTGATGGTATTCTACTTCTCTCCCTTTCAGATTTGTATTTTTCTTTTAATGAATATATGTGCGTTGGTTCTGTATGGTTGCTAGGACTGGGTGATTAATCAATATGATGCTTCACTGACTTTTAGTGAAATGTTAAAGTTTTGGTTAAAACAAGTACTCAAAATCAGTAACTAATGGGCGGTTTAGGCTTCTGCGTCAATCTGACAGTGTAGCTACGGCGACAGCGCAGAGCATACATAGACCCTAACACCATAGCCTCTTCCCAGAAATGTAACTGCATGCCGTGGCGACACAGCCCACAAGAGCTGTGATTGGTCTGCTTGGTAGTAGCATGTTTCCGCTTTAGTATTTCCGCCTACTTCTCCATCTCTGCAATTTTTAAATTGATTGTTTTGGATCAATAAAGATGGAACACATCTAGGAAAGGTTAACTGAGGAGATATGGACATACAAACATTTGCATGAGTCGTCTTCGGCGAAATTTCGGCGAAAGTTTCAGTAGCCATTGTTGAAAGTGAAGCAGGAAGTGCAAAGTGGAGCAGGAAGTAGAAACAAAACTGGCAAAAAAGACACAGCGCCGACTAGCGTTTGGGGGGCGTTGTTACTGAGTGAGCCAGACTGACGAGCGCACAAGTATAAATGGTTCGCACCGGCATGGACAATGTGCATAGGTTACAGCATCTATGTCCCACAGTACCTTAAATGAGCCTTAAAAGTGAACTTTAATACACCTAACTGATGAACAACAAATAGCTGCTAGGTTTAAATGAGAGACCCAAACTAGGAAAAATAATTAATGAGATAACAAGCTAAATCCAAAATGGTAACAACAAGATGAAACAAAGGCAAAGGCAACAGCACCAAGGCAAGAGAAAAACATGTCCCAGATGAGAAATGAGAAAACTGACGCAAGGTTAATGATGCTTTAAAATTGAACTTGTGAGCTTGTGGTTAGGGCGTGGGGAGCTGTGTACATAAAATGCTTGATGGTCATGTGGTAAGTTGTATGTCATGAGACCACTGCGGCTAGTAAGCTGTCTAGAAGCCACCAAGCCTAACAGTTGAACAGTTAGGGTAACAACCAGGTAACTTAACAGGAAATACATGAAAGGATGAGGCTGTTAGGAATATCAACATTTCTATATGATATAATTACAAAGAACTCTCTCTACAACTAAATTGGAATGTATCCATTTAACATCCAATGGCAGCATTTCTGAAAACATCAGCAAACATGGCCCTATCCATGAACACAGACCTTACAGAAAACCTCCAAAAAGGCTAACCATGTGGAATTTACTCATGAACCGGTAAACACACCCCAGTTTATAGGCAACTTTAATTCAGCAATGAGGCTGAAAGGATAATGAGGGGCGGGCAGTCACGCAATCAGGAAGACAGGACTGAAACTATACATAACACAAGTGGCTCTAACAAAATAAAGCAGAAAAAATAAATAAATAAATAAAACCACAACATCAACAACACAACAAATCTAAGCAAATTGATGATAATTGTGTCTTTTTAAAGCCCATAATTATATTATGAGGACTAATGTCTGCAGTTACGTGAAGTCCTAAAAATTCTACTGCAACTGGAATGTAATTATTTCAAACTAAAGTACTCCAACCCCATTTCTACACTTCAGTATATCTAGCAGGTGCTTTATGATGTAGACTCTTTAACACAGCCAAGGTCTGTAGTTTAATTTACTGTGCAGCTTGGGGAAGACTACCATTAACACTGCATGCACTCCCGATAAAAGCACCAAAGGAATGACATGTTAGGCAAAAGCAAATTATCCAGAAGTCACTTATGTCATTTAAAGATTAAAAGATGTCCTTTGCCGCTGAATTACTTGAGTGATCATCAACCCTTTCACAGGCAGATTCATCCAGTCTAGTGAACATACATTTATATATACAATGAAGAAAGCACCTGCCCTCGATCACGATCAGAATTTACAAACATTAAAAAGAAGTAAATGAGGTGATTCAGGCAAAGTCAGTCCTACAATATCTACTCACTGAACAAGGATTAGCCAAGATGTGTTAGTTAGAAGGTTGAACACATTCAGTTATTTTCTGACATGTACTGAACCTTCTCAAAGGAAGCTTTTTGAATGACACTCTCTTACCAGCTTCAGCCATCATCTTGACAAGGTCTTTAGCTTTTGTTCTGGGGTTGAGTCACACGTTTCGGACCAAAACACGTTCATCTGTGGGACATAGAACCCGTCTCCTTCCTGAGCGGTATGATGGCTGGACATTCCCATGGTGTCTATACTTTCTTATAATTGTTTGAACAGATGAACGTGGCACCTTCAGGCATCTGGAAATTGTACCCAAGGATGAACCAGTCTTGTGGAGCACCACAATTCTCTTTCTGATATCTTGGCTGATTTCTTTTGATCTTCCCATGATGTCAAACAAGGAAGCAGTGTGTTTGAGGTGTACCCTTAAAATACATCCACAGGTGTGCCTCAAATTAACTCAATTGTTGTCTGTTAACCTATCAGAAGCTTCCAAAGCCATGACATCATCATCAGGGCTTTCCTTCATTGTTTAAAGACATAGTAATATTTGTGTATGTAAACTTCTGACTTTGAAGAAAGTAATAAAACATTCTCTAAGAAATTATCTCCCTCATTATTGTGGCATTAGCAAATAGAAATAATTTTAGTAATCCTAACTGACCTAAAACAGGAGAGGTTTAGTCTGATTTAACTTCAGACAGTGACGAAAGAATGTTTATGTGTCTTTTAACACAGTGTATGTAAACATCTGGTTTCAACTGTATATTATAGGTCTGACTTTTCAAGTTTAGATGTGTTTGCTGGCATTTTCAGAAATGACGGAGGTGGATCGTGACTTAAAATACTGTAATCTAGAGGGTTTTCAATTTTCAACTGAACATGTGCAGTTTAGCTAAAGTGCCTTGACAAAGTTGCTCGGGAGAAGGCAAATACACCAACAGTCCCTGACTGCAGAGGACACATGTATTGATCGCTTTCCTCCCACTTTAGATTGTGGTCATCTGAATGCATCCTTAATCAAAATATTGTCATCATGTGTGGTCATAAGTTAACAGCAAACCTCATCCTAAAATGATGAGATGATCAGAGCTTTGAATAAATCGAAGCTGCTGGCGTAATGCTGATATCATCCCAATAAATCAGAGTTTGCATTAACATTTTCCGGTTGTAACTTTCCGGTTGAAAAGAGAGAGCGGAAAACTGAGCTGCAGAGGATTTAATTTCTCCTATACTGCTGATTACTGCTTTTGAAATCTAGACTTAATTGAGGTCGGATTTTGTCTGTTGTCACATCTCTGCAGCTCTTTTCTATGAGCTGACCTGCTCGTAGTTTGCAGAAGGTTTACCTTGAAATAGCTGCAGCATTTTCTAGGAGCTCAGGAACCGAGTCGCTCGATGCTTTCATTGTGCATCATTCATCTGAGAGCTGTTGCAGCCTTTGAAACAGACACATCTGACACATCCAGTACATTATTTTGCTTTCAGTTTACTTTCAGTTGCTCTGCAGCAGATGTATTGAACAAGCGAGAATAAATGGAGCGGCATTCATTGCCTGAAAAGAAATGCTCTCATTATTGAAAGTGTATCTGGCTTTTATTTATTTTTTTAACCAACATTTCAGAACACTTCCAAAAGACTTAAAAATCCGGTATTTGTTGAACCTCAAACTTTGGTTTCACCTTGTGTCCTTCAGTTTCCCACCCCTTATCATGAGGCTTTTCTGGCCAACAGAGATAAGAATAGATGAGGCGCTGTGTATGTGTAATTGTTTAGGGACAGGAGGGGGAAGAGAGAAGAGACAGAATGAGCTCGAGAGGTAAAGAAGTCACAGGTGTGATCATTTTGAAGGTTAACAGGCTCGATACTGAATCTATTTGTCACCTTGGTGTTTGCGGTGCCGTCATCAGCAGATGGGGATTTACAGAGGTGCAAACATCTCCCTTATTATAAATTAAGGAACACAGGTTTGCTTTTATAGCATCTTCACGCACAAGTCAGTGTTTCAAGTGTTGTCAATACTGTATATGTTTCACATGTTCACTATGTCACAAGTAAATTACACAAATTAGAGAAACCAGATCCAGAAAAAAATGCTGTTTTTTGAATTGCATAGCCACCACATACATAGATGTCTTACAGGCCCAATTCCATATTTAATCTAATATAATGTGTGCATATTTTGAGCGTCCTTTAGAGGTTTTTCCTCTTGACTTTGTTGTCAACTGTGATTTATTAGTTCAGATTCTATTACAGGTTGAAATAGTTGTCCTATGTGGGATTTTGTGCATTGGGAGTGAGGTTTCAATCACATTGTATAGCAAAAACAATGCAAGAGAATAAATAAGAAACAAAATGTAAATTCATTCAGACAGTTCACTGGTTGATAAAGATTTAATACAGCACAGTGACACTGCAACAACACCGAATGGCAGGAAGAGGAAACATGAGCAACAATTTTTGTGCAACTGTCAGTAATGTCAGCGGGATGTTTTACACCCAAGAGACAAAAGAGGAAAAATGTCCCACCGGTGAGCCCGGTGTTCTTATTCTTTGATTTTTTTTTTCCATAGCCCGCTCAGGGGGCCAAATGTCTGATAGGTGTCCTTATCCACCATCAAAATTTCAGTGTAGCCGGCAGGGCTAATCTTCCACATCTCAGTCACGGAGGATGACAGCGAGCGCCTCTCCTCACAGCTGTCCTTGGTGAATTAAACCCGATATGATCAAAAACCTGCAATGTGCAGCTGTGCTTTCATTCGAGTGGTTTTCACTTCTGTGCAGCAGTCTTACAGGGGGGGAAAAAAAAAGATACGCTTTTGAAGCACTCAAATTTTACACATAATAATAGTTTGAGGCTGAATGGGCTGATAGCAGTTAAAGGACACGGGATGTTGGTTGAAGGGAGGTAATGAAGGTTAGATTAAGGAATTTTAGAGAAGCTCAGTAGATATGTACTGTATACATGGACAATATTTCTGTTCCAATTTTAATATTCACATAGATGCTAATTAAAAGGATCCAATAAGATATGTATGTCTATTTAAATGCCCCAAAGACATAAATCAGAATGACATGAACAAAGTGGTTTTGCCCACTATGGAGCATTGAACAACCCGGAAGTATACCCGAAGAAGAAAACATTGTTTTACCTCAACTTTATTGACAAACCTGAATTAATTCAATCAAGGAAGATGCCCAAGATCTTTTCAAACACTTGTTTGTGCAACTATTGTTCAGATTATCAAGGGTTAAACCACCCTTCTCAGTTTGCTCTGATTGGTTACATGAAGCACATGTATTCTCACTGTTTGTGAAGTAAATATGTTTACATGCATATTAATATTATACTAATATCCAATGTTCTGACTTAATCTTAGGCTGCTGTGATTATGATCACTCCGTCTTTTTCTCTTCTGATCTGTTACTCCAGTCTTTTGACTTTCAAACCATCAAAGCATTTCTTTTTTCTCTTGAGTCACAGTCTGTGTCTCAGGGGGCACAACATTATTAAAACGTTATTAAAGCCAGTACCTCACTGTATTCCAACCATTGTCACCTCACAGGAGATACTTGTCGTTTCTCGTTTTCACCTCAGACACTGTTGTTTCACTCTCTTCAAATGAATAGCAATCTTCCGATTTTGCATTAGGGAAAACACTTCTTTCTTGAAATGATTTAACCACTTGCTTCAGGATACACCTGCTGTATGTATTTCCTTGCAGAGAGAAATGGGGCCACTGCAGTATGCTAATATCACTGGAATGCACCTGTCAATTTTAAAGTGATTCAGATTCATACGTACGCTAAGTGGTAAGAACAACATTGGCCGGCGCACACGCTTCATGAATCTCATTGTCTTTTTCAGGGTCAAATACTGAATATTTTGTGTGGATAAACACAGGTAGTGTCTGGATGCACATCCTATGACTTCCTGTGTCCACTCAGCTGAGAGCCGCCGCGGTTAAATTTGAAAAGTCAAACAGTTTGGGTTGTTTTTCTGAAGCTGAAACCTCATATGCTTTTCCATTACGCCACTTTGACCCTGTCTTCTATATGCACAGATCCATATTTATGCTCGTACGCTGTAACATTTCAACAGTGAAGTGCCATTGTAACTGAACTGTACTTCGCAGGGAATAATAAGTGTTTATGCTGCTCTTCAGTCTTTGAAATAATTGCAAGGTTCTTTTCCTGGTGTGAGACGACACACGTTATGTTCACCGTGAAGTTCTTTTCTCCCTCATCCACCATTCACAGCCTTGGCTAATAGCATCAGGGGAAATTACCCTCAACCACTCTTTTCCAAGAATGTAACAAAAGAAAATAAAAATCTCTCCCAAGCAATTTATTATTTTATATCTGTTGGAATGCTGGTGTGCTAAGGAAAGAACAGAGTAAGTCAGTCAGGTGGAGATATACAATCGGAAATTGCACTTCGGTGAATTACCTGGAAATTGTTAGGTATTCTTTGTACACTGAAGGCTTTTCTGCCGTGTTTGGATCAACGCAAGTTATTGTGTAACTATATGTCAGAAGGATTCCATACAAAGAATTGAACTTTGAACTGTCAATGAACACATGTTCGGGGAACGTTATTTTCCATTATATAAATACAATAAAGGTAGAAAATAAGAGATGTTGAGACTTTTATACTTCAAAATTATTCTTTCTTTCAAAAGTGTAGTGTTATGTCTTCACAATGTTTCCGTGGGTCATTTTGGAAAGCAGTGAATAATTCTGCGAAAGGAGATTCTGGAAGTTAAGGAATTGTGAAAATGTCCGTCATTAATATGTGCATGAATATGTATGAATAGAGATGGTTGCGCTAGAAAGGACACATTTATATTTCTTTAACTTTCATATAATAATGGCAAGTAGGACAAGCCAGCCTGACTCCCCCTGCTCACATCATTTTTGTGGCCAAGAGTTGGTCTGGAGTCTCGCCGTTGGGAACTGATCATGCCCTAACTACCTTGAGTATGACTTTCTAAACTGTCTCTGATATTGAATAAAATTTTGCAGCAAAAGTATCTATCTATCTATGAATATGGGGAAACAGAATGGACATATCACAGTTCTTTTGTTGTAACCTGTGTGCAAACAGTGTATCCAATTGGTATGGCGTATGGATTAAAGCATGTGGTTTGCCAGTGATCCTCGGTGTTAGTTGTCCATGTAGTCCGTGTTGATGGGTGTGTTGTGTGCTTACATCCACTTGTGTGCTCATCAGTGATACTCCCGTCTCCTTTTCTCTGGATTGAATTGGGATTGGCCAGATGAAGTGGGCTTTTGATTGTATGTAGGAAAACCATGTGTGTGTATGTGCGAGTGTGCGTGCGCATGCATGCATTACTCTAACTGTCCATTATTAGCGGGAGCCTGTGGGACTTCAGTGAATGGGATTAATGAGAGTGAACTGAGGGAGTCTTTGAATAGACATTTAAGAGAAAAGAAAAACTAAACAACAACATCCGAATGCTTTACAGCCAGTTAGACCACTTCAAAATCAGAATTAAATGGAGAAATTAAAAGAACATCAATATCTGTCGCTGCCTTTTTAGGAGTAATTCAAGCATCATCGTCATGGTGTGATTAAAGCGTTTAGTGGGTATACTGTGCTGAAGCTGACTTTGATATAATATTGATGAGGTTTTTATGATAATATAAAAAGTTAATTAAGGTAAAAAAAATAGTAAAACTAGATATTGGTTTCATGTTGAAATGTGCTCAGTACTCAGGAGTAAATAGCTTGCCAAAAATCTCATGCCAGTTTTCAGTCAATACCACTCACTCTCTTGAGCTCTTATCTGAAGATGACAAAAATATTTTCTGCTCATTTTTTTTTTTATTTTAGCTCTTCACTGCTGCTAACAGCTCAGTGTCCTGATTGTTATATATTTTTTGCACCTATTTTGAGGTGCCAGAGGGAGAGCAGTTTGGTCAAAGTAAGACTCCTCTGAGGATTTTGAATACAGTAAATCTCGTAGCCTTCATGTCATGCAATCTATTCTCAAATCTCTTGGTAAACTGTCACTCAAGGGCAGACATCGATCTGGTCTAAGCTGTCTGAAATCATCCACAAAACATTAAAGACCAGCAGTTATGTGCAAAGCTACCATTTGGCTCTGAAAACCTGATTAAAAGTTGGTTGTTGGATGCCTGTTGGTTGCCCACCATGCATGTCCTCTGTGGCTCTCAAGGAGTTTTGTCAAACTTCAGAGCTTGTCTTCTTGGGGACCTTAGATAATGGGGAACAAAAGCCAATGTAACTAATTTGACTTTTAACTTTGAAAACCCCTGTGCTGATAATATTGCTGAGGACCGAATGTAGTGCAAACTCACTCTTGAAAAAGCTGAAACAGCCGTTCTCATATTTTGGCTAAAAGATGTGTCTTGTTATTAACCCTAACCCAATGGTATGTCTATGTTACCAGCATGTCTCTGTCTTCAGGTGATGTTGGCAGTGTGTTCACAGCACCTTTGGATCCATGGACCCCTAAGAAGATTAGTTGAATACGATTCCATAACCTAATAGGGATAAGCACAGTCAACCTGTTTCTAACAGACATGGCGTAAATTGGTACTAGATTGCTTGAGAAAGAAATATGGCATTATCAGCAGAAAGCAGCTCACTGATTGCTGCTCAATCGACCTTTTCCAGGTTGTAGCCTGTGCAATATCGTTACAGTATGTCCTGCACTGGAGTTACATACTATGGACACAGAGATTGTCATGCATTTTCCAGGCAAAGACATTCAAGGAACAGATGCTACTGAAATGCTCTATAGTAAGGTCTGATTAGAATAATACTGAACAAATTACTGGTTAGAAGCTGTAAGTTAGCTCGTAGCTGTGGATTACCAACAGTGTTCTCAAGGAACTGTATGTTTAACCGCACAGACCTTATGATCTACTTTATTTCCAACACTGTTTATTTGTTCAAGAAACACATGCTTATCAATATAATATCAATTAAATGTATGAATGTACACCGATCAGCCACAACATGGCAGGTGAAGTTAATAACATTGACCATCTTGTGACAATCCAATGTTCTGCTCGGAAACTTTTGGTCCTGGCGTTCATGTTGATGTTACTTAGACATGTAGCACCCATCTAGACCAGACCAGGCACCCCCACCCCATAGCAATGACACTCCTTGATGGCAGCAGCCATCCCCAGCAGGATGCAGCCTGACACAAGCACACACACAAAAAACGTTTTAGGAACAACTAAAAAAAACATGAAGAACAGTTCAAGGTATTGACCTGGCCACCAAATTCACTAGATCCCAAACTGATCAAGTATCTGTGGGATGATCCACAGAGGCCCCTAACCTCAACACATAGGACCTAAAGCTCCCAACTAACAACAATCTGTTGCCAGACACCACAGGACACCCTCAGAAGGCCCATGTCCATTCTCTGATGAGTCACAACTGTTTTGGAGGCACAATGGAGACCTACACAATATTAGGAAGGTGGTCATAATGTTATGACTGATTGGTGTATGTATACGGGAAAGATGAGACCAGTAGTTTCTGTCTTTGAACACACAGTTATAACACATGTCAGTGTGCAAAGTGCAGACAAAACTACTCATTATATGCATAACATCCTCTGCTTTTGGCATCAGAGTATACTGATTTTGGCTGCCAGAAATCAAAGGGCAGCTCTGAAGGCATTCATGGCAGAACTCCTACAGAGTTTATGCTTGAAGGAAGACTGTAATCCTCAGAATGCGTATCAAAATCCCGGATCTTCTGTTTGACATCAGCAGACGTGTTTCAATAATCCCTCGTGCTGCACACTTGAATCCCCTCCCAGCTAGGGAGAGATAATTGTACATCATTTGGATTGCTTTCAGAGACTCCCAAAGACCTTTAAGAATAGGGCTGATGATGTCACCCTAGGAGTAGTGTTAAAATACCATCAGTTCCTCCAGAGGCAGCTGGTGAACTGCATTGCGTGATTGTCATCGAGAAATGCTCTCCTTCAAGAGCTCTGTCCTCCAAGCACGCACAGGAACATGAAGGTGCTTATAGTGGCTCAAGATACAGACAAACCGGTCTTTATGAAAGCATGTTATTAAAGCACAGAAGGACAGAGTGGACGGGAGATAAAATAGGGAGGAAAGGATTTGCTATTAAAGCGATGTTTGATTTGGGTGAATTGAATGGTTCTGTTTGACCTGGAGCTTTTCAAACCTTTTTGTATGTGTACATTTTGAAATGAAGGACTGAAATCATCCACTGGCATCATAATTAGTTCAATAATGGGGTTTATTTCAGTGCAAAGCACAATTTGCCAGTGTAGGTCACATTCTGCACCGCTGGCTTTGATTTTTTTTATTTTTTAAATGGATTTTAATAAAATGGCTTATTTTGTCATTCCAAACATTTACAGCTGGGTGCTCTATACGTCGCCATCATCCATTCTCAAGCTATGAAGCTGAAAGGACTGTGGGCACTCGAACTCATCTTTGCATTACTCTGAGTGCGGGATCAGGTCTCATTCACACGGTCCGCTTTTATGCTGCAAGTTACGGCTGTATATTAAAAAGAGATCAACAGGATCTCAGAGCAACAAAAGCTCAGGTGTTATTCATGTTGTATAGCAGGAAAAGGCCTACAATGTGCAATAGGAGTTTTACTTTTAAGTACAAGCTACTCCAATGCAAAATGGAGCTCTGAAAGAGATGCACATTGTTTTGGTGTTTAAGTGATACTTTCCCATTCACAGTGATTTACTCTGGCCATTTGTTCGCAGATCGCCATTCATATTGTCGGCAAAGACACGCAGAACCCCAGAGTAGATGACATAAACAATGTCCTTGACCCTGGAAACATTTGTTGCAGTGACGGAACAAACAGAGGCTTCAGGGGCGATGTCTGTCTTTGTCACACAGGCACACAACCAGATGGATTGTCCCCGTAAAGATGTCACAAAGAGAACATTTCCGAGTTTGTGTTGCGTATTTTTCCTTGCCGACGAGCCGCGTTGGAAGACAACAGCCCTAATCCTCACCCAGCTCTATTCAGACCTTTTTTACTATACACTGTTTACCTGATTGTTGTCTCAGATTCAAGACGATTTCTTTGTTGGCAGAGGACTCAGGAGCGAGGCTTGCCAGCTGTTGGTAATATTACTATATAAGACGTCTCTTGAATTTAACACTTATTTAAATAGTTAAGGAGCATTGTGTATTTTGTGGTTCGTTGCACTCAGATGTGACCTGGATGCAGGTTTTGTGCACTTACTGTAAAATACAGAGAGACTTTTTGCTCCCCTCAGAATCTTCAATATTTCTGTATAAAACATAGCAGATTTTTACACAAGTCCTGGAAGTAGACGAAGAGAAGCAGCCAAACAAATGAAACCGAAGTATTATATTTGTATGTATGTTCAGGAAAATGCCTCTCAAGGCACTCTACCAGCACCGGAGTATTTGGTGGGGAGCCGAAGGTTGCTGGTTCGAAGCCAGGCTGGGACCCTGCTGGAGAATCATTGCAAAAGCTGAGAGGATGCTTATTATATATTGTTCATTCATTCATCTTCTGTAACCGCATGTCCTGTGAAGAGTTGCAGGGGGAGCCTATCCCAGCTGTCATCAGGCGAGAGGCGGGGTACACCCTGGACAGGCCACCAGTCTATTGCAGGGCTAACACAGAGAGACAGACAACCATTCCCACTCACACGCACACCTACGGTCAATTTAGAATCACCAAAGAACCTAACGAGCATGCCTTTGGACGGTGGGAGGAAGCCAGAGTACCTGGAGAGAACCCATAATCAGAGTATAGCATTAAGTCAGTTACATTTCTGGGATATTCATCTGGTCAGTAGCAGAGGGGGTTGTTAATCAGTTTCAGCTGTTTTGCTGTTAATGAAATCAACAACAGGTGCACTAGCGGGGCAACAATTAGATTAGGTCCCAAACAGGAATGGTTTTACAGGTGGAGGCCTTTTAACGGCAGCTGTGTTGCTTTGTAGACATCTTGGCTGTTGTGTTCAAGAAACACCTATTTGATAGAGCTGTAATACACGTACAGGCGCCTACTCTAGAGCATGAGCTCATAGAGTCAAGAATATGTCCACACACAAACACAAAACAAATTTGTGCGCGCATGTGACAGCTCATCCATGCCGACGCAGTGCAGACCGGCAGCGCGTGAATAATTCAAACGATTATTAATATTTGAAACTGAACAGCTCGTCGGATTAAAGAGTCATCAGATAGACTGCTTTCATCCTCTTTCCTCCGCTTGCCGTCAATGGAGAGGAGAAGTGTATTGAAAAATGAAGAGAAAGAAAAGTCTATCAGAAATACACAAAGGAAAGATGAGAAAGGGAAGATGAGTGTGATCAAGAAAGATGGAGACAAACTTTGAAGCTCTGAAAGAAGTTGATATAACTGAAGTATAAAGCACAGCATCATCTGCAAAAAATTTCACACGATAAGTGTTATGTCGTATGTTGCTGTTCCTATTGTCATGGTTCTGTTTTTTTGATTCCTGTGTTCATGTTTTGAGTTTGGTCCATGTTTCGTGCTTTTTCAGTTTCTTGTTTTATTTTGTTAAGCTCTTGGTTTCCTGTCTTGTGTCCCTTCCCACCTGTGTAATTGTCTGCCCCGCCCTGATTGTTTTCACCTGTGTCTCCTCTGCCCTTGTGTGTATATATAGTCCTGCTTTTCCCTTTGTCCTCTGTTGCGTCATACTGTTTTCCTCCATTTCCCTGTATTTCCTGTGTTTCCTGTGTTTCCTGGAATGTTGCAATCAGTAGCGTCCTCATGGACTAAAACAAGTTTGTATTTGACATTTGCAGCTAAGGGGCGGCTGTGGCTCAGTAGGTAGAGCGGGTTGTCCACGAACCAGAGGGTTAGCGGTTCGATCCCCGGAATGTGCCACATGCCGAAGTGTCCTTGAGTAAGACACTGAACCCCCAGTTGCTCCCAGTGCGTGGCACTGGTGTGTGAATCTGTGAGCGAATGGGTAGATGTGTCTGTGACTGTAAAGCGCTTTGAGTACCAATAGGTAGAAAAGCGCTATATAAAAGCAAGTCCATTTACCATTTTTGAAGGTTTTGATTTTTGTTTTTGGTTCACCAGCCATCTCAGCAGTGCTTTGTGTTTCCTTTTGTTGAATTAAATTCATTTATTTTTTTTTTGCCTACTCCTGCCTCATTATATAGTGTCCAGCATTTGGGTCCTACCTCTCCCTAAAAAAATCCATAAAACAAAGTATGATACGGGTGTGTATCATACTTTGTTTTATTAGAAATGTTATATTGTTAAGCACTTAACTTGCTATATGAAAATTCTACACAGTCTCTAATGCAGACATATTTCAATATTCAAAACCAAAACTTGAGCTGTTCTTTGATTAAAAATCTTCTGGTAAATTAGTATATTTATATATAGATAATGTCGGACCTTTTTTTTTTTTTTTTAGCCAATGCCTTGCATTACACTTCCTACTTTTAACCTGAAATTGTTTTATAAATCACAACAATCTTTTTTCTTGCATGTCTGTCATTTTATTCATTTTTTCATTTAATCTGCGTTTTGCTTATAATTGGATGTTTTAGCAGGTTGGAGAATTGTGAATGAACAATTCTCCAACCTGTCTATATTCCTCTTATATTCTCAAACTGTCATGTAACATCATCAGCTATATCTTGTATTTGTATCATCATCAGATTCTACATGTACGCTTTAGTCAGATGTATGTATCTATGACAGATGTGTTTATCTCGTTTCTCCTGCTGTTCTCTTCTCTCTTTTCTGTCTCTACCTGACTGGTATGAGCTGGGTTCTGCTCAAGGTTTCTTCCTGTTAACAGGGAGTTCTTCCTTGCCACCGTCGCCTTCAGGCTTGCTCTGGGGTTTCAGACCGGCTGTTGTAAAGCGTCTTGAGACAATTTGTTTTTTTTTATTGACTCTATATAAATAAAATTGAATTGAACTGAATTATTTTATTTTAAATAAGATGGACTGGTTGTGCACCGGTGGATGCACTGTTAATTCTTGACCTTGACGTCCTCCGATATACACCATGTAACAACAAATACAACTAATCCCATTATCTGCTGCAAATGCATTTCCTGGAAGGATCAGAGGTGTGATTTAGTAATTGCATCTATCAATTATAGGATCATAGTCCCATGCAAATAAAGGTGAAAGGTGAAGAGGACGAACTGAGTTGAAAAGCAGGAGAGAAAACTGCAATCAAATGTGTG
The DNA here is from genome assembly GCF_963514085.1 of Chelon labrosus. Lineage (NCBI taxonomy): Eukaryota > Metazoa > Chordata > Actinopteri > Mugiliformes > Mugilidae > Chelon > Chelon labrosus. The sequence goes on along the minus strand of NC_140360.1, from coordinate 24,433,119 downwards.
AAAGACAACACAAACACAATGAGCTGTGTCTGTGAGGAAAGAGAGCTGCAGAAATACAAAAACAAAGAACTCAATTATTCTGGAATGCATAATCTGACTCAATATGAAATATTAATGCAATTATTTGAGCAGAAAGATGGTTGCTCATGCTCAATGTTGTTGTCTTAAAAACGGGGGAAAAAATGACAGTGACAGAAAGAATACAGGATTGGAGGGTGTGTAAGGGTTATGCTGCTGAGAAAAACAGTGATTCTGGCAAAACACAAGAGCTGCAGGATAATCCAATTTACATCAGTTATGATGGAAACAGTATTATTGTGATGAGTATTTCCCTTTTGGTTCAGTTTGTTTAGCTGGATGACGTTAGCTGTCTCAGGTTGCGCGATAGAGGAACAAACTCTGCTACTTTGCCTGAAAATGGGACCGCTGATCTCCACTTGCTATTGGCTCAAAATTGAATTTTCACAGAAGTGCAGGAAATGAGCCAAAACAATGCAGACGTGAGAGTGAAGGGCCAGTTACACGACATGCTGCAGCTGTTGCTTTGAAAAATGTGCAAATGAAGTGCAGGCTATGAGTCATGTCAGTGTTTTTGAAAAAAATAGTCAATGGAGTAAGAGGTATCCCAAAAAAATTGTTTGTTTTTTCCAGTGGGGAAAACATCATGTGTCCATGACTATGGGTACCAACAGAAATTGTAAAAAGGTTTTGATTATTATGACAAACTTTGAGTGGCATCTACACGACACCATAGTCAGGCATAGAAGCTCTTTCAGTGACAGGCTGCTGTCTCTGTCCTGCTCCAGGGACAGGTTGAGGAGGTTGTTTGTCCCTCAGGCCATAAGACTATACAACACATCTATCTATCTATCTATCTATCTATCTATCTATCTACCAAGGTTGAATCAAGGTTAAATGTTCCATAGTAGTTCTTTCTTGTACTTCACAGAACAGTCGAAGGTGTCGCTTTTATAGTCCAGACCAGTCTTTGAGTTGCTAATGTTATGATTATGATAGCAATCACACTTCAGTGGCTAAAGCAAGTGAAATGTGTTGACTGTGAACAGTTTGCTGGTACATTCAATAAATATTTAATCATTGTGCTCGTTAATATTGTGCAGCTTAGTTTGAGATAAATAAAACAGGAGACGGGAGCTGTCAGCTCTGCATCCTTCGAAATAACAGCATGTTCATAATGGACATGTCCAACCAGTGTTCATGTTCAAAGCTGTGGAGGTTGTCTGGCTTTAACTAAGGAAATGGGCCAATTCAGAAGTTAATGTTTGCTTTTTTTACTTTTTTTTTTTTTTTTTCAAAAGTGCACACGGTCTTCACTTTAATTGAATGTTTTACCTGACTAACCTTTACCATAGTCTGGCTGTTTTGGATAATCTTACAATATGAACTTGGTGTCTGCAAGTTGTTTAGCTTGGTCTGCAGTATTAGTTTGCAGATGGGATTCAGTTCAGAGGATAATGCCGACTTTAGTGTTTATGTGAGGACGCTGAAGAAGACAGAAGTAGTCAAAAGAAAATTAGAGAGAGAGCTGAAGCATTAGCTGGCAGGAGGGTAAAATCTGCGAGAGAGGCATAAGGTGGTAAAGCCTGTTTAATGGATGGTTAAATATTTCATGCTTATTTTGGAGATTCCTTAAGAGCAGACAGACAGTGAATGCTAACAGGACTTAGAGAGCAGTGTCAGCTGCATCTTAGTGGAATGTAATGGAGTTTAATAGTGATGGAGTGAACAAGTAGATCACTCCATCAAGTAGATCAAATAATTACTTACTTTATATATAAAAATATGTTAAATATTAATGTACTGTATGTTGTATTAGGTCTCAATAATCTTTAATCTTTAACTTTTTTTTACAGTCAAAACTACTGAACATTCACTTAGTTGAGAGATGTTCTTTTACCAAAACAAAGCATCTGGGCTTTCTCAGTTGTATTATACTAAAGAATTACCTGATGAAGTGGATAATAGAAAGATTAATAGAGTCTCCTGATCAGTCGCTCATTCTCATTTGATATTTGTGTCTGCTGACTGATGACATGACTCGTGTGTTGCCTGAGGGAAACATAAATTTTTGCATTTTATTTTTGATTTATTTATTTGTAAGGGACACAAACCTTGACCGCTTCAAAACACCGTCCAGTGCACTGAGCACAAAGCCCATTTCCAACACCAGCCCCTAGCGCATATGTCTTTTGGTTATCTGAAGCTAGCTTAACTTTAACTCCCCAACAAATTCCCTTTGTAAACAATAAATAGCATGTCAAAGTAGTGTTCCCACCCAGGATCTCACTCAAACTTAATTTCCCAATTTGGATTTACCATTGCATTGACTGTAAATACTCCATACTCCTGCTGATGGTACTCCACATCGGAACATGCAACAGTTATTGTTTTGTTGTCTAGATTTACTCAGTTGTAAGGTTTGTGTTTTCATTCCTGGCTAAAGTTCTTGGTGTGTGCTTTATTCAGCATATGTGTGTCCCAACTACCTGCACAGGCTCCAAATGACTGATATTGTCATTTGTAGATGTATCCCGAGGTTTTAAATAATACAATTACTGTGCAATTTAATGTCATTTTAGTCTTACTTTATGTTTAATTCAAAATAATTACATTTCTTCAGATAAAACTTAAATAACCATGTTGTCATTTGGAAAGATTACATGTGGATACACTGTGGTCTAAAATGCCAATAACTGATTCAACATTTTCTAGGAATTCATAAGTACGTGAGCTTCAGTATCCAAACATCCTCTTCTGTTTCCTGCCACCAAGATGTCGACACAGTATATTGATTTGTGTCCTGACCGGTCCTTGGAAACATTTTTATCGCCCTGTACGTGAATCACTTATTTGTCTTCTTTGTGATTTGAGCCCATCTTTCCCTGCTGTCTTTGCTCCTTTCAGTCCTAATGAAAAATAAACAAGGTGGTGATGAAACTGCTCGCACGTCATTTCAAATATGGATCCTTGACCCAAGTTTCCCTCTTTGAAATTAGAACAAAAGGGGTTAAATTGCTCCATGCGTATGTAACAGGGCACAGTGATGTGTTTCTGATTGCTTCTCTTAGCTCTGGGTTCGGTCCTTCACTTCTTTAGTCCAAGCCTCCCTTTTTTTTCTCCATTCACTGATACTGCCGCTGCCGCCAGGAGCTTTGGACTCATAATTGTAAGAATGCAATTATACTTTGAAAGACATAGAGAATGAAAGACTGAAAGGGACAAAAAGAAACGAGATAGGGAACACGGCTGAATAGTGGAGCAGGGTTTCAATAGTCGGAGAACAGGAGAGAGACAGATTTTGAGCGAGAGAGACAGAATGCCAGGAGACAAGAGAGACCCAGAGAGATGTACGGAGAGAGAAGACAAGATGTTCTGCGGAGTGAAAGACAGAGATAGGAGGCTTGGCTGGGCCCCCCGATGAATAAAGGGGAGGCTAGATGAACGACCGTGAAATATTCTCTCTGAAGACGCTCGGCTTGCCTTCGTGTTTTCAGTATACAGAGGGAAAAAGGGAGGAATGCTGGAAAGAGGAAGGAGGAGCTGGAGATATGAAGCAAGATCCAGATTAGATATACAGTGAATAAAAAATAGAGGTTGGAAAAGGATGGAGGAGATGAAGAGAGGGGAAACAATGGGGTGAGAGATGGACAGAGGGACTGAAGGGAGCTGAACAGGAGGTAAAGGATTTACGGTGGAGGGACAGGAGGAGGGATTAGACAAGGAAAGAAATGAGAGAACCACGGTATCCCCTTCCTCGTGCTGAGAAGTATGGCAAGACATTTTAACATTTTTCTGTCTGTGTTTGACTGGCTTGAATTAGCATTACAAACATCATTTTTAATAAGTTGTAATTACACGGTAACAAGTCAGAGTTTTTTTTAAAAAAGATATCTTGCATGTCACACATGCCCAAAGACAACTGCAGATATCTGTAATTCAGTTCTGACTTTTCCTTATTACTCTTACAGTTATCTCAAACATAATTATGCATAGTCTGAAATTTTATGCATAGTCTGAAATTTTATGCACGACGTCGCTCATGCAAGGCTTCCTAATGGATATTGGCCCAGCGAAGGATTTGACCAACGTTTGCAGAGACGGCTGCTGTTGTGGATAATTGGGAAAGGCAATGAAACAGAAAAGAGCTCACTAATAAATTTATAGCTAGTCAGATAGATGGGGAGAGATTGTCCCCAGTTGTACTTGGAGAAGAGTGACGGCAAAATCGTTATATTGCTGCGGAAAGTAAATTATAGATAGGTCCACGACTCAGGGGCTTGGTCAGCTTTAGTGACCAGCTAAGACTCTGGAACCATTAGGAGGGCACTTCAGGAGAATACCAGGCAACTATTGTGCGCATAGGAATTGAGTAAACTGGAAATGTAGGAAGGAGCCTGACTATTCAAGGCTTAAAAATAAATCCTCACTTAATTCTCCTGTTGTACTCAAACTACAACGTTAAAACCTGATCCAAAGCTCTGCCAAGGAAGTAGTTAAGGACTAATACAAGGTTTCTGTGATTACCTTTTGACTCGGCTGATGTCTCTAATTTGATTTAACTCAAACCACTATTCAGTTTCAAGATATATTTTAATTCCAGTCAATTATGCACTGATCAGGCATAACATTATGACTGACAGGAAAAGTAAATAACATCTTCTGACAATACAGTGTTCTGCTGGGAAACCTTTGGACCTGACATTCATGTGGATGTTACATAGACATGAACTACCCACCTAGACCAGACCAGACACCCCCACCCCATAGCAATGACACTCCTTGATGGCAGCAGACATCCCCAGCAGGATGCAGCCTGACACACACACATAAACGGTATAGGAACTAAAAAGAAAAAACCCTGAAGAACAGCACAAGGTGTTGACCTGGCCTCCAAATTCACTCAATCCCAAACTGATCAAGTATCTGTGGGATGATCCACAGAGGCCCCTCCCCTCAACCCATAGGACCCAAAGGCCCCCACTAACAACATCTCACTAGTCCAAACTTAATTTCTTAATTATATCTTGAGGGAACGAGATAACTTGATAGATATTTTCAACTGAATTGTGTTTCAACTGCATACTATGACTTGGACAACAAAGGAATAGAACGCTAAAAGTGACTGAAAACAAACTTGTAGAGAGGCATTCAGAGTGAAATCACCTGAAAGCACTTACAGTTTAATGTAGGTTAAGATATGTACAAAATTATATTTTGCTGAAAAATAATCGTGATATGTCGTCAACAATTGAACGTCCAAAAATAACTCATTTCCTTTTGTCTCTTTTCGCCCCCTCCTACGTGTTCTTGAATATTCACTGTCTCTCTTTTGTTTTGATCATTAAGGCTCAAATTTAACTCTGGGCACAAAGTATTCTAAAAGTCTTGTGTTAAAAAAACTCAGCTTCCTGGAACCTGCAGACACAGAAGAGACAAAGGCAAGAGGCATTAGAGGAATCAGAAAGAGAGCTGAGGGCATGCGGACAGAAGTGAAGAGGAAGATACATGGGCCCGATGCAGAGAAGAGAAAGTCATAGGGAGGTAATGAAAGGCATGAGAAGATAAAAGACTGAAAGCCACAGATGTTGAGATGCAAGGGAATAGATAAGCGAGAGACCTAAAAGGAGAGAAGGGTGTTGAGTGCGGTGAACATAATCTAAAAACGGAGATGAAGGGGGAAAATGAGAGGACGCGGAGAGGAGAGAGGAGGCAGAGGAGGAAAAGGAGAGGAAGGGTGTCGAGGAAAAAAGAGAGAGAGCCACAAGGCGAACTGAAAGAAGGGCAGTGGGGAGAGAGAGAGGTAGAGAGGGGTGAGGTGGAAACATTTGCCTGCAATGCGTTTTTGTTAAGCTTTATTCAAGGCAGCCGAAGCAGGTTGTTCTAAAGTCAAAGAGGCACACATCAGTGATGAGTATTCATCATCATATTTAAGAGTTTCACTCTAGTTGCTATGGGTATGTTTGGTCTTCAGGAGATTAAATGTGATGTGTCAGTGTTTTGATCTACGACTGACAATAGCACATACCAGGGTTAGACATGGAAACACTTTATCTGTGCGAGTGTGTGGCCCCACAACTTCAAAGTAGAAAAGTGCTGGCCAAAGTTGAGAGGGACTAGCGAGATGAAACACGCCCCGGAGCTGTCCCTCCAGTCCACCAAGAAAGCACTGAGAAGTGAACCTGACAGAAACAAAGCAGAAGCACAGTCACGAAGTAGTGACTCCAACCGCAGGGTCACGTCAGGCAGCTGCTGAGCCCATGCTGGGCCGTAACCACCGCAGGGGGAAAGGCAGATCAAGACAAAAGGCACAAATGCTCAGCAGAGTGGATATTTACCATCACTCACCTTTCCTTCAGCGCCAGGATCAGTCAGAAATGACAACACGTCACACAAAGGGCCTGTTCAGACCTTGTGTTAAGATCCGATCTGGGCTATCTGACTGTGTGACCACAAGTCACCAGCTTAAGGTACAAAGTGTACTTATATTAATTACTTTCATTTGTAAATTCTTACTTAGATTTACTGTTAGTTAACAGCTACAAGGATAGATTTATTTTTTAAAGGCTCTCATTACTAATGAACAGAGCTCACATACAGTTCTTTTTCCTTAGCAGCCCTGTGTTGTTGTTTTTTTTTTGTTTTTTTGGAATGAATGAGTTAAACTTAGCGCGATGCAGGAGCACTCCTGCTGAGTATAGGCGGCCTCTAATGTGAGTCAGGAAGCATTGCGTTCACACTGCCAAAAGAATGAAGACACATGCGACACAGACCACCTCTAAATGTGGTCAGAGGTCGGCTCTCTCAAATGCGATCTCAGTGCGACCCGGGGGGTGTTCGCACCTGTCTTTTACATGACCGGCCTGCCCAGGCACTTCTGGCAGGCAAGGTCTGAATAAAATCTCAACAAGCTCTCTCTAAGAGTTTTATTATTATTTTTCTTTTTGGTTATTGCCGTGTTATGTGCTTATTTTAATTATCTCATAACCTTTTCTTCTCACCCTTAAGAGAAACATTGACAACACTGATTACATTTACATGGACACTATTAAGCCTCTAACAATCAGAATGACTGCACGTGATGAACATAAAGGCCTCACGTGGGGTAAACATCAATTCAGTTTTAAATGGAGAGGTTAGATAGAGAGAGGCACAGGGTTAATGACAAACCATAGTAGCCATTGGATGCATTGACTCAGAAAGAAAGGAAAATAGATATGTTTTCAGTCATCATGGGAAGTTCCCCAGCAGGCTGGACCTATAACCACAACAGCTGCGCTACAACTCTACGGTAATTCACACCGCAGCAACCGAGGACCAGGAGCCTGATTAGACAGGTGACAGTCAGACATGCCACACCAGGCTTCTATCACAGTACAAGACACCGTGTCTTTAGCAGTTCCTAGAAACCTTAAATTTAGAGTGTGTCTGCTTCCTTAACCCGTGCTCTGAACTGGTCCCACAGGAGAGGGCCCTGATGGATGTAGTAAGATGCAGCCAGCATCACATCAAGTGGAGCAACAGAAATATAAAGGTGGCCCAGCTATCAGTTGTTTAAACAAGTGTTTGTAAAGTCGAAGGAAGCTGGATTGGATGTAGACAGCAACACTGACAACATGACTCTGTCTTGGTCATCTATCGAATTAATTCAGTCCAGGAAGGTCAATAAAAACACGCATATTCTTCTTGTGTGATATTTCCTGGCAGATCAACCACTCCATAACAGGTCAGGACTCAAGTAGGGTCTATTGTCACTTCCACAGTATGTTAATAAAAACCCACTACCACGCAACAACTTCTACCACAATTTATTGCGACACAAAATACACGACATGCTTAATAATTTGCAGGGCCACGTTGCATGAATCAGATCATTTTATTTATATTTCCGTCCATGTAAACGAGCTATAGTTATGGGTAAGACTTTAAAAATGTCAGATTCTTAGACTCCACCAGCAGACAATCTCTGTCTTCTCATCAGACTGTGACGTTGCTACTGGTCACTTCATGCACCTATACATAGTAATATCAGCGATCATGTAATCCTTACTTGGAATTGAAGAAGAAATACATCTACACTCTCTGTTAGGACCAGAAATTGTAAATGTACTCCACTGGAATGTGAATAGGGTGCCATTGGACAAGGTTTGAAACCCTTGATTCCGTTCAGGGTGATAAAAGGCATTAATGCTGCCAGGTTTAAGATGCAATTTCCTCTATGGCCAACAGTGTCAACAGTGTTGTCACTGCGAGGTGTTTTTGGATAAAAGCGTCTGCCATATCTCATTATAAGCAACAATTTTAGCAGCAGCAGCCCCTCGCACAGACGCCCTGCGCATTCTAATGGTGCGACACATCGGTAGCCACACACAGCATCTCTGTTAGTTATGCAGACTGGATTTGGCTGCAGGAGCTAAAGGTGCATGTTACCTTCGGTGAAATGAGCTGCCTGTCTCTGGTTTTGCCTCTGACCGAACATGTTTTCTTCTGTGCTTCTTCTTCTCCTCTCTCAGATACACCAAGATGAAAACAGCCACCAACATCTACATCTTTAACCTGGCTCTGGCTGACTCTTTGTTCCTGGCTACTTTACCTTTCCAGGTATGACTTTAGCAAACGTCTGCACACCGTCTCTTGAACCAAAAGTGCCTTTTTTCTTTTCTTAGCTTTAATTTATGTACACCATGTCGTTGATGACTGAGAATCTTCACAGGCACTTTGAAAATGTTGTTTTCTCAGTCTTGAGATAACACTGAATAAAAGCTGCACGTTTTCCAACATTACAACTACAAGGAAGTAAACAAGCGGCCTCTAATTTCTCTTAGGATCCATGTGGTCTAATACTGCAGACAATTTAAAGTGTAATGATGTGGCATGAATCAGACGCCAGGACACTTTTATTTTTATTTTTTTCATGCATATCTAGCCTTACTCTTTTAGCTCCTAGGGTTGTCTGCGCTGTCTATATACAGTTTATGTATGGCCTTTACTGTTAAGGTGACAGTATTTCCCCCTCATGTAGTCATGTTTATGACTATTTCACTACAGGATCGGGATCTACAGCAGTGACATTACAGGCAAAGCTCCTGACAATATTGTGGCAGAATGTCTGAACATTGCGACCTCAGCCGACTGCCTACACTGCAGCACTTCAGATGATTTATTTGTGTAATAGAGGAATGTACAGTCTGTGTGATAAGGTCTGTTTTGACGCTAATATGGATTCAAGAGGAAGTTAACCCAAGAAAAATAACAAACAACTGTTTGAGTCCTGCCTCCCGCAGTATTTCCATGTTCTGACTGTTTCCAGGGCACTGACGTCTTTCTGGGCTTCTGGCCGTTTGGGAACGCCCTGTGCAAAGCAGTGGTGTCTATCGACTACTACAACATGTTCACCAGCACCTTCACCCTGACAGTGATGAGCATGGACAGGTACGTGGCTGTCTGCCACCCTGTCAAGGCGCTGGACATGAGGACCCCTCACAAGGCCAAGGTAAAGCGGATTCATTTCGAAGTGAGAGATGTACCATTTCAAGACCTTCACCCTTTTTTTTTTTTTTTTACTCCCTGAAGTGACTGCTGACATCGATTCAATCATCAGGTCACTAATATCATGATAAACTGGTACTGGAGAGTGGTAATACTCTGCCCCAAGCACACATTCTGAGTCACTCATTTAAGATTTTTACTATTTCACATGTGAATTTGAACGTGCACACTAAAACATAGTTACTGTGCTTCCCTTCTAACTACAGTTGGAAAAACCGTCATATTATTGTGTCTTCAGGTGGTGAATATCTGTGTGTGGCTGTTGGCCTCGGCCTTTGGCGTCCCAGCTATGGTGATGGGAAATGTGGAGGAGGAACAAGAGCATAACAGTAAGTAACTCACACACTAAATCTAAAGCCCTAAAGGTTAAGAAAGAATGTTTTAAGAAGTGAAACATATTTGAAAGCAAATATTCTTTCTGGAAAGCTTTCACAATTTTGGCTGGTAGGTAGTTCCAACTATCTTGGCAAACTTCCCAAAGCTTGGATTTATGTATTCTCAGTATCTCTGTTTACATGGGCAGTATTTTTTCTATCCCTCTAAAATCATCAGAGGTTCAAACTAAATAAAATAATCTGATAAACATGTGCTTACATGCAGTAGAATTTTTTTACATGTGCAAAGTGGTTCTGCCCACTGTGGAGCAAATCTGCAGGAAATATAAGAGAAAAAAGATGACTAAGAAGACAGATGGACCCACGTTCATTCTGGCCTATTTCATCTATTCAAACATTGGATGTTTCAGAGCCTTTCAACAATCTTTAATTCAGCTATAGATCTCTTGCGTTGGCGGCCGCTATGTCTTTGTCCCTCTCATCACCTGGAGTTCGCCCTGCTAAGATGTGCAGAAAGAATGTATTTGTTCAAACCTGAGAGGAATTCTTCAGTTATTAGGAGCTAATAGCTTTCAAATTAACCGCATGGCCAAAGGTTGGCACCGCTCCTCTCGGTCTGATTTAAAAGTCCTTCCGATAGGTTCATTTTGTTCTGACTGAGATGGCTACTTTCAGAAAACCGTCCATATAAGATGTAAAAATGGCTGTATGAATAAAGTGGGTGAAATGCAGACAGGGTAAGTGGGATTTTATATTTTCATGTCATTGCAGACGTCGTGTGCATACAAAACTATGCGGTAGATAGACGGTCACATGAAGCATTTTTATTCTGATCTCATTTTCATTCAGCTTCACCACTTGTGTATCTTTACCTTCACCGTCCCTGTATGTGCAGCACTTTCATTTGCATTGTACCTGTGACTGTTCTAAATAAATAGCATCAGCAGCTGAAAGGTATGGAAAAAAAATGCTTAATGAGGAGAGAACTTGTTGTTCCAGTATTAACTTTATTGCACAGTACTGAGTAAATGGGCTCGTGATATCATCAGTGTGCTCTACTTTCACCGAGATTATAACACAGATAATGGAAAAGCACCCCCATCAAACAAGGCTTTTAAATCATTATTTAATCTGAAAATAAGGAAAGCAGAATTTCCATACACGCATCAGACTCGCCAAACAATGTCATTCTTCTTGTGCTGATCAAAAAGGATGCACAGCCTCCAGCTTCTTGTTTTATTCATGAATGCACTGTGGCGTTGCTGCTTCTCTCCTCCTCTCTCCACCTCTCCGTTAAACAAGTCTCCTAACTTTTTGTGTGAACTCCTTTGTCTTTCGAAAAAAAAGATGGTCAGAGAGCTGAGGTGTGATGCTGCTCGAGCCCAGTATCATTTGTCAGAGACCCATTCTGTTTTTATCACCACATGTGACAGAAATAGGCATTTCTACCAGGCGCCGGGACTGACCTTTCCATTCAAATAGACTAATTTGATGAGATTTGAGCCCGGGCATTAGGATGCATTGCAGGTGGATGGGAAATGAACTGTGAGCCATCATACAACGAAAGTATGGACAGATTTGCTAAGTGGAATATCAGGCTTCATTTAGCAGTCGAGGCATTTAGATAATGCTTTCAAACTTCCTTTTGTACCAGAAATATATATATATTTGTTACATAATCAGAGAGCATGGTATGTTATAAAAAGCACAAGTGGATGTACAACATCACATTAGTACTGGCCTCCAGTTTTCTAGTTTATGTGATGCTGGAATTAGTTTGTATGCCTAGACAAGTATATAATAACCTGGTTGACCTGCAGCCTCTGCAACCCTGCACAGTTCTCATTATGCTGCTACAGGCTGAATGCCCCACTATGCCTGAAACTCCAAAGTTTGGTTCACTGTTTCCACCCTGATATAAGACCTTCCCTATGAGGCTAAGACCTTGCATGTGTTTCATTCATATCTACTTCCCCAGTGCTGCTTTTACTCATTTATCGGCTGTTTAATTTCTCTCGCCCCCGCAGCGCGGCGGAAATCCAACCGTAAACGCAATTTCAGAGAGCATCAGCTGAAGTTCAATAATTAAATCCAGCCTGGCTTAGTGCGCCTTCCTGAGGATGCACGGCTGAACTCCATTTCTTTAATGAGATGTCAGTCAATCAGGTGCTCAACATCTCCACGCATGTTAGCCTCTTCCCTGCTGCTCGGCTAACGCGGCACGGGTGAGACGATCAGAAGATTCACTTAATCTGCGTGGTTCATCTCTATTAATCATTCGGAGGTGGCACCTGTGTGACCCTTTATCATTTAAGGAGACCTTCTCACCAACGTGATCCGGTCTGACTTCAGTTTTCATCATTATTGGCTGGATTTAATTATGCCAAGACTATGCTCAGTGTTGTGCTCAGCAAGTTCACACTTCACAAGAGCTTGTTGAAACCCTTCACACAGATCAGTATGAACTATTCACATTCAATTATTCTTCTCCTCCGTTCCCAGTCACTGCCACTTCCCACAACTAAATGGATTTCAGTAAACTGCTGTGGAACCACAGGCAGATTACTTTTAAAAGCCATGACTGCAGGCTCATGGCCTTATCTTTGTAAAATTATTTCATCAGCAGCTCATGTGTACACAAATCAGCCACAATATAAAAAACCACTGACAGGAGAAGTAAATAACATTGACCATCTTGCGGCAAATCAGTGTTCTGCTAGGAAACATTTGGACCTGGCATTCATGTGGATGGTACTTAGACACGTAGCACCCACCTAGACCAGACCAGGCACCCCCACCCCATAGCAATGACACTCCTTGATGGCAGCAGCCATCCCCAGCAGGATGCAGCCTGACACAGACACACACACAAAAACGGTTTAGGAACAACTAAAAAAAAAAACATGAAGAACAGCACAAGGTGTTGACCTGGCCTCCAAATTCACTAGATCCCAAACTGATCAAGTATCAGTGAGATGATCCACAGAGGCCTCTCCCCTCAACCCATAGGACCCAAAGACCCCCACTAACAACATTCTGTTGCCAGACACCACAGGACACCCTCAGAAGGCCCATGTCCATTCTCTGATGAGTCGCAACCATTTTGGAGGTGGTCATAATGTTATGCCTGATCGGATTTTATTTAGATTATCATGCCAGATCAGATATCACTGAATGCACCAGCAAGCATGATCTCCCGTGGAAATTAATGTATACAACAACTTGCTGTAAATCTTCTGATCCACACTCTCGTCAGACAGCTGGCGGTATCAAACCAATAGAAAAGGAATTTGCGGTAACTTCGTAATACTGTGCTGTGGAAAAAAAAGGGAGAAGGCTGAACGAGAGTGGATGAGATAGTGGTTGGGGCGCAGAGTGTCTATTCGATTTAAACTTCCAGATTTCCCCAAACAGCAGTATCCCCTACAGGATTCTGATGTTTACAGTATCCTTGCAGATGCATGTCTCTTATTGGTTATTGTGAAAGTACTGATGTAATCACCCAGATGTGAAATCCTAAGCATCAATCATGGTTGATATTAATTGAAGGTGCCCCTATGTGTCTGTGAGATGTACAGGGAGATTAAGAGCAGATCTGTAAACACCTCATATTACAGAATAATCTGGGCAATTTCCCCTAAGATGTTTGGAAGAGGAGAATGGGGGGATAAATCACCACAAAACTCCTGTAGTCTGAGCTCAGCATAAAGCTACATTTGTATTTAGGCAAATCTGATGCAGCAGCTTGCTAGATTCTCAGCAAATACTGACATTTATAAAAAATGCGTTGCAGCTGGAGGGTCTAACACGGTCTCTCTCAGTTCATATACAGTCTCTTTGAAACTTGATAACACCGACTTGATTGCGGCAGCTTCATGTATACTCTTTTCATTTCCTTTCTTAAAGTTTTTTTTTATTTTTTTCAGTTTCTGCTGAGTGGATCCACCTGGGTCCTCCTCTGTCTGTCGCAATGAATCATCTATCATCATCATCATATATTTCAGTACGGGTCATACACACAATCATATTTATGGTTTAATATTAATGAAAGGTTCTGGCAGTGGAATATGTTACACATATCAACCTGTGTGCATGCGTCTGTGTGTGTCATTCAAAGCTGTGTGCGTTGGCCTTATAGGGCTGTGTGAGGGTGATGATGAGTATTTATGCGCATTTGCGATCCGACTGCACTGGCGGTCTCGCACGTCGGGGCAAACGTGCAGCTGGAGCTCAGAGATGGCAGCTCCTTTTCCTAAAAAGCCCAAAATATGCAAAGAATGCTGCTCAGTCGCTATAGTAACAGGTGCACAAAGACTTTCAAATGACCTTAAATGGGAAACATATGAGGTTAATGCAAACATCAAGATGGAAATGACGAAAGTATCTCACCAGTGGATAACCATCAGCATAAATTCCTGAATCATTCTGCTAAACCAGCTGCTAAAACTTCTGCTTTATATAATTTCATCGCTGGCCTTTACTTAGAAAACTTATTTCAGAAAAAAAAATAAAAATGTGTTAAATTATTAAAACATTCAAATTATGGCAATGTCTGTACCTCTGTCCCAAAGATTGTCCTAGTTTAGTGGCATACGATGCGACACGATACGACACGATACGATACGATACGACACGATACGATACGATACGATACGATACCATAATCCTTTATTTATCCCATGGTGGGGTAAATTTGCTGTGTTGTAGCAGCATACAGTTTTTCCATGGCTCATGTTTCTGACTTCCACACCACACAATGTGTTCCCATTATTTACTGCTACTCTCTGTGACTTCAAATGAGATTAGTTTTGCAGATCGTCCATCCCATAATACTAGCGGGAAGGTAATGTCAGAGCATCAGACATCAGGTCTCTCCAAAACCACAGACTGCCCCGACTGGTAGAATGGAAACATACCAGAATCTTCCAGGGCAGCTCTGGCCTCTCTTGCTCCCTCCCCTTACACGTCAGCATGCAGACCTGCTGTGAGGCAGTTCCTCTGAACCAGACAAAAACGACACTGGGTCACCTGTCAGCCTGCAGTTTGCTGCCGGCTGCACTCTTATCTGTCACTTCTCTGGCTTTTTAAAAAAAAAAAATTATTATTCCAGTTGTGATCATATTGTCAGTGACATTTTGAGTTGAGTTTGAGGATCCAGTTGAGGTGGTACAGGCGCCTGATTAGGATGCCCCCTGGCCACGTCCCAGTAGAAGTCTACCAGACACATCCAGCTAAGTTTAGACCCCTGGGCTGACCCACGACTCGCTGGAGGGATTACGTCTCCCAGCATGTAGAGGATGGTAGACACCCAGAACCTGCTTGGAGGGGAGCCTGTGTGTCTGCTCCCTTTGCTGCTACTACTGTGACCTTGAAGGACTACGTGGTTTGGAGTACAAATGAGAAAGTGGCATTTTTCTTTGTGGCCATTTTAATGGTTGGAGTATAAATGAGTGGCTTAGACTATAAATGAGACTGTGGCCATTTTAATCCTGAAATTGTAATACACATATTGTTTCTACCATATTGACTGTTCATTTCACTTAACTGTATTATTCAGACACCAAATCATCAAGCACTAACCGAACATAAATTAAAAAAAATATGGCTACCAATGCCATGATATAGAGAGGGGGTCATATCTTCACAGGTGTCCCAGTGTAAATGCTGACTTGATCTGATGTACATATTTTGTTGAATATATTTAATTCACATCCATCAAATAGTTGCTTCTCTATTGCATTATACCGCTTGTCTTTACTGCCCCACTTTCAAGAGAATCTCCACGGTCTTTTCTTTGGACTGTTTTTCCTTCTGGTAGGTACTTTATTTTGCTGAATTAATAAAATCGTCAAAAGTCTGGTGGTTTT
The DNA here is from genome assembly GCF_963514085.1 of Chelon labrosus. Taxonomy (NCBI): domain Eukaryota; kingdom Metazoa; phylum Chordata; class Actinopteri; order Mugiliformes; family Mugilidae; genus Chelon; species Chelon labrosus. The sequence goes on along the minus strand of NC_140360.1, from coordinate 24,417,350 downwards.
CTCCCACTACACGGCATCTTCCGTCTGAAATGATTTCCTCTCATATGCAAACCTCTTGGTTTTATTGCTGTAATTACCTGCCCCCTTCTCACAGCCAGGAAAAACAAAAAACAAAATAGCTTCTGCAGGTATTCTGCTGAAATAACCAGTGCAGAAAGCTGCTGCCAAACAACTAACACGAGCTGAGATCTCATTACGCCAATTCACTGGCTGCCTGTCAGTTTTAGAATTGATTTCACTACTGCATTAAGGTTTGCATGGTGAGGTTAGTTTTCTTGTCTGGCAACTGATCGTCTCCTCAGAGCCTCCTTACGACCTGAGAGACTCTCTCAGTTCTTCCTGTCTAGTCTGTCAGTGACCTCTTGTGTAATCCATCCCTAAAAGCCATGTCGTTTTAAGACTTTATCTTAATAAGCCTTATACGCAGAGTTGTCTTTGCTCAAAACACGAGTAGGTACTAGTAGGCACACTTCTGAGGCGTAGAGGCGTGGAACATCACATTCTTTGAATTTTTATGTTAATGCCAAAGATAAAATCTTCAGTGATTTTCAGACACATGTCCACACACACACACAGCACCGATATTATCCGTGGCTATTTTGCAGTTAAATTGAATAATATGTTGTAGCCAGCAGGGAAACGGGAAGTCCAGTGGTTAGATATTGATCCAGCCTCAGCCTGCAGCTACAGCCTAATCCCATAATCATTTTTATTAGTCTACTCTGCAGCAGAGCTACATCTGCACGTCTCTCCTCCCTCTGCTTTTTTTTTTTATTTTACTCATCTGGGCTCAAGTCTTCTTCTTCTTCTTCTTCCCCTCCTTCCTTCATCCCGTTTCATCTCATCTTTCAACCCTTCTTTCTCATGTCATTCTTTTCATCCTTTGCATTTCAGTTCATTTTCATTCCACTTGATCTTCTTATTTCATTCTTTCCTTCCATTCTTCTTTCAGTTTCTTCTTATATTATTCTCATCTCATGCATTTCATTTCCTTCATCTCATCTCATTTACACCTCTGTTTCATTATCATCTCATTCTCACTAACCCTTGCACCTCACTTCCCCTGACTTTTCTGTTCATCTCCTGCTGTCCTTTGCACATATCTCATTTGTTTCTTCTCATCTCATTCTCACCTCCGTTTCATTCTGCTTGGTGTTGTTTCCTTTTGATTCTCCTGGCATCCAAACCAGATTGGCATCTCCATCCTGTAATCATCTCCTCCATTTAATTTGAAAATCATCTTATTCGTTCCATCTCTTTATTATCTCATTATCCTCTCATGGTTCCTTGTTCTGTCCTTTCTTCTTATTCTTCTTCCTTTATGTTATACTTCCCCTCTCATTTGCCTTTTCTTCCCATCCCTCCTCTTCTCTGCTTCCTGTATAATTACACTTCCTCAGCCCAGACCTGTAGCTTTTGTATTTTAATCTCTGTTCTTGAGAGTCTGTTATCTGTGCGGCAAATTGAAATCCAGGCATAATGTCCACTCCACTTCTCTTCCCCTCCTCTCCCTGCCTTCTCTAAACAAGCAGAGAGGGGTCAGAGCGGTTCCATAACCCGACAGCTGCAGGGAAAGTCACGGCACGCCGCTCTCAGTAATTGGGGTCAAAAGCCTTGCCCAAGGACACAGTGGTAGGAAGGAGGGCTATAATCAGCGGCCACCCTGCTGTCACTAATAGACGCTCTGACTAATCCATCCAAAATCATGTAGAAAATGTGTCCAACTGTTTTTTCTCTGGCAGCGCACCAGTGCCAGTGCTGAAGCATTCAAGCACTTACCACAACACAGGAGCTGCTGTGTCTCACCGCCTAAAGCGTTTATTTTAACAGCATTTTCCGTTGAGTGAAAGCCAAACTTTACTTTGGAGCCAGCTCAGTATTGGATAAATCTTAAAAGGTCAGTGTCAGCTCAGGACATGAGGTATGAGTTATTTTATGTAACATGCTTTGACTTTGCATCCCTCCACAGCAGACCGCGGATGACACAGTGCAGACATGCATGTAGCAGGATTCTGTTAACAAAGCTACTATGGTCCAAAGCCAATGAGTGCACCAGAGTTTGATGTGACCATGATAAACATTCATGACATAAACACTAAGATCTTGACGATGCAGTAGATTTATTTATTTTTTTTTCAATTAGGCAGAACTGGTGGGATTTAAGGAACTTGTAAGAACGTTGACCTTGTTAAATAATACCATAAAAAATATCTTGCAAATAAGTTTAAAATATTTTTTTAAAAGCTGGGGTTCATGGGGAAATAAAGTGTCAGCGTCTGTTAAAAAACACTTCTGGTCTTCTGACAAGTTGTTTGACCAACTATTTTTGAATAAGATTGGACTGAACTTCAGCAGCAAAACTTCAGCAGGCTTGTTCAGGAATGCTTCTTTTATCCATACCTTTTCCAAGGTGTGACAAGTTGCAGATTAGTCAAATGCAAGCACTACTTACAGTTAAACTGGCTACATTTTTTATAGACAATAATTCTTCAACCTCATTGAAATCGTTCTGATCAAAGATTCCAGCTTAGTCTTTTACATGGGTGCTAAGTAACATGTTTTGATGGAATATAAACTGTTCAAACGTAACATAAAACATTTGTGACTCATCAGGGTGTCCTGTGGTGTCTAGCAACACAGTGTTGTCAGTGGGGACCTTTGGGTCCTATGGGTTGAGGGGAGGGGCTTCTGTGGATCATCCCACAGATACTTGATCAGTTTGGGATCTAGTGAATTTGGAGTCCAGGTCAACACCTTGTGCTGTTATTCATGTTTTTTTAGTTGTTTCTAAAGTGTTTTTGTGTGTGTGCCTGTGTCAGGCTGCATCCTGCTGGGGATGGCTGCTGCCATCAAGGAGTGTCATTGCTATGGGGTGGGGGTTCCTGGTCTGGTCTAGGTGGGTGCTACATGTCTAAGTAACATCCACATGAATGCCAGGTTCAAAAGTTTCAAAGCAGTGTTTAGATGCCCCAGTCAGACCCTTCAATCAGAATATAGTGGACATATAACCTAAAAAGTTCTTCTCCCCTCAACTTTATTGACACCAATAACTTAATTCAGTACAAGAATATGACCAAGCTACACCCATGTTCTACAACGGTGCTGCCCACAGAGATCCTGGCTTTGTTCACCATGTGTTTACGAAGCTAATTCGTTCTAATTTGAGGTGGTTATACGAGGCATATTTATTCTATTAAGGCTATTTGGATTATTAGTGGAACACTAGCATCCATGAAACACAGCAGCTGACCCTGCAAGGCCATTGGAGGTGCAGAGAGGTGTTAACAGCATTCTAACTGCAAATGTCTTGAGTATGAGAGGACATCACTTGTGCACTTCATCATGCTACACTACCAAGTGAGTTGGAGCCACCCTCCAGTTGCATTCAGAGATTAGGTGAGGGTGTACGGCTTGGTAAGAGCTACTGGAGGAAATGAGCAGAGGGAAAACAAACAAAGTGGACCCTGATAAACAGTTGCAGTCAACCTGAAAGGAGGATCACTATTCTGTCTTGTAAACACTGCTGTGTATTTATGAGCCATGGATTATAATGGAATTAGACTTCATTATAATGAAGTGGGAGACCAAACCTGTCCACTATGGCCCTGATTTGTCTTCGCTGTTGTTTCTGCATCCTCCAAACAGTAGGATGTAAACTCAAGAGAATGATTCATTATAAAAGGCAAATGCATAATTTAACTCCATTACAGTGGATATGTCTAATTAGTGTTGACATGCCTCATTATCTGTGATGCTGCAGTATATCTTATAAGAGTTACTGTAAAAGCAGCAATGCAAAGATAATAGCCGTATAATAGGATTTCCAATGTAACTGTTGATGTATTCAGATTTATTATTCTCTGGGAAAAGGACTTCTTCCAGTGTATGAGTTTATATACAATTAAAAATGAAATACATTCCACTGGTGGATCGTCAAGGCAGCTCTCTGAACATCTGCAGGCCTGAAAGAGCCAAGGTCATTCAGTGTTAGTTCATGGTGGATTGTCTGAGTTGAGGACACACGCAGCACCAGTGCTCATAAATCACTTCTGCTTCTATATTTGTCTCCTGTTTTCCTGTTCCACGCTATCATTTTGTGAAGGCAAGAATATTGTGTCCTTATGACAGATCCGCAGCTGCAGTAATTTAGTGTTTCAGTATAGTGTTGAAACAAAATGTCCACTTCTTTGCCCTCGTGTGTATTGTATGTAAAGTGGACGTTTGATATAGATTATTTGCCTGGGCATTGTATCCATATTGCTTTTCGTGATTACAATTTTAAACAATGTAGAAGTGTGTTCTAAAAAGCAGGTAATACATTAAAAATAATTGAGTAATGAAACATGAAGGAGAAATGAACCGAGCATATATTGTGTGTGTGTCTGTGTGTGAGACATGATCCCCCTGCCTCCCTACTGACACATCCACATAAAACCTTTATGACAAGTGCTGCGTTGCCCAAGGATGCATATGAACACACACGTACACACACCGACTCTGATAAATCATACATGCCCATGCAAACATGCATCCACACATACAAGTGTGCTGCATACATATGCATGGAGTCTGGTGCTGACGCTTTGAACCAAACACTCACCACACCTTCAGACAGACTTATTTATATTTTCGGTTCGCTTGAAGCTACATTGTGAGATGAACTGTAAATGCACAAATGTCGCGTGCTAGTGAAGCATTGTCCTGTTCCGTCATAGTCCAGTATCAGAAAGCACTCGGAAGAGCTCAGACTTCCAACGAGGCTGAAAAGGTCCTTTAGAATGACATTTTAATAGAAAGGGAGATCAACAACGCAGTTTTACTTCTTTGTCTTCTTCTTCTGCTGCTGCTGCTGTAGCCGCTTGTCCTTTGAAGGGTTTTGGGGAGAGGGGTACACCCTGGATAAGTCTCCAGTCTATCGCAGGGCTAACACAGAGAGACAGACAACCATTCACACTCACATGCACACCTACAGCCAATTTAGAATCACCACTTAACCTAACCAGCATGTCTTTGGACAGTGGGAGGAGGCTGGAGTACCCGGAGAGAACACAGGGAGACACAGGGAGAATATGCAAACTCCACACAGAAAGGACCCAGTCGGCCTGGATTCGAACCCGGTTAGCATCAGCGCTACCCACCACACCACTTTTACTGATTATCAAAATAAATATCAAGCAATCAGAGTGTCAATTCATGTAGGTTTAAATATGAAAGCGGCACGCTAAATATGCTAAATTAAGATGTGACCATCACCTGGTGAAGGTCGGCATGCTAGGGCTGTCGTCGTGAGCACACCGACATTAGCATTTAGAGCGCCGGTGTATGTGAAGTAGGGCTCCACAAAGGTGCCAGTGTAGATTCTTGCTTTCACTTCAAATGATTGTTCAAGGTCTAAACTCATGCATAACCATCACATAGCCTCGTCCCAGAGCCCAGCATGAAACATCAGCCAATTTCTGTCAGCCAGTGAACTCAAACTTACAAAAAATGTGATTAAAGCTTTGTGATTGAAAAGAATGTACATTTTTGATGAGACATTCTACAGTTTAGAACAAGCCCCGAATTTGCTTTTCTTTCACGTCAATCATAATGCTGCCTCAATCTTTAAAGTTCAGTCACTAACATCATTGAACCGTGGTGGGATAAACACATCTAAGTCTTGTGTTTTCTTGCTAACATCAAGATGTTTTATCCCTCAAGTTTTCTGATGGCAAACTATCAAACGTGGCATCTGGAAGTCCAGATTCAGCAGCTACTGAGGTGGGAGTTTAACTCAGGTAACAAGCTCTCAGGGGTTCAGGTGGGAGGGCACCGGGATCCAATCAGCGCAGGACCTCAGCTTTTGTCCTCTGGTGAAAAATGAAATGGAAGCTATACAAGGATGAGAAGAAAGAATGGGAAGAAATGATAAGTGGAAACGTACAGGATGGTGAAAGGGAGAGGAAACGCAGGGAAGAGAATGCTGTTTTGCTCTGATTGGAAATGAAAGGACAGGGCTGCAGAGGAGATTAGCAATAAGAGAAAGTAGAAAGCAAGAAATTGAAAAGTCAGAGAAAAACCAATTGGAGAAAGGAAAAGGGATGAACACATGAACAATTTTATTCAGAGAATAAAAGGTGAGAGAGGAGGGGCTGGACGACTTTAAGAGGAAGCCTCAACAGTGGTGAAGTATGGAAGCAGGAAAGGGAAATGGAGAGAGAAAAAAATAGGAAAAAATGTATATAGCATCAAATGTGAATGAAAAAACAAAACAAAAACATCCAATCTGGAGAAAAAGAAAAAGTAGGGGGTAAGCAAAACACAATAGAGCCGAAAGAAATGTGAAATGAGGAGAAAGACAGCAGAGGAAGAGAATCATCATGTGTGAAATGGGAACCAGGATGGGATTCCTGGTTATAAATGAAGGAAAGAAAGCAAGAAAGAAAAAGCATGAAGGAACTGAAGACAGAAGGGATGGGAAATAGAAAAATAGAACTGTTTACATGGGAAAAGTAATGGTAAAGAGAGAACACAAAAACATACAGTGAAACTAGCATGAAAAAAAATCATACTAAAGTTGAAGGAATCCAATGAAGCATCTCTCTGCCAACTGCTAAGAAGGAGAAACTTAAAAAGGAGATTTCTTCCTGTCCATTTTACGGTCCACCAATATTACTAAAACACCCACGTACATCAGTGGCACAACACGTAGATATGTCAATAACATCCACTATGAATTATGTGACTGTTTACAGAAACGGCATGACTTGGAAATTTAAAAGAACACCACATAATATTCCACAAAGGTTCATGTCTGGTGTTGGACCATTGCTTTTGCATGTAGTTGACGGGAGCACTCATTGAAACAATGGGTGTCGACATACTGAAGCTGTCGACATAAAAATCATAAAATGGTTAAAATTGCACACTACAAATTATAAAGCCAACTAGCAATTCTAGTTCCAGCAAAGGTGCCGTAGACTGGGTGCACCTGTACCTTATCTGTGGGACCTTTCCCCTACTATTTAATGCAAGATGAGATGGAATATCTTGTGCGACAGTTTAACCTTGTTTATTTCCAACAATGTGAAAAACATTGGAATTGCCTCCTCCACTGGGGTGATTTGAGCATGTTCGATTTTAAACTTCAAAGTCAGTCTTGGCTAATTGCAAGTGCAGTTCAATTGTACAGTTTGCTGACAAACATGTTTTTGTACTGAAGCAGAGGGAAAGGAAAATCATTCACTGACATTTCAAAATGCTAGGTATTTGGAAACAGCCACTGAGTGATTGCTGCTAACGGCTACGGAGTGATAGCGGCTTGACCTTTTCTTGCACTGCGTCCAGCGCTGACGTAAAACTGCAGTGGAGCAGCAGTCAGTCCAGGCTGAGGTTTCCACCATCAGACGTCAGAGAGATAAGAACTGAGTTATCGGAGGTACCTCGTCAGTACTGAAAATGGCACACAGTGTACATACACCAATCAGCCACAACATTAAAACCACTGACAGGAGTAGTAAATAACATTGACAGTTTAATTAATGTAGTCTAATTTAACATCTAGTGAGTGTGTTTCAATAGATTTTGTAAGGATTTATGAAATGGAAAAAAAAAAAAGATTGTCAAAAAATGAGAAATACAGACAGTGTGAATGAAAACTTGTGGGAAGTTGTTCCATTGGGAATGATTATGCTCTCGCAGTCTACTCAAGTAGTTTGGATGAGCTTTATTCTGTGATGGACAGTAAAAAGAGTAAAAGTGATCATGCGTACATAAAAGTCATATACGTAAAGTGTCATATACGTCATCTGAGCGCAGTGAAGTAAAATTCATTTACAGCAAACTGGCTGCCGTTTAGAGTCCGCTACCAAGAATCACGCTGCAAAAGATACACTGATCAGGCATAATATTAAGACCTGCTTCCCAATATTGTGTAGGTCTCCCTTGTGCCTCCAAATGGAGACATTGTTGTGACTCATCAGAGAATGGACATGGGCCTTCTGAGGGTGTCCTGTGGTGTCGTTGGTAGGGGCCTTGGGGTCCTATGGGATGAGGGGAGGGGCCTCTGTGGATCAGGCTTGTTCTGGTACATCCCACAGATACTTGATCAGTTTGGGATCTAGGAAATTTGGAGACCAGGTCAACACCTTATGCTGTTTTTCATGTTTTTTGAGCTCTTCCTAAACAGTTTTTGTAATTCCAGTGCAATTGTCAGGTCAATCTGGAGGTGCACAGGTACATAACACTTGAATATAAGAATATAATTTTATATTTCAGTGACATGGAGCATCTCTGTCTTTGTAAGTTAGTGAAAGTGTCTTGACGCCACCAGAAATATTATAATCACAGCACATGTTAATATGTTTTAATCACTGTCACCAACGCCCACAAATACACTGAAATGTGCAGCTGTTTAGAGGCTGAAGCTGTACTAAGGTCTCTGGTGCAGCCTGACAAGCTCCTTGCTCTTCTCCGAGGGGAATGACGATAAAATCACACATGATGAATTAGAGTTCGGAAAGTTTGCTGTCAGAAATGTCTGCACTGTCTGAAAAATGGACAAAGAAAGACAAGAAAGGAGGCGGCTTCCATAAGATGAAGACAAGTGAGAGGGTAGAAATGAGAAATGATGATTTGTAGTCACGTCAGCTATCCCAGAAAACTATAATGTTCGACGCACGCCTGCACACTTTGATTTTCTTGGATTCTACTTATGACATGTCACTTATAGTCAACCCTGAATTGTGAATCTATCTCTGCTGCTGACGTCGGGCAGAAGCAGAAGTATTGTCCAAGCAGGGAACAATACCTTTGTTATATTTGTTGGTGTCTGTCTTTAAGTTGCCTGGTGTTTCTGATGCTTTCCTCCTCCGGGAACAGAGAGCCATCTACGGCAATTTTTATAAAACACACAAACTTCATAGCCCCATCATGGAGGTTATTACTATTCCTGTTCTTTCACAGAGACTTTTACTGTGGTTTTGAGCAATGGCTGGAGCACGCCAGTAATGGAACCGTTGCTTCAGCTTCCATTTTTACTGGGGACACCCACATGCTATAAATCGTGCGCACTCGATGCACCTGATAAAAGCATCCGGGAAATGGAATAATAGATCAACCTTTTCTTTCTACAGTTCCTTTTCCTATTTGTTTGATCCAGCTTTATCTCGGCTATTTATGCTGTTTATTTTGCAGTCTCTGTGTGTGCCAAGTGCCTTATCTTCCCACTCTTGCAAACACAGTTAAAGGCTTTATTTCAAAACAGAAATGCTGCATTCACTGCATGCACATGCAGGCTTCACTACATCCTAAGTATGAAAAGTTTCCTGTGATGTTCGTTGTGGAAAAATGGCGTAATAACAAACTGTATCACTTAATATTTCACAATAACAGAAGCTATTCCTGCTAAATGTGCACTTTAAAGCAGAAATCAAATTGTGTTCCTGTTCTAAAATACTGAGAAAAACTGAAAATGTTCCATCCCTGTAGAGCACCACTTCAAATATATTGCCTAATTCATTAAAAACACACTTGTTAATGCAGCATAATTGTCATAATCAGAGCAACAAGGAGTGCAAACGTCTGCTGTGGCTAACGTGTTCTCCAGCTTCCTCCTGCACCAGGCATCTTCTCTAGCACTTAAATTAAGTCTGATTGATTTCTTGGTTTTGCAAAACAACCTCAGGATTTAGAAAGGGAAAAAAAAAAAAATCCAATTTTCAATCCCGCTTCCTTTACGGTTATGATTAAAACATGAAATCCAGCTAATGGCAGACATCCTAGAAGCAGATGGCCTTTAATGTGTAATCAATCATTGTTTGGACCATTTGTGGTTCTTTTGCCAAAATGATTGTTATATATATATATATATATATATATATATATATATATATATATATATATTAGTCTGTAGAAGAGATTTCTCCCTCTTGTCTATCTTTGTGCTCTGCAAGGCCCGGGGCATGTTTTCAGCAAACAAGAGATAATTAAACTGCGGCAGGCGGTTTAATACTTTTTAGCACTTACAGTCATTATGTCCGATTTCCAGGTGGTGTGTTTAACTTGATCATTGTACTCTTTTTTTAAACAACTTATAAAATGAAAATCACAAGCCGTGTAAAAGTATTATTACATTAAGCGAAGGGTGAAATGCATAATTGTGATTTAGCGTGAAGATGTCTCACGAAACGTGCAGGATATCTCTCCAGACTTATCCAACTTTTATGGCTTTGTTATTTAGATAAGAAGCCAAGTCAGATATTGAAAACTACACAGTCTTCTGCAGGCAGTGCACGTCTTGGATGTGCAGGAAAAAATCTTTGCATGGATTAAAAGTGAAAGGGTTTATTTTTTATGCTGGTTAGCGTTTTTATATTTTCTGATTTATCGTTGCCTGCTTCTTAAGATTGTCTTCCAGTGTCCAAAGCCAAAATCTGAGTTCCTTTAAGGCTAAGGTTAATATGTTCATCTCATCAGGAGGATTGGGATACTGGGTTAATTGTGGCTGCTCCTCCTGATTCCTGTTTTGTTTTTCCTCCTCATTTCCTTTTTCACCCTCTGAGAGGATTTACTGCTTTGTTTTTGAATTATGTTGCATTTAAAATAGTGTGATGCCTTCGAGTTATCTCCCCTGAACAACATTTAGCAGCTATTGTGTACCATTTATTTTAGTATATTACTAAAATATCACCATCTTCTTCTAAAGCTCTGCAGTCATCATTCAGTGTCTTTGATTCTACCTGCCTCTTCTTATCTCTTTACAGGTTCAGACTCATTTATCTCCCTGTCGTCTTTCTTCCACCCTCTCTGCAGACTGTATTATGATTAAGAAGATTAAACTAGTCTCCTTGTGAAAGCGGCTCCCCTGTCATTGTTCATGTATCCATTCATACTTCGTTGCCTTCTGTGTACCTCATCATGATATCCCACTATAGATTGTTTTGTTGTTTCCTCAATTCCATGTGCTTATCACTAATATTAAAATAACACAGTAGAACATTTAATAAACACATTTCAGGTTCAGGTTTTCATTGTCAGGTATCACACATTGTTTCCTGCAATATGCATAACAGGTTCTACCCCAGTTTATCCAGTCACATTATGCAGAGTGCTTGATTCAAGAACTGGAACTAGCAGCAACTCAAATGTTTATGCCATCTTTAACTTGCGATCTAGAAACTTGTTGCAAATCCATGTTCCCAGGCCTATGCTCATGGTTCATGAGGATACACCTTTGAATTGCTACCTTATCAGTGGTTGTTGCTCAAGAACTAGCCACAAACTACTGTATCGTAGTGCTGTTATTCCAGGCCGTACGCCAACTCCAACCCTATCCTCTCTTATGATTCCTTTTCACATGAATTAATTCCTTTCCTCTTTTTTTTCTACTCCTCTTTCTTTTTCACATGTAGGCGTTGAATGCATCGTGGTTTTACCCGAACCAAAGAATCACTGGGATCCCGTCTTTGGCACCTGTGTCTTCCTGTTCTCCTTCCTCATCCCTGTGGCCATCATCAGCATCTGCTATAGTCTGATGGTCAAACGCCTGCGCAGCGTTCGCATCCTTTCCGGTTCCAAGGAAAAGGACCGTAACCTGCGCCGCATCACCAGGATGGTTTTGGTGGTGGTGGCAGCGTTTGTCGTCTGCTGGACCCCCATCCAGATTATGGTCCTGGCTCAGTCCCTGGGCTTCAACCTGACCAGCTTGTTCACGCTGGTGCTGATGCACTTCTGCATCGCGCTGGGCTACGTCAACAGCAGCTTGAATCCTGTGCTCTACGCCTTCCTGGATGAAAACTTCAAGCGCTGCTTCCGTGAGTTCTGCCACCCATCTCCCTTCCGCCTCGATACCCAGCAGTCAGGGAGGATGAGGAGCATCGCCAGGGAGGTGGCGGCTGCCTACAGCTGCAAGGCTGGAGATGGCGGGGGGCATGGCGGAGGGACACCTAATCCAGCATGACTAGGCGTGGAGCTCCCCTTGGTGGGGGTGGACCCCAAACAAAGGGGAGAGAACCACGGGACAGGGAACTCCAACACAGAATTGACTCAGATCACAGCTCTCTAGCGGCACGAGCCCTCCCGCCCCCCAACAAGGAGACTGGCCTGGGGCGGGGGGGAGGCAGATGAAGAGGATGGAATTGAAAGGAAAAGAATTTAGGATTAAGGATGAAAATACATAGCGCCCATAGGGTTGTATGGGTGCAGGGAAATTAGAAGGTAAGGGTTGTGTCTGTGTTATCTGTGTAGGAGATGCTCCATGTGGAAGTAGCCTAACACACAGCACTAGATTGAAAAGACTATGGCCTTCCACAACTCCACAAAATGAGAGAAAGTGATAAAATATTTTAGACCATGGTTGGAATCTTACGCTTGAATTATGGAAGTTTGCCCAAAGCTCAGTAGAAACTGGATCTGCTAACTGAGGCTGAGGCAAATCTCATAAGAGGACTGTGATTGGGCATGAGGAGGCAGAAGGTGGAGCAAGTGTATAAACAGCGGGGGATTCATCAGAGTTTCAGATACCCAATGTTTGAAAAACCACCATGCACTAAATTGGTGCTTGCAGAAAGAATTTAAAGAACAGCATTTAAAGCACGGACTGTGGCTAAAATAAGACTATGGACTAGAGACTCCTCAAAGTGTGAAATGAGAATCAACACCCTCAGTACAGTTTACCAGTAAATATTTCAGTGTAAAAAAACTTTCTCTTGTGGCTGGTAGGTATATATTACGGTGTCCTATACTAATCTCAGTTCGGGGCAACTGTTTTGTGGTTTTAGTCTAAATGATGGTTATATGCTGCTGAGCTCGTGATGGGCACACAAAGTGTAATGTCATATTTGTGTAGACAGGAAGTTGGATGTAAAAGAACAATTTGAGTCAAGTTACTCTTAAAAGATATTTCTTTTCATTTCTAAACTGTGTCTATGGAACCAGATGGGGTCTTATGAATGTTATTTCTCCTAGGAGCAACTTTTTTCGGTGTATCCTGAAACAACTAAACCTAAGAAACACTGTCTGGAAACAAGTTTCTTAGACTGATTTCTGAAGATTTTCTATGATCACATGTGGTGTTGGAGGGGGGGGGGGGGGGGGGGTTATAACCTGAACAGACAGCAAGCTGGGGTATGGACTTATGGACCTATTATTCTTGTGGTCTTGTAGGACACAAACTGAACAACAGTGCCTATTTGTGCTGTTTTATAGTGGGTCCACACAAGACACAAGTGATCCTCCACCTAAGGGCAGAGATGTATCCATATAAAACCTGCAGCTAGAACTTAAAGTTTGCCATAGCAAAACTTAATGTGACCTGGGTAAAAACACTACAAAAGCTGTTACAAGGTCATGTTGCCTTAGGAAACACCTAACAACAAGGGAGGAACACATCATTTGTGAGACAATGTCAAGAAAATTGGTTGGAAGAACTGACCTTCTTAACTTGAACAAACATTGACAACCAATCTTCAGAAACAAGCGTACCAGATGGTGTTTACCACACATCTGTGGGTGGCCCAAGGAAATCTTAAAGTGAAAGTCACACAAAGCTGGTTAACATTACTACAATTTCTTAAAAAGACAATTATGACACCGTCATTTGCAGTAAATTCTGATTCTCGTTACTGACTGATAACTCATACCAACAGATAAAAAACTGAAATTTACTACGGAATAGTGCCCCAAAGTGAACTCCGTCCAAAGCAGAATAGCCAGCATCTAAAGAGAAGTCTATTTTAAACCTGTACCACTCCTGCTGAGTCCACCTAAGACACCCATCCAAGGCCAAAGGATATTGAAAACCTTTTTTTTGTCTTGAGTACAAACGTGGTATAGGTCTGGTTTGAAAGGTAACACTCTGAATTTTGTTCCCCAGCATTGAGAATTCCTGTAACTGCTAGACCCGCATTGAATAATAGTATTGCATTAGCAACATTAGTAACCTTAAATTATGACCACAACAAATAATTAGGATGGTGTCTGATACAGGTGTAGAGATTTAAAGAAACTCAATTTTACTTATGAACATAAACTTTTAGCCTTGAAAATGTCGTCTGAGACACCCATCTTCAAATACCATAAGCAAGCTTGGAATTTATACTTCATATCCACTGATACCTATCACGGTAATTAGGCATTTTGGATACAAGCAGAGTGAACATGGCAGAGGTAAAATAATCACAGATATTTTGAAAATGAAACATCTGGGTGTGCTGTTTTTCTCCAGGTCTGCATTTGCTGTCAGGTTTTGGGGTTTCAGTGGTGAAGCTGATCAGGTTAGAGGTTGAGGTGGGGTTTAAGAGTGTTTCTGGCTTTAAGCTATTTTTAGGTGGGGCATTTACACAGGCTAGGGTTGGGTAGAGGTGCTACCATTAGCATCCTGGTATTATCCAACAGCGTACGAGCAACACGCCAAGTCACGTCGCGTGGTCTCATTTTGTGGCTTTGGAGTGTCGATTCTCGCCATGTGAACTCAGTGAAGGACCGCCTACTCCTGTCCTTAACCTTGCTTATAAAATTTGTTGCCATGACACACAAAATGTGCCTGAAGTGGCGTGCAATTTATACGCAGTTCCGTGATATCACATAATCATTGGAGTCATTTTGACTCCCAGGACCATGGTGGCAAAGCAGGAGGAAGGGGTCACAGTGCTCTGACCCCACTCCAAGGGACAAAGGGGCTCTCTCTCTCTCTTCTTAGTGTCTTAAAGTGGAAATCAGCCCTGAAACAGAAATCACACAATGTTTTCTCTTGATCCTGGACAGTTTCAGAAATCATACTTTGATCCCATAACAATATATTAACAAATATGAAGCTCACACAAAAGATAATGTGATTCAATTCTGTTTGTTTTTTTTTTAAATTCTGAGTCAGTCACTCAGTTTCTGAGGAAAAAGGTGATTCATAGAAACTTTATAGTATATTGTTTCTGTTGCCAGCTGTTGAAAACCCCTGTTTCAGAGGCAGCAATGGTTTCTGTAAACTGTTCAGACGTCAAGAGTTCGCATGTGTATTGTCTTTTAGGATTGGTATCCCCTTTCATTTTATATTTGTGTCCTCATTTAATTTGTTTCATCCAGATGTCTCAACTTGTTGTTCTTTCACTCCTCTCATTGAACAGAAGGAGTGCCAGGACAGCAAACCTGTCTACATAGTGGTGTGGTTCGCCGGAAATTTATCGTCTTGTTTGTACAAACCAATTAGTTTGCTGCTGTTGCAGCGCGATTAAAGTCCTCTGCCTATTCTTGAGTTAGTTTTTTCATTCGAGGAGAACATTTATATGAAACATTGCCTTAAATAGCAAGTGAAGTCTGTCAGTGAAGCTCTCTGGCTGGATAAAATGTGTTCTAGTTTTTAATGGTGCTTCGCTGTTAGTTTATAGTAGTCGAGACCGGTATTCATAAACTCTGTGAGGACAGTTCATCAGCCCAGAGGTAAAAAATAAGTTTGTATTTCTCAAACTGAAATAGCTATTAATTGCTGAAATCAAAGTTTACTGGGAACTTGGATTTTTATCCCCATTTCTTTCTTTTAAACCATGTACAATAAAAAAAACACATGTAAGAAAATGTAAGAAAATGATGGACATTGAAACTCAAAAACATGTGTATATGTGTCTGCTTTTCCAAATCAAATCTCCGATTGTACCGAAAACACAAGTTAAGGTGTGATCATATCACACTTGTGATACCATGGCTTGTTGAGAAGCCATTAATCTCAACATTAATGGCTTCTCGGGTTGCAAAACACTGTAAGCACGCCTTGATAAAGTACGGTTTAAATAGTGTTTTTTTCATCCAGTCACACTTCTATACCACTCACCTATTGCTTCTGATTGTCAAATTAAATCTAAATCTATATCATCAAAGGCTTTCTGGATTAATTGATTAATCTATCATAGTCAGAATATACCTATTTTTCTCCCATTGCTTAAAATGTATATAGTTTAAATCTTAACTCCCTAATAATTTGTTTTATACTTAGACTACCGTATGTCTGATTTTCAGATCTCCCCATTTACTGCTTCACCAGTTCCAGTCATCAGGTCAAGCATGGTTTTCAAATCTTGTCTGTTGTATTGTCTCTCTCTTTTTGTCAGTGCACTCAAGTGTCCAACAGCACCCGCAAGGCCTGAGATTTTCTTTCGATTCCAGTTTTGAATTTGAGTTCTAAAGGCCAAAGAGAAACCTGGAGAAAGCTACTGGCCAGTAACATAGAAATGGTATCCTTGGTATCTGACTGTTCTGCTCTGAGAAAGTTTCATGAATACCGGTCCTTCTTTTGTACACCCTAGCAGACTCTGTGTAGGAAAAATAGCCGGAGCATCGAGGACACTGGCTTCGACGTGATTCATTGTTCTGAAGATGTGCTATAACGCCGCTGTGAGGCTCTTTGTGCTTAAGTGTCATCGTTAGAACTGAAGACGCAACGATATTTTGTATTCCTGTTTGGTGTATTTTTGTAGCACAAAAACTACATAGAGAGGACTCCGAGAAGGTGAAATCTTCCCGTTTTAAAAAAGCAGAGTTAGCCTAATTATACCGTCCGTTAGCTCTGTGTAGACATTTTTGTTTAAATATTACTATTATGTAAAAGTATAGGACTGAGTCTCATTTGACATCTGACCTCTTTCTCTCATTGTCCTGTGTTAAGATGAAAGCTATTTCTCACCAACTGTAATGTACGTATTGTTACCTCCTTGCATCGGAATGCGGGGGGAAGACTTTCATTTGTTTACATTTTGCAGACCACATGAATGTCAAATAAAAAAACCTGATGAAAATCCAAATTTAAGAAAGAAAAGACATACAATGTTGATGTTGTTGTTATTACTACTATTATTATTATTACTATAAAAAAAAAACAGTGTTGCATTAGTGTTTCTGTTTCTTCTGTTTCTTTTTCTTTTTTTCTTATGCGCAGGAGACTGTCTGGTATATAGCTACTGTGTATTACTTGTGGACTGCATTTTGCTCACAGCCTGAGTCATGAATTCAAACTGCTCTTCAGGCTGGAAAATTAAACATTCTTTCTCCAGCGAGAGGCATATTTCAGCTATAAATCCACCAACACAATAGAGCTTGGCGGATGACATAAGAATATCAGGTGAATTTCCCCAATCTTACATTTTAAGTATGTCCCAATGCTATAATTGCAATTCGTATTATTTTAATGGTATTTAAATTGTAGCTGTAAAAGGAGTTGAGTGGCAGTTTGTGTCAAATGGCTCAGGCTGTAGCTATATAAAACTTGTTGGTTCCTGTTCTGCAAAGGGCAGACTGGCCTACCCTGCTATGTGGCTTGTTGTCAATGCATAAAGAGTTTTTTGCTGAAGCTTGAATTTTAAATTGTATATTTTTCTCTGCTTATGAAATGAATAAATAAATAATGGCCATGTTAGACTGGTTGCTTTGCACATTGTTCACTAAGAAATTGCATTCCAAGCTTGAGTCAGGGCAATGAGTATTAAAAGTTTTATAATGTTTTTTTTTTTTTTTAAATAAATAAAATCTAAAATCTTCCTTTGCTATCGCCTTGTGCAAAAACGTTAGCAACTACTAGCATTTAGTTACTTTCTCCTTATAGATTTTGGTTCAAGGAACACATATGTACCCCGCCTCTCGTCCAGTGACTGCTGGGATAGGCTCCAGCCCCCGCCGCGACCCTCCAGAGGACAAGCGGTTACAGAAGATGAATGAATGAATGAATGAATGGCAACCTTTAGTTTTACAGAACTGGAAAAAAAAACTGAGCTAAGAGATACAGATGACAAAGTCTCTGCAAAGCACAAAGCTGAAGGCTTGAAGGCTCTGTTTTATTAAAGTGTTCCAGTAAGCATGTACACAACAGCACCGTTTGCTAGCAAAGTAGCTAAATGTTACTCAGCCTTAATCTTTCCTTTCATTTCAAAAGTAAAGCCACGTACACATCCTGTATCAAGCAATTGTCACCCATTCATTGTAGCCAACAGTTGATCGCTAGTTGATGATCCAGGCTCCGGTCACCTTGGTAACCTGCTTGTAAAATTTCCACTCCAAATAATTCAGAGTGAAACAAGCACATCTGTAGCTGCGCTAAAAAGAAATGAGTATACTTGCAGGGAATGCTGATGATTTCAGAAAAGCAGGGCCCAACATAGTCATGTTTTTCAATTTTGTCCATGTAGGAGTTGTGAGTGCCGTGAGTACAATGGTGGTTTGCTGTGGACTGTAATAATGAGCTGCTCTTATCCAGTATTTTGAGTTTCAGTGGTACAGTGGATATGCTTGGTTACTCATTAGTGGTGGCATATGTCAATCAAGCCCATCAACCCCACTCCTATTGCCTCGTTAGTTCAACTTACATCACATGTTCTCCAGTTGCCGCACTGCTGCTGTAGTCTCTACTTGTGTCTACGCCCCTGAGGTGTAGCACTTCTACGGTGATATGACAACATATCGTCTGTGAAAAGGTATTGTCCTCTTGAAAACTAAGCCCTTTATTCCTTTTCCCTGTCAGCTGTTTGGGTTTTCAGGTGAGTATTTGTATCTTATCAGGAAACACCTCTCTAAACAACTTCTGGCATTTACAAAGTGTGGACAGTGACAAATCCCCACAATGCACTCAGAGGATTCCAGGCGAAGCGGATTGAGAGCCTGTAGCCAAGCGATGCAGCTGTTTGACGTTAATGATTCTGGTTGAGTGTCACAGTTATTTAGACAAGGCTCACACTCTCCTGATTATCACTAAGGTGTGAAACTGCCTTTAAGCCAAAATCTCTGAAACTCAGTTTACATTATGTTCTTTAAAGAGTTGTGGCTAAATACACAGATCAAGATGATGTTTTTAGTATTTATTAAGCCTTCCAGATGTTTTGTGTTGTTACGCCCTGGGTCTAGGGGTTAAGGGACGTAACATAAAAAACGCGAGGAATGCGACGTGCAAACAAAGTGAACCTTTTATTTACAACACAACACACAACTAGTGACAAGTGAATTATATACAAGTCTATATACAAGCCGAGGCTCTGCTTCAGGGTGGACTCAGGGCAAAACAACAAACAAAACCCAGCTATCTCATTCCTCAAAACCACTAACTAAACCCTAAATGTAAACAAAAGAAACAAAAAGACATTTAATAAGCCTAGCTGCCTAATCTAATAAAAAAAAAAAGGAGAAAACAGTGATCGAAAGAAGATCATTGTCGGATGGACCATTTAAATGGACAAGCCATCCAATCCTGGGGGTCCGCGTCACCGGCATACTCATCCAGCCAGCATCTGAGGCGGGAAACCGGCACTCAGAGACTCTAGAGGTCTCACTCGTGAGCCGAAACTGTTAACAGTCGAACAGCACACAGCTGTTTGTAACATATTATTTAGATATTCCATCAGTAGCCTGACCTTTTTAAGTTTATAGAAAGTTTTGCACGTCTTTTTTTTCTTATCAACTGTTTTGACAGCCAGCTTTGAGCTTTTCATTTAAGTAAACTGACAAACATACAAAGGATGAACAGCTAACTGGAGGAGGAGGCTTCTCCCAAACACCTACTACAGATGTCCATGTGGAAGATCCATAATCAATCAAACCCTGTTTATAGCTAGACATCAGACATCAGTCTTTTGCCTGACAAAAAGCAGAGTCCTTCCTTCATATGGCCGTCCCAGTCTGAATACAATACTGTCACCATGTTTTGATGTAACATAAACAGTCTGCTGCGGACACTGCCTCCCACAGGGTTTACACAGAACCATGGCAACGTAGCTTTTAATTGTTGACCCAGCATTTAGAGTGGATGAACAAAGAACTCTTCTATTTGGTTTTCATTCTCTTTGAAAATATCGCGTGTATGTAATCTGAATTCCTGTGTAAACAATCACATTTTATGATGACATCAGTTTCAGAGGCAGAGTGGGGGATTCTGGTGCAGCTTCACTGACTGCAACAGAAAGGAACGTGGAACGGTTCAAAAGGTCAATGCGCCTGGCCTGACATGGCCAGAATAAATTCTTATCAGAATATAAGTCTAGTTAACAAACCATTTTTTTCAGTAAGATAAGAACTCAAGGACACAAGGAGCTGAACGGAAACACTAGAAAACATCAAGGGTAACTTTACAGGGGTACCTTCACATGGGTAACCTCACGTGAGTAAAACCACATATTGTGTAGGTCTCCCTTGTGCCTCCAAAACAGCTGTGACTCATCAGAGAATGGACATGGGCCTTCTGAGGGTGTCCTGTGATGAATGTTGAATGTTGTTAATGGGAACCTTTGGGTCCTGTGGGTTGAGGGGAGGGGCCTCTGTGGATCATCTCACAGATACTTGATCAGTTTGGGATCTAGTGAATTTGGAGGCCAGGTCAACACCTTGAGCTGTTCTTCATGTTTTTTTGAGTTGCTCCTAAAGCGTTTTTGTGTGTGTTCCTGCGTCTGGCTGCATCCTGCTGGGGATGGCTGCTCCCATCAAAGAGTGTCATTGCTATGGGGTGGGGGTCCCTGGTCTGGTCTAGGTGGGTGGTACATGTCTAAGTAACATCCACATGAATGCAAGGTCCAAATGTTTCCCAGCAGAACATTGAAGTGTCACAAGATTGGTCAATGTTTTTCACTTCTCCTGTCAGTGGTTTTAATGTTGTGGCTGATCGGTGTATACACACATGGGCTGAGGAGTTGATGACACTCAGGTGAAACTAATGAAGGCGGAGCACACAAGGAGAAAGCAATCTAATCTAATCTAAGAAAACGATCAAAAAGTAAAGTAAGGAAACAAAACAACAAGGAAAGAACTTTCAGAACATAAGCAGAAAACATAAAGAAAACCAAACAGGATTACAAATGAGGTAATGAAACACAATATCATAACATCACCTACCTAAAAATAATATCATAGGACTGCAGTACGCACCATAGATTGAAGAAAAGACTGTGACATGGTTGTCTGTAGTCTACAAAGAGATGGACAGTGTTTCTCTGCTTAACTCAAGTGCTGCAGTGTAAATAATATCGTGCCACTGCATACCACAACACTGCTGTCATTTCTCCTTTTTTCTATGAACAAAAGCACACATTTGTCTGAAGGACACAATGTGAACAATAATCAATTCTTTATAACAACCATTTGACCTTTTCAGATTTCCTGGTGATGGGTTGGAGTTAGTTGTGAAAGGAGAAAAGGTTAAAGTCATTTCAACATGTCTCTCCCAGCAGTGACGTTTTCCTCTGGATGTGAACATGCAGCTCAGTGGAAACTGTGGACAGCTGCTGTGATGTGCGTCTCCACTGCGGTCTGTGACTCAAAAGTTGGGTTAAAAGTTGCCTTGTGGCCCTCGTGGACAAGAGCGTGATACTTCACTACTAACCACATAAACATAGCATTATCTGGGACATCTTAATGGTTCCCAGTGGATAAATGTTAATGAGGACATTTGTCATTTGCAATTATCATGATGGCACTGAAATGTCATATTGACCAACGCTTTGATTATTGCTAATAATCACCCTGACCTTTCCCGCTGTGGCACCATCATCAGGAGAAAAATCACATTTGACAGGCAGATTAGTTTCATGCTTCCCAGAGAAGGAACCCTTTTGATTTGAATAAGCAATGAGCATTCCTCTAGCACCACCACAAGAACCATGTCAGACACTAGCTATCAAAAGGTTTAAGGCGAATAATACGTGTGATTGGAAATAGTTTGAAATGAAAACGATGCAGTAGAATGTGCTCTGTACCACATGCACCGTTTGACCAATCAGAAACACCTCTTGTGAAAAGTTGAGGCGCTAACGCCTTCAGAAGTATTCTTTGCAAGTAGATTTCTCTGTCGTTTGCCCTTTGTCGCCTCCATCATGTATTCTCAGCTGCATCCATTTGAATGAACTTGGATTAAAACTGGAGTCTCTGAGTCTTCTGAGTCATCTTCACTTTTTCAAGGAAAAGTCCTAGTGTCTATTCATCTGCTTCAGTCCTTTTATTGTGCCCTCCCATTTTTCTCTCACCCGCCTCCTCTTTCATTACATAACAGCTCAGCCCTGTCCTTTTTAAACCTCTTTGTCTACCTTGAAAACTTTTTTTCCTCAAACTCCGCTCTCCTGTTCTGCTCTGCCTCTCCCTGTTTTACCTTTGATTGTTTTCACCTGCTTCTTTTTCCACGCGTAAGAGCTCTTGCGTCGTCTTTTTTACCAATTCACCCATACGAGAAACCCTTTCCGAGCACTCACGGCTCTCTGCAGCTCTCTTTTTACCTCCCACTCTCCTTTTCATCTACCTGTACATGTAGTAGATGCTTTTATCCAAAGTGCCTGCTTTTTAGCTTATACATTATGAATAATGTAAGCCATCTGAAGATAGACCATATATAAGCACTGCCTTAACTTTTCATTTGATGGCTGTTTTTCAGCCCAAACTATCCCAGTACATTTAGTTGCAGACTTTTTGCAGCTCTTGAGGTATGTTTTGTTTTGTAATTTACTTCGGTTTCATGTAGGATTTACTACATGAAACAGAAGGCTGAGGCTCAGTAGGTAGAGCGAGTTGTCCACGAACCAGAGGGTTAGCAGTTTGATCCCCGGAATGTGCCACATGCCGAAGTGTCTTCAGAGCAAGACACTGAACCTCCAGTTGCTCCCAGTGCGTGGCACTGGTGTGTGCTTGTGTGAGTGAATGGGTAGATGTGTCTGTGACTGTAAAGCGCTTTTAGTACCAATAAACACAAGGCCATTTACCATTTTGATCAGGGCTTCCTGGGTGGTAGTTCAAATCATCAGAATATGACAGAATTTCAACACATGTAAACAGCACATTCAATTTGTTTATTTATTTGTTCAGAATATAGCATTTTTTAGATAAGACGTGTGCAGACACTGGTTGGGTTGGGAGCATCCAGTCAGTCAATTCAGTAATTTCGCCGCTGTTTGTAAACCACAGCCTCTTGCCTGTGTACAAACAGCTGTTCTATACACGGTGAAATTGGCTAAACGTATGCATGGCTGGGGGTAGACATGCATGCTCAAAATCAACAGGTTTTCGAATATACGTGTGCAAATATAACAAAGCTAACTGTTTGGAATGAAAGGAGTCCATGTTCACGTGGCTCAACAAGTCACCAGTAGTGGAAAACTTCTAAATGTAATTGTGAATATTAGTGGAATAATTATTTTCATTCGCCATGTAAACAGTACATATATAAACATTTTATTGTTAAAAACCTGAATATTTTGGTGCATGTAAACAGCTACCCTTTCTCAAGATCACAGAAAAGACAATGAGCAACAGTATGTGACAATGTGAGAAATAAACTGAATGTGACATCCCATTCATATGCAAATGTGGTACATAATGTATGTGTTTGCATATTAAATAAAAAGGACATGAATAAACTATACGCATTCCGAGTTCTGTCACACCATCTTCCTCCTCCCTCCCCTACTTTGGAGATTTCTATTCCTTTGTTCCTTTTTCCTACACTGCAGCGAATCACAGCAATAACACACGGCAAAATTAGCTGCATGCAAGATGTTCAGTGCGGGAAATGCAGGAAATGTGCTGGAAGACTTTTTTTCAAAATACCATTAGGTAGCACTTGTAATTCAGCCACAGGGTTGTCTTTTTTGTGGGCTGTGTCTCTCTTCACTCCTTTTGGTTAGCTGCTACGTGGAGCTAAGCTCTTATTAGAGATGCACCACACCTGAGCGGGCTGGATTTAAGAAGATATAAATCAGGCCCGCAAGATTTTCTCCTCCTCTCTCTCTCTCTCTCTCTCTCTCTCTCTGAGTGGAAGGAGTGAGGTCGCTGAGCGGAGAGCGTATCGAGCGATTATCTGAATCTTTTCAGGTTATTATTATATATATTAGTGGTTAACTGGTTAACTAACCAGGAAGCACGGCATCAAGGTAGCGCCGGCTTTCCTTTGTTCTGTGGAGGACTGCAGTCTGGCAGTGGGGAAAGTTGTCGGGTATGACAGCGTGAAGTCCGCTGCTAGAATGAATAGTGCAGTGGTGATTTTTGTGGACACCGTGGAAAAAGCAGATACGGTGGTGGAGAATGGGATCGTTATTAAGGATACGTTCGTTCCTGTCTCACCTCTCGCATCACCAGTGAGAAAAATGACGCTGTCTAATGTTCCCCCATTCATAAGAGACGAGACATTAATCAGAGAACTATCTCGGCATGGAAAGATAGTATCACAGATGAAAAAAAGTTCACTCTGGCTGTAAGTCTCCTCTTCTGAAGCACGTGGTGTCTCACAGGAGACAGCTCTATGATCCTTAACAAGAAAGAAGAACTGAATTTAGCTTTCAGAATCAGAGTGGATGACTTTGATTATGTAATATTTGTAACATCAGATAACATGAAATGTTTCAGCTGTGGTAAAGAGGGACATTTAATCAGAGCATGCCCAGAGACATCGTCCACAACAAGACAAAATGGAGGAACTGAAACAGCTGACAAGAGTCCTGAAGGCAGTCAGGATAGTGTGGAAAGAGAGGAGGCAGGTGAGGGACAGCAGGACAGCCAGGTGAGTGAGGGGGGACAGGCAGACACAGGTGAAGGTCAACTGAATAGCCAGGTAAGCGAGAGAGGACAGGTAGACACAAGTGAGGGTCAACAAAACAGGCAGGCGAATGAGGGAGGACAGAAGGAGTCAGAAGGAAGTCAACAGGACAGTCAGAAGAGTGAGGAAGGACAGGAGGAGACAAGTGAGATTCAACAGAACAGCCAGGTGAGTGAAGGAGATCAAAGTAGAACAGGTAAAACAAAAGATGAGAATCAGGAGAAGACAGTTAATGGACAGAGAGGAATAAAACAAAAAGGTAACAAAGAGGATGGAACGAGTGAAATGTTGTTTGAAAGTGAAGTAGAGATGGAAGGAGATGAAGAGGACATGAAGGTTCCTCAGTTAAAAAGAAAAACCAAGAGCAGTAGTGGAAGCTCTCAAGCTAAGAAAGGAACAGTGAACAGGGATGTGTCTGCAGAGGACTGTGAAATGGACAGCGATAGTAACACTGAGGAAAAAGTGGTCGGGAGTCGAGGAAACAGGAGCGCTTACAGCGCAGGCAAAATTAAAAATTTTCTACAGAGAACTAAAAATATGAAAGGGGTGAAGATAGAGGATTATTTGTCAGACAAAGAGCTGCTCTGTAACTCATATCGACTGCACTTGAGCAGTAAAGGAAGAGGAGGGTTAACTGACCAAGACATATACAGGATGAAGAAGATAGTTCAGAAGATCAGACAAGAACTAATCCCTGATTATGATAATGATGATGAATAGAGCTAGTAGATTAGAATTCTTCTGTCTACTTTTATTATTTTTTATTATGAGTCACTTTGCACTTTGCACTTTAAATATAAACGGAGCAAGAGAGGCTGAAAAAAGGTCTCTGCTATACGAGCTGATAAAACTTAAAAAGTCAGATGTGATGTTTGTTCAGGAGACTCATAGTGACATTTCCAACGAGTCTGACTGGAAAAGAGAATGGGAGGGGGACACAGTGCTGAGGAATAAGACCTCCACTAGTGGGGGGGTGGCTATCTTATTTTCTAAAAGTCTCTCAGGTATGTCTATGGAGGTGGAGCAGGTGGTGGAGGGCAGACTACTGGTGGTCAGAAGAAAGGTAGACCTTTTAAATGTAGTTTTTATAAATGTTTATGCTCCTACAGCAGGACCTGATAGAGTTTTATTTTTAAAGGTTTTAAGTTCAGTTTTAGATAAAGTCAATGTTGAGGATTTTTTATTTTTGGGAGGAGATTTTAACTGCACAGAAAACCATTTACTAGACAGGAACCATCCAGAACCACATGCTGCATCACAGGTTGCTTTACAAAATGTACTGAAAACACATGAAATGGTGGATGTATGGAGAAGAAGAAATGGAGACAAAAGACAATACACATGGACTCACGCAAGAGATAATGTCATTTCGCTAGCTAGACTTGATCGGTTTTATTGTTTTAAACATCATTTTAATGTTTTTAAAGACTGCAGAATGATGCCCGTTGGTTTTACTGATCACTTTTTAGTTACTAGCCATGTTTTAATTTCTAATCTGAAGTCCAGGAGTGCTTACTGGCATTTTAACACTGCTCTGTTGGAAGATTTCCATTTTAAAGATGTTTTTAGATTCTTTTGGAATTGTTTTAAGAACAGAAAATCTGATTTTAAATCTTTGAGACAGTGGTGGGATTGTGGGAAGGTGGAAATAAAGCAGCTCTGTCAACAGTACACATTCAGTGTCACACGGGACATCACCAGATCTATGAATGACCTGGAGACTGAAGTTGTGGAATTACAAAGTTTAATAGATTCCACTGGAAATCGAGGTCATATTGAAGACCTCAAGTCTAAAAAGTTAGCTCTTAGAGACCTACTGGGCACTAAAGCCCAAGGAGCACTGGTTCGCTCACGTTTCCAGAGCACCACACTGATGGACGCGCCAACCAAATATTTCTTTGGTTTAGAGAAGAAGAACGGACAGAGTCGACTCATCCATGCTCTGCGTTCTCCCTCAGGACAGGAACTGAGAGATTCAAACGACATCAGGAGACGAGCTACAGAATTTTATTCAGAGTTGTTTATCTCTGAATATAGAGGCGATGAAGAACTGTTTAGTTCGTTCAGTGAAGGGCTTCCCCAGGTTCCTGAGGACGTCAGTGCTGAGATGGGGAGTCCAATAACACCGGAGGAACTCTTCACAGCCCTGCAGAGCATGGAGGGAGGAAAGGCCCCCGGGATCGACGGGATACCTGTGGAGTTTTACAAGGTCTTCTGGACAGAGATGGGTGAGGATCTCCTGACTGTTTTTAATGAGAGTTTCAATGACATGCTGCTACCACTGAGCTGCAGGAGGGCAGTAATAACTCTCCTGCCAAAGAAAGGAGATCTTCATGAGATAAAGAACTGGCGTCCTGTCTCTCTCCTCTGTTCTGATTATAAGATCCTGTCCAAAGCACTGGCCAACAGACTAAAAGAGGTAATGGATCTCATCATCCAGAGGGATCAGACGTACTGTGTGCCTGGTAGGTCTATTATTGATAATGTTTCTTTAATTCGGGACCTTTTGGACATCTCTGGGTCTTTGGGCATCAAGACTGGTCTTATTTCTTTGGACCAGGAAAAGGCTTTTGACCGGGTTGAGCACCATTACCTCTGGCAGATCCCAGAGAGGTTTGGCCTCAGCCCTGGTCTCATAGCTATGATCAAGGTGTTGTACCAAGACATTGAAAGCGTACTGAAGATTAATGGAGGTCTAAGCGCCCCCTTTAGAGTGGGTAGGGGGGTGAGACAGGGCTGCTCGCTCTCAGGCATGTTATACACATTGTCTATTGAACCTTTGCTGTGTAAAATAAGAGCCACCATGGAGGGGTTGTTTTTAAAAGGTTTTAATGAGAGACATGTTTTATCTGCATATGCTGATGATCTTATTATTTTTATTCAGAACCAGGAAGAGATTAGTAAACTAGAAAAGATTGTTAAAAATTTTGGTGTGATATCAGCTGCAAAAGTAAATTGGGAGAAAAGCGAAGCACTGATAATTGGAAACTGGAAGGGAGGACTACCAAGTCTACCAGGAAAACTAAAATGGAAAAAAGATGGTTTCAAATATCTTGGAGTATATTTGGGAGATGAGAACACTCCCAAAAAAAAATTGGGACGGTGCTATAGAAAATATGAAAAATATGAAAACCAAATTAAATAAATGGAACTGGTTAAAACCAAAACTTTCTTTTAGAGACAGAGTGTTAATTGTTAATAACCTGGTTGCGTCGGCCCTCTGGCACAGGCTAGCTGTTTTAGAACCACCTAAAGGTCTGACAGCAAAACTACAAGCTGTTCTCGTTGATTTTTTCTGGGATAAGTTGCACTGGGTGCCTCAGAGTGTTTTATTTTTACCAAAATGTGAAGGAGGACATGGTCTTGTACACACACAGAGCAGGCTAACAGCATTCAGACTACAGTTTGTACAGAAATACCTTTTAGGCCCAAAAGATCTGGTCTGGAGAGACGTGGCAAACTGCATTTTAAAAAGGACAGAAGGACTGGGGCTGGACAGAGCACTGTTTTTAATGGATCCAAAGGTTTTAAATGTGTCTTTTTTACCTCCTTTTTATCAAGCACTTTTTAAAACATGGAGTATTTTACCCTGGGGAAAAATTGAACAGACAAGTTCTCTTCACTGGCTCCTAGTAGAGCCTCTCATCAAAGGAGCCAGGCTGGACATAGAGGACTCCACAACACCGGGTCTGTCCAGGATGCTGAGTTCCTGTGGAGTCTTGACATTAAGAAAACTAGTGGATGTAGCTGGACCTGGTCTGAGGGAAGCGTCAGCGCTGGCTCTACACCTTGGACAGAAGTCTATCCGACAGACCAGCAACTTCTTAAAAATATGGAGAAGAAAGCTAACAGAGGAAGAACTGGAGATGCTAGAGGAGTATGAGGATGGGGTTGAAACTCCTGACGAGGACGACCCATTTCCTGAGCTGGGCTTCACACAGAAGGAGGACGACGCTTCAGCCTCATGTGCATTAGCGTTGTACACTGCTAAAGGGAAGGCAGTGTACAACTGCTTTGTAAAAGTATTAAACGGATGTAAATTGTCTGGTCGAGACGACACAGTGTGGAGGAAGAAACTGGAAATGGACAGAGGAGTGAAACCAGCGTGGAAAGTTTTATATAAACCACCTCTAAACAAGAGATCTGCAGATTTACAGTGGAGGATTTTACATGGAGCTGTTGCAGTCAACGCTTTTATCTCCAAGATCAATCCACCAGTGTCCAGCGAATGTCCTGTCTGTGGACAAACAGAGACTGTGATTCACTGTTTTTATGACTGCAACAGACTCAAAGACATTTTTAACACTTTAGAAATGGTTTTTAACTGTTTTAATGTGCCATGGTCAAAAACTGCTTTCATTTTAGGAGCTGGTTTTAAAAAGTCTGATGCCTCGAAGTGGGAACTGTTAAACTTTTTGATAGGAGTGGCAAAAATGTCTATTTATTGTAGCAGAAGAAATAAAGTGGAGGACAGAACTGGACAGGAAATACTTCCTATTTTTATGTCATTAGTGAAAACCAGAGTGTGGATTGATTTTAGGTTCTTTAAAGCAGTAAATAACATGACTGATTTTATCCAGAGGTGGTGCTATAATGATGTGATCTGCTCTGTGTCTGGAGATGTTCTGATCTTTAATACTGTGTTCAAGTAGATTCTGCTCATGAAATGATGAACGTTGTTACTTATTGTTGCACAATGATTGTCTGTAAATAAAATTTTAATAAAGGTTTTTTAAAAATCAAAAAAAAAATCTCTCTCGGCAGGTTGACTGACTTGCTGTCTGCATTCACTCATACATTTACCTTCATGCAGACAGGCTGACACACTGACTGTGACACCTCATTAAAGCATTTGATTTGTTAATGTAATTAAAGGTATGATTTACACTTTAAGACTATGCGTTGTTTCCCTCTTTGGTCACATCTTAATAGTCGGATTGGGACAGAATCTAGACATCTACCCATGACTTCAAATTGGGAAAAGCACTTTGCTGGCAAACACACAGTAAGTAGATTGCATCATATTTCCTCTCACATCCCCTCACACACAGAGGACTTCTCCCGTGGGGGCTGGTGTGACCATTAAATGTATGCATGTTTCTCATCCATCTGCTGGTTTGATGGAAATCTTCCATGCTAACATCTTGATCGATGACGCCCACAGGGGTCGTGAACTCAGCTTATTTTCTCCGCAAAGCGCTGCTCATTGTGGATTTGTATTCAAGCAGTAGGGGTTTTCTGCATGTTTGACATATCAGCTCATTCAGTACAGTGCACCTTTGACCTCCTCACAGCTGGCTGCTTGAATTACTCACACTAAAGTGCCCTGTCATCACAATATCCTTTTTGCTGATTGGATTTTCGCTCAAATGCACCATATACTTAAATTACTGTATCTCAGTGTTTTGAGTAGAAGAATGGAATATGGAACTACGTCACGGCGTGCTAATTCTGTCTTCGGAAAATGCTCACTACCAGCAACAATATTAGCAACACTTACATGGGAGTATTTCTTGAGGGCTGAATAAAACTAAGTGATGGGATATGTGTTGACATGCTGCAAATCATCGTTCAGAATAGAACAGTGCAAAGTGACTCTGCCCAATATGGAGCTGGGTTGAATCTGCTGGAAATATGACAAAGTGGGGAAACCAATTACATCAAAAAACACTGAATTTATTCAGAAGGAGATGACCGAAATGGAGCCACATTTTCAACACTGTTGCACCTTTGATCATCTTTTCAAACAACTGCTTGTTGTTTTGCTTCCTCCATGTTTATTTCCCTCCGATTAAACGGATTGCGATGGTTTAAACCACCCTTCTGAATCTGACTAAAAAAGGCCTTGTGATTGGGCCAGTCTGTTTCGGTTATGCCGGTTACATGAGGCATTTCTGTTCCGATTAATAGTGTCCATGTAAAGCATCAGACCCTCATCCAGTCCGTGAAACATGGGGGTGGTCATGTCCTTGTGCAGGCCTGTTTTACTGCATCTGGACCAGGACGGCTTTCCATCAGTCATGGACCAGTACATTTTGAATTACCCCAAGCAAGCAAGCAAGTCGTTTTACAAAAAAAAAAAAAAAATGGTTATAGAAAAACAATGTTTTCAAATGGTCAACTCAAAATCCTGACCTCAATCCAACAGAAATGTTGAGAAAGAACCCGAAGCAAACAGTTCATGTGAGGAAACCCGCCATCAACTCAGAACTGAAGCAGTTCTTGGAGGAATGGGTGAAAAATCCACCAAGCTGCAGTAGATGACTGATCAGCAGTTGCCGAAAATGTTTAGCTGGTGTCATTGCTGCACAGGGGGGTCACACCACTTACATTTGCAATTCAGATATGTGCAAATGATACATTTTCTTGACTAAATAAATGTACAAGTAAATGACAGAATTTCTTAAGATTCTATCTTTAACACAAAATAAACCATAGGATCAGAACCAGAGTTTCACGTGTCAAACTATCTCAACATTTTAAACGGAGGACATACCAGTGAGCAGGTGACTTTTGCAGGTCTCTCCACAGTGATTCACTATATCCACGCCTCCTACTGCCTGTATTTTTATTGCTGTAGAATCAATGGACATTGTGCAGGCTAATGGGTTTAATTTATCTTTTTAAGCGGCAATGGCTGGAGGAACTCCCACTGGCCAGTTTCTATTAATCACTCATTCTCCTCATCCTGCCACATTCGTTCTGCCTCATGTGCTCCACCCGCCACTCCGTCTCTCAGTCTACTCTCCCCCTTGCTTCTGCAACGAACCATTTGTGTATGAGAATGGTTGGATCAGTGGTCAGATGGATTTCTTATAAATTAAGTTTTGTCCCAGATTGGCAGTAGTTCTTTTGTTGTTGTTCAGTTGTTGTAGTGAGAACAATAGCCCCAGCTGTATTGTTAAAATTGATAATTGGATTGGAAAGTGCCATAGAAATGGAAGTATTAGTAATAGTAACGTTGTTTTCAGTGCACAGCTTTTCCAGAGTAATGGTGACTCCATACCTGATGATGTATTGGTGATTCTTATTACAGCTGCACATAACAGAAGTCCTAAGCGTACCATATAACCAGACTTCGTCAGAAGAAGAGAAGGGTTCTGTACGATCTCAGCAATAGTGTTTTGGTTTATTCATCCAAACAGTGCAGTCTATTTCCACAGAGCAAGACAAACTGCTGTGTGCAAACAGCTGCACAGCACTGTAGGGCTTGACCACATGCAGCGGCTATCATTCGCTGATCTCACCAAATTTGAATACACGCTTAAAAGTCATTATCATAATCTCCACCACGCTGCTGGAAGTAAATGTCTGCAATGTTTCTAGACACAAAACACTCAAGACAATTTCACTATGTACACGATGACCACTATAACCTGCCCCTATTTCATTTCTTTTTTTTTTTTAGCGTTGTTTGTCAGTGGTCCTACAGCACATGAAACACTTGGTAACTGCAAGGCTTGCTGACACTGCTTCACACAGGGTCAGTGCCATCCGGGCAACACAGTGAAATGTGCTGAGTGCAAGCACATCTGACGATCAGTACACTGTTAACACCACAACAGAGACCAAACACAATTTGATACCGTTTAACAATGAATTACTGTAAGGCGTGTAGTAAAACCGATGAAATGAAAATCTATTGTGTGTATACAATGTGGCACAAATGGTACATGGACCTGCCTCGCCAATGCAACACTCAGCCTATTAACGGAGCACAAGATTTATTCAAACGTGTCTATACAGAAGTTGTTGTATAGTTGTTGCGCAAATGGAAAAACTGCACACAGGGCTGCACTTTGTGAATGACACAGCTGTGTCAGGTAGTATGTGCTACAGAGTGATTTAACTCATGTCACCAAAGGGAAGTTTGGTGACATGATTTAAATCACCATATTTTTTATTTTTTTTACTGTATCTTTAGTGAGAAGATGTCTTAGAAGCTGCCTTAGAATCACAGAACAGTGGTTTGATAAGGTGAGCATGGCTGGCCTTCCTTGACAAAATCAGACACTGCTAACAAATCCTTTCTAGACACATTCAGAAAGTCACAAAGTGGCTGTGGTGAGGGGTAAAAGGTTCATTATTTTGATTTCACCAGCCTCAACCTGACGGTGCAGCCTAAAACAGACAAGCCAATCTGCCACCCACAGGTTATTTACAGCAATGATGATAGTGTTGACAGTAATTTTGGTTTTCTCAAGTGCTCTGTACTGTGTTGTCTAAGGGGTCTTCACCACCCTTTCCTACAGGTGCCATCACAAATGTATGTTCCCACTTTGCCGCAGCTGCTCAGAAGAGCTGAACCAGAGTAGTGAGTGTTTCCACAGGGACATAGTGTGGCATTTACCCAACCTGACCGACACCTTGTTTATGGAGCATATCCAAACATTTCTCAAATGCTAACAAAAGGCATCCGGTTACCACGCTTGTTTAAAGATCTTAAGAATGTGAGGTAGATCTGTTTAATCTCTGATGACATGCCATGGTTCAGTGGTGTTTTGCTGATGGTAGGGGGTCTGGGCTGAAGGATGTAAACAGATTCATAGGCACCATAACTACCGCTTACGTCAGACTTATGCCGTATGATCTGCTGGACAAGCTGCAGCACCATGTGTAGTAATGCGATATTGATTCTGTAAGGTTTATCTCAAGAACTGGTGAGAGGGTTTCACCCCTTGGCCCCTATCTGGAGGATATGACCTAAGTTAAATGGCTACCTGGTCCGAACCGCTGCTCCTCCAGGCGAAGGCTAATCTGGTCAGGGTCAAGTGCCAAGAGCAAGGGTGTAACACTCAACTCTGCAAATACGGTTTGCTTTATAAACCCCTGAGATAAATGTCCAATTTAACTTTCTGGCTGACAAATGTTTCTGAGGAATGTCAAATATTTTATTGGAAACATTTTAATGGTGCCTTCAGTATCTCATATAGCTACCGTCTTAGATTCTAAAACATTTCGTCATGCAGGTAGATCTGGCATTGTTTTTATACAGATCCTTGCCATGGGTGGAGGGTTATTAGAAATGCCAGTGCAGGCTTTATCGATCACTGCGTGAAACCCCTCTGAAGTCTCCCTCAGTGTTTTAAGAGGTTACCCACTGTCTGACCCACAGTGCAAGACAAAAGCAATAATCACATGGTTGTGGACAAAATGATATCTCTGACATACCTACAAACTGCTCAGTGTTGACAAGAGCAATACAACAAGGGTTCATCCTAATCAGCCTGCCTTTCTTCTTACAAAATCACTCCCACAGTGAAGGTACCACTGGACACAATGCCCACTGGTTCTTGAGCAATAAGGATGCAATACAGCTGGGAGGTACCTTAAACACTTTCACAAGTAAATGTAATATAACGGATTTGCACTTGCTGTGTCCAGAGCCATGGCTTTGTAGCTGACAGTTGGTGTCTAGTGAAGGTTCCTGGCTTTGGTTGCATAATTAACCCTATTTTATACTTAGGAGGAAAATAATTTATTTATGGATCGCCAAGAATTAGCACTTAATAATGGTAGCAGTGGCATCATCACTCTCCACCTTGGTTCACTCGACTCTCCATCTGGGTTCACCACGCCAAGCCTGTAAAATCATGGTGAATTTATTGACAGAAACCAAAATCATGGGTGTCGTTTCTTTGCAGTATAGTAAAGAAGACAGTCAACTAGATCAGTCACTCCCATTCAATCAATTTTACAGTGGCTAATCAGAAGCTGAAACAACCAACTTGTGTAGATTGAGGGTTGAGGTGGTAAGGAGGTTAAATATATATAATTGACATTCATGAATATCATGAATGAAAACAACAAACTCCAATAGGAGTTGTATTACCAAGTATTGCACTAGAAAGATGTGAAATAATGACAGTTTGTATATACTGTGCTCGTGAGGGTCCTGAAAAGAAGCTTAGCAGCAGAAGAGCTAGGAAATGCTGGTGTTAAGGAGTCTGACTGCTGAGGGGACAAAAGACCTCCGGAAGCGTTCCTTCTTGCACTGTGGGTGCAGCAGTCTTTGGCTGAAAGAGCTTCCTAAAGTCCCAACTGTTGTTACATTGAACATTACATTGTTACAATGTTCTGAATTGCATTAAAATTACATATTGCTGCTAGTTTCTTCCTGTGTGTACTCCCCTAAGCGTTCCTTTCACTCTCCTATTCTGTCTATTCCCATGAGGAACTCTCCTATTGGACCAAAGGCCCTGTTCACACCCAGTACTGATGCACCATTCACAAGTGGGCAGCCTGAAGTACAGGGGTGAACACACCCCAGATGCATTTAAACAGCTGTAGCAACAATACATCTGTATGCACAATGTTCTGTTGTACCCAAAGCCATGTAGACTATGCATTATCTGCATTTAGGGTGATTAATTGTGATAGGACCCCAAGGGATCACTTGAAAACCACATGGAGGTTCGTTTTAATGTTTGGCTAGGTGTGAACAAAACTACTCAGAACAGGTACATGGGGAAGGTGGAGAGTTTGCACACCTCTGTGCAAAAACCCTGGTGGTTATCATATTTGCTTTCGATGTCTTTGTGCATGTTGGCTTCCACAGAACAAACAACAAGGCTGCGCATGTAATTCTACCCACAACATCCCGTGTCCCAGGTTTGTTTGAGAATGATAATGGGGAAAACCAAGTTGACGCCATGAGGCAATTACATCAATACAATTACACTGCTATCATTTCCAGGCAGTGAGAGGATTGGTGTAAGGGGTGGAGGGAGCATTAATTCACCCAACCTTGTGCACACATACAATAATCATCCCCTACGTCACGTCACGGACCATTTAAACACATTGTGGACAGATACGTAGGAACTGATGCAAATCCACACCTTTTCTCACATAAAGACATTCTCATGTAAATGATTAGCAACTGTGTAGTGATCTTGTCTATAAATAGAAGGGGCATGATAATGAATAATGAGTGGCTGAGGAAAGAAGAGCTGTATCTAGTGATGAAACACAAAATGAAAGGTATGGAGACAGATGAGAAGAAACAGAGATTTATTCAGTTAGGGCTTTGCTTTCTTCACCACGGCCTGTATCATTGTCTGTGTTGTAATGTGATTAATTTATTTTTTGTATTGCACATCGATTGCTCAGGTGAATTTGTCATCCTTACATTGCCGTATTAAGACTAGAACAGCAGAAAATTAGCAATAAAAAACAAAAATTCAAAAAACCTGTAATCGTTTCCAGTTAGTAGAATCACTACGCTGCAACCAGCTATTTATCTGGTGATCTGACAAGCAGGGGACTTTTACAACGAAAGCTCTCTTTTGTCATTCGTCTGCTTCCATTTACCTCCATTACTTTTTAATGTGTGCAAACAGTGCAATGGCACAAATGGCTCTGAGCGGAGAGCGTCTGAAAGTGGCCACTGTTCATTCGTACAATTTTTGTGTCTTCAGTCTTGCCTTTATGTTGACAGGTCCTTTGAGTGTGGCCACTCAGAACAGCCGTAAACACTTTTTGCTTTTAAACAAATGGAAGATAACATGGCTTGTTTCAGACAAGTGTCAGAGTGAGCGTCACGATTTGACCCGCTGTCAAAGGCTGCCACTAGAACATTTTCAATCAAGACAACTCAGACAGTTTAAATTTTCAAATTAAACTGGTAAGAGGTATTAAAATGGGCTTCTTGAAACAGGCAAGACGCGATTGATAGTTGCTAAAGAATGAATCAATGAATCATATTTCTTTAATGTGAATTGTCATTAAAATGATTCTCAACATTCCCTAAACCTTATCTTTTCGTAGCTTTCGTCTCTGGAGGCTGTGTCCAACCTCTCTCTTGCCTCACAGTCCATTTTTTCTCCTCTTGGCTGCTGCTAGGTCACTGTAGCGGAGAGCCGAGAGCAATTTTGTATGGGCAACACCCTCTAAGAGCTTCAGTCCTGAGGATTTTCTTTCCACTTCGGTCTAGATCTTCAGTATAAAATAACTATGCAACATTCCCTTTTAGTCTTTTAGTCAAGCTGTCAACATCTGAAAAAAAGGCAGAACACATCCAGCATGTTATCCACATACACATGCTATGTCTATACTCACAGAATCATGGGCAGCAATAAGCGACCAATCAACAAATCACTGTGGCCCACACACACACACACACACACACACACACGACTGCTCGGCTTATGCATGTCATTATTTACACGTATGAAACGGTTCAGTCAACACACGGTTCCCACCCGGATAATTGAGGTCACCTTTTAGTCTGCATCTGAATTGGGAGTGAGGCACATCTGGCTCGTCTCCTGCTGTCATTTTGGTGTGCGGCTTTAAACAAAAGCCAGCCCAGGTGTCCAACAATGCCCAATTCAGGGAGATGGGTCTGTTGACATGTATCCAAGCCTTAAATACCCTGTGGATTTTTGTCAGGTTTGTATTATTAAACTGTCTTCCTTAAAAAAAAGCTGTGCGTCTTCATGTGTTGAGTGTTAAAAAGACTTCCAACCATATTTGCTCCCATTGCGTAATTCCTGCATCAGCCTCCTCAAAAACAGCATAAAAATGAACTGAACCCCCTTTATATGTGAGCTGGCTCTGTGTTCCCTGTGACCTAATAACTTTGTTTTCCCTCTCCCTCCATAACACACCAGCAATCACATCGCAGCACTTGGTGCTCACATTTAGGGCCCCTACTCGATGAATCCTAATTACCCATTTTATCCCCTCTCTACTGTTACAGGCCCGGAGCACCTCATGCTCAGAGAGGTTTGTTAAGCAGTCAGGAGAAGAAAGGAGAGAGCCAGTGAATGATGGACAAACAAAGAGAGCTAGAGGACAGCAGCAGCAGAGACCCGTCTTAACAGCACAGCTTATCATTTGTGTGTCTGTCTTCTGTGAGAGCTGCAGCTGAGGAGATTGCCTTCTGACCTTTTTCAAAATGACATTTATGTTGCCTGGTGATTATGTACAGTGTGTGCATGTGTGGAGATGTTGCTTTCACTGTCTGTAAAATGATTACAAATATATGTATTATTTATATATATAGCAGTCTGGAAAAATACATATAATTGCATTTCAATTCAAAACAGAAGAAAAAGAAAGAAAATATCCCTGACCAGAACTGGACAATAAAATGTGCCTTCCATCAGTCCTAGCAACGTGCTTTCATCCGATTCCTCCATTTTGGTAGCCGTTAGCCGAGCTCTGACGTGTGCACTGACAAAAGTTCTGCGTTGTTTGGAATGCAAACTGCGATTAAATGCGTTAATTTTCTTAATAAGTACTAAGGAATTTAATACGTGTTTTTTGCTTAACGTTTTGTCACAGAGAAGTTGAGTTTCAGCGTTTCGGATACAAAATGTCATCAGTTCATCATTTTAACTCATTAGATATTTATGTGACATTTCGTCATAATTAGCATATGAATCCTTGGGTTGTGGGTAAAAATGTGTTTTGTGAGGTCAAACTGACCTTCAACCACCTCATTCTAATCAGTCCGATTGAAAATTTGTGCAGAATTTAAAGACCCTCAAGGCGGTACTGCGATAGAGTGTTACAGGCTGTGTATGTGTGTGTGTTTGTGGTCTACTTTAAGTTATTGGGCCTGGAAAACTTCAGCTTTCTAGTTCCTCCCCAATCCACTTTCCACATCCCATTCCTGCTTTTCCTTGTTTATGTGTTGTTTTATTCAAATCAACATTTATTAAACAACCATCATCATATTCTCAAACCTGTTTCCACCATAGGCTGTATAAAGATGGACAGCGGAACAGCTCCTCAAAAGTAGAGCCAAAGCAAGTAGAGCTCCCCCTGGTGACTGGCTGCAGTATAGGTCATAAGCTCCACCCCCTCCATGTTAGGGGATGGGACTAAACTAAAACACTAAAGTACATGTTGAATATTTTTTTTTTTTCATGGATAGTTTTAGTCATTTTAGATAATATAATACTGATGCATATTCAAGTGTCCATTTTTCTATAGAAACAGGATGTGACACCATGATCACTACAAGTTAACAAAAAAGTAAGTACAGTGTATAATCCAACATTTCTTTGTAACAGGTGGAGGAAGATAAGAGCACAGTATTAATCAAACTGTGCTCTGTGTGTGTGAGTGAGTCTGGCGGAAGTGTGGGCAGGTCATCGATTTTGCAGCTCCGCATGGCTCCACTCTCAGACTGTACTGCACAGATTCTGGCTACGAAGTCGCAAGATGGCGCCGCCCATATCCCTGGGAAAATAATGTCAGCTTGGCCAACGCAAGGAAGTGGGGATGCATTGTCCATACATATATAAACCTATGGTTTCCACCTGGTTCCTTTCGTTACACCCCTTTACCCCTAGTCAGCTGGGTCGTAACATAGAGTATCTTGTTGATGATTGCTGAATTGTCACCAGTGAACTAGTGTTGACCCAACAGACTGAGATCTGTTCTAGGAGGGGAGAAGGGAGAATTTTATTTAGATAAAAATGTCCCTTGAAAGGTCCTCCTCCCATTTATCTAGGCATTTTTCATTTCTGCCAGAAAACAGTGTTGTGAACCTTTATGCTTATTTCAAATAATGCTGTTTGGCAGTGAGTGGCTCAACAGAAATCCTTATTGGCTGGTTAACAAGGAATTGCTTGAACGTGGCTATGGGTTTCATGCTACTCATTGAACTGTACAGACTGTACCTTGCACAAG
Source organism: Chelon labrosus (assembly GCF_963514085.1). Taxonomy (NCBI): domain Eukaryota; kingdom Metazoa; phylum Chordata; class Actinopteri; order Mugiliformes; family Mugilidae; genus Chelon; species Chelon labrosus. The sequence goes on along the minus strand of NC_140360.1, from coordinate 24,378,193 downwards.
GGCCACAACGATTTTGTCGGGTTTCCATATGTCCTCTTTTGAAAAAACACAACTGAACGCAACAAAAAAGTAGTTTTTGTTACAGTTTGTTCAATGACCTTTGCAGCAGTCGTTCAGAAGTGCTGCCTGTTTTCATTTGAGAGGCATCTAGTTGGACAAATTCTCATGGACTTGCCTGAAGTTTCTTCAACATGATTTGTTCTGCAGTTAAATTGAAATAAATGAGTCTTAGCTGCTTAACTGCACAGATAATGCTGATCTTAATTTAATTTGATCTTGGTTCTGTTGTACTGAATAACAACTCTTTGGTAGAGGGCAGGCAATTAAAATGAATCTTTAAAAACAGGGCTGCACAGAAACACCAGCTCCAGCAGCATCATTCGGGAAGATTAAGAGGAATAATTATCGTAATAATTATGATTATCTCATTTTAGTTTTAGAAAAACTTGCCAACAAGAAGATTGGGTGGAGACTGAACCGACTAGATGAACAAAATTTGATGAGACGGTCAGAGTTGACCAAGAATGCTTGCAGATGGCTTGCTTTTCGTCTCTATGCTTTTAGTCCCTATGCTTTTAGTCCCTCCCATACTATAAACGAATGCATTTCTACATTAAACTCTCCCAGCAATAAGTCCCATCCTCTTTCACAATGCACAGGTTCAGATTTTAGCACAACCTGACATATAATCATCCTCAGGGCTATGTGTGTGAAACTGCTTTTTAAATCTGCTACATTTAGGTCTCCAACCGCTCTGGGTTGCGACACCTCATGTAAAAGTTGTTTCATTTAACTACCTGAGACCTAAAAGGTGTTGTTATATTATTTTTCACCCACTCTACCCCACCAGTGTTGCCAAGTCCACTTATTATAAGCGACTTTGGGCTTGTTTTTCTGTGAAGTCGATTACAAATATTGGTATTCGCGGGTTGCGGTTTTTTTGGGCTTGTTTCTAAAGTGTAATTGCTTATTTGGGCTTGTTCCCAGCTCCACAATGAGTTGTCATGCAGATATTTTCTATATATTATTTAAATGTAGGAGTTTGTCTTGCTTCTTCCCACAGCAGAGTTTTTCCCCACTTGCATCCTGCTTGTAATTGGTTCTGGCAACGAGCACCAGCCAATCAGAGACAGAGCAGGGCAATCTGTTTTGTTTTTTTTGTTTTTTTTCTGGTTAGGAAAATGTCAGTGAGTGACGTTTAAATGAAAATGCGCACGAATGATGGTGGACTTTAGGAGAGTTTTTGAGGAACAAATGCCAAGGACAAAGTCGGTGAAATATGGGAAGAAATATGACAAAGACTGGGAGAAAGAGAAAGTTCCTGAAGCCCAGGGGGGAGAGAAATAAATAAACTGTGTACCGTGGGTACAGTTTTGCAAAACTGCGCACAGTTTAACAATCTGTCCACATGGATGTAAATTGACAATCTGTACCCACAGTTTAAAATCCGTCCCCACGGATCGTAAAACCGTGCACACAGTTTATTTATTTTTCTCCCCCTGGAACCTAGGGGGGCTCCGTAGAAAAAGACGCTTGTTTTGGGCTTGTTTTCACAGGCCTGGTTGCGTATTTGTCTTGCGAGATCTGGCAACACTGTACCCCACCCCATTAAGGCAAATGTCATGGTTTGTGTTTGCTCGAGTGGATAGACAAAAATCTGCTACGTGAACAAAGCATTTTGCCCTTCCTGCAAGCGGATGCAGATGAAGTTTAACCCAGAAACCCAGAAAGCACGAATTAGCCTTTAATCAACCTCCACTTCTTTTATCACAGCAGCTGCATCCTCAGTTTTAATTGTAGCACCTGATGTTGATTTAGTGTAATGGATTTTTGTCCTTTCATTTCAGTTAGTGTTTGCCTAGAATGGATACAGAATGAGTGGAGTTGACAATATCTTTACAAAACCAGGGACACTGAACCATAAGAACAACTCAAGGATTTATTCATAATTAACTAAAGAAGAACAAGTACAGAACTCAGCAAAATAAGAAAACTAAAAAAAAAACATTTCTATAAGAAGAAAGAAGAAACATTGACTGCAGCTTCTCTGCCAGTGTTTGTACCCACATGTCCTCTAACGAACATGTGAAACCAGGTGCATTCAGTCACCTGCTACAGGATGAGGGAAGGGCGGTACCTGGTGGAAGGACCAGGCAGAGAGGAAAATCGAACACGCAGGAGCTGTTTTAAACATTATTGAACACAGGTGCTTCTCACCAACGGCAGAGCGGGAGATCAGCTGATTCTGAATGAGAAAACCTTTGCTGTTCTGCAAAATGCACTGTGTGGTTCCAGAGTTTGGCACGTCCTGAACATTATTTATTACTTTTTATTTTAGTTTTTGTTGGAAAAACATTTCCTTACCTGAAACATTACAATTTATTTAGTCTCCCTCATTCTTGCTTTTATCTTTTTGTGATGTAGTGTTCTGTTCTTGTTTGTGGATAAACTAAAATAAACTGTCACTTGCAGATTGTAATTGGGATATTGAGTCCATTTGGAGCCTCATATGTTAAGGGGGGCATACATAAGGGGATCCCTTTAGGATCAAACTGTACTGTCTGCAAAGTAATAATATCAAATATTATTTTTTTGCAGAACTTTTACTTTAAATATACAGTCCAAGTACTTCACAATGATTAAATTAGGGCAGTGCACTTTCTAGCTTACACATTGATTACTTGAATCAAAATCTTTTGCACACTGCCTGGCCAAAAAAAAAGTTGCCACCTGGATTTAACTAAGCAAATAGGTATGAGCCTCCTATTGGATAATTACTGCATGGGTGATTACCTTTCAGCTGGCAACAAGTTATTTAACCCCAACTGATGCAATGAGTAGCTTCTCATTTCTTAAACAACCTTGTCGAAAGGCACATCCTGTGGTGGTGGGAAAGATGTTAGTCTGTTTGAGAAGGGTCAAATCATTGGCATGCATCAAGCAGAGAAAACATCTAAGGAGATGGAAGAAACTACTAAAATTGGGTTAAGAACTGTTCAATGCATTATTAAAAACTGGAAAGATAGTGGGGAACCATCGTCTTCCAAGAAAAATGGTCGAAAAAAGAAGAGAGGCAGACGAAGTGATGCACCATCATGCCTAATGCCTACTGTACAAGCCTGTGGGGGCAGTGCTATGATCTGGGGTTGCTGCAGTTGCTCAGGTCTAGGTTCAACAACATTATGCGTCCAAAGAATGAGGTCAGCTGACTACCTGAATATACTGAATGACCAGGTTATTCCATCAATGGAGTTTTTCTTCCCTGATGGCACGGGCATATTCCAAGATGACAATGCCAGGATTCATGGGGCTGAGATTGTGAAAGAGTGGTTCAGGGAGCATGAGACATCATTTTCACACATGGATTGGCCACCACAGAGTCCAGACCTTAACCCCACTGAGAATCTTTGGGATGTGCTGGAGAAGGCTTTGTGCAGTGGTCAGACTCTTGGTGAAAATTGAATGCAACACTGGATGGAAATAAATCTTGTGACATTGCATTTTTTTTTTTTTTTAGTGGCGACTTTTTTTATGGCCAGGCAGTGTGTGTATATATATTGTGCTATTGTGCCACTAAGGCCTTCTCATCTTACAACTGATGTGACTGGAATATTTAATCAATACCTCATTAAGTTGAGCAATGACAATTTAAAGCAACAACAGCACCAGTTCTATATTTTTGTCGAAGCAGTGTGCGTTATTGCCGCGTGTGGCCAGGAACATGGGGTTCATGAAATATTTTTATAAACCCAGAGTTAATTTTGCAGCGTGATGAGACACCGAGACGAAGCCATATTCCCTCCACTGCCATTATGCTGTTTTCTATTTAGTTGAACCATTGAAGATTCCATCAAATCTAATGGCCACGGAATGTTGTAATGACATTGTATGAGTTTTCATCCTCAGAAAAGCTACACAGCCAGCAGATGATATTCCCCAGCACGCACTGGTCCTCCATTAACGGTGCGGCGCGTGTGATGGAAATCAACAGGATTTTTATGATTAAACCATAAAACTCTCTGTGATCTGCATCTAGAGTACAGATAAACATAATTTGTTTGCAGGGAACTCTTTTCATTCTCTTCTGATCACTCAGTCAGCAACTTCTCATTCTGGCCACAGTGCTCTCACCTCTGTGTGACAGGTGAACTTAATATCGCACTACCATCTGTATACACAAACACAAAGTACTTACCAGACACATTTTGTATGATATTATACATTATACCGTTTTGCACTATTCTTTCTGATAGATATACATCGATCAGCCACAACATTAAAACCACTGACAGGAGAAGTAAATAACATTGACCATCTTCTGACAATCCAATGTTCTTCAGGGAAACTTTTAGACCTGGCATTCATGTGGATGTTACTTAGACATGTAGCACCCACCTAGACCAGACCAGGCACCCCCACCCCATAGCAATGACACTCCTTGATGGCTGTAGCCATCCCCAGCAGGATGCAGCCTGACACAGACACACACACACAAACAGTTTAGGATCAACTCAAAAAACATGAAGAACAGCACAAGGTGTTGACCTGGCCTCCAAATTCACTAGATCCCAAACTGATCAAGTATCTGTGGGATGAGCAACAGAGGCCCCTCCCCTCAACCCACAGGACCCAAAGACCCCCACTAACAACATTCTGTTACCAGACACCACAGGACACCCTCAGAAGGCCCATGTCCATTCTCTGATGAGTCACAACTGTTTTGGAGGCACAAGGGAGATCTACACAATATTAGGAAGATGGTCATAATGCTATGCCTGATTGGTATATATAATAATTGTTGTGAATGTACTAAACAAGTATTGCAAGTTTTGTATTTTTTGTGCTTCCTGCAAGTACTGTCCTCCACCTTGCTGGAGGTTGAGCACAGCTGCCTCATCAAGGTTGGAAGTACAAAGAGTGGGAGAGAGATCTCAGTTAGAGCCAGTGGGTCATTTGACAGCATTTGGATTTTGTGTTCTCATTACTGATTATGCGGGGCTCATTTATTCTCCTTTTTGGCTGTTGTTCATTTAAATTAATTCCCCGGTTGCTTTTGTATTTCTGAATTGCTTTTTTTTTTATTGTTGTTACTCCGCTCAGACCTTCTCTGGGAAATTAACCTATCTTTGTTTGATCCAAGGTCTTGTCCTGCAGGTCTGCAGTCTATTGTGAGGTTTCTCTGTTTATCTGTTGATTTTCTCTTTTTAAATTAATCGTTCATGTGCGCACTATTTGTGCAATACGCCCCTAAATTAATTTTGTGATTGTGATGAAGAAATGTGATACAGGTCATTAAATCTATGCAGTGGTTTCATTTTTATGGAGTGTCAAATGTAATTCTCAAACCTTGCACCAATCTGACACATTGTTCCCAAGGCGGAGCTGTACAAGGAAGATCAGAGCATCTCACATGAAAAGGGTTCATCTTGAGGGAAACATGAAGTACTCTTAGTTTTCTATTTTATGGTAATCTGCTCATTAGATCTCAAAACAGTTCATGGCAGTCAATCCAGCAGTATCAAGATCAAACTCTGAGTCAGATTCTACAAGCCTTACTGTCCTCTGGCCCTGCTAGCAGTGGAAATATAATCTCATGGCGACTTCACTGGACCAGCTGGGAAATGCTGAGGGTGGAAAATGAATGAGTAACGCCTCCGCCTCCTCCTCCTCCAACGGCTCCTCTTCAGTGGCCTTTGATCGAAGGGGCTTGACTGCCAAGAGCTCGAGTGGAGCAGCTCTGCGGCCAACAGTGGAGGGCTGTGTTTGGACCTGGGCAGTCTGCACGAAGCTTGACTTGAGTGAATATAAAAGGAGGTTGTTGATGTTGAAAGCAGTGTGTGTCCTTGGTTGGTATTCAGTTGAGTGAGGGAGGCTGAAACCAAACTGATGGCCAAAACAGAAGGGTTCTGTGGTGTCTCCATTATATACAGTGATTACCTAAATATGACAAAATGGCAACCCAGACAAGAACAAAAACTAAACTCAAACTTAATACTAAAGGACTGCAAAAAAAGAAAGCTAGATAGACCGTTAACAAGGCATTTTGTTTAATGCCGCTTTAGTGTGAAGAATAGGTAAAAGGGGCGCCTGGAGTCATGTGTTATGGTGCGTGCTCTGCGTGTGATGGCTTTGTTGTTGAGGTCTGAGATGTTGGGTGTAAGGGAGGCCAATAATTCTGGAGGCATTGCGTGTGATGTGTATGACTCTATTCTTATTGGATGCAGTTAACAATGTGAAGAATGGGTTAAATTGTCCTTTTGTAAAGTAACAACAGAAGGTGACAACAGAAACTTGAAGCAGCCCATTATCTCAGCAGTTTCATTATTCGTTATATTTATTATTTATTATTTCATTACACAGGTAGGGTTGTTGGTGGAGTTGTGGGCTGTGCTGCGTGTCCTGGAGTTGTTAATGACCAGTTCTTTTGTCTGTGCAACATTCAGGTGCAGGTAATTGTCCATGCAACACTTTGTGAAGCGAGACATTGAGTCTTGATAGCCTAAGACTGAGATATTGTTATTAAGGAGTGCAAGTATGGCAGTGTCGTCAGAGTATTTGATCTATATAGTGAGGGGTGAAGGGCTGATACAGTCGTTGTTGTAGAGGGTGTACAGGAAGGGGCCCAGGACACAACCTTGTGGGGCTCCGATGTTGATGCTGGTGGCTGAGGAAGTTACAGTAGCCGCTCTGACTGTTTGTGCTCTGTCGCTGAGAAAATTGTGTACCCAGTGGATGAGAAGTAGGGGGACGTTGAGGTGGTCGAGTTTCTTGATCATCTGGTTGGACTGAAGAGCGGTAAAACCAGAAAGGAAGCCGATGAACAAGAGTCTGGCAAAGTTGCCGGGTGATTCCAGGAGTTTTAGGAGGGAGTGAAGGAGGCGTGCAACAGCATCCTCTGTCCCATTTTTGGCCTTATAGGTAAACTGATGGGAGTCCAGTGGTGGTCTGACAATCTGAAGGGTGATGATGAGCACCAGTTTTTGGTGGTTTAGGTCTGAGGGGCGGGGTTTCTTGGGCACGGTATGACAGTGGATGTTTTTCACAGGGTGGGCACTGACGCAGTCCTGTAACATTCTCACAAGATGGAGTGAAGGATGGGGTGATAGCTCCATGAAACAGTCCTTGAGCACCCATGCCTGGATGCCATCCGGCCCCGGAGCCTTGCCTGGTTTGCAAAACGATAACCTCTGTCCATATGTGGAGAGCAGGGAGTTCGGCACAAAGCACACACGGCTCCAATTTGCCAAGAGCTGGCCACTGGCAAATGGATGTCTTTCATCTGCCCTCATGCTCTCTTCCTTGATGAGCAAGTGGCATCAGACGCACTCAAATCACTGGCTGCAGCCTGGGGGGAACAGGCAGCACCTGAAAATTAAATGAGAGGAAAGACACAAGAAATTTGCAGAAGCTCTCAGCTCCTTTCCATGTAAAGTAATATATTCAATATCCTTTCCCAGTCCAAACTAGTGAAACTCAAGTTTAACAGAAAAGGGAAAGACTTACAAAGAAAAGTATTATGGAATACACTGAAATCTGTTTTATATTGTCTGTACCCTAAAGTTAAACCTCATGAGATTTTGACAGTGACATGAGAATCATAAAATATATGTTTTGTTAACAGAATGAATTATTTTGATTTTCAGAAACTAAATTCCAGGCAAAAGTAGCAAAGACTAGCATCAGCAGATCATATTAAAGAGATGGCAGTGGAACCAAACTGTAATACTGATCAATCCTGGTTTCACTGGGGAGAGCGTCTGAAAGGATCTTTAAGATACCCGTTTTTGCATGCAGATCAGCTGGCCTGGCTGTCCGTACCCAACAGCAGAATTTAAATTTAGCAACGTTCTCCTTTAGTGGATCTGAGAGCATTGCCTGATTGAATGTAATGCCCTCTGTTTGAGCACTCCGAGTTCGTGTTCAGACCTTTACTGAATCTTAAAGTCCGCTTGAGAGTAATAAATAGAAGGTAGAGGGAGGGCAGATCAATAAATAAAGTCTGAGGGTCCAATCCAAAGTCTCATTAAGCCCGGCTCTAAACGCACACACGGACAGGTGAGCACCAGGAGTGTGGTTGAGCAAACACTCTCATGAATAAAATATGCGACTGACTTCAAGTCTGATGGAAGCTAACGTCAAACTGTCAAATGATGGAGTCCTGCTTCTTAATTATAATTCCCTTAAAGTCTACACTAAGGAAAGTTCAAGGTTTTATTATATTAGAACTTTTTTAAAAATTTGAATTATCCCCTTCATTAATTATATGCGTAAAAAACGGCCTATTTTGAATAGAAAGCTGCATTATAAGTTTAGAGCTAACAATGCCTCAAAGAAAATAAAGTAATTAAACTTTTTACAAGAAATACAGCTAATGGATTAACCATGAAAGCTTGTTGGTTATATTCATCACCAGACTTTTGCTTAAGTGTTAAGAACTAAGATTTGTCTCCTAATTTACATTAAAAAAAATAATAATAAAAAAAAAAAAACGTGACTGGGCCTTTCTGTGTGGAGTTTGCATTTTCTCCCTGTGTCTGCAGGTAAACAGAGGGGAATACGAATGGAAGGCTTGTCTTTAATGGAAACTTGTGATATTATACACAGATCAGGCATAACATTATGACCACCTTCCTCATCTTGTGTAGGTCTCCCTTGTGCCTCCAAAACAGTTGTGACTCATCAGAGAATGGACATGGGCCTTCTGAGGGTGTCCTGTGGTGTCTAGCAACAGAATGTTGTTAGTGGGGGCCTTTGGGTCCTATGGGTTGAGGGGAGGGGCCTCTGTGGATCATCCCACAGATACTTGATCAGTTTGGGATCTAGTGAATTTGGAGGCCAGGTCAACACCTTGTGCTGTTCTTCATGTTTTTTGAGTTGTTCCTAAACTGTTTGTGTGTGTGTCTGTGTCAGGCTGCATCCTGCTGGGGATGGTTGCTGCCATCAAGGAGTGTTGTTGCTATGGGGTGCCTGGTCTGGTCTAGGTGGGTGCTACATGTCTAAGTAACATCCACATGAATGCCAGGTCCAAAGGCTTCCCAGCCGAACATTGAACTGTCGCAAGCTGGTCAATGTTATTTACTTCTCCTGCTAGTGGTCTTAATGTTGTGGCTGATCAGTGTATACTGTATGCTGGCTTATTCCAGCCTGTTATATATCATATCACAGTAGATCATATATTTCTATGAGCCAGGTATATATAGTAGTATAATTATTGTTTTCAGTATTTTAATACATACGTTACCTTTTTTTGTGAAAGAATGATGGGACAAAAATGACGGGGATAAATGCTGGAGGACAGGTGTTTGGATAGATATATGAAGCTGAACTGAAGGTCTGGATGTGCTGTTTGGATACACCCAGGGATTCAATTATTGGATGTTTGGCAGAAAAGGCAGGAGGGCTGGGATGTGGAATCACAGTCGAGCTACTACCCAAAGAGGACTAAAAGGATGAGAGGGAGATTGATGGGACATAGAGGGTAAAGCATATGTTGTTTAGATTAATGCTCCATGTCATGGACAGGAAGGATACAGAAGGATGGCAGTTAGCAACAGAGAAGAAAAACGATGTTTTGGAGCAGCTTACATACACTTTGTACATCTACAATTCATTCCTCACTGCTGTACATGGACCTGTATATGCTTCTCTCTTTGTGAGGCCTATTTTTACATTTAGGACTTTGAACAAAGATTCTCCGCTGCCTGCAAACTCAAAGCACTTTGTGTTGCAACCCACCTTATGTTGTTGCTTTAAAAAAATAGAATTCAACCCATCTTGTTACAATTCAATGTTCTGCTGGGAAACTTTTGGACCTGGTATTCGTGTGGATGTTACTTATGTACCACCCACCTAGACCAGACCATAGCAATGACACTCCTTGATGGCAGCAGCCATCCCCAGCAGGATGCAGCCAGACACAGACACACACACAAAAACGCTTTAGGAACAACTCAAAAAAACATGAAGAACAGCAAAAGGTGTTGACCTGGCCTCCAAAATCACTAGATCCCAAACTGATCAAGTATCTGTGGGATGATCCACAGAGGCCCCTCCCCTCAACCCATAGGACCCAAAGGCCCCCACTAACAACATTCTGTTGCCAGACACCACAGGACACCCTCAGAAGGACCATGTCCATTCTCTGATGAGTCACAACTGTTTTGTGTAGGGAGACCTACACAATATTAGGATAATGTCATAATGTTATGCCTGATTGGTGTAAAAATGAAATGTCATGGATAAGGGGGTGTGCATCATGGCAGAGATATCGGAACTCCAGAGTTCAGTGGGAGGCACATTTTGAAAGGTTAATGGGCAGGTGCTTGTTCTGCATACAGTCTGTGGGTTAATACAGTATGGCATGTTTAATAATGGGGTAAGCAGCAGCATCAGTGGCTTTGACACCTCTCATGAGGGCATGTGACTGACATTTCAATCAAGAGTGAACAGTAAAGATTCAATTCAATAATAAATGGGAGAAATAAAATACCATCAAGATAACAATTAAAAACTCTTGAGGGTTTTTGGAGATTAGACCCAATTGTGACACCATTATATTTGAGCGGGAGGATGTCAGGCCGTGCTAGATGAAAAGAAGAAAATTCTGAACATCTGGGATGAGAAGTGGACTCTGTGATGAAATTTGACAGCAATGACATGAGTGACTGACCGACTGACTGACTGACTGCGATTGCGGAAAAATCAGAGTAGCTGAGCCGGAGACTTCTATAGTCAGCTGATTAGAGAGAGAGAGAGAGAGAGAGAGTTGTAAATTAGTCAGAAGGAAGTCTGCCTGATGAAATTTACGCCGACTTAACGAACGTGGTTACACAATGAACTTAAAACAATACATGCTGGTAAGAAATTTTGTCAAACTTTTGCTGGCACTGCAGAACGTCACCACGCCGCTTGGCGTTAAGTCAATGAGAGGAAAGTGGCAGTAGCTTTCAGCCGCAGTGGGTCCACTCTGAATTATTTCTCCCAAAGGAATACATTCATTTCATCTCTCTCACCTTATAGGTCATGACTGTTCTTTAGATTTATCTTTTCATTTCTAGTGATATATTAACTTGTTATTTTTATGTGTTATGTTAAGTCTATGGGCAATAGCTGGTTGGGTTGGTTAGGTTTATGTATTAGGAGTAGTGGCTCATCTGCAATTGTTTATCTCAAGTAATAACACAACAAAATAAAATGGCCTTTGAATATGTAATGCATTAATTCATTAGGCTTAATGGACTTTGAGGTAAGTTGATCATTTTAGGAAGAAGCATTTATTTAAAAATGCTCTGGGCTTTTGAAATACTTAATTTTAAAAATCGCCTGTCACCTTAAACATTTAAAGTCAACTAGTCTCTAACTGAAACACTGTGTTTCCATCATCTTTTATGTATATTCTATGTGTGTGTTAGAAATGTGTAAGACTAGTAAGTAACATTTGAAAATAAGCAAAACTGGCCTACATTGTTACTGGGAGAGAGATGTCTCACCATGCCGGTCCACATATTTGCAAGCTGAGACAACATGTTTTCCATGTGGATGGACTAAGGGATGGGGAGCAGAACGATACGTACTCCCAGGAGTCAAGCAGCAGAAGTTAAGTGACAGTGAGCAAAAACACAAAATTGTCTCACTGTTTAAAACGCAGCGGCTTTATTGTCTGCTGTTTGGGCTGCTTTAACAAAATGAGGCCATAAATTGACAGTATATCCAATTGTCCAGGCACCACTATGCCTTACTGGCGCTCGTTTATTCAGATGGAAACAAATCCACTTAATAAACATGCTAAAAGTTGGAGGCAACAGAACTACCTGGCTGCAACACACTGAAAACTGCAACATTATGGTAATGATGTTTGACCCAAGTACAGCCATACTTGTTTATGTGTGTGCTTGAAATGTGTAGCCTCGTCTCCAGCTCGAGGAGTAAAGGCTCAATGTCAAGATCTATCTGTCTTTATAAAGAACACACGATAGACTCTATTTCTGCTCTCCATGCAAACACCCTACTTTGTCGAACTCCATAGATCGTACTAAAAAACAAACATCAGGTGTTGCTACTAAGCTTGTGACTTCACTGAGACTTACCGTTTTGGTTAAGGACTGTGGGTAAATACAGAGACCTGACAGGTGACAAAAACCACATGGTGTTTTCAGTGTTAAAAATAGGCCCTCTCATAAAGAGCAGCTCATTATGACCTATGGTTACACATCACTGTGAAAGGTCATAATTTTAATGGCAGCAAAGGAGGAAGTAGGGTTATCTAAAGCCACAGAGTCTGTACAGAGAGGAAGCTGGGGTGGATGGATAGGTCAACAAATCATTGAACTATAATAGATGGCTGTTCCCTTTTCAATGTTTCTTTTAATTATCACCATTCCATAACCTCAACAATGTGAGGTGTATTATTACCATGATAAAAAGGCACTCTATTTGAAGCCAAATCCTCTTAAGCTAAACCTTAGCAAGCAGGGATGCGTAAAAACAGTGCTATATTACATATTCAAAGACAACCTAGATGTTTCTTCAGGTCGGAGGTCGTCTTGTCACTGCTGTATTAACAAACTTAACAAATTGTAAATATGCAGGCTATGCTAAATCAAACAGCTCAGAAAAGGGGCCAAAATAAATCATATTCCTTCAGACAAGCTAATAAAAAAAAAAAAAGAGAGACAAAGATAAAAAATAGAGATTAGATGTTGTCATATTCAGTAAAATGGTACTCAAATCGAGTTTCAGCCGTGTCATGATAGTTGTCATGAAGTGCCACCTCCAGATGCTGGATTATTTTTACCTTGAGGTTAAATACTTGTCCACTTGGATTTGTGTCATCTGTCCGTGTTTGCCAGCTTCCGCTGTATTGTCACAAAACGTGTTCATTAGAGTAAAGGTAAAGGCTGCCCTTTAAGGCTAGCGCAAGGTGAACTACTGTGCTGTCATAGCCCTTAAAGTGGTGAGAGTTGACACTTTAACCCTACAGCCTTGGTTCAAGTCCAATATGATGGACAAAACAACAACCTTTATGCTCAAAATTTAGCAAACTAAGAATTGCAACAACTGCATTTAATACATTTCTTCAAGCTGATAAAATCTCTCTTCAGAACGATTTTAAACTGTTTTTTAAACATGAATGTGATTCAGTACAAAACTATCTGATAAGATAGACCAGCCGACCGGTTCTTCTTGTGCCTGTAGAGGCGTACTCCACAGTCCAAACACATGCTTGTTAAGTTAACTGATGAATAAATTGGCCATAGGCGTGCATGTGAATGGGAATGTTTGTCTCTCTGTATTATCCCTGTTACAGACCAGCCACCTCTACAGGGTATGACCTGCCTCTTGCCCAAAGATGTCTGGGACCTGGGATTTTCAAAGCTTTACACCACCTCTCAATCTGATTAGAGACTTCCTGATTGGACTAGTCTGCTGTGATTGAGGTGGTTACATGAGGATTCTCTTTCATTGTGACTGGGCTTTTATTCTGATGATTGCTGGAATACTAGCGTCCATGTAAACGCCGCCAATGCCTTTGACAGGAAAAAAGAAATAAAAAACACATTAGCTATTAGTGCTTGTGTGACTTCCTGCATAGTTACACAACACTCTGGAGAATAGTTTTTGCCTCCTGAGTTACAGGGTTAATCCCGATCATGCCTTGGGTGTGTGATGTTTTTAGAGACTTTATTGCTTTTGTGTAGCTGCTGCATTTTGCTTCAAGAGGAGATATTTATCAGGAAAAAAAACAAAACAAAACAAATATTTATGACTGTAATTATAAATGAATAACCTGGGTTCAGCAGATTTTTGTTTTTTAAAATGGATTTGTGGTGTTTTCAATAGGAGCTAAATTTCCTTTTGTTAATGGAAAACGGTGAAGTGTTTATCCCTCTGAATACCCAGTCATCCTGCTGCCCTCACACCTTCGGTATTATTTTGGAAAAAAAAATAAAAATAAAAATAATATACCCTCAAATTACTGTAGCCAGCGTTTACACACACTCCCAGAGCATGTCTTCGGCTAAAACTGCCAGCTTACATCATACGAGTCTTGTTTGTGTCCCCAGGCAGTGAAGTTGGTTAGCAGACATGGGCTCTCATTGTGCTGGAGGGCTGATGACACAGACCTGCAGCTCAGCAGGGAGCTGCTTCATTGCACTCATTTATTTTGGCTCTATAATATTACAGCAACAGCTGCCTGCAGCAGTGTTGTGGGGAGGCACAAGATAAATTAAGTGTACGAAGCCTAGCTCACCTCTCACCAACAAACTCTGAAGTGTGGATTATGATGTGAGTGCAGCTCTGCACCGACACAAAGGGTTCCTTCCTGAGGCAGTGGTTTGGTTTTTGGGTTGCAGGGGTTTCATGTTCTGGTGACTTGTGTTGTGCTGCAAGCGATGGTAGTGCAGAAAGAGGGGCGTTGCTGGTAATCGTCATATAAACATTTAACATGTTTTATATTATTCACCCACTTAGAACCTGTCAACAGCACCAAACAGATGGTAGATCTGCATTCAGAGAGAGAGAGAGAGACAATGAGGAATCTTGAAGGAGGTTGATGTGAAACATTTGACGCTCAGTATCTGCCTGCAGCTTCCTCACATTACAGTGGGTGCATCGCTTAACCTTTGACTAGCTTTGTATGCTGCGCCTTTTTTCCTGTTTTCAGATTTTTATGCCTTTTTATATGTATAAAGCAGGTATCCTTCACATTTATTTAATGTGCATATTTCTAACTAAAACCTTTTTTACATTTTTTTTTTACAAATAAGGCTCATTCACATTCATCAGTGACATTTCTATGTACACTTTAAAACCTTTTGATTTCTTTAATGTCTCAATTGTGCTTTTGTGGAAAACTGTCGGGAAATGCATTGTTTCCCCCCCCTATATACTGAACACAATAATTATTTTTACATCAAGAAACACTCTATAAAATGGTCTCTAAAATGGCCTATTTATTCTGAAATACACTTTCAGCTAAAACACTGTGAACATGAATACTGGCTTAAAAAACCGACTTTCCCAGCTTTATATGTAGATCCATATTGGAAGGAGGGTTGGTGTATTTCACTTCCTGAAGACAAAAGGAGGAAGCATGTAGTCTTGTGAGGTCCATTGGTTCCAGACTTATAGAAAATATATATATCTTACAGTATAAACATTTTATATATGATTAGGTTAACTTGTCCAATTACTTTTGAGCGCTTGAAAATAGAGGTCTGTGTATAAAAATGGCTGCAGTTCTAAAATGCTTCATATGATATATTTGCTCAACTCCTTTGATTATAGCGCTTTAAAGTTGAGGACACACTACAAGGTGTTTTGTCAGATTTTACCCAAGATTCCAAATTGGTCAAAGTCTGCACCAGTTTCCACAAGTTGGGGCAGTTGGCATGGGCAGTATAGTTCTGAGGGAACATATGTGGGATGGCTTCCATGCATGTGCCATAACTATGAGGACAGACAAGATAAAAGGACTTGATTAACACCTAGTAACCATCTCAAGTGAAAAAGAACTCCATATATGGCACTGTTGGACCTTGCCCTTCCTCTGTTTAGATATAAGTATTGCTAATTCTCTGTAAAAGCCAGAGGCTCTGAGTCTCTCACCATCTCTTACCTTCTCTCTTCCTGCAATAAAACCATAAAAGATACTGGATGCATCTAGTCTGTGTTTCTCACCAGAATCTATCTCTGTACTGAAGGAAGCTGAAGACTTCAGTTGCTACAACAGTAGCTCTGTTAGTGTGTGGGGAGGTGAAGATACGAATCTGCATGTGTGTGAGGGGAACAGATCAATCAAACCAACATTTTTTTTATTTTTTTGTGACAGTGCCCAAAATCTGTAATTTATACTCCTGTGACGACATTAGATTCTGTGATGTATTGTGTCTATGTATCAGCGCACACTGTTACCATAGCAATTAGAGGCTCAGCTGAAGTCTGAGCACAACAAGATGAAGTGCTGGGCATTTTTGATGAGAATAATATTTTGACAGGATGTCCACAAGGCACTGAGGATACCAGAGGGATTGTTACACCAGACATGAAGGTCATTACTGGGAATTCAAGTTGGGAACTTAATGAGACCAGTCTTGGACTCAACGTGTTTGCGTTGACAACAGAGGACTGGTCCTTAGTGACCACAGCAGATTCCATGTTTTGAATGTAACCTTATTTGAGTTTCATTCTTCAGATTGGGTATGAGAAAAACCCCTAACAGGGCATAAGTCTTTTATTGAAGTTGTGACTTTTGTGACAGTGTTCCTCCTCAGAGACTGAATGCTACTGACATCCTTCTGCCTGCTGCTCCTCCTCCCCCTCCTCCTCCTCCTATTGTCTCCGGAGGTGAGGAGCTATGAGGCAGCTGAGGATAAGCAGGATGTGTTTGCCAGAAGACCCTGCCCTGCATTTTTGACCTTCAGCAACGCTGCCTATCAGTCAGGAGTCACTGTGGAGCTGCCCTGCCACTGCAAACCACAACAGGTAGTGTGTGGTGTTTGTTTCCCATTGTTTAATCCAAAATATGCAATAAGTATATCTGTGAAATACGAGTTTTTGTGAAGTCATGTCATCACTAGTAGATAAGAAAGACCTGTGTTAAGTAATGATGCTCCTTGACTAAGTCTGGGCCTGTGTTTCAGTAGATACAGAGAAAAAAATGGCTCTGCACACAAGCAAAAATGAAATTGGAAATTAAGCTATTTGACTACTATATTTGTGAATACTGTTCTTTAAAATTTTGTGGGCAGTGGAACCTAATGCTGCCTTCGAGGCTAAGGCTCTTATAAAAAGAATTTACTTACATTCAAGTCCAGTCAGCGTAATAGGAAAGGAGGTTTTGAAAAAGACACATAACATACCTGAATATAGTCAGTATCAAAATGACATTTAGAGAATGTTTAGTAGTCTAAACGGCCCTAATAAAAATGCAGATTTTTTTTTGTGAATCGAATAAAGATAAGTCAGAACTTCCCCTTACCTTATTCAAAAAATTACAGCCTATGAAATGACACTTAAAACATTTCAAAAGATAATAAATGTGCTTTTTTTTTTTTTTTTTTTAAAGTCTGTACATTAGAGTTTAAATTAATAATACTGACCAAAAGTGTTATTTTGATGCCTTTGTGTGTCAGGTCCAGTCAGTTGTGTGGTTCTTTAGAAAACATCTGGCCAGCTCCCAGGAGACCAGAGCCCTTACTGATCACCATGGCAACAAGCTGCTGGACAGCAGTCAGGTCCGTCACAGCACAGACCTGCGGAGTCGATTCTCCGTCCGGCTCTTCAGCCTACTTATCTTCAGAGCCGGTCCCGACGACTCAGGCATCTATATCTGCGGCTCCGCCCACAAAGACTTCTTCTATGGTTATGACCTGGACATCCAGGAAGTGCACACGCTCAGCTTCACTCCGAGGTGAATTGATACAGCTGGTTAATTACTGTGCTGTCAAACTCTGGCCAGGATAATGGTGACTGTGTTATTTTGACTAGAATTGACTAACTGCCGTCCAGTGATCATGAATTGACGTCTACGGTCAATTCTGAGTTAAGATCTTCGGCATGCTTAGAGAAATGTGACTTATCATCACTGCAGACATGCTAAATGTTTGACTCTTCTCACTGTTAAATGGCTGAAATCTCAACCCCATATGTTTATGGGGATAACAGAGACTTTACAACTTGTAATGAACATATATCTCTTCTATAGCTTCTTACAGCTAATAAAAACATTGATTGGAAGGTCATGCTAATCCACTGGCTTGATCCTCCTAGGCTCAATCCAAAAGGTGCAAACAAGAAAAGGCCAGGGGGCAAAGGGCTTGGCTCACCTCAGCCGCTGTACCGGGTCTTCACCAGCTTCCGGCCCTGGTCAGTGTGCAATCGCTGCGGGGTGCCAGGGGAGCAGGTCAGAGTGGGACTCTGCTACGTCCACTCGCGCTTCCTGCACGTGCGCTACAGACGGGCCAATCAGACAGTGGCTTCGTGCGGTTCAGGGGCGGTACCTAGGGCCTTCAGTAATATGAAGCAAAGGAATACTGGTGCTAAATTGGAGGTCAAAGGTTGTCAAGTAACTTGTCCAACTCAGGGTCCTCCCTCCTCCAAACTACTGTCTCTGATGACATTTCTTGGGTACAGGTGAGCATGTGCCGTAAGTATAGATGCACTTACAAAAAAAGATTTCAACAAAAAACAATGATGTCGTAGTTTAGAAATGCAAATGTAATACATTTCCGATATAATGAATCTGTGTATGTGTATCTGTATAGTTCTGCCTCCCGGCCAGTGGAGGTACCAGTGTTCTTCCTGAAGCACCCAGCAGAACGTGTTCTCTCTCTGGGGTGCCCCGGGGCTCAGCCTAACATGGCTGTGGCCTGGGACCGAGGATCAGAGCCCATCTACCGATCTGAGCACTCAGCAGGTGGTAACCTCAGTGTCACAGCCCCCAGGCTGCAGATTGACACTGGACACCACCTGGTGTTTCAACCTGCAAAAACAGAGGACTCAGGTACCAATTACCGTAATATAATGTATCACAAGGCACCATGCATTCACACCAATTTGTGTGCCAACTTTTAATGGCAGTGGAAGTGTGTTATGAGCCCAACACAGAATTCATATCTGTTGCAACATCTACGCGTAGTGCTATGTCTGAGAGATCTAGTATCTAGTAGTGTGTAACAATGCCAAGTGGCTGAATGTAGCGGCTACGGTCAGTCAAATGTTTTTTTACTGTTGCCAACTTAAGAATGTGGCATCAAGCATTTGCCATCAAATAGTCACATAAAGATGTCTTTGCATGTCGCCTTTATAAAAATTCTAAATATTTCATTGTTTAAATTGTCTTTTATGCTGTCAGGATCTCATTTGCATTTTAATTAACTCTTTTGTGTCATATTGTGCTGTTTATGTGTTTGTGCTGAAAGTTGTCTCATTTGACATTCAACACTGTTCTTTTAACATCCAGGTGTCTACTACTGCTGGCTGCAGGGTCGCCGGGCGTCTGAGATACGTCTTCTTGTCTATGCCCACTTGGGGCGTGGCCAGTCAGTGTGGTCACATCCCGACCTCCCAATAGCCGTGAAGACGGTGCTAGAGACATATGCTACCATGACTGCTTTGTTTTGCCTGTTGGTGTTGATCAAAGCTGGGATCAGACACCTCAGAGATACAGCAGAAACACATCTGGATTAAACTCTGTCTTATATATAACCTGTGTAGTTATTGTCAATAATAATGCAGTTTTTCTAAAATAGCAGACACCCCGTCACTATATTATATTATTTAGCAGTGAATTCTGTCCCAACAGTAAACATTGCAAGTGAGAGAAGTACACAACAAAGCTCCGCTTCACTTGTCTTGATGAAGTCAGCTGACGGTTCCACTGTGGCCTGCTTCAAATGATCACGACAAACAATTTTGGATGCACTGCTAGAGACATGATGAGGGGGAAAAGCAAAAAGCTACATTTCCATCTGTCCACCTCTTGGCTGAATATGTTAAAAGCAAACATCAGACATCGTATTAATTACAGGAGGCTAACAAACCAAGTTGCAAACATTACCACATTTTCTTTTTTGAATATGTTCACACTGCTAAAAATGACGTAGAGTGTGTCAAACTCTTTCACTTTTCTTTTTTAACCAACATATTTGGAGCAAAATGTTGATGGTGATGATTATAATTATAAAGTCATTATGTTTCGTTTGAAACATACAGCAGGAGCAACAACCCTGTGAAAGTGTTACGTCTCCTAATGTCTCCATTTAATTACAGTGTGTCGTGTCCCTGTTCTGACTGTTCAAAGAAACTGAAGGTTCCAAGTTGAAAGTATGTATTTGGGTATTTGCAGATCACATAAAAAAAAAAAAAAAACATTAACCTATAAATTCCACATCCACATACCCTTACACTCGATGCCTCACCTGAGCACACTCACTCATTACAAATATAAAGTGCTATGACATTTAGTCTAAAGTGACATTAAATTTGATGACGCAGGGGTGGGGGGTGGGCAGAGGCAATGATGGCTGTTGGATAAAACCTGTTCTCGGGTCTGGCTGTGCGTGTCTTAAGTGATCTATACCGTTTCCCAGAGAGTAGCAGAGTGAAGATATGATGAAAAAGACGTGTAATGTATTTCACAATGTTACAGGCCCTGCCGCAGCATCTGGACTGGTAAATATCCTCTAGAGGTAGCAGGAGACCAATGACGCCCTGGGCAGTTTTTATCACTCTCTGGAGAGTTGCTTTGTCAGCTGCTGAACAGTTTCCAAACCAGACAGTTATGCAGTATGTTAAAATGCTTTCTACAGAGCAGCGGTAGAAAGACTCCAGCAGTCTTCCACGCAGGTGGGGGTTTCTCAGTGTTCTGAGGAAGTGAAGTCTCTGTTGAGCCTTTTTTTACAACAGCAGCACAGTTCACAGTCCATTTAAGATCCTAGCTGATGTCGAACCCCGGGAATTTAATACTAGGCACCCTCTCCACCTCCACTCCCCCTATCTCCAGTGTCCTGAGCTCCCCTTTATGTCGCCTGAAATCAGTAATGATTTCCTTTGTTTTTTTTCTTTTTATGTTCCGAGAGAAGTTGTTATGGTCACACCACTGAGTCAGACTGTGCACGTCATCTCCATGGCGACCTCGTTCCCTTTTGAGATGATGACGAGCATATTTGCGTGGTGTAGAGGCATACAATCACAAGTGTACAGGACATAGAGGAGAGGACCGAACACACAACCCTGCGGTGCTCCCGTGCTGGGACCAAGTCTCACCTTCTCTGGGCTCTGAAAATCCACTATCCACCGGCACAGGTGACTGCTGAGGCCCAGTTCCTCCATTTTTGTGACCAGCTTCCTGGGTATGATGATGTTAAATGAAACATGGTGAAGCAAAGTTAAGAATTTTCACCCAATAATTAAAGGGGAACTACTGTTTTTTACAACCTGGACCTTATTTCTGGCATAAAACATGGTTGTTTACTCACCCATATAACTTTTGTGTAATTTGTATTCCTAAAAGCACCAGCTACAATTGACTGACATGTGATGCCATAACCCCAAATTGACCATGCTGATGCTTTCTTTTTTTGGCCTTGATCTGAAGTATAATCTTATCTATTGCATCAAAAGCTTTTCTCGGACGTGCCAAGCATTTGGTTAATTTTTCCTCAACAATTCCATGCGGCTCAACATAAAGCAAACTTGATGTGTTTGTAAGGATGTGTCACACCTGGACTTCTGCAACACCTGCAGGTGTTGAAGTGTCTCTTGAAAAACGTCCTCTGTGTCGATGAGTAGCAGACAAGAGATGAGCAGAATCAAAAGAGAGATATCTGGACTCTTGCTGTTAGACGGGGGGGTGGGGGGGGACATAAGATGTGTTCTCATTAAGGCGTCTCTAAACCCTGAGAGGCAGAGAGATGAAGACACAGACACTTGCTCATCCACAGCTGTGATCTCCTCTCCACTCCGTCTCGGTCCTCTTCTTTTCTCTGTTTACTGTTCAACCAGTGCTCGGTCAGCAGTTGCGCTGGGAACTAAATAAAGTTCAGACTGATTTAATTTAAGTGTACCTTGTTTTATCTCTTCCTACATCGAAATGGGCCTTTAGAAATGTTTAACTGAAACCTCTGTCAGGTAATAAAGGTAAATCAGAGGACATTTAGGAGAAACTGCCTCTTCCTCTTGTAGCTTATGTTTCGATCTTTAAATCACACACTTCATTCTCTTCCTATTTCTGCTTCTGGTCTGCTGGTTTTCACTCTACTTTCATAATCAATAAGGGACTGATTTACCACGAGGATGAAAGAGGATGACAGTTAAGTGTCTGTGAGAAGAGAAAACCAGCAGACAGATTCTTGGCCTTGGGGAGCAGCCATACTGCGTATGAACCACTGCACCCCAAGTTCACGAATAAACCGGGTAAATTCACAACGTGTCAATGAAAAGATATGAGATGACTTGGGTTGTCCACAAACCAGGGGGTTAGTGGTTCGATCCCGGAAACCAGAGGGTTAGTGGTTCGATCCCGGAATGTGCCACATGCTGAAGTGTCCTCGAGCAAGACATTGAACCCCCAGTTGCTCCTAGTGTGTGGCACTGGTGTGTGAATGTGTGTGTGCTTGTGTGAGCGAATGGGTAGATGCATCTGTGACTGTGATCTGTGATCTGTGAGTGCTTTGAGTACCAATAGGTAGAAAGGGGCTATATAAAAACAAGACCATTTACCATTTACCGTGGAATGTTAACGTTCAGCAAGCATTAATTCGCTGAGTTGTACGAAAGAGGCAAAAAAAAAAAAACATCAGTGACTCAACATGGGCAGTACCAAGTTGAAGTAATAGCAATTCATTCACTTTGCTGATAGTGGAGTTGGAACGTTAGGTGAACCCAGATGGAGCAATATATATATATATATATATGTATATATATATATATATATATATATATATTTTTAAAGAGTGGTGCTGGCTACCATTTTAATGCTCTTGTTGTGCTCTTTGCTAAATTGTAAATATATGGGAAATTTATCTTGATGTTTATATTGTAATACTGTGGAATTAAATTGTTGAATGAGAATAAAGGTGTTTAAAAAGCAAGAAGGTCCACCATGTATGCTCCATCAATACAGTGGCAAAGCTTTGGGGTTCTGTTTGTTTCACTCAGAAACATGGGCAACTAGATGACCTTCCCCTTCACTTTAAACCACAATCGTGGTGCTGTATTGCAGCCTGTCCTTACTCGCTGTTCTTTCCCATCCGATAAGCAGCTAGCTCTGCAGACCCAGTTCATACGGTATGCTACCCTACCTTGCCCTTGGCTATTTTGTCATTTTTATGGAGCTGCTCCATAATTGCTGCAGCTGCTCTTTACAGCACGTTCTGTTCAGAGTCTGAAGGAGCACTTTGGAGAGTTATACCATGGTTATGTGTCAGCATGACTCACCTTTATCAGGTAATGGATGGATGTGTTTAATGTGTTTAATTTGTCCTGCATAGTAAATTAAACTCTGTTAATAAAGTTCATTACTATGGCAATAATATGTACTTGTTGAGCCAGGGTTTCAAGACCTTGTGCTGAGGTTGAACTTTGCACATACTAGTTGGGTACTGTATGTTTTCATCTTTTTCTAAAAGCTCTACACACTCACAACCTGAAAATAAGATGTTCACCATTTAATCTGTAAAAGAGAGATTCAATTCAGAAATATGTGGCTAGGGATGCAGCTATGAGCAGTACTGTTGACCTCACTGACCTTTTTCTTTCACTGCACGGTGAAACTGTTTGCATATGAATGTTTACAGCTCTGTAGGAAGGTCAAATCCTCCGAGTCTGAGTGCTTGCTACTCTGCTATAAACCATTTGAAGTTCGCTACCCATTGTTACAAAGGTGACATCAACAGGCCGATCTGCGGACTACTATGCTTCATCTTTACAAGCTCTGTGTAGTGAATAAAATAAGAGATCAGAACAGCCTTTCTTCCACTGTGTTTCTCAAATAACATGTGTAAGGTGTGTGTGTAGGGGGGCAATGGAAGAAGAAATCTGTCGCATTGAAATGAGGTAGTTGGCGGCTTGGCACCTGATCAAAATTTCTCCTGGATGCCTCCATTAGGAGTCTGGACATATTCCAGTCATGGCTGGCTTGAAGAAGTCCCAGAGGAGATTGAAACACATTTGCAATACCCCAGGATAAACTGAAAGAATCGGCGAGCAATTTCACGTCAGTCTGGAGTACAAAAAGCAAAAGGACCTGGATGGGTGGATAGATGTATTCTGCACCTTTTTAAATCGCTGGAAGAAAATGAGATGCGCACTGCGAATCAATATGTCTGGTGGAGTTGAACTGATTGCACCTGACTGGCGAGATAGACATATCAGTCACTTCTGGTTAGTATTAAATGGTTCGTGTAAAAAAATAAAAAAATAAAAACAGACGAAGATGGGCAAAATGAGAAGTCAGTCTGATTAATGAACTTCAGGTTGATCATCGGGCTCTGATGGATGGATGCATGCAATGCTTGTAATTCATCATGTTTTCATCTCAGTGGCAGAGTTCTGATACATTAAACTTCACAGGAAAAATCTGAGTGGCTGTGTACGATGCTGCAAACGTCAATAGTGGCAAAAATGCTAATTAATTGGGTTTCAATGAGTGGTGTTACACATATACGTAAAGGTATATAGACCTTGGTACACAACATGTGAGAAGATAGAACATTTTCCACCATTTTCACTGTACTTTGGAGATACTGGCCTGATGCAGAGTCATTTAGAAGGACATAGAAGCTGTTATATGGTTAAGGTTTAATACTTCATCGCACAATGTGTCTATTCTCTCCACACGTCCTTGACCATGTAGTGTATAAGACACTTAACATAGTCTACTCCATCTGCGCAAAGAAATATTCGTGCTCATTTGTGCTGGAGGTGAGTTAGGTGCCGCCCTCTCCCTCTCCCCCCATTAGTTAACTCTCTTTCATTGCGAGCCCATTGTAGCTGACAGAAGGCGAGGGAGAAAATTTTGGACCACACACCAAAGTCATTAATCAACTTGTTAGTGCATCCAGGCCGGAGCAACGTAGCATACTCGCTGTCTGCAGGAAGATGAATGAGTTCCCGCAGAGTATTTAAACCTCTCTGAAGCAGCATTACCTGCCTGCCTGCCGCTGCTGCTCTGCAACACCCAGATCGATGAGGAATAATTTCAGTTATATCTCATTTGCTGCCATATTGTTGATTGAAGTAATGGGCAAATATGTGAACACACACATTGCTACGCTCGTGGCGAACAGGGAAGTGCTTTCAATTTGGCCTCAGGAAACAATTACAGAAAACTCCCCATGGTGGGTTCGGGTGAAAAAGTGTTTTTTATCGTTTATTTTTGCCCCACAACAATTGTATTTATCTTCACTATGTCTTCATACCCAATCTGCAGCCCAAGGGACAACATTAGGAAGATGTTGTAGATGTTGCATCCCTAATCATCCACCCCAACCCTTTCCTTAGCACTCCTGAGAAGTATGTCAGTTGCTGCGTTTACATGGAAACTAAATGTAACCACCTCAATCAGAAGAAACTTGATTTAGCATTCTGGAGATTAAGAGTAATTGTGTAAATTTTATGAACTGCTATGAGCCAGATGGGGGGAGGTTGTCACATCCAGCTCTGTGACACCTGGTCATGGTTAATACTGTCTCAGTTTAATGGGCATTTCCTTTTTTACTTTGAAGGTTACTGACTCTGTCATTTCAGATGACTTCACTTCCTCCTTGTGGCTGCTGCCCTGGTTGCTAAGTGTACTTATTTTTTGGACTTTGTCTTTGCCTGTTTTTTCTATTACAGACTTTCCATCCTCCAAGTCGTACGTTTGAGTCCTCCTCAACCAGTTCCTTGTTTCAGAGGTTACAATTTCTCAATCCTGGGATCTTGGGCCATATCCAGACCTTGCATTAATATCATCTGTGAAGGTTCTCAGTCATCTAAGTCATGGTTTACCAAAAAGGCAACTTTTTTTGAGTTCTCAAAAAACTCTACAAGTCCAGTTGCCTTTCTTAAAAGCCTATTTGGATATTGTATTATCATCTGTCTTGGGCAATCCGATCGTGAGTAGCCAGCTTTTAGTGCCTGTGTTCAGACCTGGCATTAACATGCACTTTCAGATCCAGTCTTATTTTTTCACAGTGTATACGAGGCGCAGTAGAATATTTTAACAGCTGCTGTCTCTAATGGATATCTACAGCTGCTCCAGTTATAAAGGTAAATAAATAAACCGGTGCTTGAGGAAATAATTAACTACAAGCGGCTCCTTAGACATCGCCATGACCACATCAGTTAATTAACCGCATGCCAGCACGTTATTTAATGACAGAATCACACTTGTGTGCTCTCCGCCTGGTGAAACATCCACACTTTATTGTACCAAAGAACATTACTGGCACGAAACACTGGCACTGACCACCTCCAAATGTGGTCGGATCTCTCAGATGTGTCTGCAGTGAGTGCTTAGTTCACACCTGTACTTCAAGCAGGTCACTTGTGATCAGATTCTCCAGGACAGATGTTAATACAAGGTGTGAACGGGACATAGAGGTACACCTGGGAGCTGGAAGCCATTTTATTTATTTATTTTTTTGTTTGTTTTTGCCGTAATGACAGCGTATTGGTTTTCAGGGAAATATGACTGTCAATCAAAGGCAAATAACCTGTAAAGGTGTGTTTTTTGTAGGGATGGCTCGATCCGATACTTGGGATCGGTATCGGTCCGATATTGGTCAAAAGCCCAAATGCTCAACTTTGCGCGACATGCCGTGAAACAGAGAGCATCTGCTGCAAGCGTGTGTAAACAGAACGTCGTGACAGTGAATTAGCCTAGCGCTCGTATCATGTCAGCTGTGTGGAGTTACTTTGCACGCAAGGAAGACAAAGGTAAAACAGCTGAATGCAACTTGTGCAACGCGAGTGTCTCAAGGGGTGGCAGCAGCACTGGACGCAAGTGTTTGTGACAGTTATTTAAAGTTAGCAGTCACTTAAAGCAGGTATATGTCCTATAGCAGAGGTGCCCATTACGATCGCGATCGCGTGATATTGGAAAAAAAATATATATATATGTTTTAGATGTTAGTCTGGCTTAACAATTATCTGTTGCACCTCCAAAACAAACAGGAAGACAACGTTCATCTTTATTTATTTTTACTTTGCAACATGCCCTCAGTTCAGCGGCACACATCCACAGCCACGCACAACTTCAACCACAACAACTCAAGACTACCGTCTTTCTTAAAGAGACAGCACTATTTTTCTAAAGGTGCAGTGCACCAGTTTTTCTTGATAAAAATAAAAACAAAAATGGGTAGAGCTTTTAACACTGTAGCAACAATCAATATGACTTAGGATACACAGGTAGATCACTTTGACTTGGTCATTGTAAAAGCAGCTCGCAAGCCAAAGAAGTGTGGGCACCCCTGTCCTATAGTCTTCAATGGAACATTGGAACTGAGTCCATTCTATATCTAGTTTGATATGGGTATTTTACATACAATTCAACCCCAGAGGTTACATGTGAAAGAAGAAACATTCAAGATTGAAGTTTGCACTGATTTGAAGTTTAAATAAAGAGCTTATGGCGTGAGGCACATCGTGGGCTATTTTATTTCTTCCCTTAGGGGAGCAGAATATTTGTTGCACAGTTTGACCATGGTGTTTTTAGATGTCCATATTAAGCAAAGTACATCTATACAAACTATATGTATTATTAACAACTGAACAGAGGAGAAAAGAAGGTATCGGGTTGATATACTCCAAGTTGCGGTATCGGTATCGGACATGAAAAAGTTGTATCGAGCCATCCCTAGTTTTTTGCACTAAATATGCAGTGTAAATCATTTGAAGCATTAGATACATGTGTAACATGGGTTTTTATTCACAAATATGACTTTACAAGAGTCTGAAGCCAAACGTATTGTGGACTGGCTTGTTTAGTTTAAGTTGACCCTACTGGTTAGAAGATTTATGGAATCGGACTGCTGTTCAATGGGTGTGTTTTTCAACTGATGCATTATTCAGTTATGATGTAATTAAGTTTCCACATTAATGTAGCATCTGTTCCTAACATGTGAATGCATGCTCTGTTGTATAAGGAAGAGCCAGAGTTTTGCACTTGCTACAACCTTGCGCTGAAGACTGGATTATCAATACCTCAGACTAGAGAGTATTATGACACAGTTTGCCATTCCAAGAACTATATACAGGAGATCCAAATCTGCGCACAAATCATCCAAAAAAGAAATAAAAACTCTAGAAAATGTCAATTACATTTTTTCATTTCAATAAAAAACCCAAAATTTTTGTTTCTGTGTCCTGTGCCAGCTTAATTTTGCCAGGCTACATATTGCCTGTGTCTCTTTGCTCTGCAGAAGTTGCAAGATTGCATGTCACGTTCTTTTTCTTTCTGCACTCTGTCTGTACTACTGAAAACACTTATGTATCCCTGAAGCAGTAAATTTGATTTAAATATTTAACTACTGAGTGTCTCTCCAAAACAAACTCTTTTCTGTGGATGTTAAACAGACTGCTTTACTATGGAACTACTTTCAGCTGACGGCGTACAGCTGACATTCTTCATGGACGTTGTTAACTTGGTTTCATAGTAGGAAATTTTTAGAAGCCCCAAACACCACACATTAAATAACATTCACCTCCACAGAATTAGTTGAGGCAGGATGAGACTGACAAAACAGGAAAAGACGATAAAAGCAAAACTGTAGACTGGTAAATATCATCAGAGGGAATTATCCCCAAGAGTTCTATGGAAATGCTTTTAACATTTCCACAACAAAGTACGTGTACCTCAGAGTTTTTCATACATTAAGAACAACTAAAGTAGACAATAGATGAGCTTCTTTAAATAGCACCAATAAGAAACCAACCAGCACTGAAAAGCCCAGCCTGTTGAGATACTTCTTGTTATGTTCTCTTAAAAAATACGCTTCCTCCTGACTCCCTGTGGATTTCTTCTCAACAGGAGATCGACATACTGAGTCGAAATTCTTACCTTTTGACAATTACATCTGTTGTTCTTTGTTTCAGTCTAAAAGCACCATCTTTAAAGATTTAGTTTATCCCTCCTTCTGTTTTAATGTGTCTTTATGTCAACTTGGTGTGTCAACAATGTTGCCCATATTTTCTGTCACAGAAGCAATTGTATTTCTGGCACAGCCCAGCTCTCTGTACTTGAACTGGGTCCTTCTTTAGTATGTTCTTCTTTTTAATCAAGTGATACTTTGAGCAGAACAGGAATTGTTCAAAAGGGACATACTTGATAAGCATACAAAATAAGCAAGATTTTACCCCAAATTCAGGAACCTTGATATCAACCACCAGGTATAAGATGTCTCCTTTTTCTCTAAGAACTTCCACCAGTTTATACAGAATTAGTAATGTGCACTTTAGACATAGGATGCTTATGCAATGTACAATATTGATCACCAGCGAGGCCTAGAAACACTTGAACATTTTCTCAACACCAGATCTGAGAGAAAACCTTCCACTGCATTCCTGGTAAATCTCTCTTGTAATTCATTTTTAATGACACACCATACCTTCAGATCTTGCTATGTGTTATGGTCCTGGGTTTCCAGTGCTGGTGCTGTTTGTTCTCTTTCCCTGCTCTCTCTCTCTCTCTCTCTCTCTCTCCCTCCCTCCCTCATTAGGCTCACCCGGGCAGGCAACTGGTGGGATCACCTGACTCAGCTGCGGCCAGTTATCAATCAACACTCTTTAAAAGGCAGACCGTGGCTTCACTCCAGTGCCAGATAATTCTGCATGTTGTGGTTTGTGCCAGCTCTCTGGTTTTGCCTTGCTCCTTCAAGGATTAATCTTTTGCTAACTTTGGACTTATCTCTTGTGTTATTTTTGTTTCCTACCTTCCAGTGCCTCTCAGGGAGAGCCAGAGTCCTTCTCCGGCAGCTGCTTTGAGTTTTTTCGTCTGTTTCTCCTGGAGTTTCCAGCGCCTTTTGTTTGCCTTTTGCATTTTTGTTTTTTGTTCTGGGATTTACGACCCAGCCAAGTGTTGTGAATAAACTCAACTACACTGACTTTAATACGTAGTGTTGTCTCCTGCTTTGGGGTCCGACCTCCGGCTGGACACACCTGCACAGTATGGGCACTAATATGACACAGTTGCGCTTGTTTAGAAGCTGGTTTGAACCACAAAGAAAACCCTTTCCTGAACGCACCTATTCATGCCAAAGGTTTTCAACCTCTTCCTCTTAATAAATGTTTACCTGTAAGTCTGTTCTTGAGACTGAAAAGACAATGGAACAGTCCAGAATAATAAGATAGAAGTAATGAAAGAAATGTTAAAGTTTAGGGAAAGAAACTATCAAGAAAACTGTCTTGCAAGTGCAGCAAATAGTAGCGAGGTTTGTCTGGAAATGACAAAACTGTCTTAAGCCAAGCCAAACCTCATTTACTGCACTACATTTATCCCTAAGACCAAGAACATTAAAGAAATAATTACGAAACATTGGCACATCTTTCAAAATAACTTAGACTTGCAAGATCCACCCATGATAACAATTCTGTCCCTTTAGCTTGTCCTCTTTTAAACATGTCAACATTCCAAATTCCCAGTTGCTGCTAAATCTAATGAAGGCAATTTTAAATGTGAAGCCTGTGTAAAGTGCCAATATACAGAAAACCTCAAATGTTTCAACCATCCCATCAGTGGGACGACCATAAACATTAAAGGCTTTATCACTTGGAGAACTGAAAATGTAGTTTGTGTGTGCGACAAAATGTCCATGTGATAAAATGTTTATATAGGGGAAACATCTCATTCCATAAAAGAACGAATCACTGAACATGAGAGTGTGTCATTAAAAGAAAGAGTTTTGTTGCAAGACATTTCAATAAAAACCAGCACCGCATCTTGTCTTTGTTTTTTACAAGCGTAAAAACCCCAGTCAAGAAGTAGTAACGTAGATTTTATTAGGAAAAAGAGAGAAGCATTTTTCTCTTTTAAAAGCTTATTTCCAGTGGGTATATTATAACACCTCTTACTAAGTGGTATTTTAGCATTTTAGATTATGCAGTTTTATATGCATTTATGATTTATAAAATTTTAGGTTTTTCTTTTTTTTTCTTTTACGCTTATTTTTACTATTTTTTATTTCTTATGCGAAGATAAACATTTGTATCTATATGCCTTGTTTTTACATTTAATTTTTTTTTTTTTAATTGTTGATATTGTTTAATGATCTAGTTTTTACCCTTGCTGAACAAACCTCCCTTTTGCCACTTCAGTACATTTATAGGCCTGCAACCACATGACAACATGTCAAACACACACTATCAGGTGTGTCTCCTCTCTGTTTGGGCTGCCGATATGTCTTGTTCGTACTTGGACCGGGACTGCTAGTGCTAACAGCTCTTAGATGGTACCATAGGGTTGAAGTGCTTCGGTGGTATGCAAACTCTTTTATTTTGCACAAAACTCCGCTTTTATCAATAAAATTTGCCTTCCATCAGTCCTAGCAGCGTGCTTTCATTCGATTTCTCCATTTTGGTAGCCGTTAGCCGCATAGACATTGACATATATACATGTATATTGTATATATGTCTTGTTCGCCGAGTCAGTATAATCGGTGTACCAGGAAATCGTGCACTGACAAAAGTTCCGTGATGTTTGGAATGCAAACTGTGATTAGAGACAAGAGCCAATTAACCAAGTGGTCAGGGGTGTGAATTACAATCTGTCAAAATGACAGATGGTCTTCCGATTTTTCCGTCCCAGTTTTAAAAAAACAGTCAATGACGAAAAATATTCAATTAACGCGACCCCTGATGTGGACATAATACATGTGATTGTGATGAACTTGTGTTTGCAGCCAAGTCTATGTTCATATAACGTTATGGTGGTGACGCTCTCTAACTGCCAAGCTCATTCTAAGGTTTGTTCTCATGTATGAATCAGGATAAAGTAAACTTTAATCTTTGTGAACTTACATGACATTGTAAAAATAAGGATGTGACACACAAGGATGCACAATTTGAAAATCCATCAATATGTTCTGGATGGGTTGGAGGCAACATAAGAGCACAAAAAACACACGGAAAAAAATAAAATAAAGCATGTCGTAAGCATCAGAATTAAATGTGGTAAGTCAAAAAACATATGGAGGAGGGATGTTGTGGCTCAAAAGAAGCTGTTAGGCCACAGCTGGAACACACTGGAGAGAGCTGCACAGCTGGTATGGGATGTAGGAGAGATCAATAATGGCTTTGGCTGAGAGTGAGTTATGTATCTAAACGTCAAGCTTATAGATGCATCAGAGCATATAATAGAATACTTAAACTAGTCTTAGATGAGTCTCAGATGTAGAAAGCTATTTCATTTTTTTGAATAATCTGATGTCTAAGGTGCTATGGTGGCACTGAAGAGGCAGGAAGATATGAACCAGTCGTGTGGGTTCAAACTTGGCACTCACTTTGTTCAGCTTGTTGGCTCCTGACAGACCATCATAGATCAACAGCCTCTGTGATCTGCAGTGTGTGTTGTTCCTCCATGTCACCTCAGGAACAAACTGTATATCAAATGCAATGGTGTGATTTACTGGTGTATTGTGTTGCAGTAAATACTATATGTCTCCCTCGTGTGTGTGTGCGTGTGTGTGTTTGCACATGTACAGCTGTCTTTCTGAGGACCTGTTTTGAATTTTACACCATCGTAGTGAGGACATCGTGTGAAGTAAGGACATTTTGGCCGGTCCTTTCTTCTTTACAAGGCTGTTTGAGGGTTAAGATTTGGTTTCAGGGTAAAGGTACAATTAGGGTTTGGATAGGATTAGGGAAAGGGTTATGGTTAAGCACTTAGTTGAGATGGTTAGGGTAAGGGGCTAGGGAATGCATTATGTCAATGAATGTCCTCACAAATGTATGTGAGTATACCAATTTCAGCTTTAAGGGCATTTTAGCCAGGCCCCACTGCTTTTTTGTTTGCAAGTTAAAATGGTCATGGTCAGAATAACGTTAAGATGGCGTTTGGCCTTTATTTATGGTGGTAAAAGTTAGGAACCAAGGAATGCATTACTTCAGTGAGGGTTCTCACAAGTATTTTGGTGTGTTGGTCACAAAACAGTAAAACGGAGTGTATGATGAGCAGGGACATCGGTGAAGATTTAACTGTTCTGCATTCAAAGCCTCACCTGTCATCATGAAATCTGGGTAGTGACTGAATGATTGCATTGCAGATTTATTCATTCATTCATCTTCTGTAACCGCTTGTCCTGTGAAGGGTCGCACTCACACACCTACGGCCAATTTAGAAGCATTGTAGAAAGCTGCCTTGTGACAGTTTGTGATAAAGCATGGAAGCTTGTCCAATCACATTTTACCCGATTTTGAAAACTGTGCAACTAATAGTATCTGACATACAGTATATATGAAAATCCATGACTGCTAAATAGGGGCTGTGTCGTTATGTATACTTATTGCTCTGCAATGGCAAGAAGCTGAACATTTCACCTGAGATCTTCCACTGCTCTATTGTGGAGCACAACGCCCCAGCAACATACAGAAGAGCAGATTTAATTGGCACCATCATAATTCTGATAGTAGCTCTCTGCCATGAAACAAGATAATCAATTCCTGCTGAGAAAATTACATACTGTTTGTCTGTGACAATAGAGAAGGGCAGGGCAGACTGGTGAGGTCTATCAGCCAAGAAATGTAATTGGATCCCTGCCTGACTTCATACTGAGAGCTGCACATCTGAGATCTTAGCAACAATGTGGATATTAGTTACACCATACTGTGGAAGCTGGGGCACGTTGGGATGGATGTCTAAAATAGAAAAATGAATGGTGGGTAATAAGAAGCATTTTCATGTGCAAAATGTAACATGATTATAGCTTATTCATAAAGACCCCTCTTTCTGGATTCTCTGATTCTGGACTGTGTCTCCAAGTAAATCTGCAGCTGAAGTCTAAAGAAAAGCATGATCGGGTTGCTCGATCAATCGGCCTTTAAAAACACTAATGCATAGTTTCAATGTGGTGTTCTAACCCGGGTTAAGACGCTTGAGTATATAAGGTTAAAAGAGCTGTGCCAGGAAGGCATACAGGAAGGACAAATATTCTGCAGTGTAGCACAAAACAAGATAGTGATGGTGTGAGTGTCCCCTTTTGCGAAGCTTATCCATAACACTGATCATGTTTTTGTAAGAGAAGTGATACATTGTCAATAAATTCAACATTCCAGGACAGATGAGGCATTTTTAAAACAAATTTGACACTGTCGCTTTAAATATATTTCAGCTAAACCATTTCCAATATTGTATCGTCCTACAGGAGAGCTGATATGTCTCTGAGGCTTGGCTTGAAAGTCAATACCTTAACGAAATCGAATAATAACACATAATCAATGACTTTCAACTTCAAAAATCTAAGCTTTCGTCTAGAAAACAAAGTTTTGTCAGTGACCTTCGACTTTAAAAATAAAACCAGAGACTTCCAACTTCCAAAGTTAAATCCAACCAAAGACATACTCCATCTTCCAATAAAATCTATTAACTTCTTGGAGAAAATGTAAACAATCAAATCAATCCAGTTATACTAGTTTAAAAATCAAATCAGCTTTCAATCTGAAAATTAAGCCTAGTCAGGGACTTCCAAAGTTCACAATGAGTTCAGTTACTTCTTGTAACTGCATCCTAAGGTTCCAAAATAAAATCTAAAAAAATTGTTTCAATTTTCAAAATAAAGGCAATGATCTCCAGCTTTCCCAGTCAAATACAACCACAGACAAAACTTCCAAAATGAATTGCAAAATGAAAACTAGTAATTCCCTTACAAATACTTCACTTCCTTTCAGCTAGAAACACTCTTATCTATGCAATGCCTTCAAACATCTAAGAAGACCTACCAGTGACTTTAACATCCAATATAAAACTGATAATTTACTCCACTGTAGCCTGTGACCCAACATCAAGTCCTATCTGTTGCACACACCAACCACCAGATTTGTCCTCTTTAATTCCCGCTATTTATTAGAGCTGTGCGCTTCTGTCTGAGTGGATCTGATCGAAATATCTCTCTCCTCCTCCAGGATCAGTCATTACAGGGCATGAAGTGGGATTAAGAGACTCTAATGGCCAAAACAGCACAGTCTCAAAGTCTTTTAATAACAGTGCCTGAAGTGGGGTGCTGACTGAATGCTGAGAGAAGCTGAGACATTGTTGGCGTTTTCTGTAACTAATGTCCCACTTGTATTCCCTGCCATCTTCATCTCTGGGTGAGTTGTTGAGTTTTGATGAAGCTGGCTTGTCGTTGTGAACATCTCACAGTAGAGTTGTATGCAGGTCAAAATGCTAATTTAAATCTATTATTTCATTCAAACCCGTTTGAAGAGATGTACCATGTATTTTTCATTATATATATCTGTCTAAAATAAACTTAAATATTACGTAGGTTCGCATACTTCTAGGAAGTCCCAGTCAAAGTCCATACATTTTTTAAGAGACCTGAGATAGGCTAAGTTAAGTTGACAATGTCATCATTTTATATGGACGACCTTCCCTGTCCGCTTTGATGGGACTTTGCTTTGTCCAGACTTGGTCCACATCTTTCAGGATTTATCCCAGTGAACCATCTGAAAAACAAATGTGTGTTTGAATTAGTGTGGGGAAAAAAGTTTATTAACCGAGAAAAAATATCACAAGTACTACTATGTTGTGTGTAGGATTAGAATTATATAGTTGTCTTCAGAAAATCCAAATACAAACAAGCAGTAGTTTGTTCTGCTCTGATGAGTGCCATGAGGGCTTTCTATCAAGCTCCACCAATCAGATCTTTCATGCATGAAGAACATAAAAATACAAACATTCTTTAACTTTTATAGACACTAATACAGAAAAGATTTCCTCTTGCAAAGAGACATATTGTATGTACAAATTAGATCTGAGCCAACGTTAGTTGAAACCCTGTAAACTGGAAGGTCACTCCATCTTCACAGTTAGCTTTCCCACCACAAAAAAGTGTTTCAAATGTTTTACCAATACTATTTCACCGACTTTTCAAGATCAGAACAGTAGGAATACCATTCATCCCTGCACAGAACATAAAACATTGGCAAATGTAGAAGTAGTTAATGTTAACTTGAGTGAGAGTTTTCTTCCTCAGTGAGTCCAGACTCTTATCTCTAATCTGTTTTAAAACTAAACATTAGCCTGTACTAAAGTCCAATGTGCATTACCCAGTCTGACCTCACTTAAAGAAAACAACTAACATGAATAGTATGTGACTATATCTGGGTAAGGAGGAGAGGCCTTCATAATGTCTAGCATGAGGAGAATATCTTCATTAAATGTTCTTTTATTGCTCCACCACTACGCACCCCCAAGGTCACTCAGGTCGCAACAGAGACTACTCCTGGTTCCACCAACTATTAGAACTAAATGTGGTGAAGCCCAAGCTCATATGCAGTCAAACTCTGGAACCAGCTTCCTGAACACATCAACCGCACCCTCAACAGATTGTTTTAAAACTAAATTAAAAACTTACTTCTTCTCTCTTGCTTTTCCATAATTTTATCTTATTTGATTTTCCATTTCCTTATTTCCATCTGTTTATTTATCTCTTTATTTTATTTTATTTATTTATTTTTATGCCTTCTATGGCTATGATATGTATGTATTTTTATTAACTAGAGTTTTACCCAATTGATTTTATTTTGATGTATATATGACATCTCTCTTTTATGTAAAGCACTTTGAACTGCCATGGTATGAAATGTGCTATATAAATAAATTTTGCCTTGTATTGCCTTATTTTTGAATAATTAAACGAGTGTAATAAATATATCACACGTCTACGGGAATAATTAAGGATTTTTAAGGAATGTTAGTGTTGCAATCAGAAACTTCTCTGTAATACCTAGATCGTATCAGAACTAGTGTATGTACGATCCGTCAAAGCTTTGAAAACATTCAAACTGCTGTCCCCTAAACTACATATAAGCAATACACGCCCATTGTGTTCTGAAATATGAAACAGTAATATTAAAAAGTAATTTACAGAATGAATTGTCTAGATATTGTAGATGTACTTTGCTTTGGGTATTTTTTCATACTCTACTGATTTAAATGGTGTACATTTTTTAACTTAATCAACTAAGCATATCAATGGCTTTAGATTAGGTGAAATTAAAGTATTTTCCAAAATAATTTGATTGATGCAAAATAAAATGATGCAGTCATTAAATGTGGTTAAAGATTTAATAAAAATGTATTGATGCTTACCAGTCTTCAGATTTTGCTAGTTGATATAAATTATGCCACCTGGTGCTGACAAGATGTTTCCAGTGCATGGTAGGTTACTATCAAGTGGAATATAACCAACAGAGAAACCTTGAATAGATCTTTTGTTTTGGGCACATGGCATGTACAAAAATTTAGGTTTAGGTTTACACATGTGTCAAAGGATAAACTCAACAGTGACAGCCATTAGTGGGCAATGCCTCTACTCGTAGAATCCGGGGTTACGGTATGTAACCAGCCTTTCTATGGAACTTACGTAGTCTCAGACCAGTCTGTTTGGGTGACCCCTAAATTTATACACACTGTAAACAGAACTCATTCACAATAATAGGTTCTGTATAGAAAACGTTCGTTTTAATCTTGACAAGCTACCCTGATGTTACAACTGAAACACTATTATATTCAATATTGGTTGATTCATTAATGTGTAATCAGTCTAAACTCATTTGTTAATAGAATGCTGTCCTAAAATGACAAAAAGTGTCAAAATGTAGTAAAAAGTTATACATTTAGAAAAGAAATCAAATTAAGGGTTACTTCTTCTTTAATCACTAAAACACACACTGAGATGAGCATGAACACTGGAAGAAATTCAAATGAATGTTCGCAGCACAAATTTATTATGTATTGATTTACTGCTATTTATTTCCTCAGGGGGACTCTAAATCAGTCAGCAGCACATCTCCCAATTTAATTCTCCTCCTATTTTCCGTTTCAGGAAGCATTTTCTGAGCTGTCAATATCAGTTCATAAAGTATTATGAACTCCTTGCAGCTGCAGGGAACAAATTTTTTGGAAAATGTCAGGGCGTAAAATCAAAGTAAAATGTATTCAAACTGATCTGCATAGATTTTTATTCAACCGGTAAAAATCAAAAAGCAGATTAGCCGTCAGTCTGATGCAAGACACTTGATGTGGTGTGTAAAACCCTTGGAGATATGCATGTAATATGAAGCTAAATCAATAAATGTCCCTGTCTGTGTCTGCCAGTGTCTAATAAACCCATCGAGACACCGTGAAGGTCCTGAACTTTCCATCTCACCGGAATCCTAATGAATCCTCCGTCCTTAAATGACCTTCAAGATTATCGGAAGGCGCTTTTCATTAAAATCTCACAAGAGGCTTCCCGTTTAATTAATATGATTGTCAACACCTTTAATTTCCTGTCAGTCACTCACCCTCTCTCCCGTCATTTAACCTATTCACCTTTTCTTATCTACTCACATTTTCTTTCCGTGCCTTTCTTGATTTTGTATCTTTCCCTCACCAAAACGTCCATGTTTCCCCATCATACACTTCTGTTTATGCCACTTGTTTATGTCATTCATCTTGCTTTCTTTTGCTCTTTCACACTGCACCATCTTCCAGTCTCTTTTTTTATTCATTCTTTTATTCTGTCTGTATAAACCTCACAAGAGAAATGTGTGTGGGGGGTTGAGGTAGTCTTCAAATCAATTTGTAACGCTAAACTAATAATTCACTTGCCACTGCAGTTATCAGATATACTTTCAGCAGCCTAAAATAGATTTAGCTGGCAAAATAATGAAGTCGACTGGGAAGAATTAAAGGCCGAGGTGTCATCTATCCTACTTTCTAATTATCAAAGCAACTCGGCATATTCAAGCTCCAAAACTGCTGCAGCTTATAATTTTCCTCCTGCGACACAATGGCATGTTTTATTATAGCTATTAGAGTCTCTGGAAATCCAAATCCCCAGTTTGTGACAAAGGCTTTCAACAAGACTTAGGGCGACACTGTAGATGTTATG
Source organism: Chelon labrosus (assembly GCF_963514085.1). NCBI lineage: Eukaryota > Metazoa > Chordata > Actinopteri > Mugiliformes > Mugilidae > Chelon > Chelon labrosus. The sequence continues at coordinate 24,339,614 of NC_140360.1, read as the reverse complement.
CAACAGTCTCAAAGGCCGAACTGTTTGTATTCTGCATGTCTAATTGGCAATGTACAAGGAAGGTGAGGGTAGAAAGTTGAACTGAATACAAATTTATAGCAGATTTGAAGCATTAGGACGTAGGCTGACACGTTTTTAGATGACTAAGAATATCCTCATGTACGGCAGGGTTGAAGTGGCAGCACCTCAAGCTTTTTAAAGAATGAATTGCGACTTGCATGCCTCACTCTATTAATGCAACCAATTTATTTAAATAATTAGGTACAGTGTACATTTGTTTCCATTGTGATAATTAATGCTATTATGCAGTTATTAAACCAGAGAAGAATATTAAAGTCAGAATCGTTCCAGAGACCGTGTCCCCCCGGGTCTGAAAGTGAAGTGCCTTAAATCTGCTATTTCTACTATAATCTAGTATTTGTAATCACCATTCAGCCATTCAACCACTAGATCATGTCCTCGTGTTTTCGGTCAAATGCACCTGTGTAAAGATGGAAGACATAACAGCTTCTCAAAAGCGAAGCCAAAGGTAGCTGGCTGCAGTATAGGTCATAAGCTCCATCCCCTCCATATGAGTAGATGGGACTTAGGCTAAACTAAAACCCTGAAGTACATGTCAAATAAATTTTTTTCAGCAGTGGTTTCTGTCATTTTAGGTAGTTAAGATAATGCTGATGCATATTCAAGTGTCCATTTTCTGATAAACTTGTTTTAGTTTAGTTATTTAGCTATTGAAACAGGATGTGACATCATGATGACTGCAAGTTGCCATGCCAACCGCTCCATGTAGTGGTCCTAGCAGGAAAAAATAAATAAATAAGTACAGTGTATAATCTAACCTTTCATTGTAACTGCTGCAGGTAGAGCAGTATTAATCAAATGAAAACGCAAGTGAGTCTAGAGGAAGCGTGGACATTTCATCAATGTCGTGGCTCCGCGTGGCTCTACTCTCAGACCGTACTGCGCAGAGTCCAAAATAGCGTCAGTTAGGCCAGTGTAAGGAACTGGGGACGTATTGTCCATATTTATATACAGTCTATGGACACACTCCTCGCCAAAATGCCATACATGAGCTTCACAAACCAGTGGGTGACGTCAAGGTGTCTGCGTCTGCTCCTTTTATGCAGTCTGTGGACTTTTCCCAGATCACTGTAATTTCGAAGCCTTGATTAAGTTATATTCAGTGGGGTCGCAGAGGAAAAAATTCAACATTTACAGTACATTTTATAAAACAGAATCTGCTGTTTCTGCTGTGAAAAAGTGTATTTCACCACCTGCTTAAAAGATTTTATTTCATTTCATTCTGCAAAATCACAATATTTATGAGTTCTCTTCTTTTTATTGTAGCATCAATTACTGTTGGGGAATCCTTACTAAAGGAGGTGTTTCTCACAGTTTCCAAAGAGAGATAATTAATTTAAGGTCGCACAGTGTCTCATATTTCAGTGATTCACTCTATTTGCATATTCCGTCTTTTTTTCCGGCAGTTCTCTCCCTGCTGAACCCAGCAGTGCCAAACGCAGACAGATTAAATAAAGATTAATAACTGGAAAGTCCTTTGTTTTTTCTTTTTTGGCTTAAAAACAACATTAGTTAAACTATTAACTAATTATGAAACATATTTTTATGCTTTTTGTTTATTATTTGAATTATTTTCCTGTGATAGTTTGTTGTAGACTTGAATGCTTTTAACGCACATCTCATCTCATCTCATCTGTTTGTTCGACTCTTTTTCTGTCACCACATTTTCTCTGGACATTGTATTCATTCAAATATTTTCATCAATTTTTCATTTCCTCGCTGTCACTTTATCTCCATCTGGGTCTGCAGTTGTCTCACTCGATCCTCTGCCTCTCAGTTTCTTCATCTATGATTTGTTCTCCATCACTCTACCCCCTCACCACACACACACACACACACACACACACTGCCTGCAGACACATCAGCTCATCCATTCTTCTTACTCGACTCAAAGTCCAGTTTATGAAAAACAATCCATCAAACATGTCCCCTACTCTTTGGCCCTCCATTCTTTTTTTTTTTTTATTATTATTATTACCGTTGTCACCCATCGGCATTGTGGTATTTAAGTGATCCCTGCGGCATTTATTTCCTTCCTGACAATTTGCATCTAAATTAAACGTCCTGATGAGGGATAGAACACAAGGCCGTCATTGACTATGCTCCTGTCATTTGATGGAACTGCTGAATAGGCAAAGCTCAGACGGGGGCTTGGAGGAAAACCATGCTCAACTGATTTATAGTTTCACTTATGGTGGATGTCTTCTATCTACTATTTGATGTGTGTTTTATTAGACAGATGTTTCTCCAGTAATGGTACAGCATTAGGTAGACACTAAGTGACATACAGTGTAATGAGAGTCTAATTTTTCTTCATTTTTAACTAACAGTAACCCTTGAGAAAAAAACATATGAATATAATCAGGACATACGTTGCCGTGGATATTCATGATCTTCAAGATGATAAATTCTAATTATTTTGGCCAATCCCTGACCTTTCATCTGTTTGCATTTAGTGACCTTATGGCAAGATGAATCCGGCGATAATATGCAGATTACAACTTCAAACCACGAGAGTCATTTTACGTTTTCTTGACTTAACCTCTTCCATTTGATTGTCTTTTGCCTTTATTAACATGACATTTGTATTGTTGAATTTTGATTAAATCCATGCAGCATTGTTCATACATCTCCGATAGAAACGGGAGAGGGGCACAGATGATGATCCTGCTGGCTGGCCTCGCAGTCCTGTTTCAGCTGCCGGGTTTCATAAGTCATTTATCTGCTAAACCAAGAGGTGAGGTGAGGCCAGCACGGTCTCCGTGGTGTTTCTATAGAAGGTGGTAAGATGTGGGGAAGGGAGACCTGCTTTCCTGAGTCTCTGGAGGGCGTGGAGACACTGCTGAGCTCTCAGCTGATAATGTGTTGGTGGTTGGGGTCAGGTCGTCCCCTGGGGGAAAGCCAGGGAACTTGCTTTTTCCATGTCAAGACCTATCCCTTGTTCTTGTTTCTTCTCCACTACAGTGATTATAGGTGATTCTAACTGCTGTATTTTTCACACCTTTTCTGCTTTCCCCTCAATTTCCATGTCACCACACATGTCCACTCTATTCACCCATGTTCTCCGACCCAGCCAGTCATATGTTCTTTAAGTTGTTACAGGGGGAGCTGTGAAGTAGTGGTTAGAGATGCAGTTTGGGATTGAAGGGTGACAGGTCCACCTCCCCCCGTGTCCATGGCTGAGGTGCCTCGAGCAAGCACCTAACCCAAAAAGTGCTCCCAGGGCGTGGCCCTTTAGAGGCAGCTGTTCTGCTCTGACTGTATACACTATTTGATGGGTCAAATGCAGAAAGATAATTTCCCTATGTGGGATCCATACAGCATAAAATTCTTCTTATTATTACTGCTTTCAGACAGTCCATTGTGCAACCCTCTTCCTCCTCATCTCCACCTGATTATAGTTGTTCCTGGATTCTACCACCAAAGTGACCATCTGCCATCTGCCAACTCTGATCTACCACCCCCAATGTCTTTTTTCTTCATCCACAATATTGTTCCATATCAGAGTCTAACCGATAAAAATACTTTGCATGGTTATGTTACAGCAATAAAAAAGATTTTATGTGCTCCCATATGTTGTCTTAAAATTAAATTAACATGCTTCTGCGTTATTTTATACACAATTACTGTGACTGTATTAAGGGTTTTGTAAGGTGGCACTGAGAGTCCAGTGTACTGTAATTAAAGCAAATGCATGCAAACAGATAATTCACAAACAATGTGTGTTTCTTTTTATGCTCGTTTGTGTTTCCTGCAGGCTTCTGCAACATCAATTTTCAGTGTTTGGTTTCTGTATTTGACTGCACTTCTGCGTCTGCTGGGGTGCTGAGAAGTTTGATCGATTTTTCGCTCGGTGCATTATCAAGTGTCGACTTCTAAATCTATTTTCAGTTTTCCAATATTTGTTATTTGTTATTGGGCACCTTTCAAGTTGTAAGAGTACGGAGCACGCCTACATGATAATGGAGATCTCAAGTGCAAGTAAAATAATATGCTTCATTAAATATTGAGCTCTGGGCAACACAGCGCTCACATGGAGTCAAGAACTGTTTTTACCTAACATACTGTACGATGTGTTGACGCAACAGTTGCATTATATTTACAGTCAATAAACATGATCCTGTATCATGACAGGATCAGTGATAAAAAATGACCTGAAGGCCATAGGGGCCTTTTCTAACCTGGTATTAACATGCGTACAGAGGGTTTCCAATCACTAATGGCTAGCTTAAAATACGGGTGTGAACACTGTAACTAAACTAATGAAGCAATATAAAGAAGACTAAATTCACAAATGGAATTATTGAATATGAGAAGGCTGTGTGTTATCCCTTCATGGGCATGTGGTTACTTGGACATGTGTGACACCACAGGACACCCTCAGAAGGCCCATGTCCATTCTCTGATGAGTCACAACTGATTTGGAGGCACAGGTGAAACCTACACAATATTAGGAAGGTGGTTTTAATGTTGCGGCCGATCTGTGTATGCCCCAAATGATGCAGGCTACATGTTCTTTGCATATGGATCATTTAACTGTGCCGGGACCACTCGTGACGCATGAGTGGAGATGCATTTTAATGCTAGGTGTGAACACACATACTCAGAGCAGCCCGCTTGTGATCGGATCACCCAGACTGTTAATCCAGCTCTAAACAAGACCCATGAGTGGGTTTACAAGCAGGCAGTTTCTAACGCTACTCAAAGCAAGCTGGTCAACGTCTGTGAGCAGGCAACAATACTATCCACATTTGCCTGGTCTATAGATTTGACATGAAGTGCGACGCTTTTATTCATGTTGGTCTTCAAGATGAAGTGTGAGCTTATAGTTATTTAGCTATTTCCTGGAAGCATGTCAAGGTAACCTGTAGAAAACATCTGTTCACTCCTTTTCTGGCCTGCACTAATTTACAGCGTGCATTAAATTGTGAGCACTTTGTAAATGCTATTTATGTGTTGTCAAGTTGGTGACATTGAGCTTTCGTAGACAACATAAATATAAATTCCTATAAGCTATATTATTTGTTCAGTATGCAATACATGTCTGTGACAGATCACCGTCACAATCATGTATACTGCACACAGCAACACGCCCGATAGATAGCGATTGATTCGGAGAGTGAGAGCCTTATTTTGCTGTGTGTGTGTGTGTGTGTGTGTGTGTGTGTGTTAGAGTAAATGAGCCAATTTAAACGTGTGTTGATTTGAACAATTGAACACACACACACACACACACACAAATTCATTTCCCAAGCCAGTTCTCCTGTGTAACCCCCATTCTCCCAGAAACAAGACCGTGCTTATTTGTTTTTATTGACTGACAGCGCTGAAGGGCAGTAGCTGATTGGTCGCAGGTCATCCACAGTTTTAATGTAGTGGTTCGACTCCATTTTCAGCGAGTTGAGGAAATTATTGACTCAGGCTTTTATTGTGTGCAGTAGATTTCACTCTGGGACTGAAATTGCTCTCCTCTCATTAACAATAAAATGTGTACAATTTGTTTTCTGATCATGTATATCATGTTTCTTTAGGTGTACTGCTCAGTTCTATAAAAAAAAGAGGATCTTATTTTGGAACCACAGTTCTATGCCAACAACCCAGGTGTCTGGGTTCCTTCATATGCCAATATACTGTTTGTGTTGGTGTGTCCCTTGGTGACTCTGTGTAGAGTGAAGGATTATAGTGTAGCCTGTCTACCCTTTGGTAGTGGACCGGGTCCTGAGTTTGTTGTTTAAATTGATTTTGGATTTTAGTAATGAAATTAAAACTATAGCTCTTGGGTCACATTAAATTTGAAATTCCTTTAACCCTTGCATTTACTACTAAATATTATCAGCAGTTTACTGAGCCTTTAACACGATCCCCGGCACATGGACCACATGCTGTCCTTGAATGAGACACTGAACCTCCAGTTGCTCCCAGTGCATGACACTGGTGTGTGAATGTGTGTAGTGCTTGTGTGAGCGAATGGGTGGATGTGTTCGTCACTGTAAAGTGCTTTGTGCACGAGTAGGTAGAAAAGAGCTGTATAAATACAAGCCATTTACCATTTAACAAAACTACAACAACAATGCTTTCCCCTTTCTTTTCCAGTTGAACCAAATTATTGTAAATAAGGTTACCTTTGACAAACCTTTTACCAATTTTACCAATAGTTACCCAAGTAATAGTCGCTCACTCATGCTCACCAACAGACAATGTGGCTAAAAACAAGAAATGAGAGCAGTGAAATCCACAAAGTCTGAACAAATCAGTACTAGAGCAGTAAATAAGACAAATCCTGTTACCTTGTGGTAGAAGCATGATAGGCAGCAGACATTTACCTCCACTGATGAGTTAGTGCCAGAGCTCGGAGCAGTTCAGATCAAGGTCTTCATGTAGAAAATTATGACTCACAACGTCAGCAGCAATGATGCAACAAGCCTGCCAGTAGAAGTGCTTATTGACCCATACTCAAACGCCATTAAACCACAAAAGGTTCTTCGTCCAGCCTTCCCTGGGGCATGGGGTAAAGCACCATAAGCAGCACACACATAAACAGGAGTAGCCTACGTTTCCAGTTATTATTCATATTTTTAGCAACAGTGCATTTGCAAAGCTCTGCGCAGCACCAACGCAAGACAATGCTGGAGCAGATGGGATGAGTATGATGGACCATCGTATAATTTAACTGCTCACCTTTCTTTTGCTGGCTAACATTAAGGGGATGAACAGGGTTTGGCTTTTGTAATATTCACGGTCACATGTGGTAGGAAAAGTGCAGGAGGACGAATGAGGCAGGATTAAATATTGTTCAGTTTAATGAAACTCACTGGCTTTATAACAAAAGGCGCTGCAAAGATAATCCATAAAGAATCCAAACAGTATTTAAACCAAAAGTAATCCAGTCCTGCAGAAGAAACTAACAAAAGAATGTGCACTCAAGGGAAAACCAATCACAGGAAGTAAAGCAAGACATCAAGGAAAATCAAACAGGATTACATAAAATGTTCAAAACTCTTGATTTATGACAGTTGTCATTCACATTCATCAAAATCAAGCGAACGCTGATGAGGCAGCAGAAGATGTGATGTTTAACAGGTTGTAACATTCAATCGCTTCTCTGTAACATGAAGAAGATTAGAAGATTCTGCGTATAACTTGGAATCATTAGCTTAGCTTAGCATTATGAGTGAAACCAGTGGAAACTGCTATAGCCTTGCTCTATCCCAAATTCACTTCAACTTGTACACAATACACTGTATCATGTAAAGATACAAAAATGCCAAAAAACTTCTTTTGTCCAGTTGTCAATGCAAACTTAACAAGCTCTTTTCTCCACAAATCGATGCAAGAGTGTTACTGATCCTCTCATACCGCCTGAATTAAATGCCAAATGTGGTCAGAGTATCTCTCCTGAGAGCAGATATAGTTCTCAAAGTAATACTCCCTGTTCTCTACAAGGAGAAAGCAGGGTGACTATATTCATGCATGAACCACGCTGCTCTTCTGTCTGCATGCTAACCATTCTCACACTTCTAATATCACTCCATCTCACACTGCTCTGACTGTTCCTTCTCACAGAGAGCTGCTGCTGAAGACACTTAGCGGTTATAGTGACAGAAAGACTGTGTTTCTGATGAGCTGGTGGAGTAATAATCAGAGATAACAAGAGAGTGAATACCAGACTTTGATCATTCAAACCAGTCTTTTTTTTTTGTATACAGATTCTAATAATCACTGCAGCTTCTATTAGCTTCCATTAAGTTAATTTACACAACTTGCAGGGTCAGAGCTTGTTAGCTGAGGTCACTGCCATGAAAAACACTGCTGCTTTCTTTTATCATCTTTGGATCAACATGGACCACTTTTCTGTCTGCAAGGCCATTACGCTTAATTTAATTAATTAAGTTAACAAATTGCTTAATTGACAAATAGTTTCTCTAGAGAACAAAATCCAGTTTCGAAAATGTCTTTCAGTTATTACTCACAAGGACAACTTTATTTGCATATATTCAAGGGGAAAACTATTTTTCCTACTGATGTGATAGCAAATTAAAAAAATGCTCGAATTCCCTTGCATTTACACAGGACACGCTTGGTAGTAATAAAAAATAGAAGGGGGCAGTTGAAACAAACTTTTAATTGCAAAGCAACAGCAGCTATTCCAAACTTGAGCATCTTTTATAAAACATTACCCCGGCATTAATTGGTATTAGTAAGCGTTTATAAAGTGTTATACATTCAACAAACTAGCTGTTAAGGATTTATCATCAATCAAAGTAAAGTAATGAACTATTTAAATGTACATTTATACATCTTATTATTTACACATGTACTAATAGTTACTAAATGTGTTAAAAAATGGTTTGTAATTAATGGTTAATTAAGGTACTTAACATTTTAGTTTGTGACCTATTCTAAAGTGAGGACTATGCCTTGTAAAGCCTTACTGAAGGAGAATTAAAGTCTCAGTTAACAGAAAAAGGAGACAAACACAACTCAGTGATACAGAACATGGAAATACTCATTTCAGCTTTACATTCGACATACAATGAAAAAAAATAGACATCTGCAGTCTCATATAATATTGACCCAGAAGTGGCCCAAGCCTCCATGGGGCCCTAAGTAACATTTGATTTTGGGGCCTTCCATTTCTGCCAATAATACTGATTGTTGATCATTCACAGACCTACTATTAAGCTCATTGCAGCTCTGTTTACATTGTTTACATTATACTATTGCCAGCCTGACATGTTAATTTATAATTTCAGGTGTAATGAGGTTTATTTTTGTTGCAACTCGCTCATCTGCAAACACACAAACAGATAAAAGAGCGTGAATGTACAGTTAAACTGTAGCAACTTTGTAAGACTGACGGGACTTCCTCTGGGTTTAGAGCTACAGTGGTCACCATGACAACAGGGCAAACTCAAGCACTAAGTTTGATATTGAATATCATCTTGTCTTACTAAAAGTAACAAAAATAAACCAGTAGACACTGTATTTACTGTAAAAGTGTCATCTGGTTTATTATTTTTGGTTTCAAAGAAATGCAACAGCAATGTAAAAAAAAAAGAATTTGTAGCGCAAGACAACAATAAAGTGCAACAACCAATAAAATCACTTAGATATATAAAAATAATAACAAATTCAATTGTATATCCAATGACTGAGAACCTTCACAGACAAATTCAATTGTACAAAAACTGACAGAATAAAATAAACAATAAAATATCAACCAAACTGAAGACTTCGCTGAGACAGAAAACAAATATACTCAACAAATAATCAAACAATGTATGAGATTTACATTCTCCGGAAATAAAGTAAACCAGGTTTATCTCTCCTATTCAGTGTTGCCACGTGTACAATAATTATCTATTATTTATATGATATCAAAAGGCAAATATGCGATAGTTTGCCCTGTGACTGACAATGAATCAAGCAGCTGTTTCATGTAAATGTCCGAGTCACATAGAATAGCTTTGTTTTTGATTGCACTGACCTAGCGTGTGATTTTTCAGGTTGTTTTAGTACATATGATAGTTTGTATTTTGAAATAAAATACTTTTAAAGCAACAGTGCAATATTTCATCATTTCCCATCTGGCAACACTGCTCCCATAACGCTTGCCATCTCAGTCCTCTTACTGTATGCTGGTTACATTGACCGGAAACGTCTACTTGAACCGTCTTGAAATGTCACAAATTAGCCTGCCAAATGCACCTTTGCCAGCAATTGGTGGTTGGAAAGCAAACTGTCAGCCTCCAGATCTGCTCCTTGTAGGATCTCCAGTCCCTCTCCATACGCTGGGACTGCGCACCAGTGTAGGGGTCTACGTACCATCTGCTGTGGTTGACAGTGTGATGGCGGTAGCCTAGTGCAGGGATTATGCGATTGATGAGCCGGGTGTCACATGACGGGCAATCAAGGGGACAAGATGACTTCGAGATCTTCTCTCCAGATGACGCAGAACTAGTGATGGGAACGGCAGTTCTTTTGACTGTACTGAATCACTATTAAAGTGAGTTGTTCAAAAGATCCGTTCACCGAATCGTTCAGTGCTTCGCAGGATGACTGCGTCGTTTGCCTAAGATTCACAAGTGAGTCACAGAACGTGGCAGTTCCGCTCCAGGCCGACACGCTCATGGCTGAGCTCAATTGAACTGAGAAAGGAATGAATCAGTTCATGAAGTGATTCTATTCAGTACATTCACTCAAAAGATTCGTTCATTGGAACGAATCATTTGCGAACGACACAACACTACGCGGAACAGTTTTTCCACGTATTCGGTGCTGATGCTGCCTCACACTGCCTCCCAAAGACCCACTTATTTCATTTCCACCCGCATGCTAATATCCGTATGTAACAATGTCTTACTAAACATACCCCAACTAACAGTTTTTTTGGAGAGGATTGTAAAGAATCATATTTGTGTTATTGTAATCAAAAAACCTTTTTACATATTGAAAACTAATTTACAGTCTATTAGTCACTTGCTGCTTACTGACAACAACAATATAACAGACTGCCCAACAACAATCAATAAAACGCTCAGTTATGTGGCAGTTTGTGGGGGATCCTTCACGTTTACAAGCTGCTTCGTCAATGCCAACTTTCCCTCCCACCTCTCATTTGCTTTCTCGCCATGTCTCTGGCCGTCCTGTTCAATCCCTCCTGTCAGTCTGTTTTTCCGTGTATGTCTCTTTGCCCTTATCGTCTCCTGTCAGTCACGGTGCTCCGTGGAGCCCTATTTAGTATTCCCCTCAGTCACAACTGTCTGCTCGCACTCAATCTTACACTTGCACGCAGACGCACAGGCTGCTGGAGTGGTAGCGGTAATGGCTCGTCTTTTCCAACATAGGCAGCAAATTAGACTAACAAAAAAATATAGGTATGCAGCCACCAACGCATCCCACACACACACACACGGCTGACAGTCTCATGTCCTTGGCTCCATGATTTAATGTGGAGGAGGACGCATGTTATGGTCTGGACCATTCAATGTCATGGTCACATTGTATTATTGGGAAGTCTTTTTTTCGTCACACTGCAACAGCGCCAGGGTCATTTGTAGCAGGAAGGTCGATGCTGCGTCCAGTCCAAGACTCTGTGTCTTGTCGAGAATGTGGCCTTTGGCATGTGAGCTCAGGGAGATCGTTAATCACAGTGGTAAAACAATCATGCAGATATGCACCACGATAAAGCAAAATGAATGCACTTTAATTTCATGTTCATAAATACTTTTACCAGATTCAGTGAAAGAATGCCTAGAATGCCTTCTATATTCTAAATGTCTAAGCCTTAAAAACAGCATTCAAACCTAAACGAAGTGAAAGTAACAAGTCAGTGGAACGACCACAGGTTGGTGAAAATAATCCCCTGTTTTCATACTACTCATAGTTCTGCTTTTTTTCTTCTTATTTAACTTTAAATGACCTGCTATTTTCAACTGAGCAGTTGGGAGATGTTGCAATTTAGTTTCACTGCTGCTTTACCTGTACATAAATCTTTAAGACAAATAAAAACCTTGAGTTTTTGGAATGGAAATGGAATGGTCTCAAATCCATCAGTGACTTGAGCCTGAATCTGAGTTGGAACAAGAGGGTAGACAGCACCGACACTGTACACTCATCAGTTGCTTATTGTGTGACACAATGCTAGACATAATTATAGTTATAGTAATAGACGAGTAGAGAACACCATAATTTGACTTTGGGGGCATGCTGCCCCTGATGTAGATGCCAAATCTGTGACAAGATGACATAAGCTAACTAAAAAACAGTGTGGAAACTGAGCTTTTGACTCATTTGACTTCTATGTTTTGACCTCATTATTTTAACATTTGAAACTGTAATTATATACACCAATCATCCACAACATTAAAACCACTGACAGGAGAAATGAATGACATTGATTATGTCACCCCCACCCCATAGCAATGACACTCCTTGATGGCAGCAGCCATCCCCAGCAGGATGCAGCCTGACACAGACACACACACAAAAATGCTTTAGGAACAACTAAAAAAACATGAAGAACAGCACAAGGTGTTGACCTGGCCTCCAAATTCACTAGATCCTAAACTGATCAAGTATCTGTGGGATGATCCACAGAGGCCCCTTCCCTCAACCCATAGGACCAAAGGCCACAGAGGGCCCATGTCCATTCTCTGATGAGTCACAACTGTTTTGAAGGCACAATAATGTTAGGCCTGATCAGTGTAACACACACATAAGGAAAATACAATAGTACCTATTTAACAGTTACTACACACAATCTGGGATTAGTTGTGTTTACAGTTTACATGGACAGCAGTACTTCAACCCAACTGAAGTCATTCTGATCATTACATGGACACTAAATAAAATGATACATGTTTACGTGCCTTTGGTCTGACTTCATGTAAAGCATAAAATCTGCTGGAAATGTAACAAGAAGAAGTTTTCTGCCCCAGCTTTACTGAAAAGAGTGAATGAATTCAAAAGAAGAAGATGACCAAGACGGATCCACGTTCTCAATGCTGCTGTCCCAGATTCTTGTTTTGTTCCTATTTTCACACACTTGTTTGGACTACTCATTTGGCTGCCCCATATTTCTGTCCCTCCCAGAAACATGTCATTTCACCTGATGTTTATGCGCAGAAAGCATTTACATTGTTATTGGGCGAATGGATTACCATTACAACACCCCTCTCGGACTGAAAACAGTTCTTTCAATGAAAACGCAGGAGGTTTCAGGATTTCAGAATCCTGCTCATTGCTCTGATGGTCTGGAACGTAACACTGAATGCATCAGATTGCAGAAACCAATTTAATATATCTTACCAAAGGTACACTAAAAGGTAAGTAGTCTTAAAAGTCCAATAAAGTTCATTGGGTTGTTGTGTGCTTATCCTATTTACTCTGGATGGTCTATGATTCTGGAGTCAACTAGTTTGCATCTTGCATCAGAAATGTCAAGAGCTCAAAATAGACAAAATATGTCACAAAATGAGACAGAGAAATGTCATAAACATTTTAAAAAACAGGCTTGAAAGAAAAATGTGTCGTTTTCTGCTAAAAAAACAAAAGTAAGGCAGGATGACATTCAAAAAGCACTACATATCTAACAGCTAAAACCGTTCCGATTTGAACTGAGCTTTAATTTTTAACAAAACTGTAGCCATTTCCAGCTCAGCAAGGGGCCGCTGCTTTAAAGGACTGATTGGAAAATGAAAAACATCACTAACCTTTTGCCAACCGTCTGCGGTTAATGAGCCAGAAGTGGAAAAAAGTATGGCCGTATTGTGCCTGCCTGGCTTGCTGCTCCAGACTGTGCCATCAGTCAGCAAAATTAACAGCGCAGCGTCTCTGCTACATAAAGATATGGCATTAATGTTTTATGCAGTGTAATACTGCGAGCAATTAGGGCAGCAAGAGGAAGGAAGAACTGGGAGGTCGAGGAGGTTAGGGCTGGAGAAGATGAGAAGACTGAGGGGGCAGGAAGGGTGAGCAGGTGACGAGAGGAGAGGGGATGAGTACAATATCACTGAGTACTGTATTAGGAGGAGGAATGGAAAGAAAGGGAGGGACAAAGGTGATACAGAAATGGAGATATTTAAAAATTGTGGGAGAAAAAAAATTAGAGGGTTGGAAAGGGAGATAAAGGACAGTATGGGATGAGGAGGACAAAGGACAGATAGATTGATATGTGACCTCAGGCAGCATTATCCATCCAATCATTGCCATGTCAGAAGACTCCTTTATCTCTCCCTCCTCCTTTTCCTCTTTACCACTATCTCACCTTTAAAGCTTGCCTTCTTCTCCAACCCGCACGGATCAATAATAACACGATTCACTGAAAGAGAAGAAAAAGAGGGCAGGGCGCAGTAGCATTGCTTCCTCAACCAATTTAAGACTGGCCTCTGCAGCGTGCTGTAGGCAACGACGTTACAATAGACTTTATTTTAGAGTGGTTTTCTCTCCTCTTTCAGAACACACACAAACACACGGGGCTTGTCATGGTGTATCATTATCCTGTCACACGACAGGGTGTGAATAGAAGAGTGGCTCCTGCTGAGTGTGAGATGGAGACAGACTGACAGTGTTGCAGGAGGATGGTGGTGTGATGAACATGTCCTGACAGAACGTTTTACCCAGGCTTGTCACCAAGCAGGCAGTCAGCGGCTGACTTGCTCTGGGCTCAGATTAAGCACGTAGCCTTCGTTGTGGGGTAGTATCCTGCACGTGGTTCTGGTCTTATTTTGTGTTTTTAGGTTTTGAGAAATTTTTATTCACCTCTTCTGAACTTCAGTGATGGCAGAAATCATTCACTGTCACAATGTTTATAGTAGATTATTTCATATTTGTATCTGACGGTGACTGTTGGTTGGTCATGGCAGGGAGGAAGCAGGCTGAAGCCTAACAGGCAGAGAGTTATCAAGGGTCACGTCTTCCTGAAAGGGCTCTCATTGCAAGGGTTCAAATTCAGATCTGAGCCAAGTTTTATATAGCCTACCACAATAATTAGACAAAACCAAGAGAGTTTCTGATGGGTAACACCCATAGAACTGAAGAACTTGGATGAGTGGAGAAACGTCTTCAAGAAACTCTACAAGTCCAGTTGACTTTCTTTAACATTTCTGGATACCGTTGCAAGCATTAACGGACTTCATCAAGAGAAAACTGTGCCTGCCTGGGTGCATATTTGGTCGATTCGTACTGTCACAAGGTGTAGCAAGGAATGAAGAACCCAAATGGAAGACTTAAACTTACTAAAAAGATAAGAAGGTTCTGCCGTGGTGAGCAGGGAATTCCAGAAATAAGAGTCTAACAAGAGAATTAATCCAAGGAGAAATGAAGACAAGTTGAAGTCTAAAAAGAACAAAATAATTACTGCCAAGAATAGAAATAAAAACACCATAATGAGATTTTGTGTGGTTCATTCACTCTTATAATGAATGAATGATTTCAAAAGATGGGATTGTGCTGATGAATACTGGGGTGATGGTGATTTTATTCATTTTTATTAAAAAACAATATTTTTTCTACTGTGGTTGGACTCCGGTTGGTTTCCATAGGCTTGGATATATGCACAGCCACGGCGTCAGTGGTGACACTGTGAGTTCTCCTGGACTCCTTGACCATGGCATCTAAATGACACCACAGTTTGTGTCCTGAGAAGCAAAAACGGATAATATAAATGACTTTAAAGCAAAGCAAAAATACAGACCAGGTCTCTCAGCTACCGCATCCTGTGATGTTGAAGCTGCAGTGGGAGATGAATGGGATTCTCTAGACCAGGGCTGCCCAATTTGGGGCCCGCGGGCCAAAGTTGGCCCGCGACTGATTATTTTTGGCCCGCGGCCCATGCTCATATTTTTAATAATTAAATTATTATTATTTTCCCACTGCCAGCAGTCGGAATATCTCTTTTAATGTTTATTTATTGTTGCACTTCCTCTCCTGACCACAACTTAGCATTGTGTTACATTGGGGGTAGGGTGGCGCTGTTTAGCTCCCGTCAGCTCAAATCCGGCCGGAAGCCCGTGACCAGAGAGTGAGAAGATGCTGGGATGCTCCAGGCCCTAGTATATACAGTCAATGGCTCCAGGGTGAATCTGCCTTCAGCCGTCGACTTCCAGGCTGCTCAGCCTGGGAGGCTGCACAAGCGCCACCCTCAACAACAATCAGCACAACCAATCAGAGCTCATGCGGCATCCATTCGAAGCGAGTGAGCACGACTCGTTTGAACCTACAGTCAATGGTTTGAACACGAAGCGATAAGCGGAGTGAGCCACCGAGCGAACTGCTTTAAGTTAGATGCAAACTGCTTTTTGAAGTAAGTTAGATATTTAAGCTAATTGATTGCTTCGACTAATGCAAACAAGAGCTAGATTTTACGAAATTACAAATATAATTTTCACAAATTATAGGTAACCAAGACTACACAGAGTATTTTTGTAAATAAACTGGTTAGTTTATATGTGTTAGAAATTTTTAATTGCAAGTTACTGCTAACGTTAGCTTAGCTTGTTTGTTTGTTAACACAAAAGGCACCAGCCTTCAAGGCTAATTGCAGAGAGTAGTGCCTTGCAGGGTGATTATTAGGCTAATGATGATTTCATATTGCATGTCATTATTCAGTCAGCTGCTTTCAAGGCTGATTGCAGTAGGAAATCGTCAAAAAAAAAGCTAAAAAGCTGAAGCTGTTGTCCAATTATATTACTATTTTAAAATGATTGTTCAAGGCAGCAGAGAGTGTAATATTTCAGTCTTGTAGGGGCATGTTGTCCCATGTTGTTGAAGACATAGGCCTGGTAGCCTTATTATTTTTCTGCTTTAAATAAACAGAAGTGCCATTCATTTTCAAAATTACTTTGTATCACTGTTTATTTTGCAAAGTTATATCATAGTCATATTTAATTAAATGCACTGCAACATGAATGTTTAGTTTTGGCCCGTGACCCTGTACCCTGATTCATTTTTGGCCCTCCACTGAGAAGTATTTGGGCACCCCTGCTCTAGACCTTATTCCTTTGGTCCATTCAAAGGTGAGTCCTTTGTCGGGTAAAAGAAGCCAGGAAGTTTGTCATTTGGATCTAGCAGTGCAGGCAGCGATATAATGCTCATACTTAGTGGAGCTTTTCACTAAGGAGCCTGATGAGATGCTCTCCCAGTTCCCTAGCTACTGGGACCGTTGCCCTTGCTGCCTCTTCCTGTAGCATCTTTTCAATCACTTTCAATAATGGCACCACTTTGGAGCCAGATACCTTTTCTCTTCTGACAGCTCCATAGTGGCCTTGTGAAAAAGAGACAGTATAGACAGGCACCTACAAACATTATCTTACTCATCAGAGCATACCCACTTTGGCTGGGTCCAACTCTATTCCCCTAATTATTTTCATGAGAAGCACGATAATGCCTCAGCATAGATGAAACAGTGTTGTTGCTTCACCAGTTTGAGATCTAGTGAATTTGGAGGCCAGGTCAACACCTTGTGCTGTTTTTCATGTTTTCTGAGTTGCTCCACACCGACACGTCACCTTAGAATGAACAAGACGACTTGTGAATATTATAGTAGTAACACGTTTCATTATTTACAGGCATATTATAAAAAATAATTTATTGAATTAGGGAAGCAAGCCTTGATACGCTCTTCATAAAAGACTTCCTGGATTTCTTGACACATGCTCCGAAGCCTCGTCACGGTATATCCTATCACTCCATTTTGGCACCTGTTTTTCCATTTCCTAACCTCATGGGCTCATGAGTTCCATTTGAAAGCAACATCTGCTCCGCAAGTCTCCTAAGAGCACTTCTAGCAGGCTTTATACCGTGTAGCTGGTGAGACTCTGCACACCTGTCTTCACTCCTGCAATCAAGAGCACATACACAGATCAGGCATAACATTATGACCACCTTCCTAATATTGTGTTGGTCTCCCTTGTGCCTCAACACAGTTGTGACTCATCGGAGAATGGACATGGGCCTTCTGAGGGTGTCCTGTGGTGTCTGCCAACAGAATGTTGTTAGTGGAGGCCTTTGGGTCCTATGGGTTGAGGGGAGGGGCCTCCGTGGATCATCCCACAGATACTTGATCAATTTGGGGTCTAGTGAATTTGGAGGCCAGGTCAACACCTTGTGCTGTATTTCATGTTTTTTGAGTTGTCCAAAAAACGTTTTTGTGTGTGTGTCTGTGTCAGCCTGCATCCTACTGGGGCTGCTGTTATCAAGGAGTGTCATTGCTATGGGGTGGGGGTGTCTGGTCTGGTCTAGGTGGGTTTTACATGTCTAAGCAACATCCACACAAATACCAGATCCAAAAGTTTCCCAGCAGAACATTGAATGGTCATAAGATTGGTCAGTGTTAATCACTTCTCCTGCTTGTGGTCATAATGTTACGCCTGACTGGCGTACAACCAGACACACAAGGAGAGGAGGAGAGAGTAGCTGCAGGCAAGAAGGGAGATGAGGCAGAAGCAGAAGGGTGTGACACTTTGCATCAAGTCACCCTCTATGGATGCTGTCCAAGAAGAAAACTGCTGTGCACAAAAGATGAGGAGAAGGCTGATGAATGTCAGTTGCACTTACTTTAGTTCGATGAAGTTAGTTTCAGTCATATGGGGTGCAGTGTCTCAAAGACCACCATTGTGTCTACCTTTGCCTGGACAATATTTCATTATGATCAGATTTCAATTCATCTCTTTAGATGGACTCTAAATAAAATGTGACAAAAGACTTTTCACCCCAGTTTTATTGACAACTCTGAATTAATTAAGTAGAAAAGGGCCAAGATGGGTTTGTCTCCCAGTGTTAGCCCTGTGGTAGACCGGCGACCTGTGCAGAGTGTTCCCCACCCCTCGTCCAGTGACAGCTGGGATAGACTCCAGCCCCTCTGCGACACAGGCCGGATGGATGAAAGATCTAGATGGAGCCATGTTTTCACCATTACTGCCAACATCAATTCCACCTTTGTTCATCTTTTCAAACACTTGAACAGTTGGTTGTTTTGCTCCCTCCATGTGTCAGAAACATGGAGGGAGCAGGAGAAAGCGTGGTTTGAAGGGTGTGCTTCATCCTGCAGAATACTGCTTGCTCAGCAGAGACTACCTTACCTTTTGACATAACGCATTCCCTAGCCCCTTACCCTAACCCTCACCATCTAAACTAAGTGCCTAACCCTAACCCTTATCCTAATCCTAACCATAACCAATACCTTTACCCTAAAATTGAGTCTTAACCCTCAAACAGCTTTGTAAAGAAGTGAGGCTGGCCAAAAGGTCCTCACTTTGTGCAAATGTCCTCACTCTGATGGTGTAAAACTCAAAACAGGTCCTCAGAAAGATAGCTGTACAAAAGCACACACACACACCTTCTCTCCCTCCTGAGACAGAAACTGGAGAAGATAATAGAGGATGGAGGATCACAAATTAAAGCTGAGACCCGATGAACACACGCACAAACTGAGTGAGTCACACTAATAGCACTTAGCTTAGCATGGCCCTCCACTGTAAGGCTGTCCTGTCTAATATATGTTCAGGAGTGAGAGGTGAAAGAAAGCAGTGAGACCCGGGGACAGAAGTCCTCCGTTATGTGTTCATCCTGCACATGTTGAGCATTTGAATACTGAACACGGCACAGTATACATTCAAGTACACGAGATATGAGTCATTAACGTTCAGCTAAATGAGCTGAAATAATAAGGAAGAAGAATAAAAGAGTGAGGCTGTGCTGATTTTTAATATTTTTCTCCTCTTTTGGTTCAAGGAAATTTTAGAACCCATTGGCTTATTAGAGCCTCAAGTGGCCAAATGAATCATCAGTCTGAAAGCAGGACTGATTTATGTTTTTTATTCACTTAATGGTGATTTCTTTTCTTAAACCAACCAACTCTCCCGTGTCCTCTAAATTAATACTTAATGTAAATTGGCATATGTAAAGTGAATGAGAATTTATTTGTGGCTGTTTTTAAGCTTTATAAGCTATCACATAATGATGTCTTTCACATTTTTTTTGAGTACTGTTGGTATGAGGCTACAGAAATTATGTATTTTTTCCCAGATCTCAATTTGCACACAAGTTGCGTTTACAAGATTTTTAATTAATAATCAGACACCTGCTGACGTTTGAGTGTTGATGCTTTCAGGCACAAGTGGGGGGGATCAAGCGCCCTGACACTTAAATGGGGCTCATCTCAACCTACGACCTCATGACATGTCAGCGGGTCCTCCCAAAGGAGAAGCCGCAGTGACGTCAGTGATCAGAGGCGTCGTTGTGTGTCGCAACATGAGGTCCATTCAGACTGGATTAGTGTCTGTAGGGGAGGTCAGGTAATTTCATTTCTGCAACGGAGATTTTAATCCCATCCTGATAGACTCTGTGTGAGTTTGTCACCTGCAACCCTCAAGACATTTCAGCTCTAAACACCTGCTGCACGCAGATAAAAATGTCATATCAGTGTGCATTAGTATTTTTTTCTCTCCCATGTTGTTTGATTGAATGTTGCAAGATAGCATGACTACATCAGAGTTTACTGGATTGGACTCAAGACAACTAATATAGCCAGCTGTTATCTGTGATATATGTATTTCTCTTGCACTTTTCATCCTGCATATTTTCAGGAGCAGCAATGCAATTTATTATTATTTTTTTTAGATCTGTATTTTCAAGACATGAAAAACCAAAACCGTGAAAGGCTGAGACCAAGATCAGAGCGGGGGCCTGAGGATATATTTTTACTTCACTTTATTTGGTAGCCAACTAACTGACCTTTGCAAAGCGTTCTTTCCAGTATCCCTTTCCTATTTGTATTGGGCACCGTGCGTCTGTCTGCAGGAGTGACACAATTTGATGCAGACATTTGGCGTAAACAGAAAGAGCAAGAAATAAATTCCATGACAAATTCCAATACCACATGATCCAGCACAGACTGTGCCTAAGGTTTAACATTTGTCATGTTAGGAACAGGTAGTGTGCAAGACGGAAGCGTATTCAGCGGCGCATTTCATTCACCATGGAAGACATTTCGAATTGAGCATGAGCAGTGTTAGAATGCTGGAGAACAAAAAGCGACCGAGAATCAAAGCGTTTTATTCGTGAGGAGAGTCTTTCATCTGTGTGATCAAAAGACGACTTGTGCATTTGTAATTAGAGTGTCAGTGCTCTTGTTTGTCGGTTATACAGAACGCATATGTGCAGTATACTTGTATAAACACTGCAGGGTGGGCTGCACTATATATACACGGTATGTGTTATATCACACCTGGGTTTGGAGTACAGCAGGTCACAGTTTGTTCATATACATGACAATACATTTACTTATAATGAGGAGTTGTACAGACTGATGGCTTGAGGCAGGAAGGATTTCCTGTAGCATTTGGAGAAGGTACTCCGTCGTCTGTCTATTGTGTGGTGGAGAGGGTGGTCAGGGTTATCCACGATTCATAACACTTTGTCTGTCTGCTAGCGTCACTGGCTGTAATGCTGTTCCCCCAGCAGACCACAGCAGAGAAAAATGTGTGGTGGCCACCACAGACTGGTAGAACATTTCCAGCAGCACATTGAAGGACCTCAGCTTCCTTAGGAAATAGAGTGTGCTGCAGCCCTTCTTGTACACGGTTATCCTCTCATTAGGATCAGATGTGTTCTCTCTCCACGGAAAGCATGGCCATTTATTGTGCTTTGCAGGAATGTCTTGACCACTGCTTAACTGACTACCCCAGTGCAGCACACTTGGTACTCCTGGAACCTATTCAGATTTAACTGCAGTACCTGCAGAGTCACCAGGACAGTCTATAACAGTGACACTGGCTGGATGTGGTTGGCAGGGCATTGCTGCATCGCCCCAATGGGCAAACCACACATTTCTCAATACGTATTTGTATATTTTCATTGTTCATGGATTTGGTGTCTATGGCAACATTCCTGAAAAAGATACTGTATTAACTTACAACTAATGTAAGCTCTCTAAACAGATATCTGGATGCAAAATGTTAAACTGTCATAACCGACGGAATCAAGGATTTCTGCTAATGTGTAATGAACATCTCTTACTGCTGCAGCTTCAAATTAAAACCACTTCAGTAGAAGGTTGACTTTTGTTATGAAGCAGCCACTGCAAATGCATTGTGTTTTGTCACCTACAATACAAGACAGCAGATATTTTATTCGTTCCTTGGCAGCAGGTCAGATTGAAACATTTCAGTGAATAATGGAATTTGAGATCAGCACCAATTTAAGTTTGAAGTGCAACGCTGCAGTGAAATGATTTTGCCCACTAGAGGGAGGCAGAACTCCTCCACAAGCTGACACGTGCCAGGGTCCTTGGCCTGGCTTGGTTTCTTTTTAGCTTTGGTATTAGCTTGAAGGTTCTTCTTCTCTGAGTTTAATGGTGGGCAGAAAACCAACATGATACATCTAACAGAGCTGTAACCTGGCGTGACAAAATCCAAATGTGGTTTTAACCATATTTCTTGCATTTAAATACGAGGTACGACCTCCAGATCAGCTGCAACTTTTTCAACTCTCGCTCATTATCAGCAACATTTCTAACATTCTATCTGAAGATATGAAATACAACAACAAAGGCCATCATATTTAGAAAGGTTCAACATCTCATGAATCAGTCCAGCCTTAACTTCTTCAGTCCCTATTATGGCCTTCTGCACCCTCTTTGGGTGGCACTCTTGGTCATTTTGTTGTGGCCCACAAGTCGATTAAAATATCCCCCAAGACTCTGTGTTGCTTACTCTGCAACTGTTTTGATTCTGTCACTTTTTCTTCTTCATCGATTTGTCCTTGACTTGCTGTCGGCGACTCATTTGTCTGCCTGCTGTTTTCTCCACTGTATTAAGCCAAAACATTTGAGAAGGACCGTAAGATCCTTGGGTTATCACTTTATATTTCTGCACTCCTCCTCCACTAGCTTGCTTTGTAACCGTGGATCTTCCAAACGCAGCACTGTGCTCACAAACCCAGTTGCAGGACCTGATATTTGCACCTCAGCGACATTCAGCTTGCACCCAGCACATCTTGGCTTTCCTTTCTCATGTCAGAACTTTGGCACACCCTCGGCGGCGACAACTCATTCAGAAGGGCTCATTTTGGCAAGTGCTTGTTACCTGCACCGACGGCGGCTCTAAACAGCTTTTAGCGCTGAGGAACCACAAGCTTCTCATCGTGTTATGTCGTTCATCATGCATGTCATGTTGTACCTCACTAATGTCTGCTGTGCCTCATGTATGCTACATTACACCTCACATTCTTGCGGCTCATATATCATTGTGGTGCTGTAACCTATGTGTGTTGTTACTTGACATGCAGCAGCAATGTATAGTTCTTACATAAGGACTGCAGGCAGGTTTTCACACCCTTCCTTTGCGTTCTTGTGGCTTTCACCACCTTTCCTCACTTCACTTCCTGGATTATCTCATCTGTTGTCGTCGCCGAAGGCACATCATATATAACACCTCTGAGCTTGGCTGCAACGCCTGGGATATGAGCACTGATCCTCTCTCCGTATGAATATCAATCCCTTCATTTGACTTAAATCAAGGAAGCATTTGCGTGGAACCTCCTTCATCAAATTCTTCTGTACAGCCTTAATTAATTTGTCGCCCACCTCGAAAGCAAAACACAGACTACCAGAGCTTGTCCTGTCATGACATATTATTACCATCTCCCTCAGTACTTACACCCATGAGTGCTTGATTCACGGAACAGTTCTTTTGTTGGCTCAAATTTCTGGTTCTATGCTCAACTAAACTCCTTAAGCCCTCCTCCCCTACATCACCCAACCTGAGGTCTGGGTCTCCTGACAAAAATATCTTCCCCTTTTACTGTACCAACTAACTGTAGTCTTTGTTGATAAATGCTGGACAAGTAGTCCAGTGTCGATTTATCTGAACATTTATCCGGAATAGTTCCAAGGACAAAGACAGTCTGCACATTGAATATATGCTCACTAAAATAGATAATTCGCTAAGTGTGGTATGAACATATTGACTTTGCCTCAATGTGTGGAGACGTGTGTACGTGAGGCATACATGATAATTGCTGCCTGCTGCTGCTGCAGCTGGAAACAAAATTAATGAGGGTGGTGAGACTGAACCATACAGTAAATGTGCCATAAAACCAAAGCATGTTCACAGAAGGTTAAAACTGTCAGAGGAGGTGCAGAGTTGCTAATAATTGCCTGCGGGCTTGTCACCGTGAGCTCGTAACCCCTTTCACATTACATTGACCTTTAATGCCGTGTCAGTGTCAATATATAATATGAATTATTGAGCCTTAGATTATATTTTCCTCTGTGTTTCAGAATGTGACGAGCAGAATCGGAGTGGATGCACGAACCTGCATGTGAATATAAGTTGGAGAATGAAGTTTTCTCCCACTGGGAACTCTTGGATAGTCTTGTGTTCTTACACTCTCTGTCTGCTGCAGCGGTGTGCAAAAGGCTGCTTCCAGTTTGAATATTTTTCCTGCAATCTGCTGTTCACTTCTGTTTTAAACTCGACGGAGGGGACCTGCTGTTAGGAGCGTTAAGTGGTGCCACATAAAAAAAAAAAGCACACAAAGCACAGCACACAAAGACACAGTCATTAAGGTAAAACGGCTGCAGGAAGACAAATGTGGTTTTGAAGTATGAATGCATGTAATGACAAAACTGTAAGTTGCAAGTGGGTGTATGTATGCGTTTCCTGTTTGGCAGACCTGGGTGGAGCTTTCACTTCCTCCTCATCCCCAGGTTCAGCGTGACAACATCTGCAGGTCTGCTGGTGCAACGTGACAAGACACAGTCTCTGAGCAGTGTTGAATTCGGTTTCTTGGATTTGAGCGAACCGTTGCGAACACATTGCCCCTTCAGCTTAAAAGCAAAAGCCCCTGTGTTTGTGTAATTCGCTCATGTTCACCCTCTGTTTTCACTGTCAAGACAATCTGACCGGAAAAGTATGTGCGGAATATAAACAGGCAGTGCGAAGTTACAAATGACACATTGCCTGTGTCACATGCTATATGGCCACAATTAATCCCTGGAAAGAAGGTTTTATTTTTTTCCTGCCACTTGTTACATGTGTCAGCTTGACCTGACGCACAACAGGCCGGGTTTATTTTAGCAATCCATTTCCACATCCAGTGACGTCACACAGGTAAACTACTTCATTTGTGTTACAAGTAAACTAATGGGGTGATCAGAGGTGAGTCCTGCAATTTCAGACCCTTCTCCATCGATCGACGCTCTGTCTTTCTTCCTCATCCTGTTTGTCTTATTGAATGGTGTCGGCTGAGACAACTCTGCCCTCCTCCTGGATATTCCCCTTTAATTTGTTTTAATTTAAATCTTTTGCATGATGTTTTCTTGTTCAATCCAATCTGTGAGGGGTTCTTCTCCGTGGCGTTCTTTGAGGCATCGTCGTGATGGATAAGGAAATTAACTAGGCCCTTTGGAAAACGACTAGCTGCGTCCTAAGGCGAAGCAATTAAGCAATGATTTCTCCAGTGGAAATCACTTTAAGATCGCTGTATAGGCAGCACTCAGGTGGTAATTCCTACTAATGTGAAAGGGAGTCACAGTGGTGTTGAGACAAAACGGAACAGGCTCAGTGGACCTTACATGCAGGCCACAGGTCTTAAAAACAATACAAACTGCACGGCTCAGGCGCTTTGAGGACAAATCACATATTTGGAGCAGAGCAAGAAAATGCCTCCTGATTAAAACTGTTTGTCAATATCTGTTGCACAAAACAAACCATCTGCATAAAGTCAAAAAGTCTTAACTGCTCTCAGTGACTTGATATGCGTCTTTAGTGCCCCCTGGTGGGGACAGAAAACTCTGCACAGGACATTCTACAAGTGGCAGGTTGAGTTTAACTTTATTGCAGGAAAGACAGATTCATGTTTTAAATTTATTGCTCGATATAAATGTATTTTATACATACTAATACCGCTACCATGGAGTATGAAGTACCCCCCATTCTCTGTGTCTTTGTCCCGTGCTCTTGCATTAGTGAAATTTATAATAAATCAAGGTCTTGGTGAACGTTTTTATGTCACCCACATTCAAGGGAGCAGATATGCTCCAAGGCAGTGGAAATACATTTTGATAAGACTTCACACTCTTATCAGAGCAGATTTGGGCCTCTAGATATGACTCAGACTCCTATCTCAGATCAAAGGTTAACCTCTGATTACATTCAGTGGTGCAGACTAAAGCCAGCTCTGCTCGGTGACAGAGACAGACAGCTATCCAAGAGGGGGCGCTCCGCTGCAAAAGCAGTTCAAATATTTAACGCCAAAGGCGGGTATTTGTCTGAACTTCCTACTGCACAGCGTTGCAGCTCTCTACAAGGAGGTGAAAGGTCAGTGGTTGCAGACTAGTGTCCCTGTCAGCCTGATGATTGAAGGGAAACATGTCTTAGAAAATATCAAAAGGTTGATTTTAAGACAGTAGACATGTGTGGTGTATTCAAAAAGGCACTTTTTCTGGACAGGAATCGCTTTTCTGGTTGTCTCATATGAATATGAGCCATTTACAGTAAATCTACACCGCAATTACCATTCTGCAGGTCTGAAATATAACAGGAATAAACACTGCGGTGTAACTGTCCACAGTCTGTTCTCAAACATAGCTCTTGTACTAAGCATTTATTTGGTTGATTGCATGCCCCTACCCTTTCTCTCTCTCTCTCTCTCTTTCTCTCTCTCTCTCTCCTTGGTGTATGGCGCCCCCTCCTGTCTCTGTTGGTCCATCCACGTCATACGAAGCAGCCACAAAAACACGTCTTTCCTCCCCAAACCTCCCCAAAGTACACATTTGAGGTATCTTATAACTGGACTGGCTAAACTATTTGATTGTTTCTAAATTTACAACAGGTTTCTGCAGTTCTGGCATTTTACTCATTACTTCCACCGTGACAATACCACACTGAATGGTTTGTACCGGCTGGCCTAAAGATGCAGCATCTCCTCACAAACAGATGGGCTCTTTAATAAACCCGAGGAGCCAAGCATGACATGCAACTGCAAAACAAGTGGTCATGTGAACCTAACACTTCTTGTTATTTTAATATACAATAATTCCATCCTCATGTGTCACATTATCCTCTCACGCTGGGGGATATAGCTGTTTGAGGACATGGGAACTTTGAAATTCTCCCCCAGTAACTTTCTGGGGTTTGTGTTGTATTCTTTTGGACACAGTTTCCCCCCCGTCCATCTACTGTAAAGTGCCGGAAAGAACACAAAGAAACAAACAACAACAACAACAACAAAACATCCAACTGTGAATGTGTGGATAGGAGAAAATACATGAATGGCCTCTACTGAAAGAAGACATTATGGTTTGGAACTGTCGTGATGTCGGTTGCGTGTATTCAAAGCAGCATATTGTTTTCATTTGTGTCACTTGACTTCTTTGTGGTCGTCATTTCATCAGTATCTCTGCAAAACGAACATTTATTTTCTTTTTAAATTAAATTGATAAATAATAGTAAAAGTCAATTAAGTTTATTATCATATGACCGCAGCCTCTAGTCTCATGTATTAAACCTTACACGAAAATGTATTACACTAGGAAAGAACTTGTTTTCCCATTAAAAACCGCAAGCGGTGCCATCACACTATGTGCAGTATGTATGTAATGTAATATGTAAGATATTTTGTTTATATCCTAAATGAATGACTGCTGTATACTATTAAAACAATGTTTGCACATCAAAGTGCACTTATATAGGCCTCTATTTGTTTATCTATGTGCATAATGTCTATAACACCCATGTAAAGTTACATTAGTTTTCAGCGTTCACCGTATATAAAGTTTGCATCTGTTTAAACGTAAGAAACTGTATATAAAAATATAATTCAGTTATTCAAAATCCTGATCTACTATTTAAATTAGTATTGTAACTGGTATTTTTATTATGTGCAATAACATGCTTTTTACCAAACTGATCAAACAGCCTTTCTAAAGTTTTATTAGAGAAAACTCGGGGTCCCCTCCTGCTTGAATGGACGTGTAGACTCGCGCATGCGCTCTGCCTCCCCTGTCCGCCAGGGCGGTGATCTCGCTCCCTCTCTTTCTTACTCACACACACACATTCTTGCTGGCGGTCTCTCTACCACTCTCTCTCTTTCTCTCTCTCTCTGGGAAAAACCCGAGCAGGAGGAGAGCAGCAGATGGGGGGAGGAGGAGGACTCCTTCTTCTTCTTCTTCCGATACAGCGGCGGCGGCAGGATATTTAGAAAAAATAAATTAAAAAAAAAAAAAAAAAAAAAATCAACCCACGAAACCACCCCCCCTCCTCCCCGGTGCGGAGCGGTAGAGGAAGAAATAAAACCACACGGATGTGCCTCCGAAAGCGCAGCGGATACCGCCCTCCGGACCTTATTAATGCCAAGATTGTGAGTATCTGATCGGCTGCAGAAACGAGCTTGAACGCGGGGAGGGGAGGGGTACTGGTTTCAGTTCTGTTTCCCCCTTCTCCGGTCTCCAGTCAGCGGCGGGGCTTTTCCTCGCTCCGCGGTGTTGAGGAAAAGGTCGGTCTCCGTGATTCCTCCCCCTCCCCTTCCCCTCCCCTCCTGCCTCACCCCCTCCCTCCTTTCCTTCCTTTACCTCCTTGGTTCCTCCTCGAGAACGGGCAACGAGCTGGCAGTCTTTGTGAGAAGCAGGAGGAGAAGGAGGCGAACTCTTGCCCGCTTCCCTCCTTTTGAGCGTTTCTTCTCAACGGGTTTCCTAATGACGTTTAAAGCGGCGGAGGTGTTTGAGTCCAGTTTGAGCTCAGTTTCAGGTCTTCTTCCTCCTGACACACACACAAATAGCTCTTTGGGAGAAAACTGTAGAAGGTTCAGGGATGGTTTTTTTTAATAATTTTATTTTTAAAACTTTATTTTTCTTTTCTTCCTTTCTTCATTGTGATAAAACGCCATTAAAGGTCTGTGCCGCTGATAACCTCGTGTTTTCCAGTAACACAGGTCAGTTAGAAAGGCCCAGGTCAACCTAACATGTGTGACAGTCACATTTTGTACAGAAGTTAATTCATTTAAAATGAATGGCCGCAATTTGTTTGTAGTGGTGAAATATTGAGAGTTTCTCATTTTCCTCTGTTCACCAGCATTAAATAGTCTGAATGTACAGCAGCAATGCACATTCAAAGAGGAAGTTACTCTGTTTTTCCAGTCTTTTAGCTATTTCATACATAGTGGTAAAAAAGTGGTAAAATAGTGGTAAAAAAAATACAAAGAACTTTTTGTGGTCAGTTTTGATACAGTGTTTATATTTGTAACTCAACTGTGTTTTTTGAAATTACGGTTTCAGTTAGCACCCTTGCTAGCTTCCTAGCTAGCAATTAGTACATTAATATCTTCAGCCCAACTAAAATCCCTCAGATTACAGATTATAACTTTCCATGGACGCTAAATAGAACAACCTGATAAAATGTATATGTTTGCGTACCCCAAAACGTCAATCACAGTAGAACTTTTTTGACAAACTGATTCTGCCCGCTGTTCAACATCAGATCCGCTGGAAATATAGCTGAAGTTTTTTTCTCCCAACTATTGTTAACAACACTGAATTCATTCAGTATCTCCATGTTTCTGTCCCTCTTGGAAACTCATCACCTGATATTTACCCGATGTGGGGCAAATATGCACAGAAAGAATATATTTGTTGCTACCAGACAGAAAGAATCAGATCGAGTGTTTACATGGTTATTAGGAGTTAACAGGGATTATTGAACAGACTGATTCAAACAGTTTGAACATTCTGATCAAGCCAGCCTGTTGCAATTGGGGTGAATACATGAGGCCTTTATATTCTGATTATTAGTGAATTACTCGTGGCCATGTAAAGGCAGCAAGAGTTGCTAGCTTAAGGCTGTTCTGGAAGTTCAGGAACCTCAGTGATGTTGTTGTGTCAGTTTTTTGAATGACGTTGCTCTAATGTCTCAGTACACTGTACATACAACACTCAGTATTTGGAATTTTGCATGATTTGACATGCATTCTTTGGCATCATCTGGGAAAATACTTTGTAAGTTTAATCTTGTTATATTCAGAACACTAGACGTTCTCTTTAGATTTAGCAATTCTGGCGTAGCCAGCGTTGTTTCAGACGATGAGAAAAAAATATCTCCACACGCAAACAGATTATCCTACAACCAATCTGAGCCATTTTGCTCTAAACAAATTCAACTCCATGGCGCTCAGATGACATGGATGAGTGTAATTGCCACATAAAGCCCACACACACGATTTGATTGGCCCGATTTCTGGGGCATAGTCGGTTTGTGTTCACCTAATGCTGCAAAAATCTTGAGGGAAAGAGATGTTGGGCTGGCTTTTAGGCTTTTGTTACATGCTAAGATAAATTATGGTTTCCATGTAGGCTTAAGGTTGGTTAGTGAATCATTGCCTGTGCAATCACAGAGACAATGGGGTGGATTTAATGCACGTTTAAACAATCCCTTAGACAAAACATGACCGGTCGACACAAACAAAAGACTTAAAATTACTGATACATTTAATTTTTCCTGCATTTTGCACATGGTGCATTAAGAATGCGGAGGCGTAACTTTTTCTATACCAGTACCAATTTTAATACATCCATTCAGCGTTTTTCATCCACTCAGTAACAATCTAATACTACTGCTCTCTTGTTACATATTCTTAAATAATATACCACACCGATGGAACTCATCAGGATCATTTTGTGTAAGGTAACATAAGGTCATGAGTTGCTAGAAACTGAGCTGTTGGTGGCAGCTGTGTTAGTGATGCATCAGACTGCAAAACCTAAAACTTGGAATGACTGACCAAAAGTACACTTGTTGCACAGTCTGATCAAACGCACTGGGCTGTTATATGCTTGCAATGCTGTTTACTACATTAAATATGCTAAACAACTTATGATGGTCTGCAATTCTGTAGGTAAGACTCATTTGCCAGTATGAATATGTAATCCTCAACTTTCTTATTCACGTTAAATCACTTAAAAAATAAGGCAGATTTATAAGATTTTGGGAATTGTTACTACATCAGTTAAAAAATTACTTTTGACCAGAGGGAACTGTGAAATCTGATAAATTCCCAGCGTCAGCTGTTTGAAAACTGATAAAGATTGTAGATGGGTGCGTGGTTTTAAAAGAAGGTAAAGAAGGTTTATATCTGTTAGTGGCTAGTGAGTCAACATTTGCCACTGCCACCACAACACATGCACGTTTCTGGTTGAGTTGCATTGCAAGTTGCTTTATGTATGTTGAAGGTGCCAGAAATGTCAAGCAAAATTTAGCTTATAGTTATTAAATAAGTAAATGTTTTACTTACCCTTGAAAGACTTGACTGTCTGAGGAAGTTTTGTTTTGCTCAGAAACCTTTAAACATGTTGCTAAGGATTCTTGAATAGAAAAGTTAATATTAATTGCTGTTACTTACCCTCCTGAGACTGCGAGTGCATACATTTGTTTATATATACGAGAATAAAACTGCAGACTAGGTTATAGCCTCGCTCTGTCAATGTTACAAC
This sequence comes from Chelon labrosus, assembly GCF_963514085.1. Lineage (NCBI taxonomy): Eukaryota > Metazoa > Chordata > Actinopteri > Mugiliformes > Mugilidae > Chelon > Chelon labrosus. The sequence goes on along the minus strand of NC_140360.1, from coordinate 24,308,548 downwards.
TGAACCGTGAACAGTGTTACACAGAGATTCGGTGACACATTTAACAGCCGGTTATATTTGCGACAATCAAAACAAAAAAACATGTATTTCTTCATTTTTGTTATGGTACGTTTATGTATAAACTGAGGCACAACCTTCTATAAAACTGTAGCATTTCTTTGGGAATTTATGGAGCTCCTGGCTAGGCTCTTTTAAGAGGATGAGATATTTAAAAAAAAGCAGAAACTACTGTGTTGTGATCTTAAAGTATATTTTAATTAGTGGAAATCTGATTTTAGAGCTCATGCCTTTACAGTTTATGTATTTTTATTTATTGAACAGGGCTTTTTTTGTTGAAGGTAATTTTTTGAGAGGACGCGTTTGAAATGAAGAAATTGAAGGTTGAAGGACGTGTTTGACCGGACTGTTTCTAGAAGTACAGCTCTTTGAACTTCCTCTCTAGTTTTCAGTTTTGTGAGTCTGAGCACGAGGAACATTTTGGCTATCAAATGTCCACACCCATCCCCTTTTATCCTCATAAATCCCTGTCTTTTGGTGGCCTTTCCTGTAGCCGTTTCAAATTACACCCTGAGTTTAAAAAAAAAGCACCCAAACCTCTTGAAACTCTTGAAAGAGAAGTGAGATTCGTCCGTAGGTGTCACAGTGAGGTTGGCTTGTGTAAAAAAGAACTTTTCTCACGTGACTGAATTGACCAAGCTCGAGGAGGAAGAGTTTGATCACTACGTAAAACTCGTTCAGTGTGAAAAAGCATCTGCATACTGCATTCTCTGTAGGATCTGTCATTCATTTAGGGGTTTTCATCCAAAGCAGCTTTTGTACTGTATACTGTCACCATGGAAACCAGGATCAATATCAATATCAGAAAAAGATTACTAATTGTGGGGTCCTGAACCTTAGTTTAAAACGCACTACCGCTCATCTGGATTTTCTTTTTCCTTCTTCTTGCTGCCAGTTGGTACACTTCCTGTTCCTGCGTCTTTCTTCATTGTGTCTGTTACTTACTTCCTCTTTTTTTTTCTTTTTTTTTTTTTACTTGGTCACCTCCTTCTCTTCCTGCGTCCCTTTCTCATTATTTCTGTCTTCTGCTGGTGCCCATAAAAACTGACACAAAACCAGCATAAGCCCATGTCATCAGCAATGGACATGAAAATCTTACATCTCTTGAAATGAATGCTACGCAAGCTTAAAAAAAAAACATTGAGAATAATGTGGAGACACCAAAAAGTTACCAAACTCCATTTAATGTTTTACAAAAATTACTACCGATTTCTTTAACTCCTGTAAAGTTACAGAGTGAATGTGCAACAAAGGATTCATTTCATTCATTTTCAGACAAATATGCTTTTCTCAGAATAAGTTAGTTTGATGTTGTGCGTGGTTAACATCTGAGAAACCTCTTAGCACGCCTGAACAATCAGTGTATTTTTAATGACATTTTCATTAGCAGATATCAGACTGATTTATCATCATATTGATATTTGTTTGGCCCAAATCACACCCATCATATCAACTGGACAGCAAGAAAAATCTTAAGATGTTATCGTGTTAGTGACTCATACCTGATTTTGCGCTTTTTTTTAATTACAGGTTTCCGTTTGTTTCGTAACTGTCTTCTCACTGTTGACTGCCAATGACGACAAAGAAACCGCTACCAGGCCGTTCAAACGTAGCCTTAAGCATCTTCTCTTGTCAGGACAGGCTTTGCAATCAAATTAACTTAGTACAGGGAAGGTATTATGGTATAATTGTCCACAAGGTACAATACACATAAATGCTCTATCTATCTATGGATAAAAATATTCTATTTACGTACGTGTATCATGTATCATCATGTACTTATGTGACAGCAATTCTTTTCCTCCAAACTGACTTCGTAGTATCATTTGCCCCCCTTGTTTAAACTAATTGGGATGATGAGCAACAACCTTGCCAGTAATGTCTGTCTCATGGGTTCAATGTGGAATTCAAGTTACTCACTTGAGGCAGGTTTCAAAGGAAAATGGGGTAATTTTTCAAAGTGCGGCTGCTTTTAAAAACCTCACTACTCCGAGCTCTTTAACTCGTTTATGAAGATAAGCTCTGCTGAGCACACGCGCTTGTTGTTTTTTCTTTACAAATTCTTTTTATAACCTGGTTTTGGTCTTGTATTCAATTGCGTCGTAACTTTTTGTTTGGCAGTGTTTAAGCTCTGGCCTGGTCCAATATGATAAATAGTGATGTGGTATACATCACTCACTCTGGTAGTCCTGCACTGGTCTGCACTGGTGCACTTCTCTTCTGATACAAACACGTTTACCCCTTTAATCTTCATTGCATGGAATTCATTTACAGCCTGTTAAGTCGACTAACTCGAGGTCAGGGACTGTGGCCCAAAAAAACTGGAATGTAACAAACGGCGTAAACACAGAAAATTAAAATAACCTTTATAAGGTGCCTGTTAATCAGTATCAGCCCCAGTTTTATTGCATTTTCACGTCTGCTCCTGATTCCGCTTTTGTATTAATCCTTTGTGTGAGAGAAACACACGTCATCTTAGTTTTTATTAATAAAAACAGGTGATGTAGCAGTATCTGTGGCTTTATTGACAGAAAAAGACATGAGCACAGCGCATCAGCAGGTTGAGCTTGTCGAATCAGCGGCGAAACAAGTCGGTGAGACCGATCAATCTGATTGGCACGACAAAGTCAAGAAGTCGCACTCAGAGGGCTCGTATCGCTTTTCATTTTCTAATACATTCTAATACACAAATGTGTTCATCACGACACGATCAGCTAGAATGAATAAAATATCGACTAACTGATCAGAATGATTCAGGTGAGGCCAGCTCTGTATGACGGATTATAGCTTCCCAGCCTCCTAGCTAATTGTTATCAGTTTCCTATTTTGAATGCTGAATACAGACTACTGCCACCTGCTGGTATGAAGAGTTATTTCTTCTCCTGCAGGCGCACAATGTATGAACCAGCCGGCCATTAGCTGTTGTCGTTGTGGTGGTGTGTTCAAGTGCAACTTTTTGTACCAAGAGAAAGTTTTGTTGTCACTGGATTTGGCTTAATATGAGAATAATGTAAATGAAAACATTATAAACTGAGACTCCTTGAGGATTCTTGGGGTGACAGGTGGATGATTGACACACGCACACACACTCACTATGGCCTTTTTTTCTCTCCTTGTGTGTGTGTGTATATATGTGTGTGTGTGTGTGTGTGTGTGTGTGTGCGCGCGCCTGTGTACACCCATGTTCTTGTTGATAAATGCATTCCCCTGGGATTTTGGTGCATTCTGTGGGTGTTGTGTGCTGCTGCGTGTGCTTCCTGTGTGTGTAAATCGTGTTTTTTGGTCCATGACTGCGTGTTCTTCTCGGATTTCACCCACACTCATGTCCAACTGTGTACGGTTTCGTGATGGATTTGTTTTGTACGCGCTTCTGTGTGGCAATATTTTCGCGAATGCACGTACATTTGTGCACATTCCCCTGCACGTCTGCGTGTGCTTGTGTGGATGTGGATGTGTGTGTGTGTGTGTGTGTAATTATAAAGGAGAGGTCCGAGGCAGAAGGGGGGATGACATGCATGTGTCCGGCCTGCTAACATCGCTGACGACTTGCACATTAACCGACTGCCCACCCTCACGACATGGCGGATGTACTGGTAAACTGCACTTCTTCCTTTCTCTTCTTTCTTTGTTGTTTGTGTGAATTTGTGTTATGAACATTATTGAAACTCATGTCCACCAAAGAAACAAGCATAGATACTGTATATAGGTACTCTATGGAGTTGATAACCATTAGCTATCAACAATAATTTCAAGGAAGCAAGCGCGTCTGATTTTGTGATATAAGAGGTGTTGAGGTTTTAGTGGTGGTGATAACAAAAGTAGCAATGCGCCAAAATCTAAAAAATGGCTTTTAATCAATGTAATGTTAAATAAAAACGCCTGTTAGCTTCTGATAAACCAATTTTACCACAAAATTTAGATTTCAAGTGGAAGGACTTTTTTTTTTTTAACTTCCAAAAGCTTCCTGAGATAAGTCTGTATCAATGGCGATGATGGAGGCTGACCGGCTGGTCATCTCAAAAGGCAATCTGCTAACTCCTAAATTTTCAAGTAGGTCTTATTGATAAATCAGCATAATATTTGAAATCTAAATGCTCAGAATCAATGGTGAGAGCTGCAGAACGAAACAACAATGAATAACAACATTTCCTCCGACATTGTCACTGGTGAAATGGACACAAACAAGGCTGCCTCTGAACAGATGCTGACTGAAGAATGTTTGTGTTCATTTTGACCAGAATTGGCCACATGTGGAAACTTAATTGGTGTTTTTCAGTGTTTTTCAAGCAAGGAACCTGAATTTCTTCTTCAGACTACGTACAGTAGTACTAGTACAGTCTAACTTCCTTGCTCGATTTAGTCAATTTGAAATCAGTCTGACGGTTTTTAAGTATCGGAATGCAATTTTTGAATGTATTTTCTTACCCCCTCTCTACCTATTGATCATTCTCCTAACTAATTTTCTGTGTCACTACTCCTTTTAACCATATATATCTTCTGTTCCCCATCTGCCTTCCCCTTACTATTTCTTTGTCTCTCTCTCCTCCTCCCCTTTCCCTCCACTCTGTTTTTGTTATCTCTAAGATAAGATAAGATAAGATAAGATGGGTTTTATTTGCCACGTGCACAGTTATACATAGTACAATGCACAGTTCTCCCTGTTTCTTCCTCTAGTTCACACTTCCATTTCCCAAACTCTTCACTCCCTTAACTCTGTTCTCATAATTTCCATTAAATCCACTGTGTTCTGCTGCATATGGAGCATCACGCCTCTTAGTTTTTCCATGAAAGTGGTTAGAAGTGCTGGTAAGAGATGCTCCCTCCCATCCTCTAATAACTAATCCAGTTAGTCAATAACAACTTTGTATTAACTTCAGCTCCATGTAGAATCTGTCAAGTAACTTCGGCGTCCAGACTGTGATTATCCAACTAATTTCCAGTGTACATTTGCTCACAGTTGTCTCTCACATGTCAGCACCAGATTCTGACTAATTGTGCTGTTGTTGTTCTTTTCCCAACTTCTTCAGCTCGGTTTTATACTGTAAGGGGAAAGAATACTCTCAAAGTACTGTATAATGTGATCAGTCAGTCAATTTCCAGCTGACTCTAAGGCATATCAACAACGTAGGACATTTACCAAATTGCCTAATGTAACATTTACTGTGTGATATACACCACCTGTGTGATATAACCACCTTCCTAATATAGTGTAGGTCTCCCTTGTGCCTCCAAAACAGTTGTGACTCATCAGAGAATGGACATGGGCCTTCTGAGGGTGTCCTGTGATGTCTGGCAACAGAATGTTGTTAGTGGGGGCCTTTGGGTCCTATGGGTTGAGGGGAGGGGGCTCTGTGAATCAGGATTGTTCTAGTGCATCCCACAGATTCCTGATCAGTTTAGGATCTAGTGAATTTGGAGGCCAGGTCAACACCTTGTGCGGTTCTTCATGTTTTTTTAGTTGTTCCTAAAGCGTTTTTGTGTGTGCGTCTGTGTCAGGCTGCATCCTGCTGGGGATGGCTGCTGCCATCAAGGAGTGTCATTGCTATGGGGTGGGGGTGTCTGGTCTGGTCTTGGTGGGTGCTACATGTCTAAGTAATGTCCAAAAGTTTCCCAGCAGAACATTGAATTGTAACAAGATGGTCAATGTTATTTACTTCTCATGTTAGTAGTTTTAATGTTGTGGCTGATCAGTGTAAGGCCACAGCTAGTTCCCTCCAAAAATTTAATATGGCTAGTATTCCAATCATAAAAGTGTAAATTACATTTGACATTAATGGAGGCACGATTTAATTCAGGCAAGGCATCATGCCTCTATTTTTATATGGCACAGGAAACCCTCACCCATACCTAATTGGTGGATGTCTCATTCCAAAACCCTGGGCTTCATCACCAAATATGAGTAATCAATTCTTTATAGATCTGACTTTGTGCACGTGAGCATTGTCATGTTGAAACAGGAAACTACAAATGTTGAATCTTGCTACTGCATCCAGGAGATTTCCCTTGTTTCGAAAAATGAGCTCAAATCACATTTTGGACATTACATGCACGTACATGCTCAGTCACCTGGAAGCAGATCAAGACATCCCTCCATAAACTCGCCTTTTGTGAAGAGACATTCCTGTATTGATTCTCGGATGCTTGAGGGATACAGCTTTGTAAAGTTTTGGGATCTTGCGAAAGAGAGAGGGAGAGAAGTTGACAAGTCTGGACTGGACTTCCAGGGATGCCCAAGTTCAGAGCAAGAATGTAAATGCAATTTTTTAGCACCTTTTTCCCTCTATTCACGCCATCATGACATGAATAGGCCCATGCACTCATGGTAGGTAGGGTTGGTGTGTGTGCGTGGGTGTGTGTGTGTAGACGCCAGGTCTGATTCATCAAGTTTCAGAAGAACAAACCAAGAACCCCTGTGTGTCACAATATTCTCACTCTGTTTCCTGCTTCTCTTTCTCTCTCTGTCTCTCTCGTCCTCTCACTGTCTTTTCCTGTTGCTTTGGACTGCCTCTCGTCTTTCTTCCTCCCTTACCGGAGCGAAGGCATGTTGATTGATGGAAGCATTGTAGCAGTTAGCGAAGGAGTGAAAGAAAATAAATAAAATAAATAGAAGGACTCGTTTGTGTTCATTCACTCGTCCATCGTTGATCCACAATTGAATCGTCTCCTCCCTGGTGAGCTGTGCTTCTCGGTGGTTTCTGTGTGCTGAAAGTTTAATTGAACAGACTTTGCCTATGTTGTGCACTGTGGTGAGTTGCGACTTTATAGCTCAACAGACAGCTGCATATAGTATTTTGATTCAGTCTCTGGCTATGCTGAAAACTTAAATAAGACTCTCTACCAAAGTGAATTTTACTTCATTACTCAAATTTCCTTGATTTAATCACTGCTCTCGTGGTTATTGAGAGTATTCTCGGTTGTCTCGCTCTTGTGAAAATCTTTCAACACCCTGTTAGATAAACTTGAAAATGCACTGTCATCAAGCTTCAAACAAGACTGTTTCTCAGTTCCTGAAAAGTGCACATCTTGGGAAATGCAGTTTTGGATGTTAAACTACAGTACAAACATATATTTGCATGCTCCAAATCAGAAGGTTACAGATGGATTTCCACTTTTGGTTTCAGGTTATAGTTAGGTTTTAATTAGTTGCCTCACCAAAAAAAAAAAAAAAATAATAATAATAGTACAGTACATTATACGTATATAATTTCTAAATTGAGTCATGTGTAACATAACATGCTTGTAATTCTCCATGATGTCTGATGTGGCAATATTGTTAATGCAAGAATTTTGCCAAAATTGACTTTCTTGTTTTCATGTTCAAGCTTGTTTATTACAAAACTGCTGCTAACAATTATTTGTAAAATTAGATTTATTTATTGAGTCTATAAAATCGGACTAAATGAATTTGAAGTAAAGCCTGTAGAATGAAGTAAAGTGTAGAATTCCATCTATTCAGCACGGATGTTCCGTATCTCCCTAGCATGCGCCATTCTAGTTCTTCCCATGGTGTTCCCACACCTGTTGAGATACACACTGTTTACCCTCCAGTGAGATCTACCACGGGGCCTCCCCTCAGCTGGCTATACTCAGTAAACTTCCAAAGGAAGCCACCTCAGCTGACCCCTTCTGACACGACAGGAGCAGTGGTCCTTCTCAAAGTCCTCTTCTGATGTAGACTTGCAGCTTTATTTTAAGGTGTTTTAACACAAAAATTGCATGAACATAGTCCCTCCAGTCGCTGCCTGTTTCCTTGTTATTCCGTGACAGCTGTAAAACACCTGGAGTTGTTACCAAAGATTGAATTTGCATTCGGTAGCTGATCATGCAAACTTAATTTTCATTTTTACACTTCTGTCCAGATAATGAGCTACAGAAAGTGAGTGATTTTTGGATTGAAACCATTCCTTTTTAGATTGTCACATTGTCATTTCTCATGGGATTTCGACATCCTCGTGTTTGACAAGGTCCCTGTTAAACGGACGTGTTGCAGCTTGTGTGGTTGTGGTGCAGCTGCAGGTCAATTATAACTAGTGTATGTTGCTGAGATTTTGCGGTGCTGACTGTGTGTTTGTGAACTGCAACTTTAAATCCATGTGCGAGCACCTTGATTGTGTGTATGTAGTCAGTGTGTGTGTTTAGACAGGCTTCTCCTTACAAGGAGAGGAGATGAATTTGGAGGCTGATATGGTTCTTTGGTGCAGCCCTCTGGTGAAAAACCTTGAATCTGTCACTTAAGAGTGCAGTTAGGCTGGATTTATAGACCCACTTACCGCGTCTCTGTGTTTGTGTGTGCCTGTTGTAAAGTAAGAGGGAGTTTTAGTGTGAAAGCAAGGGAGTGTGTGACATTTTAAAATGTAGAGTATACGAGGAGGGACAGATCAAGAGAGAAGAGAGCGGCGTAAAGCATGTTTTTTGTGTGTGTGTGTGTTAAACAGGGCATTAGCAAAGCTTTAACAGTGTTCAACATGTCAGGGCAGGAGACTGGAGAAGCTCCTTTCCTCCATAAAATATTTCCTGCACTGTACCAAGGCACCGGCTCACTGAAATCCAGCTATACTCTCAAAGATAAAGAAAATAAGGCCTTAAAGTAACCACACGTAGGACGTAAATGCTACATCTGCCAAATTTATCCAGACTCTAGGTCCCAAAATGTGTGGCTATGGCACTTGGAGCATGAAAATCCTAGCGAGAAATGGTTCCATACTGTCCAGAAATCCATTATAGCTTCATGTTTTATGTCCGGCCAGTCAGTTTTGGGGATGGGAAGGCAACAATCTCATACTCCTGGTTATGCCATTGCTCTTGGTTACATGGTTTTACAGCTCAATCTGAAACTCGTTGCTACACTTTTCTGCTAACATCCTGCAGCGAGAAAGCTCAGACCTCCAGAAACATCATGTTTTTATGTATGTGCTTAATGTGAAGGACATTGACCCTCAGAATCTACAAAAGATTACTCTATGTGTATAATGATTTGTAAAAAAAAAAAAATCGGTCCCCAGTACTACAGTCTCTGTCATTTGAACTGATATTAGAAGATGTCACATTTCCTCATTTGCAACCCTAATTTGAATGTGTTTTAAGTTTTATGCTTTCGTTTCTTGCCCTGCTCTAGTCTTATTAGTGAATGAAAACAGGTGTCGCCTCGTCTAAGCGATTTTCTGGTTTGTCATGACTTCCTCAATATAAAAAAATTGACAGACATGACAGGACTAGGTACTAATGCCTGAAGGTGCCAGTAAGCAGAAGCTCTAGCGTAGGTTGTTGCTTGTTTAATTAGCTTCTTTCCACAGAAACAAGTCTTGCATAAATCTGATTTGCTGGAAAATGGCTGAAGAAAGAAAAATGATTAATGACAATTGTGGGCTGAGTTAAAACTCTTCATCTGTGATCGTAATAAGAAGGGATGTCCTCATTTGTTCTGCAGGGTTAGGACTCTGGCTTATGTATTGGGATGCAAGTATTTTCAATGAATCTCAGCAAAATATAGGCCCCGTAAATATCAGCATGTGGTTTTTGTGTACTTATTTTTTGTGTACTTCCCCAATGAGATTGTTAAATTAATATCTGTGGTGGTTTATTTGACTTCATTAATGTTGAAATGTTTAAATGGCACATAACGGTTCAACTTTGTGACAGTATGTTGGTTTAGACTAAGTAACCCAACCTGACTGGAGCATATGTAATTGGGGATTAAAAGATATTAATCTAATCTTAATCTCAATAATGTGATCCTCCACAATAATCCTCCCAAATCAGAGCAGGTCACTTTTTAAGAATTGATCTACAGTGACTGAACATCATGTAAATCAATGTCAGCCAATAATAAAAATCTGATGAACATCCCCTACTTTTCTCACTGGTGCGTCCCATGTCTTCCATGACACTCAGAGCGAACTGTGTGAACTCTGTGCTGTTCACAGTATTCAGCAGAAAACAGGCCACAGTTAACAAAGCTCTTTCATTTTAGGGTTCTATAGTGTCAAATACTAATTAAATAATATCCGCTTGATGCATGGTTTGCACAGTGTGCCCGCAGGTGGTGCGTGTACGTACTGTACGCACATGTCAAAACTGCGCCTTCACATGTGTGGCCTGTAGATGGCGCACTTTGGAGTAACTATATCTGCAAGCCAAACGCTGCTGCTCAATTAATCAAAAAAAGTCAGTTTATCCCTCGTTTCAGTTATAAAAATGCTTTAAAAAGCTTTAAAAACATGCATCTGTTAAGCCACATACTAAAATCATATTATTCAGCTTCCCTTACCTTACAAGTGTGCATTGGAGTCTGACAAGCCCCCATCCATTCTCCATGTGATTGAACACCGAAGCTACACAAAAATGTCTCTAAGGCCCGCAATTCACATCTCAGTGTCAATAAACTCCTGTAATTAATGACAGGTAAAGAGTTTTTCAGTTGTACAACTGTTATATGATAGCCATATAAACATTTCGGAGTTGATTGCACTTTTGTTTGCTGTAATGAAGACTCTTCACACTGTCATTTTAAGTCAGTCAATCTTGTTGATAGCGGTCTTCCTGAGTTTATGTAAAGGCCTGTAACTGTGAGTTTTAAGAAAATTAAAATAGAATCCAACCATCTACTTCAGCCAATTCCTACCACTGTTTCAAAAAAATAGCAATACCTTTCTGTCCGTCTGTCAAAAATACGTTTTAAACAAGTCTAAATACTGAAATGTTTTCGTCTTGCTTCAATATCATCTCTCTGTCTTTTGATCTATCACTGCGACCCCCACCTCTCTGTCACACACACACACACACACACACACACACAGAGGACTGTTGGCGATCAGGTGGTGAGATTATGGGGCAGTAATCTGTCAGATTAATACTTAAAATGAGCGCTTAATTACTTAAACCCTGCTGGCAGCCGCAGCCGTGTGTGTGTGTGTATTTGTGTGCAGAGTGTTGGATGCATACAGTACACAAAAGCCCTGGCAGTGCATCTTTCTGAATTTAAATTTCATCTTGCTTGCTGGCATGATATGCGAGTCCATCTGTGCTGCCAAAGCATGCAGAGACGCTGAACAATGTGATCCAGCACCAAGAAGGTGATCATTTTTTTTAATAGATATGATATTAAAATGATGATTCATTAAGAATTTTCTAGCTTATCTGTTAGATTTTTATTCTTTAAATGTGGCCAGGAATTAGAAGCTGGTGGAACAGAAGCCAAGGCCACAATCAAACTGACTATAGAGAGTTTTACAAATAGACAGGCTGACTTATTTTAAACTTTAAAAGTTGATCACCTGACTCCCAGGATAACTCCAGGAACAAAGTGGCTTCAAATGACACAAACATGGCAGGGTTTTTTAAGATCGCAGTAACATAGAAGTTGAATGCAGTTGCAGTTGTATCGTTACACTGCAGTAAAATAAATTCTTCAAGAAGGTGCACATCGGCATTGTTAGAGTCATGGACCATTAGTGTGCAGCTGACATTTGGTCGCTAGTGCACGATGTAGACTCTATGAATAAAAAAAAATAAATAATCATGTCAATGCTGTCTCTCCGTCTGGGTTCACCTGAAGCCCACAATTAGCCTGGTGGATTTTGGGGTAGGAATCCAAGACATGGATGTTTGACTGTTTTTGCTCCCACTGGAGCAGCTGATACGGTTGCATCATCTGCAAGTGGATTTACTGCAACTCGGTAACCACCCACTTCTCATATCTACCGTTTTTTCCCCCCTATTATTGCCACAACTCTGTAAATTTCATCAACATTCCAAGGTCTCTTTTTACACTGTGTCACACTGGCATTCTCAGCATTCAAGAAGAATTTCTGATGTTTCGAATCTGTAATTGTCTAGCCCTTGAACATATGACCTGCTTCAGTCTTTCAGATCTAATTTCCAGAAAATAATGTCCTGTACGGTACATACAAATACATCAAAATGGCACTTAATGTGTGTTTATTGCATGCGACATGGAGAAGATTTAAAGGTTGGAAAAGCTTGAAAGGACTGTAGATGTTTCTAGTGGGAATTCCCTCTTACGATGCAGCTTAGTTTGTGTCCCTAATCAAGACATTCATACCCTCTTTCATGTACGTGTGTCCGTGTGGGTAGGAGGGCGTTGCGAGAGCACACATGCTGTGCCGGGATAAATAAAGGTTAAAGAAATATTTACACAGAGAAGGAAGTAGACTCTTTAATGTGTGTGTGTGTGCGTGTGTGTGGGTCAAGTCTAACTAATGTCACCCAACTTAATCAGATTAACACTCCAACCCATATTCTATTAAACACACACACATTGAAAAGCATGCGGGACAAAAAGAGGAAGTGGGACATCTGCTCACATTCGCTTCTTTCTTTTTCTTTTTTTCTTTGTGTCTCTTTCTGCCATCCTTTTTACTATGTTTTTACATCCATTGCTTTTTTTTATCGTAATTTCTTTTTCTTTGTCATTGTCATTTTTCTTTCGCACTCTTCCTTCTGATGAAAACCGTTAACCTTCCCACATTTAATCATCATTTCTAGAAAACAGGAGTTCACACACACACGTTTGTTGTACAGACTTGTCTTTTCACACACACTGTATCTCTTTCTCACACACACACACACGCATGCACAAACGCACAAAGGCAGAAATGTGATAGCTCGGTGTTGTAAAAGATGGGGCGGGTGATAAAAGGGAGACAGGGAGTGTTCATCTGTCTTTGCTCTGATAGTTCAGGTAAACTGTGACACCGGTGTGGGCGGGTGTGTGTTTCTGAAAGTGAGTGGTTATCTTTGTGTTTTGTGCAGTGTGTGTGCTCCAGCAGTGGCACACAAACACTGCACATCTGTCAGCCAGCTCCACAGTTGGCAGTCGTGTTCGAATACACATTAACAGATGAAATAACAGTTCACTTAAAGTCCTTCATTCAGACGGCATCATGGGAACTATTCAGACCTCAAGCCCCGCCCACTTTCTTATTTAGCCTCTGGTCAGTGGGAATCTGTAGCTCAGTGGGTTTTATTCATGGGTAGAAATCCTTCTAACTAGGTCTTAAGAAGAGAAAATGTGAGCTACTTGTGTGCTCCCATTCCAGTCTTGGATAGGAGTGGAGCACATCTAGACAAGTCTGTATGGCGTGTCTGCTGATTCATTGCACTGTCACCTTTTGTTTTTGGCACTCCATGTGATGAGAATGTGACGCGTTAGCAGCAATGATGCGAGCATGTATGGCTCAGACTCGACTTAAAATCCCTAAAATAGACAACGCTTTGTAAAGCAAGAGTTGGACGCGATCCAAGCTGCAGTCATACAGTCTGTTTTCTAGCACTGTTAACGACGATTAGATTGTGTTTGGGCTAGTGGACACTGTACATTATTAAGCTGTCCTCAGGATGTCCATGAAGGGTTTCGTCGGGTTCACTTCCAAAAGTGCAGAGTGAGCTTGCGGGGAAGAAGGAGGGAGAGGGGGTCTATGTTATGTGACATGTGTCCATCTTTCTGGGTCTTTATGAGGTTATGGTGGGACAAATCAGACTATGGTGGGACGCCGCCATAATGGGAAAAACTAATAGACTTATAGACATGTCTGAATTAGCTGCAGCCAACCAGATCGCCATGATGTTCAACCCTTTGGTCTCCAGTGTTATGGGCTTGTAATGTCTCTGGAAATTGACTTTTGTAGCTGATGTCTAAGATTTCTGTAAAAGCATTGGTTGTTGATTGACCAATGAGGATTTTGTCATTTCCGTGGTTACAGAGATTTGTCTTGGGTCCACTGAACTAAAATGAACGCTAACTACCGCTAACCTTGTAAGAACAGCTAAAGGGTTTGACCCCAAGACATTTGTAGTATGAAGCACTACACTCCCTTGAGAGTTCCAGCACGACGGTCAACTCTCGTGTATTTAATTAATTATTTTACACCAAACTACACCTATACTACACTACACATATACGATGCATGGCAGTGGAAGTTTGAAATAGTCTTGGCAGTTCCTGTTCCTGTACATGTGCTCCCGAAGTTCAAGAACAACAGCTTGCTTCGAGTTGAACTGTAGCTCCTTGTGTGTTTTACCGGCCATCTGCTCCACTCATCGGGCTAGGGCTTTCATTCACATATTTACGGTGCTGCCAGCATCGCGGACCACGCCGACACATTCACCTGCTCTCTGGAGTGTTGGCATCAGAATCGCACGCGGTTCGACGGCCCACGTTCCGTCTGCGCCGGCAGATGTACAGGCAGAGTTGACAGCTGGGAGGCTAGTGTTAGCCGCGTTTTCAAGCATTTTAGAGGAATTTAGATCCGACAAATGCGTCCAGTCTGATGAGGCTAGCATTGACATGGAATCTTCTGAAGAGTGTGAATTGGTGTGTGTTTATTTATGCATATGCATGTCTCTTTGTGTGCCTTGTCATTATGTTACATGCGTGCATTTGCTGTCCCTTTGTGCGTATGCGTGAGTGCATGATGTACACTATGTGCTCATACTTTGTGTGTTTCTTAACTCTTTCTGGACCTTACATTTCTAAATCAGGGAGTGCTGTGCTCACTTTTAATATATGATATACACATAAAGCTGCGTTACCTTTTCAAATAATACAATAAAACGATGCATCAGCGTTAATAATGTCCTGCAGAGATCCAGTGACTCAGTGTACTGAGTGCAAAACCTGAAGTAGGAAACCTGTGTGTGTATGTGTTAGTATCCTTGTGTGTGTTTGCGATCACGGCTCAATCACATGATGCATCACATTGCCTGTTCTGTCTCCATACCCACTCTCTTTCGCTTCCTCTATTCTACATGGTGTCCCTCTCTCGCTGTCTGTCTCTCGTGCTTCCTTGTTCCTCTTTCTCGAGCCTTCGTCTTGCCACCTTTCCTTATCTCTCAGTCGTTTTATGTGGATCTTCTGCCGCTTCTTCACTCTCCCCCTTCCTCCCAGTGCAGTTGTCCTCGTTTCTCTCACCATGCTGCATCAATCTGCCTCTCAGTTCATTTCCATCTCGACATAAACTCTGTCGAACTCATTGTTCTGTGTAGAAAAGAGAAGAAGAAAAGGAAATGCTAACTTGAACGTTGCAAATAGATGTCTTTGTGTGGTACTTCTCTTCCAGTCTCTCTGTGTCCTCTTTCATCAGAGTTAAATTCTTGTTATTAGCATGAGGCAGGGATCCCTTATTGCCATGTAAAGCAGTAATGTTGCAAAAGCGGGTCATCTGATGGGCTGTTTGAATTGACTGTGATCTTCACTGTCTATAAAGACAAACTTCTTGTAGCATTTGAAAACACTGAGGCACACACCCACACACACACACACGATTGCCATATTAACTGTTCTACCTCGATGTGATTACTGTAAACAAAGGTGATCACGTGGAGACAATTTTTAGCCTCCATCACACACCAGTGGTGTTGTTAGAGCTCAAGTTTCTCCATACTGTCACGCCCCTCTTCAACCCCCACTGGCCCTGCAGTGGCAGTGTAAGTGTCCTGGGCTTAATTTGTCTTAAATGGCCACACCTGATGAGGAGTGGATAAAGGGGCATGCCTGGAGAGACCTGCAGGAACTCACCACTGCTGCTGCTGAAGTGCGCCATGTCATTTTACTGCTTGTTTCTGCTGTTTTATTTAACCTAAATTAATACTGAAATGCATTTTCAGTTGAAAGACACCTACTCTGGGTCTAGTTTGTACTTTATGCTGCAGCCCACTGGCTGGGTTATTGGTCATTTCTCTGCAGTATGCCTGAACATGTCATTTTCAGGAATATAAATGTTTTGTTCTACACTTCTCCCTCTTAAAGCTTGTTGTGTAGCAAAGTCTTAAATAAATATCACCCCTCATGTCCTGTTGTTGTGGCTGTTCCACACCTGATTAATGAGCTTTCACAGACAACACAGAGACGAACAAACTGTGCTTTCAATCCTTCATTCATTCATCTTCTGTAACCGCTTGTCCTGTGAAAGGCCGCTGGGGGGCTGGAGCCTATCCCAGCTGTCATCAGGCGAGAGGCGGGGTACACCCTGGACAGGTCTCCAGTCTATCGCAGGGCTAACACAGAGAGACAGACAACCATTCAGACTCTCATTCACACCTACGGCCAATTTAGAATCACCAATTAACCTAACCAGCATGTCTTTGGATGGTGGGAGGAAGCTGGAGTACCCGGAGAGAACCCACGCAGACACAGGGAGAACATGCAAACTCCACACAGAAAGGCCCAGTTGGCGCTTATTTTTTATTTTATTTCTTTTTATTATTTAACTTCATCTATGTGTTAATTTGCACATGTGGGAGTTGCTGCAGATTTTTTGTTGAGACTCATATCACAGTTCACATACCTGTAGTTCATTTCCCATCTATGCTTAACAAAAGGTTTCATGGTAAACTACGCCACACGAATCATCTGCAGCAACTCCACTGGCTTCCCGTCAAATTCCGTATCACCTACAAAATCCTACTTCTCACCTTCATGGCCTTAAACAACCTCGCCCCTCAGTACCTCACTAACCTGCTCCACATAAACATTCCTGCCCGCACTCTTAGGTCATCCTCATCACTAAAACTCAATCTCCCACCTGCTCGCTTGACCACCATGGGGTCCAGAGCCATCTGCCATTCAGCTCCCTGCCTCTGGAACGCCCTCCCGGAACAAATTCAGACTCAGTCACCACCTTCAAATCTCAGCTCAAAACTTATTTATTCAGACAGGCCTACTCCATAGTATCACTTCTATCTCCCATTCTATCTGGGGATCTAACTATATGTTCTATATATATGCCTGTGTGTACTTTAATTGTGTTTTATTTTAAACAATTTTGTACGGTGACCTTGAGTGTCGTGAACGGTGCCTATAAATAAAATGTATTATTATTATTATTAAAATTATGCATTTATTTCATGAAAGATTAAAGCACAAAAATGATTTCTGTACTAGAACTGTTCATCTTTTCTACTTCGTTGATCATTTCATTGCCCCCCAGAGTTTATTTTGTAACCTCTTTGAAGGTGCCCGACCACTAGACTACAAATAACTTAACAGTGTGTAAAGTAATTAACACTAAAATAGCTCTTTCTCAGTAAGCTACAACAGCTGCGTGTGCACTGATTTGTCATTATTAATAATCTATTTGAGTACTGTGTCATTTATATACTGTACACTGTGGGTTTGGTACTTTTATGTAAGCATAGTACACCTTCCACAGTATAATCACAGTCTCTCTACCTCCCTTTCTCTCTCTCTATCTCCGGACAGTACACAGGTCCAATCCCGGCCGAGCGAGGGGGCGAGCTGGCCATGGGGGGAGGTCGCAGCGAGACCTCAGCATTGAGCGGGACGGGAGGGGGTCGGGGCGTGACCACTAACCAGAATTCCCAACGGCCCAATGCCTGCTGCTTCTGCTGGTGCTGCTGTTGCAGCTGCTCATGGTAAGAGACTGGCAGAGGCAATAACACAGCTGTACTATAGAGGATATGAACTTAAGATGTTTTCATCACGAGCATTTTAATAACTAAAATGATGAAATACAGCTCTGATAAAGCAAAGATTTTTGGTTTTGATAAAGATGAATTATGGTTCTATGCTGCTCGCTCATCAGTCATTAGAATGTAAAGTCCAGAGAGTGTGACCTCTCAGACTATTAGAGACCAACAAAGATCACTTTTTTGGAGTGATATTTGTTGGTCGACCACTCATGTGGAGGGTAAATGTCCTCTATTTGTTCACATTCTGTGGATTTGTGGATTCCAAACTCTTTAGAGATGGTTTTGTAACCTTTCCTGAGCTCCCCAGAAAGCTCCTTTGTCTGTGTCATCATACACTACCACAAGCGAGTTGTGAAGATCAGACCGTGACAAATCCATGATTTTTTAAAACTAAACAGGCACCGAATGACACCTGAGTCCCATTACACTGATTGGAAACACTTCTGAACAGATGGACTCCAATTTGGCCTTGAAATTAACCTGTGATCCAAGAGGTGCACCTCTTAAAACAAATACACAAGTATAATATTTATGTTTAACTTTTTGATTTGGCAAATGGGATGTAGAAAATCCGGAGGGGCGCAAAAACATTTATGCGACTCTGTATGTTCACTAAGTGGCTCTGCGGTTCACAGCCTGTCATGTGTTTCTGAAAGTGAGCAGGTTCCTGTGCCTTTCTTGAAGACCTTTATCTTTTCTCCACTTGCAATAATCTCTATCGGCATCAGACCCTTGGAGGATACGAGCAGCCCAAAGTGACCAAGTGGTTTCCACAGATTTAGATCTGTCAATACGTACTTTTATTTTAGTGTTTGGGTGCTTTGTTTGTGGGCAGCTAGAAAGGGAATTCTAAGGTATTTGTGTTAGGTGACAAAGAGAGATCATCATATAGTAAAATATGCACTTTTGAATGTATTTGAAGACCTTGACAAACCAAAAAGGTCCCAATGTACCCTTCCGGATTTATTTCCCTAACTACTCTTTTCTTTAAAATCCCAGTCTGTACTTTAGGGATGTCCCAATCGGTATCGGGAGAACGGTATCAGGGTCGATCCAGGCATTTTGAAAAGGATCGGATCAGTCTCGGGCTTTGGCCAAGCTTATGTAGTTACATATTTAGCTCTAAAGCAAAATCACTCCCCTGTGGCGTCAAAACGTCTTCTTCCTCGTCTGTTTTAATGACGGTTTGCTCACGTCGAAGCAGCCAAAAATCTAAGAAGAAGAAGAGGAACCAAAATCACATGACTTGTCAGCTGTGTGGAAGTACTTTACTCTGGAAAAGGGTGTCAGTCAGACAGCAATTTATAAATTGCCTGTCTCGTGAGATGGTAGTAAGAGATCATTAATCAGTACCACCAACGCTTGATTCGTCACCAAAATAACAAAACGCTGAGTACAATCAGGCGAAGGCTGACACCGAACGCTGAGTTTAAAAGAAGAGAAAAGTTCCCTCTAGACAATGTCAAGGCGAAAAATACTGCATAGAGTGTTACGGTGTTAGACCAGCCCATTTCTGTAGTACAGAACACAGGTTTTCTGGAGCCAAGGTAGGAGCTACCGTCTCCTCCTCCTTAGTTTTGACAGGCCTATTTATTGGACTTAATGCAGTTGCATGGTGCACACATGATCTAGAATACAAGGAATGTAAGATAAGCCTTTATGAATCTCTGGGGGAGAATATTTTATGTTATTTAAGGATCAGGACTCGGATCAGACGGCAAAGAACCTTGGCCTTGGACATCCCTACTGTATATGTACGAACACACACAGAAATACATAGAAGAGTCCTGTTGATCACATCCACACTGAGTCTCCAGACAGTAGTCAGTAGCTGTGCAGTGATTAGGTCTCTGTAGTTCCCACAGGTAAACTAATTATTTATAGCTGTCTCCCTCTCTGTTACACACACACACACACACACACACACACAGTGAAAGTGCACCCGTAGCCGCTGCTTTACCCTGCTGTTAACAAGACTGTGGTTAGTGTTGTCATTAAAAGGGTTAGTAACATCATTGCGTATGCATGTACATGTGTTTATAGTTATTCAAGCAATTACTGTGGTTGAGTGTGTTGTGGAAGTGTGTGGGCGTTTGTGTGTGCGTGTGTGTGTTTCCTGTCTGAAAGCCGCTTTATCATGTCAGTCTCACCGTCAGGAATGAAGAGGAGAGACGGAAGCGGAGGAGGAGGAAGAGAGTATCACAGGACACCAAGATGGAACCCATACCAAACTGTGAACCTTGGTGAGTCAGCAGCGCTAACGCACTCTGATCAGCTTTGGTTCCAAGGAGGTTATGTTATCAGACGTACTTGTCTTGTCAATTAGTTAATAATGTGAATCTCAGCAATGTACTGCCACTATGAATACTCTTAAACTAAAAACGTGTTCAAAAACGTGTTCAAAGTGGAAAGTTCTGTGGAATACTGAACTTCCCTGTGGAAACTAAACTAAAATATCATCATGCTACCAGCCTCTGAGACTTAATGCATTCCATGCAAGGAAACAAAATGTTAGATAGATAAAAACGTGAAGAAGAAATAAACAATCTTGGCCTCCCACTAAATCCAAAAGATGTGAGTGGAGCTGAGGCCAGTGGGTTACGCCAAAGTAGACAAGTAGTAACCTCTGAGGGCACCTGCTTGTCACTCAAAGCACCCACACTCTTAATTAAATTAGCTATAAATAACAACAGTTATTTGTACCATGACGTAAACATGTTTATTTTAGACATTTTAACATAGAGGTCAATGGAAATTGACTCATTGTAGAGCTAGCCTCAAGTGGCCATTTGAGGAATTGCAGTTTCTGGCACTTAGCATTTGCTTCGTTTTTCAGCCCCACTTGGTTGACATAGGCATTTACATTACATTTACCTTAGCATGTTATGTTATGATAATCTTGAGGTCTGCTTAGTAGCCATCTTTTCCCACTGGCAAATGGAACTGGCATTAGAAAAAGGTAAGAGATTTTAAATATGTTGTCTGTTGTAGTGAAGAACAAATATCCTTGCTCTGTTAGTTCTGTTGTATTTAACTTAAGTGTTTATGAATTGTACGCTTTGAACTGTACAGTAGATCACCAAAGATGTTAGGTTTCATTTTATGGCGCTATAAATGCCTGTACCAGATTTCATGGCCATCCATCCAGCAGCTGTCATCATTTATTACTCTGAGCCAGACAGTTCACTATTAGTACAGCTGAAACTCGGGCACATGCATCTTGTGATCTCCTGCAAAGTTGAAAACAGGATTTATAAATTTCTTTCCGAAGCAATACAGATAAACAGATGAATGTACTGTATGTATGTCCCTGAAGTAGTTAGGGTGCTGAGTGGAAATACGAGACAACAAAAAGTGGATTATTATCTGCCGTCTAAAGTACCAAGAGGATTACAGAGGAACTGAATCTTGAAAATACACAATAAAATGCACACACAAATCAAAATGAACAAACATTTTTCACCCCTCTTCCCTCAGCCCCAAACCTTCATTGGAAGAGATCCGGCTGTGGTCTCAGTCCTTCGACAAGCTGATGAAGAACCCAGCGGGTCGAAATGTTTTCCGGGAGTTTCTGCGAACGGAGTACAGCGAGGAGAACATGTTGTTCTGGCTGGCCTGCGAAGACCTCAAACAGGAAATGAACAAGAGTGCCATCGAGGAGAAAGCGCGGTCCATCTATGAAGACTACATTTCTATATTGTCGCCAAAAGAGGTAGGAGTGGACACGTGCAACTACAAAGCGGTTTGGAGGGGAATTGTTTTTAAAGTTTAGCCCATTAACTACAAATGCAATCAAGTTTAAATAGATTTTTGGTTTCAGTTTGTCAGTAGGCTGTGATATGATCTGATACTGTCATTATTTAATATAATAACTTTTTGTCAGTCATGCAAGGGGTTGTCTTTTTTTAGATTGGACTTGCATTAACTTTGCATAAAGTCAGACCTCTATATAGTAGCTATTGCAGGTTAATCACTTCAGGATGTTGCTCAATGTCTGTTGTGTTTCAGGAATTATTTTCATTCTCCAGTTTAGTTGTTCATTTATTTAAACTTGTTAATCATTTCCTGTCACGATATTATCAGGGTAGAATTCCCTGATAATATCATGAAGGGAAAAAAAGCAGTCTATTAGGGTTGTGTTACACATATTAATGGGCCACTGTCGACATGTCACCATATATTCACGACCGCTGCAGACTAAAGCCCAAGTTATGCTTCCGCGTTGACACAGCGCGAGGGGGCGTACGGACCTATTACGTCCTTGCGGACCCCCGTACGTCCTACGCAAGGGCCAGACGTGCACCTCCCAAAAATCCTCGACGCGCGTCGAAGCCGCAACAGCAACGCTGCAGCAACGCTGCAGCAACGCTGCAGCAACGCAGCAGCAACGCAGCGGCATTGGCTGTGATTGGTCCGCTAACTACATCCGCTGGAGACTGCTTTTCCGGTTTCCACTCATAAACACCGCCATTTTTAAAAAGTCTTCAGTTTGGTTGGTCTTTGAGAATGGAAAACATCGTTCACTGTGACTACGACAAAAGCCAGAAGGTAAATAACTATACGAGGCGAGATACGTCACAAGAGTCTCGGTCGGTCGGTCACAAGAAATCACAGCGCCCTCTACCGGTGTGGCATTGAATTGCATTTCGACACGTAAACCCCACGCAGAACCATCACGGTCTCACGACTGCGTCCAAGCAACTGCGTGGCCATTGAGTGACCATTGCGTGATCACTACGCGGAAGCATAATCCAGGCTTAACACGTTTAGAATTAGTACTGTTAGCAAAGTACATTTAGAATATTAATGGACAAAGCTGAGTACGAAACATTTATTATGTTGACATAGGCTCAGTTTTCTTTAATGCGTGGTATGGACTAAGCCACGCCCACATATAAAGCAAATTGCTTGCTGCCGATCTCTTTGTAGCTGACAGTTGGTGGCTAGTGGACATTTCAAGCTATTGTTTCCTTTCTAACCCTCTTGTGCAGCTCCTAAACCAAACGTTTCTAAGTTATTCCAGCGGAATATAAAATATTGCTTATATATGGACAGAGCTAGCTCTTCGTTCTGTCACCGCTCTCTGCTTGAAAAGATAATACCGTCAACTCCACCTGGGTTCACCCAGTGCTCCAAGCACCCGATCAGCATCGTGAATTTGGCGGTAGGAACCAAGGTTTAGGACGGTGTTTCCTTGTGGTAAAACTCGCATCATATGTCACTCAGTGCTATCAGATGCACCCATTGGTGGTCCTCTCATCGATGTTGTCTCAATGCTGGCATTAGTTCAACTCGGCACCATCCGCCTCACGTCACTATCATGGCTAATACTCCCTGAATTTTACTAACATTCTGTGGTCTCTTGTCGCCACATTGCGGCTTGTCGCTTCCTGTGTGTGTGCCCCTTAAACCTCCATGTTCTGTTGGTCCTATGCTCTTGAATTGAAGTATTCATCAAGTGGACATTTTCACCTGTTGGTAACAGTAGACCTCCAAAGTCATTAGCCGTTTCATTTTATGGCACTATAAATGCTTGTACAATACTTTACAGCAATCCATCCAGTAGTTGTAAGCATTTATTACTCTAGCCCAAGAGCAACAGTCCCACCCTTCAAATCAGGGACATGTGGAATATATCATTTTACATAATTCCTGATCCAAAATTCACTGAAAACATTTTTACATGTGAATATGTTTAGATTTTAAAACCTTAGTGGAGGAAAGTGATTGATTTTAGGATTCATAATGCACTTGGTTCTCTAAAGAAATGGAACGTTTGCCATGGATCTGACCGCGTGCATTTCTGCTCCTCACATGATGAGCACTATAGTACGCATACGTTTCACATTTCTGGTGAGAAGTGGGGGAAGCATTGTCTGCTATTTATATCTGAATGACTGCGTGTGTTCAACAGTGGTTGCTTTATTTAGCCCGAGCGCTGGAGGCTCCGCTTGTCAGGCTCCGTCACTAAAGCGTACATGTGTGTGCTGGCCTGTTTAGACACTGGTGTATTTGTATGTACAGTTGTCTACACGTGTGCGAGTGTGTGTGCATGTACAGTGTGTTTACAGGAAGCTATAAATTGCTGTTCTCATCACCTTCTGGCAGTGGAGGCTTTTTATAGACACCCACACACACACACATACCCACACACTCCAAAATACAGAGATATCCAGACATGTGAGTTTGGCAGAGAAGATGAATGCTTGGCTGTCTGTCTGCATGTCCGACCTTGGTATGATGCCTATCTCTCTTTCCGTGTGTGTCTTTCCTAAATAAGAGCAGAGGGAAAACATTAGAGAAAGCTTGTGCTTCTATAAATATCTGCTGGTGCAGTGGCTGCGGGCCCACTCTGTGTATGTGTGTTCTTGTGCTGGGAACTGCCTGTATTCATGCCTCCATGGAAGTTGATTACACAGAATACAAAAAACTTTGATCAGCCTATGGGGTCAGCTCTGACCGTCAGGAGACACATTTAAAGGTGAAGTTAGGGTTACACTGTAGAATAAAAACGTGTGAGATGTGCTTTCAAACTGCTTCTGCTCTGTCTGAACCCTTCTCTTTCTCGTTAGTTCTGCAAACTGTTTTAGCAATCACCTGGAAACCAAACTGTGACAATCAACATACATGGGGTTTTCTTAGTAGTGTGCCCTTCTGCGCCCCCACTGGCCTTAAAGTAGCAGTGCAAGTGTCTTTGGCCCGGTTGAGACCTCGCGTTAACATCCGTCCTGAGCAATCCAAATGCTGGTGACCAGCTCAAAGTACAAGTGTGAACACATCCAGAACAGAACGATGACATGTTTGAGATCCGATCACTCAGGCCATATTTGGAGGCCGACTGCACTGCCGGTGACCACATTCTCGTCCCGGGTTGCGTTAAGGAACGCCTCCTCAGCTGGCTTGCGTAAGAGTTTTGCCTCATTCATTCAGAAGAAACACACATCCCCTACTATAAGTGATTGCCTGAAAAGGAAAGCCCCTGAAGTGTTGTCTTTCCCTTTTTTTTGTAATTCTTTAATTTTTAACATTTTCCACAATGTTGAAACAGAACATGGGTTGGCTTTGCCATGGAGGAAATTAATACACACTTCTCAGTGATGACTTTTGTAGCAGCTACACTCACTAAACCAAGTAGATATTTTGCTTTTATATTAATGCTTTCTGAATTTAGACAGTTTTGACAGTTTAGACGGACAATTATTAATGGGTAAGCCCAAAATATGTGATCAGGATCGTCTTCCTGAGAGGCGCCATTTCTCCACCAAACATTCTGAATGATACTTCTGAACAACAATCAAAACAATTATTTATACATTTCTAACCATTTTCCAGGGTTGTCTTTTCATTAGTAATGAGAGCTTTTTAAAATATTTTGTCCTTGTTGCCGAAGGCCAGGTGTGAACACATTTATTTTCAGCTGGTGACTTGGGACACATTCAGATAACTAGGTCTGAACAGGGCCTCTGCCTGTTGCATGGGCTTCAAAACCATCCATAACTTATTATTAAATCATAAAAGATTCCACAAAAGAGCAGTGTTTGTCAGACAGCTGTCAGTGGGACAGATCCATCTTATTTTCAGTAATTAATTGTCTATATAATGACAGTTTTAAGAGCAGTACCGTTATTGATATTTGGGACTTAACCAAGCAGCTCACTATATATTACCTAATATTTTTTTTTTTTTTTAACACGACCCCACTGCCATTTATTTGTGTATGGAATAATATTGGTATCTTTGATCAGCTGCTGTTGGGTGATTTAGTGGTCTGGGTCCTTGAAGTCTCAGGGTCTTCAGGTCACAATCTAGTGAAACAGCTTGCTGTGTCAACCATTTGCCTTTAAGCCCTGTGTCTTTCAACGTGCCACCTCCTTTCTCCACTAAACTCAACTCCCGTTTCCCCTCAGGTGAGTCTGGATGCCAGGGTTCGAGAGGTGATCAACAGGAAGATGCAGGATCCGACGCCTCACACGTTCGAAGACGCCCAGCTCCAGATCTACACACTGATGCACAGGGACTCCTACCCACGATTCCTCTCCTCCAGCATCTACAAGTCGCTGGTTCACGGCGGCTCTCGTACCTCCTCGGAATCCTAGTCCCTCACCGCGTCCGCTCTTTCTGCGGCCCCGCGCGTGCGGGATTGACGCCGTAGTGTTTCACCGATTTTCTCTCACCTCCCAGTACGAACCTTTCCAGAAACGATCACTCCTTCTTACGTCGACTTTTCCCGGAAATCCCAGTCTCTCTGCAAATACTGCCAAGACTTTGGTCCCCTTCATGCCCTCAACTCGTTGCAGTTTTGCCAAAACCTCTTTTCCTGTCCTTGTTTTCATAGTTTCTTAGTCTGCTATTCTGTATCCTTTCTATTGTCTCTTTGTTCTCTTCCTTTGTTCTCTTTTACTCCCCCCTGATCCATTTTCTTCTCTTCTTGTAAAATTATCCTGAAGGGCCTTTGAGAGCAAGAAAAACCACGCTGAAACAGATTTATAACATGACAAACAAAAATATTTAAAATAAAAACTATTAGGCTGGTATTGGTTGTGAAAGAAAAAGAAACAGGAAACAATCAGAAGACGAACTGTTTTCTGTCATTTGAACAATATCTTAAGATGCACGTCAAATCATTTGGGAGGGCTTGATACGGTGATGGACGGAGAGTAACAGGGACGCAGTCATACATGTCATCTGAGCGCTGTGGAGCTGAATTAGTTCACAGCAAAATAGCTCTCATAGGTGGCAGGACTATCCAGTTCCGTGCAGAGTTACATTTTTCTTTGTATCCGTTGAAACACGCCCGTCTGTTCTCAGACTCATGTTCTGAGTTCTCCAAGCACTGAATCTTTCTAGGTCGGGATAGTAGTGTCATGATATTAATAAATAGGCTGACATATAAACACAAACTAATCAAATAATCTTAACTGAAGGACCTCTTACCTGCTTTTTTTTCCCCAGGGCTTTCACTTACATCTCACAGTCTTCCTCAGCAGATTGAGTTTTCTTAGTTCAGAAAGATTGAAGATCCAAACCCAAGCTGACAACACTGAATGTCTGATATTTAACACTTCTGGACGCACCTGCCCGTAGAAATGTATAGAAAAGATTCATTTGCATTTTATTCAGTGCATTCACAAGATTAGGCCTCAGAGGTAGTTTGTACGTACGTAGTAAAACTACTGTTTCCAGCTTAAACTATTAGCTTATCAATCAGTCTAATGATTAATACCTTTTATTTCCGTCGTATTCTCTTTTCCTAACTGCTCTTTACTGTGCCTCCTCATCCATCCCTCCTTTTCCTTTTTCCGTCTTAGCAGCTCTCGTCCTCCCTCACATCCCTTGTGTTTCACATCTTTTGCTTTCACCTCGTCAGCACCTCCTGAACGGAGAGAGAAGCTATCTGGGATATTGAAGTATTTTTTTTTGGGGGGGGGGGGTTGGGATCATCTCCTGTTATGCGGAGATATACATACGCGACTACTGTGAGAGATTGTCTTGCATTTCAGTGGGAGAAGTATTCATCTGTGCCATGAATTCTTATTGGATTTTTATTTTTTACCGCTTTGGCCCCGCCCCCCCCACAGCCGTCCAGTCACCTTTAAGAGCCAGTTGAAGGTGGATCCCCCCTGACTCCTCCCACCTCGTTGCCTCCTCATTCATCCTGTGGTTGCCTCGACTTCAGGAGTGACGGAAAGGTAAAAGGAAAAAGATGGATGGCGTTCCAGTCCTTCTTTCTCGTTTTTTTCCCTTTCCATCAACTGGAAAACACAGGGTGCTCCCCTCCCCAGTCCGCCACCGCAGAAATATTGTTATCCTTTTATTGTTGTTCATTTGTCCCTCCTTGTTTGCTGGATAAATCATGTCACTCCTGTTAAAAAAACACAACGGACGAAAGGAAGGCTGCCACTTCCTTCCGACTACTGATTTACAAACGGACGAGACGTCTATTTTTTAACAGAAAACTCTATACGGAACGTTTGAACTATGTTTTTATGTTCGTTTTATTTTGTTGGTTTGTTTCCCCACTCTTCTCTCCCCTCCCTGGATTAAAAGTTGTTTTTTTTTTTTGCAAGAAGAGGAGGATTCCTTTGAGACTGTACTGATCTCCACCCACCAAAACACCACTGACACTGCAATAAAACACTGGAGTTTAGAAAAGCAACACACACACATACATGCACAAATATTGTGTTACTATACTTTGGGGGATATGTGGGTGATTGACTTTATATTTTCTTCCTGTCCAACCATTAACCTTCAGCAAGAAGGATGAAGAAAACCACCACATACCGGATAGTGTTTCAAAGCAAGTAGTATTTCACTTTGGCCCATGCAGTTATAACAAAAACAGTGCACTCCATGGAGGTTATTAGCCTCCACTGAATGTGTTACCTCCTATAAACACAGTGAAGCATTATTTTAAATATAGCAACTGATTATTCACATTTAGGGCAGCACACTTTAAGTATTATCTAAGTAACCAGTATACGTTGCCCTCTATCCTTTTCCAAAAGTAAATTTAATTCTGCACCTGTTGTATAATAGAGCTATGGATAATGTAATACCTGAGTTAATTGCTAATGCTCAAATGTGTAGTTTTTTGTTTTAGATTATTTTAAATGAATATGTAGGATTTTGACTGATGTTCAGACATAACGTGAAGATGTGCTTGTGAGGATTTCAATCTCAGAATAACCCGCAGATGTGCTGATTTAACAACGCAGTTATTCAGCATTAAATCGCAGGAAAACAGCCCTTTCAACGTCAAACACAGACCGATGTCTGAGCAAAGACACGTCAACGCTGGACTGTGTTCCCAGCATGAACTTGAAACTATAACCCTAGGTCATGGATACAGTTTATTTTATGCTGCATTCATGAAGTAATGATATAAACGATGTTTTCATCTAGATTATGGAAGGAAATTGCAAAAATACAGCTGGTTACAAGAGTAACCTTCATGGCACAGCTGGTTAGGCCAGATTTAGGGTCCTGTGTTAGTTCAGAAATGTGACTGCTAAATGTAACTGCAGGCCGCAACAGTTGTTATTGGTCCAAAATGCATTTCCTTGTTTAAATCTTTAAAGTCCAATAGTAGCCTGGAAGCCAAACCCAATCTGGTCTGGAACCACTCCGCTGGGCGCTGATTATGCTCCAGCAGAGATCTGCCAGGCCAATCAAATCGTCTGGGTGGGCTTTATGCGGTGATGGACAGAGGGGTAACAATCATGTATCATCCAATTCATCTTGAGTTCCGTGAATTTGTTTGCAACAGAATGTATCGGTTGAGATACACCCACAAATGAAATCCCAACGATGGGCTACCAGACTCATATTCTGATCAGATTTGAGTCTGGCCACGCCAAACACACCATTCCGCCTCCTACACACGCCTCACTCGGACGTCTCCTCTCCTTTAGGCGTTGCATTGTTCACTGAAAGCAACCGTTGCTCAACGTTTATTAGCTCTGACATGAGCCGCTCAGTTCCAGTGGCCACAGCTGACTTGTGCCAGAGTAGCGTTTTAGCTGCGTAATTACAAAACGGTGCCGACACATCAGCGCACAAGTATAGATGCCATAAGCCACTCACACAGGCTGCGTTCTGGGCGTTGTGTAGATGCATTGTGGGAGTATAAGCCAAGCTTTGTTCAGCTATAGCCCAATGACTTGAACGCAGCACTGGACACACAGCTTAATCATGTTGTGGTACATGACTTCGAAAGGTCGTGCAGAATTATAGCTTTAATTAATAATCAGCATGTTAAGACTAAGGAAGAGAAAATGTTCTCCAAATCAAAAATGTCACCCTAAGTATAGTAATATAATATTTATTCACATGTACACACACACACACGCGCACCCAAACACACACGTCCACACACCAGGGTGGCCTACCTGGGCACTGCTGCTGCTGACCTCTGCCTCTGTGACCTCTCACCTTTGACCTCACCACTGTCTGTCGCCCACATGGACGCCTGCTCCTGATTGGCTGCAGGAAGCCGCAGGGCTGATCTGTGGTTGGTCAATTCAGGAAGAGGGGTGGGAGGAAATCCCAGGTGCAAAAAAAAAAAAAATATAAATATATATATAGATATATAGATATATTAATGAAAAACAAAATATATAGAGAGAAAAAAAAAAAGAAGATACCTATTATGTGAGATGGGACGCTTACACCCCAGTGCTTCATGGGAAATGTAGTTTGAGGAAAACAAATGTTTGTAGTTGCCTGCGGAGGCAGAGACAACAGATCTTAAAAAAAGAAACGCCTATGTCTCTACCAGACTGGTCACTCAGAATGCATTTATCTTAGTATTGTTAATGTTATTTATTTTATATTTTGTTAAAACTGTGATTTTAATTGTACTTATATAAACGGAAACCCTTGAACATCCAATGACATGGCTTCATTTGTTCAGTGTTGTGTGAAAGTGTTTCTCTCACCTCTCTTTTTTAAACGCGAGCACTCAAGATGGGAAAATAAAGGGGAACTACCCTTGGATGGATGATGTGTGCAGGAGGGTTTGAGGATCACCCAAAGTACAGGAAGCTCCTGCAGCTTTTCACGTACTATAACAATTACGACATAAACACGTAAATCTTTAATAAACAAATAATAATTAGTATGGAGTCAGATATGACTCACTGGAAGAAGAACTCAATGACAAAAAGTATGCTAACAAATGTTCTCCTGGTCTGTACACATCCTTAAAGGAGATGGATTATATACACCGATCAGGCATAACATTATAACCACCTTCCTAATACTGTGTAGGTTTCCCTTGTGCCTACAACAGTTGTGACTCATCAGAGAATGGACATGGACATTCTGAAGGTGTCCTGTGGTGTCTGGGAACACAGTGTTGTTAGTGGGGGCCTTGGGGTCCTATGAGTTGAGGAGAGGGGCCTCTGTGGATCATCCCACAGATACTTGATCAGTTTGGGATCTAATGAATTTGGAGGCCAGGTCAACACCTTGCGCTGTTCTTCATGTGTTTTTTTTGTTCCTAAAGCGTTTTTGTGTGTGTGTCTGTGTCAGGCTGCTCTATGCTTTGTAGACAAGGCTTAAAACAAGATAAATTGACCAGTGCTACTAAAGCAACGTCTAAGAGACTCTTCCCTCCCCAAGGTGAAACTCTGTCTTGAGTATGTTTTGGCCTGAAAGTGAACATGAGCTGAACGGAGCTGTTGCAGTTGACTTTCGGTGTTGATACTCCCAACAGGCTGTTCCTCAAGGAAACCAACACACACACACACATGTAACCCGTGAAACGGTCGATTTGTAGGTTGTGCGTCTGGTCTTTTTCCACAGTCCGCTGTAACCCGAGCCGCCTTGTGTTTGCAATGAATTCACGATGTGACACAGGCGTGCACATAAAAATATATGCGCGCACGCCCACTCTCTCATGCCTTCGTCTCCTCACACCGACACACACTTTATCAACGGCCCTTTATCTCTTGTTTTTCTAACTGCATTCTCCTGATCTGCACCGATAGTTTAAGACGAAGCTTCCTTTCACACAGCTTTCTATTTTTGTTATTGATTTAAACTGGTTCCATCTTGGGTTTATGATCTTTTAAAAAAAAAAAAAAAAAAAAAAACGTCTTCTATTATATTTCCTGCAGATCTGATGCTCCACAGCGGGCAGAACTGGTTTGAAGTAGATCGGAGACGAGTAGTTTCTTATCATTAGGAATTGTGGCTAATAAGGCTAGTTTTTGTCTGATTCATAGTCAGCATCACCAGTTTAATTTGAAAGTTTTAGCAATTTTTTTTGGTCATATCACTCATTTCATAATCAGGTTTTAATCTGCCTGATGAGGCTAGTTTAACTTTTCTGTCATCCCTGTCAGATCCAGCTACCCTGCTGCGTTGTGTCTAAAAACCACGTGACCTCAGTCTGTTTTCCATCCAGGGAGAAGACACCTAACAGAACGTGGTTTCTCACCGCGCCTAAAGCCTTCCAAGTGTCTCTCCACCTTCCCTCCCTCCCTCCCTCTCTCTCTTCTTTGCTCTTGTATGGAAAGAGCTCAGCAGTGTTTCCACAACAAACACAACAGGAGCTTTCTCTGCTCTGCTTTCTCACCGCTTTTCATCACCTCTGTCAACACGCTCGCAGCCGCTGCCGTCATTTAATGAATCTGCTTTTTTGCTTAAGCGGAATTTAATTCTGTTTTTGCCTGTGAGCTTAGTTCAGTTTCTGGTTAACCTCAAACTCTTTAATTTGCTCACTTGTCGACACAGTAAGCTTTTTCAAATTAAGGCGATCATGTCAATAAATAGCAGGTTAAAAGCTGAGCGGTACATATCACAATAACACACCCATCAGTGGCTGTTTACATGGATACTAGTAATCCACTGATAATCCGAATAAAGTTCCCCAAGTGACCACCTCAGTCCAAAAAGATTAGAAGGAATTTTCAATCCAATAACCATGTAAACACTTGATCTGATCGTGCATTCTTTGTTCACGTTAGCCCCACACGGGGTAAACATCAGGGAACGTGACCCGTGCTAAGTTTCCAGGAGGGACAGAAACATGGAGGCAGCAAAACAAGCAGTTGTTAAAACGAGTGTCTGAAACGATGAACGAAGCCGGAATTGATGCGGGCTGCATTGATGAAAATGTGGCTCTGTCGTCGTCATCTTCTGTTGTTGAATGAATTCCACACATTCTTTGCAAAAGTAAAAAAAAAGATCAATTCTGATTGATATTTCGGGTCATGTAAAAAGGTACGTCGTATCAGATCTTTTTATTAACGATCCATGTGACCCATGTTTGAGGGAGATGGTGTTGTATCGTCACTACATTAGTCTAGACAATGAGAAACCTGCATCTTTACCATGTGAGGACACTGATGTCTGAAATAAACCGTTTGCTAATATGTTGGTCTATTCATGCTTTCTGCTGAATTTGATTCAAAATGGCAACAAACAAGCCAAACAGAATAATAATAAAAAAAAGAAATACAGTGATTTGATCTTAATCCAAGAGCAACTTTAATATAAATGTTATGGGCAAAATATGTGGAAGCACAACATGGCAAAGAAAGGCACATCCTCTGTTCCCACAAGGCCTAATTGTGATTTACATCGTCTACCTTAAGAAACTCAAAGTGCTCCATACAAAACAAATTAAACCAATAGACAACATGAACTGGCATATTTTTTTCTCC
This sequence comes from Chelon labrosus, assembly GCF_963514085.1. Lineage (NCBI taxonomy): Eukaryota > Metazoa > Chordata > Actinopteri > Mugiliformes > Mugilidae > Chelon > Chelon labrosus. The sequence continues at coordinate 24,275,870 of NC_140360.1, read as the reverse complement.
AAATATATTACAGCTTTTTTATATAAATTTTTACAAAATTAAAAAAAACAAAAAACAAAATTCATCTTTTAAATCCAAATTCAATATTTCAGTCAGTTTGCTTCTCCATGGAACAATATACATAAAGCTCTTCTTCAACAGAACTGAAAAAGAGAAAGAAAGAAACATTTCAGGGATTGTATTAATTTGTTTCGATGCTGAAACGCTGCAGTTAATGAAGCCCTGTGGTTATGTTTGTACTCCCCAGACTCGGTCAGTTCGAGTCTTAACATTATACAAATCTGATTTCATTCAAATATTTCAATCCTACATCGTTTACATTGCTGGCCTTTTAGCCCTTTTTCATTTCCATTGTTGAGGCACTGCTACAATTGTAGGGGTGACCATCAACAACTGCACAACAGCAGTTAGAAACCAATGACTGGATATCATCTATGATGTGCTCTAACACATCTCACACTACTAGCGGTCAAAAACACATTCCTGCCATAAAGTGCCACAAAGTTCTTGCTTACATTGTTTAAGCAGCTGAGATTGAGAAGAGCTAAAGAAATAGTAGCAACCTTTTCATTTAAGCTTAAAGCTGCACAAAAGGACCAAATAACTGTAAAGTCAAAGGCACCCCTCAAATTTACAGAGGGTTATTACCACATCTGGAACTCAGGGGAAGTTTCTAGCTCTTGATTTAGGATCTACTCTGGATTTTGAAACAAATTAAACATTTAAATCAGTCTCTGTGCTCTCTCAAGCTGTGTTGATCATGTTTTATACTTCTGAAAACCAATGGATGTTTGTCTAAATAACTGGTGGGGAGTTAAGATTTTCATGATGAATATCTGTCGGTGGGGACTGCTGGATAAAAACTCTAACGTAAGAATCTACTTTGGTGATGTGTGAAACAAGTTCAGGTGCTGTTGTTTCAGTATAGGTAGTTTTTTTTAGGTATGCCATGTACTAGATGACTGCTGCTACGCTGACACTAGTGATGAGGGAGCAACAGCCTACAATGCATTTTAATGGCAGCCAGCAATATGCTTTTATGAATTGCTCTACTGACACATCAACCTACCAAGGTGTGAACGCACCTTGAGATTCTCCACAGACATGCTGTGTGCTCCTTGTCCAGCAGCAAATGTCAGACAGAGAAAATTGGTAACCAGTTGTCAAAGAAACAGAAACATGTAGCAGTTAAAGGAACAAACAGAAGGAGACCAAACCAGAGTTTAAAGGAGACTGATTGTTGGACTATCAGGTTAATACACTCCCAGTAACAACTTAATAAAGTAGAAATATGTACCTTTAAGCCTGATCCCCTGCCCACAACTGGAACAAAAATCACTGGAAGAAGCTTTAACTTAACATCAGATTAAGAAACATAACTTTGGTAACTTAACCAACTTAACTTTAATGATATTCTCATTAATTAGTTTCAAATTTAAATTAAACTTCAGTTTTGTGAGTTTTAATTCCACAGAGGGGCTAGGAGCATCTTCTTTCTTTTCAAAGATGAGAGCAAGGATATAGTTACAAAGCCTTTTGTTGCATGTCTAACTGATTTATATCTGTGTTAAAGTTACCCAACATGCTGAAACAACAAAACAGACTTCCCACAAACCATCCGCTTCTCAAATTAGCTGCTTCACCTTGACCTGGAGCCAGGAGCTAAATAAGGGAGGGAGGAAAGGACTGGGAATGCCTATGGGGGAAAAGGAGGAAGGAGTAAATATGGAAAGGAAAGGTGAGAGATGAAATGGTGGGAGGAGGGTGAAAAGGACAGTGGAGGAGTTGTAAGATGTAAACAAGAGGGGGAGGAAGGGAGAAAGCTGAGAAAAGTTTTGAAAAAAAAAAAGATAAGAAATGCAGGTGGAAATGTAGGGAAGTTTAACATTTGCAAAGAAGGAAAAATGAGACAAGAAAGGACATAAAAAGGTAAACTGAAGCAGGAGTGTTAACTGAAGGTGAGTAGGAAGGAAAAAGTGAGAGGAAGACAAAACAGGAGCCTGGTCTCTGCTGCCATCTTGTGGTTAGAGTTTGTTACTGACACTCAGGCTCATGAAGTTCCCTCTATAATATGTAGTAATATTTCCTCATCCTCCATCCTGATCTTCAGTGTCAGTTAGTCATAAATCCCTCCACATGAACAGCTAGGTAGGTTATAGAGTGTTTTCATATTTTTATATTAAATACCTTCAAGTGTTTTTTTTAGCTAGTTATCTCTAGATTTCTATTTCAGTGCTATTTAAGTTCACACATGCCTTCATACATGACATTTCTACTGTACATCATGTATCATATGTTAACAGTACAAGTATTCGTTTCATGTTTTTTTTTTTTTGTTGGTGTAACATTACAGTTTGTTACTGGTGCTGTTTCCTCACCTTCCATCGATTGCCGCAGCTGTTACACAAAACAAAAGTTGTCATTGGCTCGTCAGCGCTGCGGGTCTGCACCTAAAACACAAGTAACAGATAAATCTGTGAGATAAAAACAAAAAGCATGGTACACTGAAGGATTTCCACTAGTGAGTCTTTTTCACTTCGTGTGTCCACACCTGTGTGTACGTGCAGCTCTTTCCATGACACTTGTTGCAGATGAACATGTCTGTCTCGGTTCCCCCGACCTTAGACAGCTGATGCTCTCTGATGGACTCTTTGGTCAGAGCTTCTCTGATCTGCTTCAGCTCGGCGCTTGCCATTTCCTGTGCACAAAAAACACACATCAAGTGCTTTATCTGAACGCATTCTTGGACATCTGTTTTGATGCATAGCTACATTCAGCTGTTTGGGACAGCACTCAATGCATTTGTCAGAAAACATTCCATCCATGTTAAGACAAAAGTAAACAACACTGGCACCGTGTGGCCTAATGGAAAATAACTTTTGATGACCTGCATGACGTTTCCAAAATATTAAACAACTGCATGAGGTTGGGATGAGATCAGATGCCTGCGTGACTCACCTCGGATGTCATGCAGGCAATGCGCTGAGGCGAGATGTTTCCACACAGGACATTACGGCGCAGGTCTGGATTCTTCTGGTCCTTCAGGTTGGAGATGCGACTTCGTAGACGGGTTTTGTATTTCATATCTGTTGACTTGAACTCCTGGAAGATCTGTGGGCACGACAAGCAGTCAAGGGCCAAACACGTTTACAGATTTGAGATGTCATTCAGGATCGGGCAGACTGGCATGGCCCTCTGATCACCGCTCAGCTAACATGTTTATCTGAAACAGTGAAACACTCCCTGAGTAAACTCATCTTGAGCTATTTCACTCTGGTGTGAAACCCAGCTCTGTTCGTTCATGTTTTATCTTGTGTAGACAAAGTCACAGTTTGAAGGGTTAGTGAAAGGATATGTTCTTCAATTTGTGCTGCCAGGTGGTCACAGTCCACTCCAATGGTCTTATGGTCGTCTGAAACAGATGATCCTGTTTAGTTTGGGGCGCAATGAAAAATAGAAACATCTAAAGGAAGTTTACAGATTTGGTTAATCAATTAGTACTGATAATGATAAAAGTCAGTTATCACCTCTTAAAATGGGGGACCACATTTGATGGGGGACTCTGAGTTACCACTAAAGATGCTAAATGGATGGGGAAATAAGAATTATCTTACGCACAACTAATGTGAAGACTCCTAGTCTTTTGTAGATATCAATAAGCACAATTTAGAGTAAATATGTTCAATTTAAAAACTCTAGACAGACCTTAAACTTCAGCACAAAAGCTGCCGTTCAGTGTTCTACTTGCTGTCAGTCATTCGATCATGAAAGCACCGATAAGAAGAACAGTATACTCACCATCAGTCTGCAGCGCCGCCACCAGCAGCTCTCGACACTTGTTCCGCACGTTGTCTGTGGTGACGGGGGCAGGGGGGAAGTTGGTGACCCGAGGAGGGAGGGTAGGGGTGGTGGGAGTGGATGGAGAGGTTGGCGTCTCCACAGACTTCTTACTGTTAAGAAGGAGAGGAGAAGATACAGTGATCTTTTTCTGTTACTTTATTCAGTACGTATTACACTAAAAGGAGTGGACAGCTTTAAATAACCGAAAAACAAAGGCAAGTGGAGAGTCCTTGAGTTTTCCTGAAGATGTTTTACCACTCAGTTTGAGTCAGTTAATGAGCCAGTAGAAAATCACTCTCTGAGGAAAAAACACAACACCATGGGAGGTACTCTAATCCTCTAATTACAGGTATTGCATTGTTAGTGTGTGAGTTTCACACTCCTGTATCTCCGTCCTGAGGGTAGGAGTGTGAACAATCTGCACTGGGTGGGTGGCAGGGGTCCTTAGTGATGGAGGGAACTCTCCTGTGGGCTTAAAGATGCTCTGCAGAGAGGGGAGTGGAGTCCTCGTGAGCCTCTCGTGGCCACCATACCACACAGCCGCTGTTGAGCCTTCTTGACCAGCTGTGTGGTGTTCAGTGTTCAGGTGAGGTCTTCTGTAACATGGACCCCTAGGTACTTGAAGCTGCTCACCCTTTCCACTTCAAGTTCCCGGATAAACAGCGGATGCTCAGGGCTCCTCTCCTTCCTCATATCCACTATCATCTCCTTGGTCTTGTCCGTGTTGAGGTTGGAACTATTGGGAAACATTCTCTTTAGACGGACAGGCGTATAGTATGTCCGAGGAAAGAATTCAACATATTGTCCATGAACGCATAGTGTAGTACACTGTGGAAAGACACTGTCGCAGATCTTGCTCTAGTTTTCAGGGCTGAATGTTCTTCCACAGCAGTCAAAGGCAGAGGAGTCTGAGTGAGATGTTATATTTTCCTTTTCAGCATTTTCCAGTTCCAACAGTTTCAGTCACATTTTGTCATCCCTTAGCAGAGATTCAGTAAAGTGAAGAATTTGAAAGTGTTTATAAAAGTCTCTGGAGTAGATGTTAAAATCCTTCCTGACTCGTTCAGACAACTTTAGAGAATATATCATAAAAATCAGAAATGCTCCGTGAGGCCCACTCCAAGAGATGGATTATGAGATATCAGGGTTCAAGCAGTTTTAGGTTGAACTGCGTTCTGTTTCAGAGAATGCTGGATTCAGTAAATGTATTGTTTGAGCTATTTGATAACAGCAGCAAAGCAAGTAAACACTCATGGACTGGAAATGTGGCCAATGTGATAAGAAGACATGACCACTCATCACCAGTGCAACAAACCTTTTCTCACTGCTCTCAGAGTCCTTGGAAGTGGATGATGACCGTACAGGAGAGCCTTCGTTCTTCTTCTTCTCGTCCGACTTCCCTTCTGAACCATCTGTCACATGAGACACAGAACAACAAACACCAGACACAAAAGACAGTAATGACTTTTCTTCATGTAATGATGCAAATCCAGCTTCTAAAATAACAGCGTAGTTTTTCATGTTCGCACTTATCGTAAATGGAACCTGTTTTGGTTTAAGGCTGTCGCGGTCACACAAAACATCTGAAGTTGCCACCCTCCCTTGGCATTTGCTCTTTTTTGAGACGATGCATCAATTAAGTGGGGACAACCACAGATCTAACATCGTCCTTATTCTTATGGGATAAAATATGTGCACACAGAGATCGGCGTAGAACAGCACATTACACACATCCAAACACACACCTACCCAGCAGTTTCTTCCAGGCCTTGATGAGAGTTTTGGCCAGAGTCTGAACCTCTTCATCTGAGCTCTGCTTCCTCACCGCATTCACCGACATCCCGACTCTGGTCGACTGCATGGCGGTAGAGAAACAATTCAGAAATTTAGATTCTTTTTTTTTTTCCTCAGAACATTCACAGTTAATGAGAGGAAGTTTGCTTTGATATCAGCTGTAAAGGACTGTCAGAAAACACAACACACTCTACCCAACAGCTCAGTTTGACTGCTAATTCAGTCTTTTTCTCTATGTGCAGAAACAAAATGAATCTTGCAAAATAAGAAAGATGTCTCTATAAATTTAAACACTTATATTCAACACAAATCCTCAGTGTATATAAGGACTACATTGGCGTGGATGTCATATTCTGCATGTCTGATTAAAAACTGTCTGATAGGGAGTGTTACAACAATGGAAATCTGCATATTAAAAATTAGTTTGGACCGGTAGTGTTGGTTAATGGGGTAATGGTTAAATATGTCCGGTGTAGGCTACCGTACTACTGCTACATGTAAACAGGCAGAAGTTGGAGGTCAAAGGGCGTTTATGAATTCAGTATCAGTTCAGACTTGACAAGCTGGACTCAGACTCTAGAGGATCATGGTAGGATGCAGAACTGTCATTCTGCAACTGGAACTTGATGCTTGCCTGTCAAATGCATGCTGGGATACCTTGCTGTCCACACAAGTTACCCTTTGATGCATCCCTGATAAAATGCGGGGTGCCAGAACACATCCAGCAATTTGGATTGTGTGTGGTCAGTCCAAATGAATTGGAAAAGCACTTTGCCAGTGAGTGATGTTTCACAATTCCTCAAGTACAGTCAAGAACGCATACTGATCGACTAGCCTCAGAACATTCAGAGAACGTGGTGAATATTAAACCCAGTTTATTACATTATCTATTAAGAGTGAAACAGATCAACTAAAAGGCTTTCTTGTCTAACACTGAGCTCAGTAATGAGAAATACATGCTTTGAGTGAAAGACACAACACAAACATGGCATGTAAAATATATAGGAGGAACCTCATATTGTAAATGAATGGTAGCCTTGACATTATCCAACTGTTAGCCCCTGGATGCTAGCCTTAAACATTTCAGGATGATGGCTGCACATGCTTGTGGGGTTACAATCCAACATATGTAGAAGCTTTTTAACTGCTTCAGCATGTAAGAGGAGTGTTTCATACATTCATTCCCTATTCTGTTAGCTTGTCAGGTGGGTGGAGTTATTCACCTGCAGGGTCTCCAGAGACATCTTCATGTTCTTCAGTTCTCTCAGCAAGTCAAGAGCACCATCCTGCAGACAGAAAAAACAAAACGACCGTCACATTCAAGTCCTTTCACTTATTCTAAATAACAGCTGTTTTCCAGAAAGTGAAAAAATGAAAACCCCTAAATGATATGGTTAGGTGCATTAAACCAAAACAAGAGTACATAGGGAGCCTTCTTCTGCTGATATTTGCCATCTCATCAAGGGAATCTTTCGCAGATGTTTCCATTTTTTATCATTTAAACCTCTTTTTATTGCACCTTGACACAGCTGATGGATTTCTTTCATGTATTTCACTGGCATGAAACTCATGATTACACATTTAGGACTGCACACGGACGTACATAGAGACATTGGCTTGGATGCTCGTCGACTTGCACAAATAACATCACACGGGCACCGCAAAGGACCTTCGCAGACGCAGAAATTATGAATAGTTTTTTGTGCACCTGCCTATTCGTGCAGTGACCCAATCAGCGACAATGTGTCAGCAGTGCAGTTCAAAAATTATACAGATACAGGCCAGGAGCTCCACACCACACATCTGTGACTTTGGCCGAGCCATAACTGTAGGTGTGGTATGAGCAGTTTCTGAAACTGCTAATCTCATGGATTTTTACCACAACCACCTCTACAGTTTAAACAGAATGGTGAAAAGGTATCCAGTGACCAGCAGTCCTGTGGAGAGAAACATCTTTTAGATGACATCGACCCAAGGTCAGTCTGGTTAGAGCTGACAGAAAGGTCACAGATTATTGTTCAGAAAAGTAGCTCAGACCCACAACACGTCCAACCTTAAGGTTATCCAGAGCAGAAGACTACAACGAGTTTGACTCCTGTTACAAGCATATGTGGACACAGGCTCCCCAGAAATGGATGGCTAAAGATGTAAAAACACTGCATGGTCTAATGGATAAATTAAAATCTAATGGTAATTTAGAATCAACAGCATGAATCCATGGAGAGAACCTGCCTTGAGTCAACAGTCCAGTCTAGGCTGTGGCCGCTGATGGAGATGTAATGGTGTGGTTACTGTTTTAATACCAATCAATCATGGTGTAAATGACACGGTCTCTGATAAGTGTTGCTTGTAATGGCTACTTCCTCCTTGACTCCAAGTCCCAAACTGGTTTCGTAAGGAGCTGAAGAGGTTCAGCGGTCTATGCAATAGTCAACCAAGCAGAAATCTCTTAAACTAATCATTTAGTTTTGAGGGAGAAAAAAATAAATGTTTATTTTTTTCATCTGGTTAGCAACTTGATTCAAAATCATGGTGGGATTCTTAGCTCCTGGGGTGTTTGGAGGCAGAAATTGTTTAAACTACTGGATTCAGGGTTGGAGGATTGTCAGATATTGAAATTTGTTTCATGACATTGACCTTAAAGTTACGTTAAATGTTCAGTGTGACATAGCATCCCAATTATTGTCTAGTGTGCATTTATTACACATTCTGTAATCAAATTATTTAAAGTAATATTAAAAAAAGCTAAATGCATTTGCTGCATGACATATTCTAAACTGAAGGCTTTTCAATATTAAGTTTATTTAAAATTGTGACTTTAAATCTTTATGTCTAATGTTTCTCACGATACCAGGTTTATTTTCACAATAAACTTCTGGGAGTTATTTAGTTATTACCTGCTTTATACTTGAGCTCAAAGTTAAAACGATATTAACAGATGTAAATAAAATAAAATAAAAATATATACATCTAGTTTGTGTGTTTAAACCTATCAACGCCACATTTAATGAAGAAACTCTGAGGGCAGCTGATCACTAAGTGGCTCCAGGTGTGCCTGTTTTAATTGACAGCTTTTGACCAATGGCTTGCTGTGATTTCTGACCAAACTACTTGTTTTAAATGCACCGCAAACAGCAGCCAGTTGAACACGGGCATGAGCAGAAAGCCTCCGCCGGCATCTACCGGGCTCTCTCCGGGCTTCCAGAACGTTCCCTCTTCTCCGCGGTTAAAGGTGGAGCCCATCACCTGATGGCGCGTGTTTGTGTGGATGCGGCAACTCACCGTGTTCCTCTTGTGCACCATTTTATCCAGCTTTTTGGCGATGCGCTCCACCTCCTGATGTTTAGCCATTTTACGCGGATTCCTCTGCCGTCAGTTGTGCGCCTCTGCTGCGGAGAAAACCTCCATGGATGTGGAAGGAAAAACTCTCCCAGACTCTCTCACTTTGCTTCTCTTTACGCGGTCCGCCTGTCTCCTCCGCTCCCAGCTGCATGCCTGCCTCTCGTTTGTTGTTGTGACACCGTGGGACGATGGGAGATGGAGTTTTTACTCTCCCTTTTTGCCCCGTTGACCAAAGCTTTTTAAAGGAGACTCTTCGAGTTATGTTTCATCATCCCCCCCCCTCCTCCTGCAGTTGGACATCTCCAACAGAAATGGTAACAATCATTTTAAAATGTGTCCTCAGATGTTTATCACACTGCACATGGCTGACAGTGTTGACATTCAACAGTGTCTGACTAAAGCTGGGCTAACTTTCCATTTCAAACACATGCATGCAGAGGAATCACAGCTGCTTGTGGGAAGAAGATGTTCAGCCTTCGGTGCAAAGAAAGGAAAGTTAAGGAAACTGCCATCATTTACAGAACTTCCTTGATTCAGTATTAACATGCTAACAGAACATTTTATTAGGAACACGCAGGCAAGCCAATGCAAAAACTCTGACGTGCATTATAACCTTTAAAAGGTAAAGTGGGTTTTAGCATTATATTGAAAGTGTTCCTAATGTTTTATCCAGTCCATTAACACTCACAAGTGGAGCAAGTTTTATTAAGCCAATCACTGCAGCCTCAGAGATGACCAATGAGAAGAAAAACCATAAATGTGTAAATTTCTTAAGAGTATAGCTGTTAAAGATGTTCCTTGATTATTGTGTTGGTGTGGCTCTTTTATATATTTTTAGAAAAAAAAAAAATCCTTCATACAACTTGGAGGCTTAGCTTTTATTTATTTATTTTTCTGATGTTCTGTTTTGATCATGAAGAGACAAAACTTGCCATTCATTCGTCTTCATCAGGGGTATCAAAGATACGGCCGGGGGCCAAAACCAGTCCGCCACAGAGTCCGATCTGGCCTGCTGGATGGATTTGCAAAAATTACACCGAAGATGTTAACTGCAACTTTTAGTAACATTTCCTGCTATTCTTAATTTGTCCACTAGGATTCAGTGTTTTGCTAAGAATTGTTGACAAAACATGACATTCATACCCAGATTTAAACTAAAATCACACTAATTTTAAGACATTTCAAGCTGTTCATAAAATGTTTTTTAATAGGATAGCTCATTAGATGTGAAATGTACTTTTTTTTTTTTGCACTAAAACAGAAGGAAATAGTTGGATTAATTTTTAGGTTATGATGCTATTATGGTACTAGCGGCCCTCTTGAGCTCAAATTGGGTTGTTTGTGGCTCCTGCACTAAAATGAGTTGGTCTACGTCAATCTCAGCTTGAGCCATTTCAGCTTTGCCCTACCCTACACTTGTGCTGCTCTCAACTGCTGACAGAGCACTGACTGTTCATAGTCTGCATTTTACATATGATCCATTCAAATGCTTCTATCCCCTGTTAACCATGTACATACTGTTCATATTCTGTAAAAATCCTGTAAGCATTCTGTTAACATCATATAACACGCTGTGTGTACTTCTCAACTGTATACATATTGTAGGGCAGTGCACCATTTAAACAGATTCTGTACATCAGACCATCTTTGCACATCTGGTTAGGCGTATTTATTTGGCTGCATACAATGACGAAATTGGAATCCAATCTAACTACTAAATTTAAAAAAAACCTCTTTAGGATGGAGTAAATAGTTGTATTTGTATGTACAAATATACAAAGGAATATATAAAACTTTTGGATTTCAATGAGGAAGGGACTGTCCTATATAGAAAAGGAGTTGTGCCAATGGTGCATGAATTGCAAATGACCTTATAATAGTGACACAGGGTACAACAATGTGATTTCAGAGAGCAGTTTAAACAGCACTTTAGAGAAAATTCTATCTTTTAAAAGCACACAGTTACATTTTAGTCATCATTTTCATGCAGTGACTAAATCAAAACCCTGCACGTAGGTGTGTTCTTCCTCTAGATGTCAGTGTTGTAAAGTTATTCTGTATTTGATTGCTATAGTTTTTTTCAGGCTGAAGAAGTGAGTACAAGATGAGGTCCAGCGCAGATGTACAAACCTACTTATTAAAGGATTTACTTTATTATTGAGTACTTGTTCTAGACCTTTACATTTTTTTCTTTCATTTTTTTCTGTCGTGAATGAGATGTTTTACTCAATTGTTTTAACCATTTCGACATGCCTCCTTAATATGAGTCATTAAATTATAGGGTAAATACTTGGATTTAGCACAGGGTCAGATGAGAAATAGTTATTGTTGGAGTTAGTCTTGAGTTCTTATTAGCTGTGTAAAGAAGCAAAAATCCCATACAAGTTCACCTGTTGTCCTGTGTACAGCTTCCTTACTCAAGACAAATTACCAAACGCTTCTTTATAAATGAAACTACTACATTCAATGTCCCACTGTGATTACATAAAAGTACAAAGGTATTTTCAGCAAACTTGTATTTCAAGTCTAATTCAAAGTAAAATCCTGTAAAATCCATTCTGCAGTCCAAGAAGATTCAAGATGCAAGATGTTTATTGTCATATGCACAGTAAAAACAGCAGTTTATCTTTCTTTTCAATTCTCCCTTACTAAATACAATAAATAAACAGAAAGAAATATAAGATACAACAGACCAAAATAGGTGCAGAAGAAATCTGTTAAATTACAAGCTTAAAATCTGAGTTGAAGAAATGCTCTGTGCTCTGTGCCTTGTGCTGCAGATACAGTCCAAAGTGAGGCAACTTTAGCAGGAGTCTGATGGCCTGTTTGTTTGTGAGGAGCAGTTCAGTATTACTTTATAGGTATACAAAAGGCTAGTTTAGTTAGGTGGTTCGCAACATATGGGTCAGTCCCCTCCAAATAAAGTCACAAGATAAATCTCAGAGGCTGTGATGAGTGTGGTAGAAAAGATAGTTTAATCATTAGTCCTCTTTAGGTTTCGGACAGTTATTTAAATGTTTTTAGGTTGTTTCACTGCATGTCTAAAACCCAACAAACTCATATTTGTGTTCAAAGGCCAAATAAAAAGTCTTAAATTATATTTATATCACCATGTGGTAAAATGAAACAGAATTGAAATAGTCCTGGTTTTGTGTCACATTTAAATGGAACAAATTATTTCAGTAAAATCTAAAATATTAATGGAGCAGAGCAGAAGTGTAAAGTAGCAGAAAACTGATGCACAAATACCTCACAATTGTACTTGAGACATTATTTAGTTACTTTCCATGAGAGAAGTTATACTTTCCTTAGGTCAGCAAAAAGAAGGATGCTGTAATGTAAAGAAGAACAGATTGTTTTTACTCCACTGTCAGTATACTGTCAGCTAACTGCGCTAATAATGGCTTCTACCCATTATGCAAAGATAACTAATAGAAAAACTATTTTCACATCATTTTTCTGTCTTTGGTTTATTTGATTTTTTTTTTCTTAGGATGGATTCTTGATTTTTGATGGGTTATTTACATTAACTGAATAATTATAAGGATATGGCTTTATGTCAATGGAGAGTAAAAATAAACAGACATGACCCGTATTATTCGTGTAATCAAGAACAGACTACATTTTTAACCTGCCAGCGACGACTCTCTTAGACTCTCTGCTCCTCTTTCTCACCGTCTCTCTCTAAATCTAAATCAGATTTCTCTCTGAATCTGAGATGAGTAAATATTTCTTGGAGAAACTTTTTTATTGCTCATGAATTCTTTCTGCTTGATGTTTGCAGCCAAAAAATCTCCTCCAGCTGAGGATCTGCACAGCAGAGCTGGCAGCAAAATCAACAGCTGCTGGACGAGATAGCTGCCAGTGTCTGTGTGTGTGAGCGTGTGTGTGTGTTTACTACAGAGAACCTGGAGAGCTCGGAGCTTTGCAGAAAAGCGATGCAGACGAGGGAAACTCATCCAAAGCTGATTGTAAGGAAACAGAAGCAGCTTCTTCTTCTTCCTCCTCTTTTCTCCTTTTCCAATTTCTCAGTTTTTACTTTTTTTTTTTCTTTCCTTCCTTATCCCACCCCCTCCACCCCTTATCTAATCCACTTCGCTCTTTGGTGCTTTTTTTCTTCAATTATTCAATCATCTGCTCTTTTATTTACTCTAATTAGCAATTCTTCATCCCCAGCTCATTTCCCTTCTCCTTCCTTCCCTGATTTATCTCTACTCTTTTATAAAGTGTTTCCTTTTTATTCTTCTCCTACCTCTTTTCCTTTGATTTGAGATTTTTCTCCCTCATTTCCTTCTTTTCATGTCCATATTTCCTCTTAGATGTTTTTTGTATTTCCTTTAAATCACTTTTCAAATCTTCTCTTCTTCTTTCTGTCTCTTTCAGACATTCTCTTCTTTCTTTTCCTCCCGCCTTTGTCATTACCCTCGCTTCTCACCCTTTTCTCTTCATCTTGTCGCTTCTTGCTCTCTTATATTGTCTTCATCCCTTTTCCATCATCTTCCTCCTAGTCCTTCCTTGCTTCCACTTAATATTTCTTGCCTCTCGTTTTTCCCTTTTCTATTTTTTCTCTCCTGTTTTCTGTTTTCCTCTCTTCCCTTTTTCACATTGCATCTGCTTACCTCTCCTCCTCTCACCACACTTCTCTTCCTCTACCACATTTCTCATCTCCATCTAGTTGTTCGTCTTGACGACTTCATCTTACTTCAGTTTAGATTTTACTCCCTCAGTAGTAGTAGTAGTAGTAGTGATTTCAAGGATATGGACAGACAGGATCAGTTTCAATTTGGAATAGTCTAATTGTTTATGTTTTTAGTTCACAAATGCCACTGAATCATATTCACTGATTGTTTGAAGGTGTCCTGGAAAGTAAGAAAAAAAAATAAAAATTTTGATGATCAGTTGTATTTCAAGGCATCTTTTTACAATACTTGGATTTCTATTACCTTTCTAAGACCATAACTAACTAATGTCAAAAATGTGACCCAGTTTTAATCAGATTTCAAGGTGAATAAAAACTGCTATATATGCTTGTGTGGTATTCAGACACATTTTTGCTTTTAGCTTTCAGCCACTTCACAACACTGATCAGCTCTATCTTTTTTTCTTCTAATTTTAACCAGGACAGGACCAGTCAGTTTTGGTGAAATACTGAAATAAGTTTTCCGTTCATTATTTACCAGTTCCTTTGTGCGATGACCTTGTCAGAACTACAACCCTGAACCTTGGCAGGCATCTTTGCAGATTCAAAGCTCATTGACTCATTAGAGTTATTAACAGACCATTGAAACCATCGGAAACTGAAACATTTAGAATGCTAAACGCCATGCCTCTGACTACGTACTGGCATGGGCCTCGGGTGTTACTCACATCCGAAGTCTTGAAAACAGCCTTGTTTCTAACTAAGCTGCTGCAGGCTCATTTACCAACAGGGAGGAAGAAGGAGCGGGGTCCACACAATACTTGGCTTGCTTTCTGAAGGAAATAAGAATGCCTCCATCCATCCAACGGAGAGGACACTTCCCGTTTGAGGTCATTACTAGCAGTGACTCCATAGATCTAGTATAAGTAGAAAGGACGCTTCCTGGTGCCGAGGGTCAAAACGAACAACTCCAGAAGAAGGAAAGTGGATGCTTCCTGCTTCAGATGAGACTCCATAGATCCAGTTGAGGCAGAGAAACACTTCCTGGCGTCAGAGGTGACTCCGAATGAGCCCATAGATCAAGAGAAGAGGACACTTCCTGAATTCAGGGTTTCATTGATCTAATACACACAAGAACAAATGCTTCCTGGATGCATAGATCTGTGCCAGGTGGAACAAACCGGTCCTGCTGTCAGGCGATAATACGACAGACTAACCACGAGGGAAAAGGCTGTCAGCCCCATTGTCCACCTGATGCAGCTGTGCCATGTTCAGGCTCTGCTGTATTTGCATAAGCCCAGCAACTCGCTCTAAGCTCTATGTCAGCTGAAGCAGCTCACGTAAAATGTACAAGTGACTGGTGGATACACAGAAAAGATTATTTATTGTCATCTCACAGCTGCTTTAAATATTTAACTGGCCTGTCTTTACATGCAGTGAAATGTGACAGTTTCTCCTGCAAATACAAATTCCTGCCAACTTCTTTACAAAGAGCATGTCCTGAAAGGGATCAAACCTGAGAAGAGCCTCACTGCCGAGATGCTCCAATACATATGAACACACTCACTGACTGAGCTGTAGAAGCTGCTGCATCCGATGGACATCAGGGGTTATCAGTAAAGATGAACAGGAACTTTTGTATGTCAGGTACACTGAGGAGGCCTTGTCACTATTGTGAGGTTAAAACTTTATAGTCTAAAGTTCAAATATTGATGACTGTTAAAACTGTAAGAACTGCATTGTGGGTGTAAAAATCCAGTCAGAGACGGTTACCTGCAGAAAAAGACACGATCCTTTCTGTTGTTCTACCTATTTTATAGTTTGAATGTCAAATACAGTATTTGGAATATTCCTGTATTGCTTATCACTATCTCATCAGATTAACTGAGTTCTAATTTCCCACATACCCTGCAGCTCTGATGTTGTTTTTTCTAGACATCATCCAGACTCTCTCAAACAGACTATTTCCATTGTAAAAACACCTCCAACAACTCCAAACAATGTCTAGACCGTTCATGTGTGATAACAGCTTATGATTATCATACACTGACTTTAATTGAGTGATTTTAAACTGCAGAAACATCTTCAGTTATCAAACAGAAGCGGGAAATGTAATGTGTATGTATGACCAATGTATGTAATGTCTTTTCATCCACAAAACAATCGCATAAATCCAATTCTGCTTTTGAACATATGGGGTAAAACAGATACATCACTGGTTAAAGTGGGAAAGCGTAATTACAATCGCAATACAAAACTGTTCGTGCAGCGCTTGTATTGAAGTCATTGCAGAGGGACAATGGCGTCATTACATTACGGACGTTCGGCTTGCAGTTTTGATGCATCAAAGGAACGGAAACAGGAAGCACAAATTTTCAGCATAAAAGCCTCTCTGACACATGACATGAGCTGACATATGACCTCAGGTCTGTAAGAACTTGGAATTGAATGGAAGGACACATTATGTAATGTCTTGAAGTTTGATTGTTAGAAAAAGGGAATTTGGGGGAAGAAATTATTTAAACACTGCACCTGTCAACGTGTTGTTAACTTACCTGATGTCTGTTCGCTTTACAAGATTGGTGATACAGGACATTATTGTAGATTTTTCATCTTATTTAGTTTTTTTCACCAACTTAAGATTTTTTTTCATATTTCATTTTTTGTTTTTCCTGTGGAGTCCTTTTCTTCTTGGTTTTGCCAGTTTGATAACACCAACCAAACACTTTGTAGCTAAGAGTGGTGCAAATGCATCCTTCTATATATCCAAGTCAACATTATACCATTATATGTTCTCCGTGTATTATAATAATGCGTATATTTGTGTGTGTGTGTATTTGTTTGCTCTGTGGCTGGGTGCCAACATTCCAGCCAAGCAGCCACACCAGGAGACAGGAAGTCAGGAGCAAGCTCAGGATGACGCCATCGTCCTGGGACAGAGAATGAGGCTGACGTTCCTGTGTGGCACAGGTTCGGCACAAGTCCAACCGTCCTCCGCCCCGCAGGGATGCCAGCATGTGGAGAGAATCATCTAGAGACGAGGGACACATGTGAAAACTTTAAAATGGATTTCAGTCCAAGGCTTCAAGAATGAATCAACTGCTGACAGCACCACTGTTGAAATAAAAGTAAATAAAACTCCTCATGCCTAATAGGAGGGAACGATGGTTCTGGAAGAGTTTTTCCAATTCTGTACACAGACTTTTATTATATTCAACTGCAATCTATTGTTTTAAACAATATCTTAAACAGACCGTAAAAACATGGCCTATCCAGGATAATGAAACAAACATTTCCTGCTGTACATATTTGACCAGCTTAGTGTCTAAGAAACTATGTGTTATTTTCCATCTGTTTTGCAAGGATGCAGCTTAAGTCTCAGTTGCCAAGACATCAGTCAGATGTGCAATGCAGAGATGCAGTGAATGCAAAATGTCACTGAATTTGTCAACAAATGGCGTAGGATGCACAATTTAGCCAAAGCTAATCTAGAAATCAAAAGAGTAATAATTTAATCTGTGGACTGACAGTTCAGTTTTCTTATTAACATCATTTTTAGTTTCTGCGCATAGAACTGAATCTGAAGATTTTTGAATGGATGGTTCTTACCAAAATAAACCTTGTTGTAAGGTGTTTTATGTACTTTTCAACAGATGTGGCAAATGCCATCCATGGTGCTTCTAGCAGTATTGGTAAATGGTAAATAACCTTGTATTTATGTAGAGCATTTCTATGTATTGGTAGAAATGTACCCACTCGGTTACAAAAGCGCAAATGCTGGGAGCAGTCTGGCTTTCAGCGTCTCACTTTGGCAGGTGGTCTATGTGCCAGGCGTCAAACCACTAACCCTGTAGTTCTTGGACAACTAGGTTTACATTAGGTGCCGTGACCCCAAAACTTAGAGAGAGGCTCCACCAAACTCTCAGTCCCAAAAAGTACAGTCCAGATACTGTACGGAACCTTCAAACTCTGTCTGGCCTCTGGTAGAGATCACCAGATAACCCAAACTCAAGGAAGATGAACCCCATGTTGGAGTGACACATTTTTGAACTTGAACAGATTTCTAAATTCTATCGCTACTGACATCAAGAAAAAGGATCTTAGTAACCTGTAATGCATCCCATATGAACAAATTCTTCTTTAAGTGCATTGTGTTGATCTTTACTTCACTGGATGTAATATCAGAGTTTGATACCCTAAGGTTGTTTTCATATTCATCTGAGGGTGTTCCTATGTCCGTGTGCAGTGAATACACTGAGCATAGATGTTTATGTGATGAAGAGAGACTATTGTCATCCTCACTCTCTTAACACCCATGATAACCATTTTTGCCACCGTCTCAATCAGCCAATCATGTAATTGGTGTCAAACTTTAAATATGTTCTCCTCTGCTGCTGTCACCGCTCGTCTCAATTTGAAATTGCGGCCACCCTCCTCTATCCCGTCCAGAAATCCACCATCAGTGTCTAGACTCTCACTCGCTCTAAAGGCCGTAACACACCAAGTGGATGAAGGTTCATTGGCCAGCATCAGCCATTTAGTGAGTATAAGACCCTAGTTTCTGTGCGTCCCACACCTTTGGTACCAGCTGGACACCTCTCGGCAGCTGTAAAGACGACTAAGCATAATAAATCTGTTGTGCAAAGAGCAGAGAGATGAAACTAAGGGCCCGTCCACACGTACGAAAACGATCTTTTCCCTCTCCGTTTTCGATCATCGTTTCAAGAAATATCCGCGTCCACACAGGTCCGTTTCAGCACGACCAAAAACGCTACTTCCTATTCCAGGCCTATAAGTGGCGCTGTTTCGGTTTCAGAAATTCACCAAAAATGGAGAGGAAGATGCGGAGCATGCGCATAAATCTTGAGCGCTGTTTACAAATCGCCTTTTTTGCTCAGCGTGGTGGCACAGGAGCATGATATGTTGCCCTAGTAACCCTAATAGGCTCAATATCTTCTCCAGCATGAAAACTAGCATGTAGTCCGCCATTGTTGTTGATGTTGTTACGAGACGTCTCCCGGGATGTGGAAGGCTGCTCGGGAGTGTGGCGATGACGTCATCGTTTTCCCCGTATTCGCCGTCCACATGAAAACGCAAGAGCTGCGTTTTCGAATTTCTCCACCCTGGGACCCGTTTTCAGAAAAGTGCGTTTTAGGGCAATGCGTTTACAGGATACGTGTGGACGAAAGGCCAAAACGATGAAAAACTTATGCGTTTCGGCGTTTTTGCGTTTCCGTGTGGACGGGCCCTAAAAAGAAAGGAAAGTAAGCTGAACAACAAAGTTCAAAGGGCACTCGTGGAAGGCTTCTCTTCTCTTTTTTTTAATCCAACAATTAATCAATGTTGTTTACTCAGAAGGAAGTCTTTTCTGATTGAACTACTTGAAAGAGACGAGCCCAGCATCTCTAAGTGACTGTGAATGCCATCGAGGGCATTTGAACAGTCCTGGAAAGGGACTGCCAGTATCAGTCAGAATTCATTCAAATGTGATTTGGTTTGGAAATTCTCCTCCATTTTCATATGACGCTTTACAATATGTGTATAAAATATTACAGCCAATCTCCTCTTTTCATTCGCTCCCTCTCTCTCACTCTGCTTCCAAGTGAAGCAGAAATAAAGACAGTGATTAATAGCGTGTTTGCTTGTGTGTGTGTGTGTTTGCGTGTGTGTAAGAGAGATTTCCTCTTGGCCAGGTCACAGCAGGACAGAAGTCCGCTGGTCTGCTGCTGGGCTTGAGGTTTGTGTCTGTTCCGATGCACATGTGTGTGTGAGCTGTGTGTGTGCGCGCTGTGTGTTTTATGAGTGTTTTATGACGTGTGTGTGTGTCTGTGTGGGAAGACATTGGCAGCCCCACTCCCACACACTTCCCTCTCTCGCCCCCTGCCTCTCATATACGCCCCCCCCCCCCCACACACGCACTTCTCATTAAGACCCTCACAGTCACGTCCTCTTGTATTGGCATCTTTTGGATTGAGAGTTCTTTTAACGCTGATCAATAAATACTTTGCCCCTTCAACGGCGGACGTTTGGCTGCTTGGACTGTTTAAGGTCACGGTGACAAGTGGTACAGTTACTGTTTGTGAATGAGGCCTTCGGGCTGATGTCCTTCACTGGTGCGTCCGAACGTCACGCTGCTTCCTGCTTTGGCATTAGACGTGAATCCAGACCCATAAAATGTTCTAATATAGATGCAGAGGAGAGAGGTTTAAATATCAGCTGAAAGACTGTGCATCAGGGAAAAGACGTTCAAAAAAAAAAGGAGAAGATTGTTGATGAATTATCTTTTAAGAAAGATAAAAAACAGAAGATAATAGTAAAATTTATATCAAAACGCATGAACACATTTTGACAATTAAAATGTGATAAGAATTAAAGACATTTATGAGGTCCACATACTTTGTGTTGCATGTCTGTTTATGGCCCTATTGTGTTTAGTTGTCACTTTTGTTGTGCACGTCTTTTCATGTGTCAAGTATTGTTTTACCAGAGTGTGTGTGTGCGTGTGTGTGTGTTGTGTCTCTCCTCGGGGAATAAAGACAGAAGAATAGCAGCAGCTCTGTAGTGGTGTGAAACTGAGAAAGTGCTCGCTCCCTGCTTCTTCTTCCTGTCCCTGTGCCCCCCCAACCCCCTCCCACCCTCGCGCACAGACATGCACACATCCAGCCCTACTTCCTCTCAATGGGACTCATGGGAGTTTAAAGCGTCTGCCCATCTGTCCATCAGTCAGTCTGTCTGTGTGTCCAATGTGTCTTTTAACAAAGACAGATTGAATCCAGAGTGGTTGGCCACATTAATGAATGCACTGCAAAACTGCGCTCCATTCTCAACTTGAACTCTGATGCAAAACTGTTTTTAAGCGCTAGAGATATTGCTAAGGCAAACAATGGATATTTTAAAGAAATAGTCACAAAAACGAATGTGGTTAGTTGCGTTCTCCCTTTGTTTCCATTCTTTGTGCTAAGCTAAGCTAAGAGCTTATATTTAGCATGTGCTAAATATGACTCTTTACTCGAGTGGACATATTTTAAAACAGGCTGAATTTATCTTGCATGTTTTTGTCAGCATAATTTTAGAAGCGGTAACGTGACCTCTCTCTTATAGACTGCTAACAGTTACACTAAAAAAGCCAAACAGGATAACTACAGACTCTTTTGCTTTCCTGCTAAACACGTGTCTTCTGCATGAGAGGTGGATGCTGACATTGGTTTGCAGGCTAGGTTACAACCAGTTGCACGCTTGCGTCGCATTGAACAGTATGTAAGCACAGATGGAACTCAACCATACAACTGGTTGCAGCCTACAAGGTTCCACCTTGCAAACAAGGCAACAAAACCGTGGTAGAACTGAAAAGTGACCTTTTGTTCAGCAAATTTAGTTCAGGGAACTGCTGACAGTTGCTCTGATACTGCTGACATTGAGCACCTTATTGCAAAGATTAACTTATGTCCAACATAGTTACATGACCCAGTTATGCATATTGGCTAGCAAAACTAGCGTGAAATGTCTGATAAGGTCGTCAGTCCTCTAAGTCACAGTATACCCAAAAAAGGCTATAAACAAGGTCAAATGGACTTGTAGAGTTTCTTGAAGACGTTTGCTACTCATCCAAGTAGCTTCTTCAGTTCTAAAAGACTGGTGGGAAGTCGGGTTTGAATAGGAACATCTGTGGGTGTTGCATCAGAAACTTGCATGCTAGTGTCAATTAATGACTCTACAACTCTGTACTTGACTCTCTAAGTCCAGTTGGCTTGTTTTCTGCTTTCTTTGCATATACTAGCATAAAATGTTCAGCCTTTTCGCCAAGGTTTGATTTAGTCAGGAGTTAGATGGAGTCAGGCACTCCCAAGGTGCTGTCAACTATCCTCAGGCTCTTCAGGAGCCCTAGGGTCAGTGTCAGAGAGGGTTTGTCCGTATTTATGTATAGTTCATGTTTGCACCATTATGCTTATGGCTGCCAAACCTCACCGTGGCTGTCAGTCTTCTGTTGTGAGATGGCTGAGATAGAAAGGTGCATTTCTAATATTTCTCCTTTTCCATTCTTTTTAGTAAGAAAACTGACAATGGATTGTAGTTGGGAGAAAAAAAAAGCTCTCACTCTGAATCAAAATCTGTGAAACATGACATGACATGATCAGATCAGACTGTGAACAAGCCACAGTTCATCTAAACCACTTTATTTAAAATAAAGATGGCAGTGACTACATTAATATGGTAAATATTAAAACAAACTTAATGACCAGCATTAAGTGACTTAATCTGAAACACTCTGACCACACATGATGTTCCCAAGCTCCACTCAAACTCAATTCAGATGTACTTTTCCTTTAATGCAGCTGCTTATATTACTGCGCTGGTAAAATTCAACATGAAATATGACAGGTTGACATCCCTCAGGTCAAAGGAGGTTTAATAACATAAATGAGACTCTGTCACTTTCCATCAGTATATTCATGAAGTAACAGGCTTTGTCCTCCTTTCAGCATGCCTGCCCTCATTACTCTGAGTGTGTGTGTGTGTGTGTGTGTGCGTGTTTGCATGCAAAGTTTGATATAGGTCAGACTGGGGTGTATGTATTGCTTTGTGTCGGTGTGTGTGTGTGTGTCAGTGTGTGTGCTTTTGAGTGCTGAAAAGGCGCTCTAATCTTTATCCATGTAACAAGTGAAAACAATGAGCGCACACACACACGCTCCACCCTCCTCCCGCTCTCAACATCTCCCCACTGTGGCAGCAACACAATTCCCAGAAACTGCCCTCTATCTGGAACGCACACACACACATACACACACACACACACACACACGCTATAGATTCCTATCAGCTGTGCGTATGAGTGAGCGCAACACGTTTTACACGTGTGTCGACTTGTGTTTACATTCTGTATGAAGTAAGTGCAGCAGGACAATGGTGGGATGCAGTGAATGTGTGCGGACATTGTTGATGACCACACAAAGACTCACACAAACACACGCACACACAGACAGAGTCGCACACGTATTGGATGTGTTTGTTTTTCTGTGAACCTGTGTGTTTTGTTTGTTGTCCTTTGCAGACAGAATGCAGAGTCAGCTGTTTTCTGTTTGTTTGTTTGTGTGTGTAACAGAAAGGTATGCATATATTTAAAATCTGACAAGTCAGTAAATGTAAAAAAAAAATTGCACCCACCCATGACTATAGACTCAGCATTATAAAGACCTTTTTGAAAAAATCCTTTTGATTATTCACACGTTTTCCAACTCACCTTGCACCCAGCTCGTAGACCAGGGGTCTTCAGTGTTTTTCAGGCCAAGCACCCCCAAACTGATGATGAGATGGAGCATGGACCCCTCCTATATATAGTTTATAAAACTGGGTTTTATATTAAACTGGTCCCAACAAATTCCATTTGCATAATGTGCATGTAATTGTAATGGATGCTGTCGGACAGAGGAATAACGTTGTCGAAGAGACAAAAAGTAACTAAAGAAAACATCCTAAATACGTTTAGAGAGTTTTAAAGTTACATAAGTTTTTAAATTGTTTTTATTTAGGTTATTTTTCTTACGTTTGGTTTGGTTTTTAACCTTATGTTCCACTTAGGAGCCTACAACAAGCCACAGTAAAACATGAACATGTTTAACCATAACTTTTAAAAAAATAAATATGTATACAACCTACATTTATGATCTAAATGGAGCAAAAAGAGACAATAGAAAAAACTGTCCACTCTGCACACACGCAGCAGTCCTTCACAGCTGCAGCCAGAGCAGGAGATGTTCACCCCCGCTGAGCCACGTGAGGACTGGGCGGCCTGTGACTGCTCTGGGACGGTGGAGGGGCCCACGCCAGCACCCGCTGCTCGTTCAGAAGAGTAAGAGTGATACGTGCTTTTCGATTGAGCCGGTCAATAGATCCAGTGCGTTTGTGAATGTCACATCTCTGCACCAGAAAAAGTTGCTAGATTTGTATAATTTTTATTTTTATTTTTTTTTTGAGAATGAGTGCAGAGAGTGGTCCTGAAAACAAAGTGGCAACACTGGAATAGGCTCTCAGTCAATCAAGGAGACAGACAGAGCCAGTATGTAACATTGTGTAGCTTTGTGACTGGCACAGCAGCAATGGGGGCGGGTGCTACTCGTCTATTTCCCATCAACCAAACATTTCACAACCCCCTGGAATAACCCCTGTTAAAGACCTCTTGTCTAGAAAGTAACAGTGAATTGAATCAGTTTGAAACAGATAACAAGATTCAAGATGTTCTCTATGTGGAGATCAGCAGGCACAGTAAAATAATCCAAAATGATACAAACATGCTCTTCCATTTTTAATTTCTTTATTTCTTTTAATCATTTTGTTAAAAAAATAATAAAATTCCGTTGAACTGTCCATTTTCAGAATTTGATCCAGATAGTCCAGTTCCTATCAGATCATGTCTGAACTGTTCCGTTGGCATGCACGCTGTCAGTTCATCAGATTCTGACTTCTGTGAGCCAATACATTTGTTGTCATCAGTTGTCATTTCACTGCCATGCTGATGTGAACCACACCTCTAGTTTTATTAGTGCCAGCTCTCCATAGATCAGTGCTGTTATTAAGAGATGTAGCTACACCTCCAGAGTCTAGACTCCATCTAAATATCCTGGTATGGCTTGTGGTGTGATAATCCACAACATGGGCTAATTCTGAAAAGGAAATAAACAGATTTAACTTATGTTGAAGTGAAGTTTTGTTCAATGAATGTAGCTCCATCAGTTCTTTGCTGTAGAGCAGTTCCCACCAAGGTTGATGTTTTTTTTCTGACTGACATCAGGAAGATGTTTGTTGGTGTGGATTGTTACATTTGTAAAAACTGGAGCTTGCATTGCAAGTGAGCACCAGTCTGGAGTGCATTGTGACTGTTGTTCTCATCAACTAAAGATATACTATTTCCCACAACGACTTAAACAAACACAGATATGGTACAGCACAGTATTGCTTGCAAGTAAACGAGTATACATACGTATATGCACACACATACACACACCCAAAGACGCGCACACCAAAAGCTCTGAGACACACACACACACTGCCGTCAGTGATCCCCTCCCTCCGTCTTTAACATTTTCTGAATAGTTGTAGCGACCACAGAATACTTTCCCAACTTCTGTGGCCGACTAAACTGGAGTCGCTGAGTTTGTTCACCATCAGTCCTCCTCTTTCTCCCTCTCATCCTTTCTTCTCTCTCTCCATCTGTCACTTCCATACCGTATATATATCTCTTTCTCTCCATCTGTGCCCAGCTGACGTGTCATTCTTCCTTTAATCCACCCTCTTAATTTCTTTTTGTTTTTTCTCGGTTCAGCATTCTTATTTCCTCCTCGTCCTCCTCTCTTTTTAGGAATCTGTTTACACTTACAGATGTTGTGTGTTTCCATCCAGTTTGGGTAAAATCTTCCATGTTTAGTAAATTAAATTCTGGTTTCTAAGATCATCCTGATCTTCATGAAAAACAAATACAAAGTCTGGAAAGCTTATTAGTCCTCTACAAGCGGTTGCGGTTACTGTGAGATATTTTATGAGTCCAACGTAGGCACGGTTTAGGGAGTCTGATAACATACATAGATAACTGGAAAGGTTCTGGCTCTGGTTGCATCATCATAAAAACAGCCAAGCAAGATCACAGACTCCAGTCTAAAAGTTACATGAACCAGATTATGGCCAAGTGGTATGTAAAAAATGTATTTTTTCTTCTTTTCGGGTTTAATGTTCTCAGCTTTGTTTTCTTTAAACATACAGAACGGTTCAAATTAGTGTTTTCAAACCACAAGAGAACTAGTTCTAGTGGAAATATCACTCTGGATGCGATAGACCAAACCGGTGAGCGACCCTGGCCCTATTTTTTACAGTGCGTCCGTACCGTTGGACCTTGGCGGCTCCCACGTCGCAGGATTTTCAGCCGATTCAGCATGTCGAGCTCCCTGATTGGCTATTCAGCTTAGTAAACAAGGCAATGAATTTTGAAGGACACACTAAAGGCTTTTCTTGTTTTACATTGTTATCTAATCTGAACATTTTCACTCTGACATTATCATATATGAATAAGCAATAGAATAAATCAACAAAGGTTTGTAACTGTTCCTAGCTTCCTAGCCTCCCAGCCAGTAGTGGCTCTTTTTGTTTTCCGGCCCTTTACACAGATGCATTATGTATGTGCTAGTTGGCCGTTGACTGGAGTCTTTGCGTTGTGTTTGAGAGTGAAGTGATGTGACATTTCTTTGCTGGTAGTTCTTTCATGTTAGTCTGGTATGTCCCTAACTTGAGAGAGGCAACAGGTTCCATATTTGTAGGATTTATATTCACAGATATTTTACTTTTTATTAAAGAATGAGAATTATCATCCACCGCCACTTCACATCTGACCCAAATTTTGTATTTACTACTTACGAGATGGTGAGAACACAAGCCTTTTATATAATTAATGATATCTGCACAATCAAAGACAATGAACACTACATTCCAGTATTGTATATCAAAAAAAAAGAAGAATTTCTATGACACAGTACAATGCTTGCACAGAATCCATAGTGGTTTTGTCCATATGGGATCATTTTGACCTCACAGTTTACATCCAAACCCAACATTCAGTGAGAATCAGGAAGTAGTGTGTCCTTTAGGCACAAAGTAAGAGCATCTATATCTGTGTACTGGACCGGCATGATGTCATCATCTACTACACCGCCCTATTTTGATTTAGACCCCACTTTGGGCTAAAGGATTATCTTATCTTATTATTTTTCATGTTTTTTGAGTTTTTCGTAAAGCGTTTTTGTGTGTGTGTCTGCATCCTGCTGGGGATGGCTGCTTCCATCAAGGAGTGTCATTGCTATGGAGTCGGGGTCCCTGGTCTGGTCTACATGTCTAAGGAACATCCACATGAATGCCAGGTTCAAAAGTTTCCCAGCGGAACATTGGATTGTCACAAGACTGTCAATATTATTTACCTCTCCTGTCACCGAACCTTAAACGTTAAGTGACCTTAATGCCGTGTTGGCATGAGTCTGCATTGAAAATATCACCCCAGAACTAAAGTAACACACTAACTGCACATGGACACTAGTATTTCACTAATAATCAGAATAAACACGTCTCATGTAACCACCTTAATTAGAACAGATCAGCGAGAATTTTCAGTCATATTGAGAGTGGTGGTGTAAACCTTTCATAACGTGTTCAGTAGGAAAATATCAGCTCTTAATACCCATGTAAATCACATCTTGATCTGGTTATATCTCTCTGGCTGGAATAAGTAAAGTATTTCTAAGCATATTTGCTCCACGTGGGGTGAGCATCAGGTGACAGGTCTCTAGGAGGGACAGAAACTGTAGAAAAACAACCTGTTCAAACAGGTGGTGTTGTCTTGGTCGTCTTCTTCTGCTGATTGAATTTAATGTGTTCAGTGAAGTTGGGAAACTTCACGTCTAAACTTCGCGCTTCACATCTAAATCAAATCAATCCCTCAGCCGCACTCAAAACAATCTGCAACCAGAAGCCTGGACAGGCACTCTTTCCGTACACAAAGGATCAAAGTAAAATAAATATTGTCCATGTAAATGTAGTCTTTTTTTTTGGCGATCGGTATATTCTGTATTCATTCCCTCACCACACCTGCTCTTAGTTCCCCACTCAGCCCACCTGCTTCCACTCCGCTAATCTGCCCCTCAGTCTATAAGTACCTTCAGCTCCCAGCTTTATGCCTCAGCCTGCCTCCTGAGTCACGGCCGGGTTGATGCATGACAGTGAACACTAATCAATCAGTGCAGATTTAAGCACACATTGCTCTTGGAGGCTGTCCACGTGTTGGCAGGAAACACTGAAAGCTGAATGTCAGCTGTGAAATGATGTTGTATTTACAAGCAATCGTGGGAAAAAATCAAACAAAAAGAAACCATAGACATTATTTATACGTCTCACATGACAAATGTCTTACTGGCAACATTAGAAAAGACTGTCACTTTGACAGCAGCGTCAACTAATGCATGCTTGCTTTGACTGATTGGCTGTCTGCAGTAGGTTTTGAGTCTCTGCAAATAGATTTTTATATAAATTATCTTCATATAACCACAGGGTGACTGGAAGGGAGGAATCAAAACTCAAGGTTTTCCTTCATGAAATGGTCGGCGGTAAATCAAAAGTACACAGAATTTGCATGAAAAGATTCCACTGTTATGCTTTAAGGTCACATGAGGTGACACATTACACACTGGAAACTCTGGGATCCACGACACTGACAGGCTTAATCCACCGAACAGAACTGAGCAATTAAACGGAAAATAAAGTGTCTGCCAAGAAAAATCGGATTCACTGCGTTGCTCGTGCTGCTCCTCTCTTTTCGGCAGTGACGGAGGCTCTGCTGAAATGAAATACAGCGTTTTAAAACTGCACTGCCATGGACTCAGTAATGTAGCAGCGGTTCTGCCTCTCACTCATTCTCCTCTGAAATACTATCAAATCATCCCACTTCACATCTAAATCAAATCAGTCCCTCAGCCACACTCAAAACAATCTGCAACCCTAGGCTTGGACAGGCGCTGGTTCCATACACAAAGGATCAAATTAAAAGACTATGGCTGTAGTGCCCCACAAGGCTGTCACAATTGCTACACACCTAAAATAAAATTGCTGAATGGGGGACAGCTTTACTATTGTTGGACCAGGGTGGTCAAAAAAATGCTATGTCTCTTCCTGAATGTACCACCAGTCACCAGACAGGCTCCACACGAGGCATACAAACTGAGATTTCGCATTCCACTATAGGTTGACATTTGACTTTGTGAGCGTAGGCCATATATCAGAACTGCCAACATGTTTAGCATTGCACCTTAGCTTTAGTGGCATCACACTCTTATTGGTCAATGGCATGGAACTGAGAGAAGAGCATGTGTTCAGGCATAACATTATGACCACCTTCCTAATATTGTGTAGGTCTCCCTTGTGCCTCCAAAACAGTGACTCATCAGAGAATGGACATGGGCCTTCTGAGGGTGTCCTGTGGTGTCTGACAACAGAATGATCAGTTTGGGATCTAGTGAATTTGGAGGCCAGGTCAACACCTTGTGCTGTTCTTCATGTTTTTTCGAGTTGTTCCTCAAGCGTTTTTGTGTGTGTGTCTGTGTCAGGCTGCATCCTGCTGGGGATGTCTGCTGCCATCAAGGAGTGTCATTGCTATGGGGTGGGGGTACCTGGTCTGGTCTAGGTGGGTGCTACATGTCTAAGTAACATCCACATGAATTTCAGGTCCAAAAGTTTCTCAGCAGAACATTGCATTGTTACAAGATGGTCAATGTTATTCACTTCTCCTGTCAGTGGTTTTAATGTTGTGGCTGATCGGTGTATGTGAATAACCAAATGCAATTTAATGTCTCCATGTAGACAAGAAAAATGTACAAAAAAAAGAAAGTGTTTTTTTGGTGTGCCCATTTTAATTCAGTCTTCTTTGCTTCTCTGTACCACTGCTGTTCGATGTAACGATGTCTCCCTTAAAAAACTGATGTGAAATATGTTTTGCTTTGAAAATCTATGGAACCGCTGAAAGTATGTGGAGGTAGACAGAAAAAACCCTTGCTGGAGTCAGAAATGAAGATGAAATTAAAATGTTTTCAGTCGGACGTCCTCAGTTAACATCATAAAACCAGATACCAGTGTCATAATCATGCCAGCAATAGCACCTATAATTACAATTACCCTTAGCCCACTGGCCTCCTCTGCCACGCTTTAATCACAGATCGTCTGTCCTGATTTAAATTAGATTTTTTTTTTTTTTTTTTGCCTCAGAAATTACTAGAATGAACATCATCATTATCCCATTTCACCTCTAAATCACTTTCTCTCCCCTCGACCGCACTCAGAACAGCTGCAGCCTCTGGAAAGTGGTAAAACAGTACTTACGTTTTAAATTAGTGGCTTTACTGGAGGAATGAGTTGTGTTGTTTTAACAAATGGCCAGGCCAACACTTTTGGGTGGGACAGCTGGTCAACAGCATACAGATTTTTATTTTTTTTTCAGTGAGTATGCATGTTTTATATTGACAGGAATGTGCGGCTGTCCGTCGTGTGTAATTTGGAAAAGCTACTTTTGGTTTAAAAAGTAAAAGATATCGATACATTACAGTCTTATTCAGACATTTTTGGATCGTTTTCATCACTGTTAACAATTAGCCAAAATTTTTTCCATCTGTGAGCAGCATCTCTAAATCTTTTTCCACACGGCACCCGGTCGCTGCTTCATGATTTTCCCCTATTTTAACTAGATATTAGTCACCAGTGACTAGGACACACCAGATGAATTGTTACACAAAACCATCTCAGAAGTTGTCCTTGGAAACTTTCGGATGCTTGGATGAATCTCTCTAACTATCAACCAATCGGATCTATAAATCTTACGTCTTGGAGGCGGTTTAGGCTTCTGCGTCAATTTGATGCCATAGCTGACGTGCGCCTCCCCAGAAATGCAACTGCAGGCCACAGTGACGCAGACCGCGAGAGCTGTGATTGGTCCACTTGGTAGTAGCATGTTTCCACTTTTGGATTTCCGGCTGCTTCTCCAGCCCCACAATTTTCAAACTGATTGTTTTGGATCAATAATGATGGAACACATTGAGGAAAGGTTAACTGAGGAGATACAAACATTTGTATGACTCGTCTTCGGCCAAATTTCAGGGCGAATTTCGGCCAAAATTTCAGTTGCTACTGTTGAAAGTGCAGCAGGAAGAGGAAAAAACATTTGACCCTACTGTCAAAAAAGGCAGCACCAACGAGCATTTGGGTGGCGTTTTTACAGTATAAATGGCTCGCACCGGCGTAGGCTAGCTGGCTCGCACCGGTGTAGGCTAGCTGCATAGGTTACGCCACAGTACCCTAAATGAGCCTTTGGTAGGAGAGCGCAGAGGAAACACAACTATCAACAATCTAAGGTGCTTTGAAAGCTACCAAGGAGTCACTGTAGTCAGCATGTCTGTAGACCATTATTCCCATCTTTGTGATGGACTTAGAATGACTCCCCAGTTCCCCACAGGATTCATCTGCACCTCAGTCCATCAGCCACGGTCGTATCACTTGAAGCCTGGCAAACTAGACTGTTGCGTGATCTCACAAATCTCACAACAATCCAGCTGCCTCTCAAGGTGGCAGTGTCAGCACGCTGCAACTGCTTTTGCTATTGTTGCATCACCTTAAATCAGATGTGCAGTTACTGGAGTAGGGTAGCTCTGTAACCTGACGGAATGGAACATCCCATTGCACAATGCATTTCCTGGCCAGACAAGCACACATGTCTTTTCTCGTTTCTGTGTTCCAGACATTTATTATTTCCAACTCTAACATACCTGCTTATTCATATGTTTTTGTCCATTGTTTGACGAACACGAAGAAACTCAACACAGTGGCATAAAGACCACACCTGCAGCACCTAGGATTAGTCAAAGGTCATCATTGAAGATCATCATGGAGAATACTAACCTGTGGCAAGGGTACTGCTATGGTTAGACTGCTAACATATAAGTGTGACGTAATGCAAAAGTTCCCCTCTTGAGTGTAACTGTTGTGGTTAAAAATAAACCAAATCAAAGAAGAAGAAAAAAAACATTGCAGACAAAGAAAACCAACTCTAAGTGAGGTCACTGCTTAAAACACGTTCTCGGTTCTTTCAAAACAGCTGCTGACCAGAGCTCCAGTGAACAAAACATGCAGTGACTGAACAGTGTTTAGCTGGATTTTAAATTAGCAACTATGTGTGATGGAGATGGCGTTGTTTTAGTTCTTAGCAGACAAAAGGCGTCCCAGGGTGCAGGGTACAATTTATTTTATCATCTTAGATGCTCAGCTCTGCTTTAATTAATGAGAATGGTAAACCACAAATGACTAGAACGAACATTATAATTGTCACTTCACAACTAAATCACTTTCTGTTCTCCCGGCTACACTCAAAACAACTGCAGCCCAGAGCACTGGCTCTCTGAGTGGATGGTGGTTGAGTGGATGGTAATTTAGATTTAAATTAGTGGCTATGCTGTAGGACTGGGGCTGTGTTTGTGTTTGAGCAGTTTGCAGGACTGTAGCTCCAGATTCTGCTTCTTCACGTCTGCAAGGGTAAACATAAGGTAGCATTTTCAACAAGCAACCTCTCAGCCAGATGAAGTCCAAAAGGCTGCAAAAATAATTCTAAATTTAATACAGCAAAGCTTAATTGTCCAATTTTGTGGTTTTACGATTGCTTCTCCACATTTGTAAGTCTCCAAGAGTGAAGCCACAGAACTCTGGGGAGCATGAAGAATTCGATGCCAGCCCAGGTGAAACATTGTAGGGTCTAGTAAATCTGGCAGTGAGTGCATTGTTGTTTTGGCCTTTTTTGGTAGAGAAAATGTGAAATGTATGGGCTCTTTATCTACAAGTTGAGACTTTCTAACCTTCACCTATGGTTATGAGATGTTGGTATGAACCAAAAGAAGGTAATGTCTCATCCACACAGCTTACAAATCGATGCATGACATGGATGTGATTTGGAATCTGGATTGACGCCTTGGTTAACTGGAGTATTTCGGTGCATTTAGCCTCTAGTACATCTGATCATACTCCCCTTAACCTCCTGACTCTAAAAGCAACTCCAAAAGATACAGAGAGGCCAGATCACCTTTGAGTTATTCATCTTTGTTGTCATTTTAAGGAGGGCCAATTTCTGTTCTCTATGTGTCTCTTCACCTCCAAGATTCCAAAAATAACCCTGAAGGCTATACCCACTAATCTAAATCTAAACACTGCGTTGCCCTCCACTCGTCTGGCTGTGCTCTTCCCATTGTGGTAACTGGAGGCTGACATAACTTAGCGCCTGCCAACCTTTCCTCTGAGGACACACAGCCCATAAAAAAAATCATTTGGCTGTTGGAGATAAACAAAAGTTTGCGTCAACCGGTAAAGAATCTAAGCTGAAAACGTAAATCAGGTATACTGGGTAGTTGGTAGCTGGTGTAGAAATATCCTGGTTATAACCTGAGTGGATGAGTTTATGTTGCTTGCACATGTCAGTGTGTCATAAACATTAACAAAGTCAGATGGGTCGAGCATGTGAGCAGTATATGTCACTACACTGCCTAATGAGAGATATCTTACATAAATAATATGAGGAGAAAATGATTTCCATATTATTTTCTCCTCACTCATACTGGTTCATAATCTTAAAGGCCTGGTACTTCCAGGCCTTTCTCTCATAGGCTTCTCCACAGCCTTCCTCCCATGGCACTGTTAGCTTGACCAGTATTATCTTCAGGTCTTTGATGAACATTTCCCCTAATTTATGGTGAAGACATTACTAGGTTCAAAATCAGACTTAAAAGTGACATTTTGATTAGTAAAAAGAAAGGTCAGGAGGTCAGTAAAATATTTTAAAATATCCCCTGGGGCCTTTGAAAGCTTAACAAATTTCAATACGGTCAGGATTTGTTGTGATGGATACTGTCGCGGACAAAGGGATGGACAAACAGACTGCCTACCATGCTGTCAAACTCAAACAAATGTATTCTGAAAAGCCTCAAAAGCCGAGAAATGTAAACTTTGAAAAGATTTAGTGACAACCACATACAGATGTCTTCAATATGGAGACCGTGGGTGGAAGTTTAGTTTCACACAATCACAAAAAGTGATTTATTTTGTGATCTTTGCATAATTATCCATACCGTTTTCAGATCATAAAAAAGTTTCTTTAATTTCGCAAAAAAAAAAATCCCCTATAATTAAGCCACTTGCCAAAAAGTAAACGGGGACTGGTTGTTTTAACTCAACAAGACGTCACAACCTTCTTTCATGAACTTAATTTTGTGATGACAGTAAACAAAACCTCAGAAATAATTGAATACATGTTTTCTGTGGTATTTTGGATGTGTGGAACTGGAACAGGCATTCGTTTGTGAAGTGAGATCTGATTTAATGAGAAGAAGAGAAATTACAGGAATGAGATGCATGTGGACAGCAAAACTCAC
This sequence comes from Chelon labrosus, assembly GCF_963514085.1. Taxonomy (NCBI): domain Eukaryota; kingdom Metazoa; phylum Chordata; class Actinopteri; order Mugiliformes; family Mugilidae; genus Chelon; species Chelon labrosus. The sequence continues at coordinate 24,242,273 of NC_140360.1, read as the reverse complement.
AGATCTGAACTCGGGCCTTGCTCTTGCCCTGTAGATTTCTTTTTCTGATTGTGTTGCTTTTGTATTTGCTGGGTTTGGTATCAAGATCAAATTCCATGCAGCTTACCCATCCATTCCTTATCACCCCTCAGCCCCATCCCAATCGTTATCGTTCTCCCTCCTCCTCCTCACCGAACTCAGGGCCAGTGTTTGAGTGTGTCAGAGGCTGATAGCATTGACTTCAGGAATCACTCCATCTCAGTCGGCAGTTCCCACAGGCTGACCACAAAAGGAGAAAAAAAACACACACACTTTACGCCGACCACAAAAGAAAAAAATTGATTTCACTCGCACACCACAAAGAGAAAAAAACTTTATCTCCCACCCAACTCCTCGTGCCAAACAATCCAGAGTTCCACTTGTTTCAGCCCCCTCCCTCCTTCAGTTTCTTTCTCGTGTACATTGCAGTCTCGCTCTCCCACTTTCTTTTGTTCAGGAACACATCTTTGATTGGCAGGAGATACTCGAGTGCTGCCGGAAATGAACGCAAGTCAGAAAAATGTGGGGATTTTAGAGAGCTGTTGTTAGAAAGCAGAAAGGAGAAAAATGGGAAAATTACGATAAGTGGAAACGTACAGACTAAACAGGGCCAGAGTCTGTTTGTGAAACAAAGACTGAATACGTGAAATATTGCACAGTCTCACTGCTTCTATTTGTATATGTACGTGTGAAAACTATGCTGGAGCTAGGACGTTGCTGAGCTGCATCACCAGCAGCTTCAACCAAAACTGCAAAAGTCATTGAACTTTACAGAATCAGTGAGACTGAATAGCATGAAGTACAAGTAACACATTAGTGTGGATACATGAGACTATCCACAGTAGTATTTAAGCCTAATATCTGGTCTCCATAAATCAAGACCCGACAAAGAAAATGTGTTTTTAAATTAGTGGTGGGACTCGATTAAAAAAAATTATGTAATTAATTAAAAGCTTTGTAATTAATTAATCTCAATTAATCACATTTTAATCGCATAACAGTATTTGCCCCAAAAAGCAACATTTTTTAATTTAAATGGATTTTAGTGGATGACTGAATCAAATAGTAGACACATACATGAATATTCTAAACTCAAGCTCTTTTAATGTCTGGAAAAAAGCATTTAATTGCATTTCAATTCAGAACAGTAGATAAAAATAAAAATAAAGTATCCCTGGCCAAAACTGTACAGTATTGAACAGTATTGACTTTAAATGGTAAAAAACAAACAAACAAGCAAACAAAAAAAAACAGTTTGGGTTGCCGACACGTTTTGTCCACACTCGGACCGGGACTGCTAGCGCTAACCGGCTCCAGCGGTTTCTGTGCTCACTGCAACATGCTTTGCATTTAGATGGCACTGTAGGGTTTAAGTGCTTCGGTGGTATGCAATTTGCACAAAACTACGCTTTTATCAAGGCTTCCATCAGGTAGTTTTTTTAAATATAATTTACCTTCCATCAGTCCTAGCAACGTGCTTTTATCAGATTCCTCCATTATGGTAGCTGTGCTCTGACATGGGCATCAGTATACCAGGAAATCAAGACAAAAGTTCTGCGATGTTTGGAATGCAAACTGCGATTAAATGCGTTATTTTTTTAATGCGTTATTTTTTTTTTAACTTACTCTCAGTGACAATGCTGAGATACTGATGTGAAGCATCTATAATATTTACGATGTTCATCATCTTAGTTTGGCAGGTTGGCTTACTAATATGTACTAGTTAGCTCTGCTTAGTGTTGCTGAAAGACACAGTACTGCACCTGTTCAATTGTGAATTGTAACTGAGCCTTTAAATCTCATTTGTAAATGCTTTGCTAGGTGCAGATAGTCCTCACGTTAGATGACTCACACAAATACAGTGGTCCCTCGTTTATCGCAGGAGTTACGTTCTAAAAATAACCCGCGATGGGCGAAATCCGCGAAGTAGTCAGCTTTATTTTTTACAATGATTATAAATGTTTTAAGGTTGCAAAACCCCTCACTACACACTTTATACACTTTTCTCAATAACTTGCAAACATACCGCACTTCAGTCACACTGCCAACGATCAAAGATACTGTATATGTAAATCTGGCAAGCTGAGCGCATTCTGTACTGTACCATAGTACGAGGAGATTGATTGACAATGGTCTACAGTCCCTTAGCCAATCAGGACGCAAAAGAATACACGCGGGCTCTCGCTTAGCCAATCAGGACGCAGAAAACAATGCGCTGTAAAAAAAAAGCATGCAAAATTGCACTAAAATAATCCGCGAAACTGCGAGGCCGCGAAAGGTGAACCGCGTTATAGCGAGGGACTACTGTAGTTCACTAACAACCACTTAGCGGTTTATAACTACCTGAACTAACCATGAATTACAGTAAGTTTCTAAACAAAATGATCTTATGAACCAGTGATAACTCCTTAGAAAGTAGCTTGTAAATACTACTACTATGCTGCTGTTAATATATATTATTTTCCCCCTACTTTCTTAAAAGTATTTAATCAATTCTATCAAGTGTTTACATTCTTTTATTGTCACTAATATTTTCCTTTGTAATGGATTAGAAAAATACTTAGTCAACCCCTCTCACTGGAATTTACCGGTCGGTCTGTTCTGATTGAGGTGGTTACATGAGGCCTGTTTGTTCGGACTGCGTTATTATTCTGATTACTCGTGGGATTCTAGTGTCGATGAAAGCGTAGCCATCTAAATGTTGACCCCATCAAGATGATTTGCTGTTGACCAGTGGTAGATAACAGTGTCACCAGTTAGCCTTCTTGTTTTAAGAAAACTCAGTCTCGAAAGCTGAACTCTTGACAAAATAATTTCCATGAGCTTTCTGCAACTTCTGATAAGAAAAAACTAACACCATCCTAGCACAGCATTTAATAAACCCAGAGTTTACAAAGTGCTTAACCGCTTTGCTCAAATTTAAAGCAGCCGCCGACAAAGTGACAGCTCCCACCCTCTAAGAATTGACTGAGGGCCAACCTGGCAGCCTTTCGCTTCTCTCCATATGTTTTAAAGCTGAAGCTGCTCCACGTCCAACACATGGAGAGACACATCAAAGCTCCGCGCGATGCAAAACACACAACTGATGTGGTTGGCGAACAGAATGACGACAACAACAAACATGTATGGATCAGAGCGCCCCATTCTGGGACATGGGCGTTGCTGCTCTGAATGGTGGGATGCGTGCAAACTGGTAAACACAACATCAATCAAATGAAGCCTGATTGATAACTAATAAGTGTTACGGTAACAGGAAATATGAACAAATGTGAGAATATCAGCACAGTGACAATGGTTTGGGTCTTTCTGAGCGCTCCTGCTCTTGGAGGAAAAACATATTGTATTTATATAGAGCTTTTCTACCTATTGGTACTCAAAGGTATTGGTAGTATTCCAATAATGACTCAGGAAACTAACTCAATCAGAACAGACTGGCCTGATCAGTCTGAGAGGGCTGGTGTAAATCTTCTATGATCTGTTCAATAGGGACATATTAGCTCATTTTAACCATGTAAACACTTGGGCATCAACATTGGATGTGTGGGTCTATTCCAGGCATCTTCTTCTATTGAATTAATTCAGGAAAGTGTCTTCCGGTATATTTCTGTCAGATTCAACACTCCACAGTGACAAGAACCACCTTGTCTATAGTTCTTGTCTGATTAATGTTTTTATGGCGTTTAAATACACGTACTCTACCGGATCATTTTGTATAGCGTCCATCGAAACCGTTAAGTTAGAATCATTTATTGCCAAACATACGTAGACTCAAACTAAATAGTACAAGTCGTACGACTGCGTCCTTGTGACCGTCAGTATTACAGTGAGTCTGTGTTTGATCAAATGCACTTAATTATTATTCTATTTGCTTAATTTACAACATTTGTTGCACATTTAAAATGAACGTCATGTCCAGTATGATCACACCTTCAGACATCTGGCTTGGATTTATGTTCCTCAGCCTATTTGTACACAGTTTTTTCTTCAGGAGCTTCATGTGATGTGGAATACTGGTCATTGAGGATAAAATTTAAACTACCGGATCCTTTGTCTTGTGAGCCACATCAGTTGAACGGACAATATCTGCCTTTGATTGTAAAGGATCACCATGGGAATATATACCCTGAAAATTAAAAAAAGGGGTTCTGCTGACAGGTCAGTGCCACATACCAGTTTGAAGGAATGCTCGTGAGGCAAGCCAGAAACATGCGGTTCACAACAATGCAGAGTGCGGTTTCAAGGAATTCCACAGCAAACATCCCTAAATCATAGTTTTATAGGTTCTGTGTGAAAATAGTTCAGACTTGGGTGTGCAGTCTGAGCTGTCTTTGAAACTTAGACAGACTTGCATCCTGTCTGCTTTATTTTACTGCAGCCTTGACAGCATTCATATTTTACAATCTTGAAGATAACCCAGTTTTTAATAGAAAGTAACACCACAGTACCCTGTAATGTAAATGCACCCTGTAATTCACAGTATGGTATGAAGGTATTTGGTTATCCTAAGGAGTAAGTGCCAGAAGTCAGTCTGGTGCTTAACCTAGTAACCTCGTCTCTGACTGCTTTCACACCAGATATTTTAGTGTGGTTGCTGGAAAGACTGCTGGCTTTGAGAAGGGTAAAATATTTTAGGCACCACGTTCTTGTACCATGAGGTTATATGAAATCATCATGCATTTTTAAACAGTATATACTTATCGGGCAATAATTATAATTTAAATGTATCAATTTAAGTTGCAATGTTTTATCTCAAAAATCCTTTTTATTTATTTGCATAAACAGAAAATAAAGGTGTTGTAGTACTAATCCCACTGAGAAGTAACGTGACTGCACATACCCTTTATGTGCTACCTTCACTTTTAAAACGAGTTGTCTCTGATCCTTGAATATGATCTGTTGCTAATAATTTAAGTTATAAAGAAAAGCCATCTGATGGGATCACCACATTCTTTCTCACTGTTGTTAATCTCAAACCCTTTTTTGGTTCAGCGTCTCTTTCACTAAAGTCACCACTGGGGTATGATCTCTTGCTTCTGTCTCACTTACCAATAAAGTGTTGGTTAAGTGCTTTAAGACATGGCCATGTGTGGTTGGTACTTGTCAACACTGCCATGCCTATGTTGTGACAAAATTATTTGAACCCAGAAACTCGTCCTCGCACAATCCTGGGACAAAATCCCTGAGGAGACCCCCCGGAAAGATCACATGTGATTTGTAATTTAAATGTTTAGTTTTGGTCGTACAGCGACTTCTGTAACCCAGCGTCTGTAAATGTGTGGTGATGTGTGGTATGGGGAGATTGTGAAGGCTTCAAATTAAGTGTTTAGGTTGGATTGTCGAACCCTATCTGAAATGTACTCTCCACGCCCTTTTGGACCTTGTGTCTGAGAATTTTCACTGACTGACCGTCGTCGTTTCTAAAACCTAGCGCATAACTCCTCCTAAATGTGTACATGCACACAAAAGCGGAACATTGTGCCAAACAATGATCTTTTTAAAAACACATACACTTGCAGGGATGGCATGCTCACTTCGTAAATCACAATACACTTAGAAATGAGCACATGTGGCTCAGACTCTCATCCCCCAATCCCCCTCTAACACACACACACACACACACACACACTGAACCATGAATGGCCAATGCACAGACCTCATGAATTATGATGCTGAGATGAGTACGCTGATCAGATGTTGTTAAGAACTTAGAGGAAGAGCAAGAAAATAGACACAGATTTTCCCCACATTCTCCTTTCATGTTTGCTCTTATAGATCCCAGCTTGCATGGCGATGCTGTACGCCTCTTTCAGGCCTCATTTTGAGTATATGCAACGGTTGTCTGAATGTCTGTTGTTAACCCTATTTGTTCAACTCATCAGATTACATCAGTTAAACTTCATTCATCCATTCATTCATTCATTCATCTTCTGTAACCGCTTGTCCTGTGAAGGGTCACCGGGGGGCTAGAGCCTATCCCAGCTGTCATTGGGTGCGAGGCGGGGTACACCCTGGACAGGTCTCCAGTCTATTGCAGGGCTAACACAGAGAGACAGACAACCCAGTTTAACTTTATTAAAAAAACACCAAAGTCATTCAACAAAAGAAGGCGACGAAGATGGATTCTGGATTCTTCAAACGCCCATCGTTTTGGTACCTCTGTGTTTCTGTCCCACAATCTGTTAGGTCACATGATGATAAACTCCTTTGCAAAAGAGTCCAACTGAATCCACCAACAGTCAACCCTTTGGGGGTACTCAAAGAAAAAGAAGAGAAATCACCTCAGGTTTAAAGTTGGGTGTGAATGGTTGTGTAACTACGCACAAAACCAGAGATAATGGATCTCACGCAGTTCTTTTGTTTTTCCTGGATGCTGAGTCCACATATTCTCTGCATGAATTGCCCCTACTGAAACCGCTGAGATGCTTTGCTGTGATAACCTGGCCTCCTCAGTGGTTATTAAGGAAAGGAGACTGTTAGTTGTTCCTTCACGCACTCAAGTTTTCCCAGACAGTTCAGTTCAGGGATCTGAACCTACCACTTTTTTTTTTTTAACCAGTCATTAGACAGAATGGCACAATTTGACAGGGGCTAACTGAACTTGGGCTCATGCGGCTGATGTGGTAGCTGAAGTAGAGTTATCCTTCATAAAGAGGCTCTGAATGAACAACTCAGCAGCTTTGCTGAGACGGTTTGTAATTGAAAGCTGTTAGTGAGCTGACACTTCCTGTTTGTCCATTTACAAACTCCTAATCATATGTATGTAAACGTCTCGGTGTCTTCTGTGGGTTGAGGAATGCCAGCAAGCACCACGACTGACACGCAAGTATGTTAATACATAATATTTCAATTTATTTCCAAACCACACGATCTGCTATATGATGAAAATGTCAGCTGTGTTTATTATGTGTAACCCCACAATTTGCTGCTGCCACTACATTGTTGGCGCCAGATACACTTGTAATCAACAGGAATGGTATGCCATGACTTTTGGCAGTGAGCTGTATACTTTAAGTGAAATATACAAAAATAGTTTGCATTTTTCCCACAGAGAATAAAGCAAAAGGATGCATGGACGCCGATACACGATACGATTTGAAAACCCTACAGGGTTCTTACACTTGAAGTTGGAAACTTTAATCAAACTTTCAGCAAGCAAGCTGCATGTCATCATCATTTAAAATCAAGATGTACTATTGAGTGTTTGGAATGCTTTATGAGAAAAATTGCATGCTTTCTGAAGTGTTTACAGTTGTAGGTTTTCAACTGATCAGAAAATATGTGTATATTTGGATGGCAAGGATATGTCATGTCATCAGTGCACTTCAAATAAAGTACTTGTGGGATTTTCTAGCAACACGTTGGGCCTCGTACACCCACGTGTTTCCAGCTTCATTTTCAATGGGCGAAAGTGTTCTGTAATTTGTCAGGTGTATGGTGCTCGGAAGTGATTATGCTCCAGAAAAGGTCTGGACACAGTTGAGTTGAATTTGTTTAAAATAAAACAATTTTTTTCTTTTTTCTTTTCTGTATTGGTGGAAACCATACACTTAATAGTAAAGATGGACAATGTGACAGCTCCTCAAAAGCCAAGGCAAGTAGAGCTCCCCCTGGTGGTGGCTGACAGCAGTATATGTCATAAGCTCCGCCTCCTCCATGTGGATGGGACTTGGGCCAAACTAAAACACGAGAGTACACATCAAATAATTGCCAAGGATGGTTTCTGTCATTTTAAGTAGTTATTATAATACACGCATATTCAAGTGTCCATTTTTATGATAACTTTATTTTTAGTTAGTTATTTAGTTTAGTTAGTTAGAGCTTTAGACTTAGACAAACATGAATTCCCTGGAATTCGAGCGTCAGTTTGGCCAATGCAAGGAAGTGGACGTGCTGTCCATATTTAATACAGTCAATGGGTGAAAACATGCCCAAAATGAAATCCAAATGTCACGTTACCACATATATCGAATAAGAATGAAGTATGGCTACACCAGGATTTTGGAGTCAGTCTCGAGTGGCCGTTGTAGGTACTGCACTTCTGTGTCAGTTAAACGTTTTAGACTTAGACTTAGACTTAGACAAAATTTATTCATCCACAAGGGAAATTGCTTGGTCACAGTAGCAGTAACACTCTTAAGAACCACTTTGAGGCTTCCACTAGGTTTCTTCAAGTTTCCGTCTCTGTGACAGGAGTGTGTGTGAACCCCTTGGAACCTGCATTTATGATTGTTTCTAGGGGTTGTCCTTGTCTTATTTGACACAGCGAGAATGAGAGGAAACAATGGGGGAGACAGGAGCATTACATGGGATAAAAATCCATCCCGGGAATGAATCAAACCCTGAGTCTTGCTGTTTTGTGCACCTTAACCTTTACTACTGGCTATCCTTCCTGTATCCGCCTGGGAATTTTTGTTGTATGTCGTGACCCTTTCTCTTTGCCTTCCGGCCACTCTAGTATCAAATTAAGGGGGGAAAACACGTCATACGAATTCTTTAAAATATATCCAAAGAAAGAAGGGCTTTTTTTTAGTTGTTTTAAATTTGAAACGGGAAAATGAGTCAGTCATCTGGGCCATGATCAGCCAGATCTTTTGGAGGCGTTGGCTTTGATATTGAGAAACAAAATGATAGTTTGAAAGAAGATTTAGACAAAAAAAAAAACACATTTCCAAATGGACATTTATTTCGATATCAAAGCGTATTTTAACTGTGCAACGGTGCATCTTTTGTCTTGAGGAACCACAGTTTGGGTGTTTAGAAAACAAAATTGTGCAAAGACGACCACGACCGAAATTTAAACCCACGGCATTACTCTAATCAGTTACCTAAATGCTCGCCATAACTTGACTCAGATAGTCCTGGTAATGGCGACACATTACTCACAGTTCGCTTTCCCATACTGCATCTCTGCTTTATCTCTTGACCCTTGTGTCCACCTTCCCGTATGTCTGCTTGCGCACATCAAATTCTGAGTCAGATTTCCTGAATTCCTGGATTTCGAATGGAAGCGAAAAACAAGCAAAGCCCAAAAAGCGAAGAAAATCTTGGAGGCCTCAAAACAAAAGGCACGAAAAAAAAAAAAAAAAAGATTTGATTTGACTGCTGCTGTAATGGAGGGAGTGTTGTGAGAACACTAGCGTGAGAGTCAGTAAAAGAAAGAGCGAAAATGACAGGGGCCCTGAAGAAAAGAAGACAGCAGAGATGAGAGACAAAAACAAGTGTTCAGCGAGAGAACAGAGGCGTTGTGTTCAGTGGGAAAGGTCGTATATTGTCTTGCGGTGCTGCAGTGCATTAATTACAGGATAAGAAATGATAAGCTCCGCTGCAGGGCTATGAATAGACAGACGGAGAGACAGACAGATAGCTGACCGAGCATCCGGATGCTGACTGTCTTTCGGTTAGTCACAGTGTGAGACAAAGGTACAATCCTGGCATTTGTATTCAGGCCAAAGCACGTGTGTAGAGGTTATAAGTAGGTAGAAGTAGACAGTTTAATTTCTTCCTTGCTTAAGGGACACTTTGACTGGACAGTTATTACTCATGGTAATTTTCGGGAACAGTCTCAGGCTACATCCACAACTCAAATAGCTGACAGGTCTCATTTAGAAAGAGGGAAGGGGCAAAATTAAATGATCTATTTAAGCATTCTGTTATTCATCTACAACTACAAATGCAAACATTTATAAAAAGTTCGTCAACTCGTTTTTCTGTATTACCAAAGAGTTATATGCCACAGAGTGCATATTGTAGCTGCTAAAATGTGCAAATTAACACAAAACACAAGGCACAGAGGCTTAAGGGCTTGTCATTAAGCACCATAAACTCCATAACCCAAACCAAGTCTATTTAACAGTTCAGAGTAGGGGGAATTTGTTCCAGAATCCATTGCAAGGGAACCAAAAACTCTGCGTACATCCAGCTTGTGCATGTTTTCGCAAGACAAGGGATGAAAGTGAAGTGGGGATTTCATGAAAGGAAAAACCAGGTCAATAAAATCGCTAGGATTCATCTTGTCATGAAATTTGGTGAAGGTTCCCAATGTGACATATCTGACAGTTTTTTTTTTTTTTTTTTTTTTTAGTATTTTAGCATTAAAACCTTAAAATGTTAACGTCATGGTGTAAAGGTACGGGATTACCTGATGTCTGTGTGACTCACCTGAAAAAAATTTGCAGTTTTCTTCAATATTTCAACATTTGCGTGTCTTTTTGTCACCTTTATAGCCACCTCTGAACCTCAAAAACTGACTGTCAGCGGCTGTCTCATTTATTTCTCGGCTTGGTCGTGTTTGTCAATCGGCTCATAAGAAATATACGTATGTGATTTCATCATGACCCGTCAATGATATCAACCACTGACCGCTGATGCACTCACGCTTGTAATGTTTCTGGCCAAGCCACCTCCTCTTTCTGTGCTACATCCTGGTCATTGTTGATTGAGGTTTCATGTTCATGTCTGGATTTATAAGTAGCCCAGAAATAGGTTCCTACAAGGTATTTGTTGTTTCTGATATATTCTATCATTCATCCAGTGACTTCTTAAAGCCGATCTATAAGCATAATTTCTCCCCGTTTATTCATGTTTCTCATAACATTGAAGAGAAATATCAGAGTATGTTCTCAATCTCAAATTATTATGCATAACCAGGTGGTAAATGTAACATATCTGACAGTGCTTACATACAGAATTAAACTGTGTGTCCCCTAAGTTCATTAGTATTTTGGATTCGTTAAGGCTGTGCAACGGACATTAAAACAAACTGTGAAGTTACTGAGTCTCTAAGAGGGGAAAAATAAATTAAGCTGTTTATCAGCCTTTATAGCAGATGGGGAAAAAAACAGTCTCATTTACACACTTTTGGTCCTATTTATGAAATTATTTTGTCCAAATTTAGAACAACTTTCCAACAATGCAGCCCTTTGAGAACAACTCGGCATGTAAAGGTTTGTTACAAACCTCGGCTTCAAGTGGAACTTTCTCTCAATCCCGCCCGCCCATGTTTTTTTCGAACCATGAAACCCCACAAATAAACACGTAAATGAATGTGCGGACATCTAACAAAGGCAAAATTAAGAAAAACAGTCTTATTTTCTCCTTGAGTAGCATCTTTTGAATTGTACAGTGGGTTTTGAATGAGTTTCATGGGATTGTGAAACTCCTCCTGGAGGCGACTCAGCAGAGACGTGAAGAGAAAAAACAAAAATCATAATGACCAGAAAAGAATATAACAAAGTTTATTGATGCAGTGTCAGCTGGATACAACACTAAATGCTGGGGAAAATAACAAACACTCTAAAAAATAAGCTTTATATAGTCTGATGTAGCGTATTGTATGTCCTCCAGTGCCATCAACAAACACAAAAGAAAAAAAATGGCTCTGTAGCTTTTCCTGTTTTTGCAACTTACGAAACAGTTCACATCTAATTGAATGATTTTATGTTACTTAAGCATATTTCTTGAGACATTTTAACCTTGTTTGACTCATTCTTGTTGTTTAGCTCCAGGAATTGCAGTTCATGGTTTATGGATGCCAGATGATTACCCCTCTGGTGCTCTACTAATTTTTTTTTTCAAGTGCCACTGAGGGTAGCATTCATTTTTAGTGAACCGTCTCAATAACTATTGATGGATTGTCATGCTTTTTTACTTTTACTACCACAATTGGTCAGTGTTGACATTTTGTCAGTTTTGTCACTCTTTGACTGTAGTCCATTCAGCATTACTATGGCTGGCCCATCCCTTCGGGGCAAACTTCATGGCTGCAAATCGCCCAGATCGTCATATAGACTCACGTACTGAGACACAGCGACGCAGTCTGAATTGGTTCTGGGAAGGCAACTTTCATGTTGTCAGGTTTCCTGTTTTTTCCAGATCACTAGGGCAGCCAGTTTGCTAGCGACATTCCTGCAAAACGCCATGAGTCATGAACGTCTAAATGAAATGGTTCCCATGGAGAGGGAACTAGTCAGGAACATGCCTGATTTCAATAAGAGGGTGACCTGTGTCTCCTTCTACGCAGCAAAATGATCAACCTTTCAATATAAGTGATTACACTTCTTGTATAATTAGTGTAGTGGTTAAACTGTAAATGTTTTATTTCATTCCGCATGATCAATGATGAAATGAATCTGCTAATTGTGAGGAGGCAATTCATTTTTCATTAACACTCAAATTGTCGCCTTTGCATCCAAAGCCGCTGCACTGGTAAATGAAAGCCATCTAGTGGTTATTGGTGGTATTGCTACCTGAGTGGAACAACAAAAACCAATTATTCAACGTAAAGTGACGATGCCTAGTCAGCCTGCTGTTAATTTATCCATTTCACTGGTCACCTTAGTCATGACTAAAACAATTGCCTCCCCTGAGAGATTGGGCAAGAGCCGACACTGAGCCAAATAAAATTAATACAGCCGAAACAGCGCTTTTGTACAGTTTTGTGTTGTGCATTAGCAAATGTTAACCTTATCACAGGTGTCTGGTTGGTTACAGTATTCAGCAGCTACAGGTTAATCCACACTTTCTAGCCTGTCGTCATCGTTGCTTGTTCAGATGACAGCTTAAAAAACAAAAAACAAACAAAAAAGCTTCTGTAAATATTCAGATTTTCGGCAGTATGCGTTGCGCATTATGCAAGTGTGTGTGTGTGTGTGTGTGTGTGTGTGTGTCTCTGTTTGCGTATGTCAGTGGGTGATAAAGGTGGGGGATTCCCGCAGCGACCCGTGTTAATGGTGTGTATGTGTGTGTCTCCCATCCATCATCACACACACTTCCCTCCTTCAGCGCATTCCAAAATAGAACGGTGTGTGAACATGACCTCTCCCACACATAAACACACACACACTAAACACACCCATTACGATGCCATTGTGTCTTGGGTTCTTGTCCAGAAAGTGGGTGCGTGTTTGTTTGTGTTTGTGTGTGTGTTTGATTGTGTGTGGTGGTGTCTGTGTGCGTGTGATTGTGTGCATGCATGTGTGTGTGTGTGTATTATCAGGAGTTGTAAGGAAAAATGTCCCTCTTGCCATGTCCTCCCTCCTTCTTTCTCTGTCTCTCTCTCTTTTCTTTCTCGCCACAAAGTCTGGAGTGGCTGCCAAATTTCCTTTGTGGCAAAGGTGTGGTGCTACGACACTGTCTCTCTCTCTCTCTCTCTCTCTCTCGCTCTCGCTCTCTCTCTAACACACACACACGCGCAGGCACACGCATATATGCTGCGTGTTTTCTAAAGAAACATCTATGAACAGGACATTCGGTGATAATGAAGCCTGTGTTGTCCTGTAAAGCAAACATGACAGACAAGTTGGAGGTGAAGAACAACTGGATACCAGGCCATGTGGTATTTCCTCTGCTGAGTGGGTCACTTCCTAAATCAGGACATCTCTGATTAGATTACTATAAATCACACACCGATTTCCAAACACATCAGACATCACTGATTTTTGGAGGGAAATATCCCATTACTGGCGCGCAGAGGATGAAGCCTGGCTTTTTAATGGAACCCATGAACTTCATTGTGTGCCTTTTCTTCACACCTAGATACACTTAAAATGCTTTACAATCAGTGACATAAAGACATAAAGATGCAGCACACACACACACACGCAGACACACACACGCAGGGAGCCTGGGACAACAGTGGTAAGTGGGAGTAGTTCCTGGTTGGTCGAGCAGGAGGCTCTGAGACGCCACAGCAGTCTCCCATGGAGCTGGGCGTGGGGAGGAAAGTGTGTGCGTGTGTGTGTGTGTGTGCGCACAGGGGGTCATTATATTGTGGTGGACAGAGGGGTTCGGGTGGGGGGGCATGTCCTTGGCAGACAGACAACCTCACCACATATAATAATCACATATAATAAGGTTGTCGAGTTGAACGATGAGATTGAAAATAATATCTGACTTTAAGGCATCCAATTTTCCTCAAGTTCATGTACTCTGCAGCAGCGGTGTTCAGACCGTAAGAGTGTTAAAACAATACAGCGTATTTAATCCAGTGAGCTGACAAATTCCTCTGAACGTTTCACCGTGCCCTAGATGTTTATAGTCGCTCTCCTTGGATCACTTTTCCACAACTCCAAAGAGTTCATGACCGTAGCAACAGCTTGTTTCTGATACAGAACCTCTGATTAGTGGAGGAATGCACCATGTGTCAGCTTAATCTAGGTGTCTTTACTTCAGTTTGAGAGCCATGGCACACCAAGCAAGTGGTGTGTCCTGCACCGTCGCCACTAGCTGGACCCCTGTTGACAGCTTTTCAGTCGATTAGGCATCCTGAATCAGACCATCAATTATGATCTAGGCCGTAGATCTAAATCTAGAGAGATCACTCTGGTTGTTCAGCTTAGGCATTAAACAGGAAGAGAAACTGAAGTTATGAAAATGAACAAATATTTTTCACGACATGATCATCTCAGATAAATGAACAACTGATCAGCATGATTCAGGAGTGGTTAGCACTATATGACGGTTTGCAGCTCTTCCTAGCTTGCTAACCTCCCAGCTAATAACATCTCTTCAGGGTTTCTCTTTTGAACCTCAAATACAGACTACTGCCACCTGCTGGTATAAGGAGATATTTCCTTCATGGTGCAAAACGTATGCGCTAGCTGGCCGTTGGCTGTAGCATTTGTGGTGTGTTCAAGTGCAAGTTTTTCGTCCGTTAAATATATGGTATAAGAATATACTACAAACATAACTATTTTTTAATCAAAAGTTTCTTGTTTCTCTGACCAACAGTTTCTGGTTTGTGCAATAAATACTGAACTCAGAATTGCTTCTCAGTAACTTAATGTCACTTGACTAACCGAACAATCACCCAATCATCGAATCACGGCACGCAACCACATATTTCACATAGTACATCACATGTGCACATTGAGTGGATTTTGTACTGCAGAGTTAAATAAACCTGGAACCTCTCTATTGTTGGGTCACACTATGTCTTTAACCCCATTACTATCCCAACCGAGCCCCATCCAGCTCCTGATTGCCTGCCCCCCCCCCCCATCTATCTCTCTCTCTCTCTGTCTCTCTCTCTCCCAGTGAGTTGTTGTTAAGCTCAGCCACTAATCGCTCTGGTTGGAGCTGTGGTCGGCTGTGTTACCGCTGTCCTGCCCTCAAATACACACACACACACACATATTGCGAAGCCCGCAGTAACACTTATAGAAACACATGCCATACAGTATGTGTGTAATCATGTTTTGCCTCTCATTTGTTGGCAAACTTAATTATAAATGTGTCAACTCGGTCTCATTCATTGTATCCGCATGTTTTATGCGTGTACGTTACACCATATAACGCGCGCATGTGTGTGTGTGTTTGTGTCTGTGTGTGTGTGTATGTGTGTGAAGCTCCATTCTCAGTTGGGCAAAAACAATGGAACCTCTCTGATTACATCTCCCTGCACAGGCGGACACAGTGTTTGTGTGTGTGTGTGTGTGTGAAGCTTTGAGGGGGGAGGAAAGGGTGGCGGTTGTGGAGGAGGAAAGAGGGGGAGGCAAATTTTGGACCTCCCCTCCTACCTCCTTTTCTATGTGTCGTGCGCGCCCTCGTTCCTTCCCTTTGCAGCCGTCTGGCATCTCATTGGTTAAGTCCCCCGCTATATATTTATCTGATTGGTCAGGGCGGGGTATATATACACAGCATGGGTCGGTTAAATCTGGCCACAAGTTTCAAAACTTTCAAACAGGGTAGACAGACAGATAGAGACGGTGTGTCGGACGGCCTGAGTGAAGGAGGGAAATCAACTTTTGGACAAACCACTGCACCACACACTCCAAACAAGAACTGTTGCCTTTGGAGAAAAAACAAAATCTGAGTGGACAAAAGAGAGAGGCTTTCTAGGGGAATATCCTGCACCACAACTTGTTTGTTTTCTCTTTCTTTCTCATCTTCCCCCTCCTCTCAGATCTCGATGCTTTGCTTTGGGATTTGTGCTCCAAATTCATCCAAGTGTTCTCTCGGTCATTCTCCTCTTTTCCATTTGAAACATTTTGAATTTTTTTCCAGAACTTTGCAACCCAACAAACCGAGACAGACGTTTGCAGAATTTCACTTGGACTAAGAGCTGAATCCAAGCCCGATTCTGGAATGAATTTAACCGAGCCCAGCTTTTCCAGAGAGACTCTTCTGCATCCCGGCCAGGTGTCTCTTGGGGGCCACTGGACGTCTGGGACCCCAAGTCCTGCTTCTGATTCTGAAATGGGTTTTGAGCAGAGCCTCTCGGGAGACTGCAGTTCTCCCGACGCCCTCGGGACCGGGAACATGAGGAGGACAGAACCGAGGATTTCTCTCACAGCCGGCTCAGGGGGGCAGAGTCCGGATCTGAGCCAGGCTGGAGGTGCGTTGGTGGGCACGAGCGATGGAAAAGCTGTCGGGGCCGAGCAGAGGATCCGCAGGCCCATGAATGCTTTCATGGTCTGGGCTAAAGATGAGAGGAAGCGACTGGCCGTGCAGAACCCCGACCTGCACAACGCTGTGCTCAGCAAGATGCTCGGTAAGACTAACAAAGAAAGGCAAAAAATCCCAAGAAGTTTACTCCAAACCAGATTTATGCATTCTTAGAAATAGTAGCTTTGTTAAAGTTTATCAAAAATCTCCTATCCTGGGTCAATTCATGTATTGCACTTATTTAGGTGAGAAATCTACCACATCAGAACAATTAAAAGTGTCTGAATTAGTCAAAGGTTGAAGAAACTTCCAATACTTTGACAGTAATGATGACAAAATATTTGCATAGTTTTTGCCAGTATTACTCAGTGTGACACACCCCACCCATTTGAATCACTGTCATTGTCTAAGTAGCACTAATAATGCTAACACGGACATAAATATCACTAAAAATAATCATATTTAAAGTACCGTTATAGACTGGATTTTCATATAGATATAAAGGGGAAAGTTTTTTTTGTTTTTTTTACATTTTCTTTTACAAAGAGTTTATACTTTTAATGTAAATACCTGTTTTTGTGTCATTTCATAAATTGTTCTTGATATAAAACTCTTTATTACCCACTAAATTCAATCATTCAGATCAATTAGTGTTTCAAAAAACTGCTCAGCACCCACTTAAACTGTATTTTCTCACTTTTCTCAACAAATATTTTTTGCATTTTGTATAGTTTTATGAGCTTTCTATCATGTATTTTTGATGCTTTGCGATATTTTGGAACAGGTGAGTTAAAGTGGCAATACTTTAAAGTGCACAAGCCGGTTTATTGTTGAATATGTGGATGTTTCCAAATCACTTACTTGGTGTGAGGTTGGAGAGGTTTCAGGTGTTAACAAGTTCACTGCCTTTAACAGACATCTGTACTCAATTATGACCGGCTGTAGAACGAATGTTGGGTCTCACATAAGAGATGTTCTCATCTAAAATAAATTGTAATAGCCTGCAGTTTCCTCACTGCCAGGTTAAGTGGGAAAAACGTTGAAAATGTACATAGGAGCTTCTCAAACCACACATAAATCACTTCTCTGTCCATGCTTGCGTTCATTATATCCCAGACTCCATAGTTTGTCAAAATATGTGATCCACTGCAGCTGACATGAATCCAAGCTGACCACAACGGCTGTTCTCCTCCAGTTAGAAAAGTGCAAACTTTTTCTGACCACCTTTAAACTAAGCAGGAGGTCACAGGTTTCATACAAAAGATTCGGGGTGGAGGAGTCCATCTTCAGGGTCTAATACTATTCTGCATGCCGTGTTAACACTGTACACATTATATGACAGAAGTGATGCCAAATCACCGAAATACATTATTAGAAAATATAATGCATCATACTCTTTTACTGGCTTTTGGATAAGTCCCTAAACTTCGTACTTTTGCAGTGTGTTTTTTTTTTATATTAACACTGAGAGCTGCTCAGTGATCACACATGACGTCTGGAAATTTTCAGAATCACTCAAAGAAAAACCACAAAGTTTCTGGAACGACGCGAGCTCCAGATTTCAATTTTTCTTGTTCAACAGCCACAAGACAAAGTGAGAATATAAACACTTAATGCAAAGTAAAAACATACATGGGATAGATTATTCATCTGGAAGAGCGTTTAAGCCAGACAACACTACAAGGCTTTGTGGGGTGTTGACTCGTTGACTGTTCATTTCGGGAGTTTGACATGTGGAGCAATGTTTCCTCATACTTCCTGTTTTATTACAGAAACAGGATGTATATTAAATCAGTGGTTAAGCAGTTCACATATAAATCACTTGCTGCCACCTTAGCTGTTTGGGATCAAGAACGCTGTGGTCAACTGTGATTTTTCTTTCTTTATACCACTGGAAAACATCTTTCAATTGAAAATGACAGAAAGAAACGCAATATTGCCCTACTCTCCTAATGTGTTAGTATCCACTGTGTATTAGTGGTCAGCATAGTGTGAAATTAAGGCAGTTCAGTACATTTCTTAAATAATTCAGTCAGAGATGAATACATCTGTCAAACAGACACAAAGTTCACAATCGTAAACATATCTTTAAAAACACTACCATTCACTGATTATAGGGCCATAAATATGGCGTGGGTTTTTCTGTGACAGCAAGTTGAATACCTGTGGTTAAGACGGTTTGCTGGACATAACAAGCAATGTGAATTATTGATCTATATATTTTCTGAAAAACTGTGGTTGTACTTATTTTATGAGGTTTCACAGGACAAGCAATGCGTAAATGAAAGCTGAAAATAATTAGAAAACAAGTAACTTTTAGGATGCCATAATCGATATGATGGCGATATGAAGATCAAAATGCTTTCCTTATACTGTATATCTCTTGCCTTAGATGATGATGGAAATAATATTTATTATTTATTAATTCTGTCTCTCTACATCCTCCAGGTCAGTCATGGAAGGCCCTGAGCGCCACAGACAAGCGACCATTTGTGGAGGAAGCCGAACGCCTCCGTGTCCAACACCTCCAGGATCACCCAAACTACAAGTACAGGCCTCGCCGCAAGAAGACCACCAAAAAACTCAAAAGGGTTGAACCAGGGCTTCTGCTGCACAGCCTAGCCCAGGGTGGGGCACCAGGCCTTGGTTTGGGTCCTGGAGTGGAAAGTGTCTCTGGAGGATCTCCTTATGGACATCCAGGCAACCACCCTTCACACCACCATCATCCCCATCACCTGCTGCCATCTCTGGGGCATTTCAGAGACCTCCAGGCCCAAGGGCACCCAGAGCTAGAGACGTATGGCTTGCCCACTCCAGAGATGTCCCCTCTGGATGTTCTGGAAGATGGGGAATCTGTGTTCTTCCCCCAGCATATGCAAGAGGAGGCAGGGATGGGAGGCTGGAGCGGGTACCACCACCACCTTCACCATCATAACCAGCATTATAGCCATCACTACAACAATCACAGTCACCACAACTCCATACACAGTCAGGGATCAGGAATGAGTGCCAGTTTAAGCACCAGCATGAATTCAAGTCTGAGTCCTGGTAGAGGTTCCAGACTTGACGCTAGAATGAGTTCTGTTGATTCCAATATGACCTCAAGCATGACCTCTGTCACTTCAGTCAGCTCCAAATTAAATCCCACTCACCAAGTCACTTTGAGGAGTCCTGTAAAGTGTCCACCACCTCTTCCTGACTCCTCCTCCCCTGTTTCCTACCCCCAGCCCTCCATCAGTCTCCCTGAGACAATAAAATGTCATCAGACAACCCTGAGCAACGCTCCTGTCAGCTACTTCAGCCAAATGTATGGTAGCAGCACCCCAAATGCTAGCCATTTCACTCCTTCTCATCTGGGGCAGCTTTCACCTCCTCCCGAAACTCCTCCTTCTTCCTGCTCAAACTCTTCCATCCCCCCTCCATCAACCTACCTTCCCTCTGTGCATTTAGAGCATTCAAATCCAGAGTCCTCTGGCCATTTAGGGTCTTCTTCTGCTGAATTTTGGTCTGAAGTGGACAGGCACGAGTTTGACCAGTATGTAAACATTGGAAGGAATCGAGAGGAGCCCTACGGACTTGCCATGGGGTGTGGTGGTGGTTCAAAAGTCCTGGGTGGGCGTGGCAGCAGCAGCAGCGTAGGTAGCAGGGATGTCAGCAGTATCATGAGTAGCGTTGGTGGGTGTGACGATGGAAGCAGCCCTCTTATATCTGCTCTGTCTGATGCCAGCAGTGCTGTCTATTACAGTGCCTGTATCACTGGATAAATACATTTCATTTCATCTCTCAAATGTGCCTCGCATTGTTAGTTTTGGTTCTTTTGGACCATTGTGACATTATAGGAAGAACATTTGCTGGGAAAGTTAGTTTTGGCTCATACGTTTAGTCAAGTCAAAAAATGTTAAGTTGAAAAATTTGAACAGAAATATAAATGGTAAAGAAGGCTCTATTTAAATGATTTCAAAGGGCATTTTGTTTTACCTTAATGAATGAATTCGTGATTATTGAACAGCTGACCAGTTTTCCTTAGTTGCTACATGCTAGTGTGGCTAGTTTTAACTTGGGAAGATGGGTATATCATCATGCAAGCATACATTAGATATGTTCTCCATGATTGTTTTTAGGATTGTCTGGTAGATATCAGTTCTTGGCCCCTTTAGGGACAGATGCTTTAGCAAAGGGGTTTTGGGTTCTGTTGTATTGCATCATTCCAAGATTAACCCTCTTCATCAAGATGCTGTCTGCTGGCCCACTAAAAACAGTTTGACATAGTCCTGACATTAGATTTTGTTTTTTTAAAACTCTTTTTTTTTTTTTTTTTTTTGCATCCCCACAGTCATTTAATGATTAGTTACTTGTAAAGGGTTCTACATGTTGGTGTTAGCTAATGTTAGTCAACAAGGACTCTTTACCATAGCTGGATATATTTACCATGGCTAGATATATAATTCAGGGATGTGGGATACCAGAAAGTTCTTGATTGTGTTGAAGTGCCTTTGAGCAAGACACTACGGTCTTACCAGTTCCATGCGTATTACAAACACACTGTGTATGCTGTTCATCATAACATTTACCATCTCATATCATTTTTTTTTTTTTTTTTTTGACATTTCATCTCAGGACCAGAAAAATATTAATCTTCTCCGAACTTCATGAAGCTTAAATTAATTCTCACTGAACTGGAACATGAACGACAAATTCACGAGATAGACCGAGAGAAAAGACTCTGTGTGAGAGACTTGGTTCAGCCTCCGCGGATATCTCAGAAGTGTTGTCGGGAAAGCCTTGGCCGCTAACCCAGAACAGACCACTGATGTCTCCCACAAACTATCAGGATGTTTTACAAGCCGAGTTGTATTTTTTTTTCTAACCGTGATACATGCCGTTCCCTCTGTGGCTGAGTCCACGACAGGGCCTCATGTCAAACATATGCCAAACTCTGCAAGTTGCTTTGCTTCTTGGCAAACAGAGATCAAAGATCATTATTTCTAACCAGTAAGCCTCTCTGGTATTACAAACAAATCAACCGTTTAAACAAAATGTAAATCTAAAGTTAATAAGCAGGGGGTCGTTCTACAAATACCAGGATATTATGTTCTGAATGTCCAGCGCTTTTGGAACAAGTATTACATCGTAGGTCGAGTAATGTCTTCATTTTACACATAATCCTTTAACATTTTTATTTGCAAAATCATGCAAAGCAACCTCACACTACCAGATACTGGTATGCAGTTCTTATTGTTCTTGTGCTATTTGTTATGATTTTTGGAAACCTTGGTTTGGTGTAGCCGTTTACTGTATATATAAATATATATATATATATGCAGATGCTTCTTGACAGTATGTGAAGGAGAAATTGAGACTATGAAATGTTCTCTTTGCACTGGGTTTAACGTCTTAGCTGTATAGAAGGAACACTACTTATTAAAAGATAAATGTCCATAATTTGAAAGATGTTTTTTTTTTTTTTCGTATGGAAATGGTTATTTTGTTGTGTTATAGAGTCTTATTTTTTTCTTAAAGGAAAATAATTTAGGAATTACACTTATCTCGCTTTCTTTCTGAGAGCAAGATGAGCGGACTGTTACCATTTTTATAGTAAGTATGGTGCACAAGCTGGGAGGCAATTAGCCTAGCTTAGCATAAGGACAGGAATTTTGGGGCAAAAGCTACTCCACCTGCCATTAGCACTAATTGTTGCCAATTCACGTCTTTACAGGGGAATTTGTGTGGTGTTGCCACTGTTCAACACACCACAAATGATCGTTTTTGACCCTTCATATGAATTTCCTCTTCTTAATATTAGCTTTGTGCTAAGCTAGGCTAATCACCACTGGACCTATAACTATATTTAAACTACAGACGTAAATATGTCAATCTATTCCTTTGAAGAAATATAAAAGTGTTGCAGCAACGTGGATCCACTTGTGTTGTTTTGTTGTGTGTTTTCTTAATTTGCCTTCAAAGGGAAATCTGTAATTGTTAAGATCTCATGTAGCTCTGGATTGGTCTTTAATGTTATATTTTGTTCTTCCAGACTCACTACTAATTGAGTATGGTCCCCCCCTACAACAATGTTGGAACTGAAAAATGAAACATTAACTGCAAGAAGCCACTGTAGAGGTCTCTCCCTGTGTGTTTATATACCATCTATCCTGTAATAGTTTGTATACAGTGGAAGCAAAAACCAGAAGTCTCTCTTCAAAGATTTATCCCACATCTGTTCTGCATTATTCCTAAAGACAATACTTTTTCCCTTTTTTTTTTTTTTTTTTTTACATGAAACAGTAGAACAAAATCGAGTGTCTTGTACAGTGAAACTAGTTATATTTACCACACCGTTCCTTGTGGCCGCCGTTGGTTGAAAACAGAGCAAGAGTAGATTTTTCCAAACATTTCCTCCGGAGCACGGAGCCGCAGAGAAGCAGAAGTTCAAGCAAACTATTAAAGAAATACTTCTACATCTGCATTTGACATTCTTTTCTGTTGACACCAAACAGAGCCTTGTTTCCATTTAAATTTACTGTGACACACAAAGACATCAGAGAGACAGGCGTTGTTTTTTTTGTTTTTTTGGAGTCGTGCAATAACTCTGGGGCTTTTGGTAATAATTATCTGAAGAAAAAAAAAAAAAAAACACCCAAGATTTTGGGATTAAAACAAAGGACATTTTCTCAGCAGTCATATAAAGACAAATTAAAACCAGGATTTTCCCAGACGTGTCACTGTGACGCTTCTAAATCTGTCTGACAGGGATCATTTTATGTTTTGTAGAAAGTAGTTTTGTTTGTATATTTGAAAAATATTTGCTGGCTGTAAATGGATCTTTCCTGTTTTATAAAATAATTTTACAGAATAAACACGTTTAAGATTGGCCTTCGGTCTCTCAGTTTTCTACCCTTTAATATAGCTGCTGCTTTAAATTTGATCGCAGTGGTTTTATCTGGATGCATTTGAAAATACTGTGTGACTTTACAGAAATCACTTTACTCCAAAGTTTCATTTTCAATCAGACGTTCACAGAAAAACGGTTCATGCAGTAAATATGCGTTTGATTGGGTAGTCAATCCAACAGATTTTCATTTAAATTGCCAGTGACAATCAAACAATATATCAAGACGCTTTACAGAACCCAGAGCATGAAACTCCCACAGAAAGCACCAAGGCATTGGTAGCAAGAATACACTCCCTTTTAACAATAAGAAATCTCGACCAGAACCCTGCTCATGCGTGGAAACTTATTTGCTCGAGGCTGGCCGGGTAGAGAGAAAAAAAGGAGATGGGACAGAAGAAAAGGTAGGAGAGGAGAAGAAAGCAGCAGAAGGAAGCATGTAAATGCATACATGCATTTACATGCATTTACATGCAGCATGATACACACAGATGAAGCATACAAGACTGACTGCATTTAACTACTTTGTGGATATAAAGGTTACTGTTAAAGTGTAAGAAAGAGCACTGAGGCAGAAAATTATTTCAAAACTGATAGTTGTTGTATTACAGGAGAGAAGGCTGACATTAATTATTAGCTGACTTAGTTAGTAAGGTGTAGAATTAAGATCATTCTTTCAGAATATCACGAAATCCAAGTTCAACATGTTTCTGTTTGGTAAAATAAAATAACTTACCATAAGTGATAAGTAATCATATAAGTGCAAAAATAAAAAAAAAATAAAAAAAAAAAATAAAAAAAAAGACTACAACGACCAAAAAGATAATTATAATAATATATGTAAAAACAAAGAAAAAAAAGAAAAATTAAAAATCGAGCAGTGACCCCAGGTCATCAGACATCCCCACCCAGTTACCGTAACTTAAGATTATTTTCCACTGCATAATTTAAATGTCAGACTAACTCCTGTTTGTAGCCATGCCTCCTTCCTCTAACTCTTTGTTTGCTTAAAAGTCAGATCAGATCGACCTTTAGTATTTGAGAAGTTTTTAAATATAAAATCAGATAAATACTACAAGATTATTTCTGGTCAGTGTGTTGTGGGCCGTAGTGTGGTGGTTGGCTTCCAGCTCGAACATTATTAAGAAACTGAATTTCTGTCCAAACCGGGTCAAGTCTGCAACATTTGAAACTGAATCTCAGCTATAGTTACACTCAGTCCTCTTGGTGGCAGAACACAGACGACCCTCAGTCACAGTGACGCTGCTGAACATTGCTAGAAAATTCGGTTTATTTTCCCAGACACAGTCATTTATGAAGTTCCAACGTTTGACGAGTGCATCTTTTGATTTTTAAGTGCACAACCAAATGAACATTTCATTAAAATTCATCCAGTAGTTATCTACAATACTTTAGGCCTTAAAGTGTCGAAACTGCCTTTTTTTCAGATTCGCTTTCCTTCACCTTAACTGACTTTTGTGGTTGTTCACAGTCTTTTGTCATCTTTTAATAGCTCCTCAACTGCAATATTCATCTCACTTACTTAGCTTACTTACAAAAGTCTGAAAGCATGCAAACATTTGTTCAGATCTTGGTGAAAATGGTTTGCAGCACACAATGATTGTAGACAACAGCCTTGACGCACAAACCGCGAGGCACGTCATGGTGGTACCCTGCAAAAGTTTACACAGTTTGATATGTGTAGCTCTCAAAAATATTTTGAAATACGGCTGTAGGATTTTCAGTCTCGGCCTTTGTTCAGTTCATCTCATCCATCCATGCTTGTGTGACGTTTGCGTCACTGTTTTCAGCCAAGCAGATAGCTTTGTAGATGGCACCCTCGATCATATAATCTATAAAATTGATTGATTGTCTCTTTCTCCATCAGTGAAAACATCAGTCACAGTGGCAGACATGTTGAGATTGATGTAGAGGTGAGGAACCCCGTTGGAGAATGGATGGACAGAGCAGTTTTCATGCCTGCATTTTTGTAGAAAGAAGAAAGAAATAAGAAGTATATTCAGTTGTACCCTTGTATCCTGTATAGGAAGACAATCAGCTCAGTGTTTGTGCGGCCTGTAAGTCCTCTGTGATCTGCTCTGATTCTGTCCTCCTCCAGTTCAGATCCGACGCTAAGAGTCTGGCTCGGTGGGACGGTCCCCCTCCCCCCAAACAAACCGCTAACGGACTCGAAAGAAAACATTTGGATCAAGGAAAAACTGTTCTCTCATTCTCTCTTCTTTGACAGCCTGTTTTATTTTTTCTTTTCTTTCAGACTTGTTTTATTCCCGCTCAGTCCCTCGGTCACTGTAATTTTCTCTTGTTTTTCCTTCGCTTTCCCACGCGTTGCGTTCGTGCCTCTTGTTTCGTTCTCTACCTCTTTCCACCTGTCATCCTCTTTTCCCATGCGTGCCGCCCATTTATCTCACGCTATTCCTCTTCTCCTATTGGTATGTACCCGTTTTATCCCCTTTCTCCACCCAAATATTTTACATTGTCCACCATTTTCTTCATGATTCGTTCTTTAGATGCTTCTTTTTGCTCCACCTGTAATCTCTTTCTCTAATTACCCTCTGCTTCTGACAATTTGCTGCATTTTAACCATCTTGATCAACTTATTTGTCACTCTTATCTGTCTTTCTTCCCCTCTTTTATCTCCTCTTTTTCTCTCCTTTCACTGAACATCCTCTTCCTCGTCCACTCGACCACTTCTCTCACCTTCACTGTTTCACTTTGTTCTAATCTTTTCTCCCTTTTTTGTCGCTACTCACTTGTTTTCTGCATTAATTCCTTTTCACACCATCTTTATTTTCCTATTAACATTTTTACGCATCCAGCCTTCGTCTCCCACTCTCCCATCCCCACTTTCTGTTGCTCTCTATCATCTTCCATCACTACTTCTATCGCCTCATCCTCCTTTTCTTACTCTTCTTTTCCCCATCCCTTCATCACCCGCTTGCCTATCCAGTTTTCCTCGTGTTCTTTCATCCTTTTATTAGACCTCTCTCTCTTCCACACAGCCATTCTCTCTCCCACTCTATTTATCTTTTCCCCCAACTTTCCTTTTTTCTCCTCATTCCAGCTGCTTGTCCCTTTCTGCTAAGCTTTCTTCTTGCGCTCCACCAATTAATGGAATCCTTTTCCATCCTGTCTTTTTTCTTTCTTCTCATAATTGCGCTTTTTGTTTTTGCATTTTGCATTTTGCTCTCTTTCACCCGACTTACCCCCTTTTCCCATCTCCCTCTTCCATAAGACTCAATTATCCTCTGGTTGGGGAGCAGGAGGTTTTGCATGTTTTAACTGGGCTGTAAAGTGTCAGAGTTGTGTGTGGTGTTGAGTGTGTGTGTGTGTGTTTTCATACACCGGGTCATGTACTCTATGCACCCTGTGAGTGTGTGTAAGCAAAAGAGTTTTTAACAGTCAGAGTGTGTGTCTGTGTGTGTGTGTGTGTGTGTTGCTGAGGTAACTACCAGGAATGTTGGCCACGAGAAGGAAACCCCTGTGGAAGTTTGGGATGTTCGGAAAGGGTGTGTGTGTGTGTGCTTCTGTATCTAACCAGAGAGAGTCAGTGAGAGGAAGAGGTGTATATTTTTGTGAGAACACCTCACCCGCCTGCATGTTACCCTGACTGGAAAAGATAACAGAAGACTGGATTCCCCTTCTCCCAGCTGGAAATGAACCCACGTGATTTCTAGGGTGTGAACGTGGTGTGTCCATAGACTGTACATGTGTGTGTGTGCAACAATTTCAGTGGAATTTCTGCTCGCAGACAGACATCAGTCTCTGTTGGTTTCATGCTCGGTGACGACCCAGCAAACCCCAGTTTGGTTTAAAAAGGTTTACTTCACGCTTTTTACAGGTTACCTAGAATGCCCTTACAACAGTCCAAAAAAATGTTTTTATAAATTTTGGCTGGAGAATGACTTAGAAATGAGGTTGATGGAAAAAACGGGATAAGACACGGGATAACAGAACAAAGACGAGGGGAGAAATTGAAGGAAGAAACGTAAGAAAGAAATAGAGATGAGTTGGAAGAAAATAAAGAAAGTGTAAATGAAAAGCAGAAAGGGGGGAGGACAGCAAAGTCAGCATACCCAAATCAACACCATCAGAGTTAATCTCAACTATTTTAAAGTGTCTAGTGTTTAGAGTATTAATTTGACTCTTTTTGAGGTGTTGGTATGTTAACACAAAGAGTTATTATTGACTTTTCACAATTTAACACTTCTCAACACTAACCAGTGTTAGTTTCTCTCAACAGTAGTGTATAGTGTTAGATATCAACTGTCTCATAATGCCAGTTGTTAACTACTGCAGGTGTTTACTCCATATTTACAGTGTATGGTGTAAATGTTGTTTTCAGGTACATATTACATGTGAAATAAACTATGATAAAATAAAGAGGCCGTGTTAAGCTTAAAATGTTTAGTTGAAAATGCACCACAGTCACACTTTAAAATGCATTTGAATCATAGAACTGTTTGGAACAACACATTAAACGCCACTTCACATCAAACTTTTCAGATACTTAGTTCCCAAACATCAGGGAAACTGTCAACTGTCTCAACTGTCTCCAGTCACCACGTAAGATTGGCTTAAAGAAACTCATACGAACACAAACAAACAAACAAAAAAAGGTTGAATTAAAATATACAGAGTTTTTGGACTTCATGTGAACCACCAAACAGGCAGCGAGCGGTGCCACAGCAGTACCAGGATACAGCAGCCTGCAGCGGTGCCGTAAAGTTGTACCCAGCTAACTTCGCTACCACTTCCTGTCTTGTTGATCTCTATCAACTTTATCAGTATTTTTTGGGAGAAGACAGAAAGCTTCCAAATAACGTATCTTAATTTTCCCTGCAGGATATCAGGAACTCTTGCTTTTCGTTAGTGTGTAACGGCACCAATTGTACTGGGCCCGCTAACCTAACACGGTTTAGCTAGGGTCAAACTTTATGCTAACAGACAACCGTGTTACCACCATGTCAGTTATAGAGACTTAGGGACCGTCAGATTAACTACTGTTTCTGCCATCAGCTGTAACAACTGTTATAGCCTACTTACTATAACCGTGTAATTGTACACGAATTAGCATTTACTGACATGGCTGAAGAAATCAAATGTTAGCGTTAGCTTGGTGTCCGGATACAGCGCTGTACATTTGCTGTGTACATGCTCGAAAACTGTGACAAAACAGATGAAAGAAATAGGGAAGAAACAAACTGATGAATGAACTGGAAGCTCTCAGTTGGGAAGATAGTGGAGAAAATGAAGTGAAGTGAAGAAAACAGGGAATGGTGAAAAGACACAGGGATTCAAAGAAAAGAAGGCCGAGATGGGAAGAAGTCAATGTATGGAAGTGGAATATGAAATGTAAAGAATTAAAGACTTCACTTCCTTGTACGTGTGCACAGATTGGAAGACTTATGTCAGTTTATTTTTACAGAGACTCTGTATGCAGTGTTTTGCTCTGAGCTTACCCACAGTACAATCATCTGTATACCATGTTGGTATTTCCTTAAAGTAAGAGTGCATGGTTTGTGATTACTTCTTTATTGTACACACAGCGTGAACGCATGATGAGAGAGAGACCCAGAGCCAGACATATGGAGATAGACAATAAGACAAAACAGCTCCTGAGACAAACACAGAGAGAGATGCAGGGAGAGGCAGAGAGAATGGAATTTGAACATGTATGTACTTAGGAGAGAGAGAGAGAGAGGCTGATTAAGAGAGAGTGACTATGTATGAGACAGAAAGAGAGGGATTTTCCCGTCTCTTTCTGTCTCAGTAGTGTTTTATTGGCCACATGTGGTTAGGATGTCAGATCAGCCACCACAACTACACACTGACTCACTAACCCTCTCTCTCTCACTGTGTGTGTGTGTGTGCGTGCGTGTGTGTTTGTGTGTGCAGCTGCGGTCATCCGTGTGTGTGACCCCACAGACTCTGATGCGAGATGACAGCTGGTTTACACTGTAAATGTGTTTGTTTGAGAGTTTGAGCAACAGCTTTGTGTATTTTTACTGTAATACTCTTCTGTGAAAGCCTGCGCGTATGTTGTCTGTGTGTGTACAGTATTTGATTTCATGTGTTTCTATGCGTGTTCGCCGTTGTGCGTTTGTAGTTTGTGTCCATGTGTTTTTGAATTTCCACTCCAGCTCTAACCACTGGACATGAAATAATGGTGTGTGTGTGTGTGTGTGTGTGTGTGTGTGTGTGTTTATCACACAATAAACAGGAGCTGATGACAGATACAGGCGAGACTGAAAGTCCTGCATCTGTCTTTTATGTGCAGATATGTGACTTTTGCCTGTGAATCTTTTTATCTATTTTCTTTTTAACTTTTTGTAGCTGGTGGACTAATGAACAGATCTACCGAATCCATCTGAGCATCTGTTGTTCATTAGTTGCATACATGTCATTGCTTTGTCAAGCTATGGATGCTTCCAAATGTAATCACTTTTCTAAAATGTGTATATACGTGCGCTGCCCTTTTATTTCCATGGGTGCACAGACAGGTTTCTGAAGTAGCCTGTTTTTGCGTTTGCACATGTAAATATTATTTCTTGGTTTCAGAAGCCATGGACAAGTCCTCATTCAAGTTTTGAGAAACCTGGTTATTGCAGACCACAATTCTGTTGCATGTGTACATCTTATTTTGTACATGTCACTTGAACATAAACAATGGTGGCAATGAAGGCAATTTAGATGGGAAAAGGCATTGAAAGCTGTACTAATCAGGCTACAAGACAAATTTACAAGGATTTCAACAGTCACCGCCCGCTAGCAGACATTCAGCTAAACTGCTTGGCTAACAGTAGCACATGATGTATATATCATCACCATCTGCGTACTTTCATTCACCACTTCCTTCTTGTAGGCGGCGATGGTGACATCAGATGTGAAACCAAATCCCTCTGTGTGCAATGCAAACGTCATATCCCTGAGCCCTGATTAGGTCAGTGGTGCACATGTAAACACAATCCATGTCTTCTACTGACTCTCAAAATCATTGGCGTACCTAGCCAAGAACCGTTAGCAGGTTCTTGGTTTCATATGAAAATACATAGTAAACATGTTTATGTCTGTTACTTTCAAACACATTTTAAACTGCACATGTAAAGGTCTACTGAAATACCCATCAGTGCTATTTATAACACAGTCATAACATTAAAAACTGCTTTGGAATAGCATTGGTTGTCTCAACCATCATCTGAACCTGGGCTAAGATTCTGGATAGACCAGATGATGTCATGGGGAGGGTTTACTTGTTCCCTTTCTGCCTCAGGATGTCAGGCCCTCTCTTCCATACCCCCACTGCTTCCTGTTTCCTGTCTCTGCAGGAAGTAGCCCTGCATCCACTTCCCGTGACAGGGGCTGCTGGAGACACGAATGGAAAGGAGCAGTGAAAACTTGCAATAATCTTAGCAGTACTGAGGACACAAACGAGCCTTTTGATCAACTTCTGAAACTAACTGACACTTTTTTTCCATAAAGCTTGTGAAGTACACTTATCAAAGAATTAAAATTGAAAGAATAACATAAAAGATATCCAGTTAGAAATACAGAACAAGAAAGGAAAACATTAAAGGGGATGTCAAGGACAATAACTGAGAGATTATTCAGCCTCTGTGTTGGGTTACAACTGCAGTATCCAAATGTTCCCATTAGGGAGGAAGCTGAATTGTGTTTTTGTCGGCGGTAACCTGGTGACTGTTGGTCTATTTCCACAACTCACAGGAAAGAACAAATGACCTCTGATCTTGAGTGAAGTTGTCTTTACTTTTAATAGACACTCAGGCCTGTCTGATATGTCTGACCACATAACGATTTCAGCGATTTGTGATGTTTTTCCTCTTCTCTCTTCTTATCATTTAATTACTCTCCTGCCTTTGTTCTTTATCTCTACCTCTTGCTTATTTCTTCATTTTCATTTATTCTCCTCTTTCTATTTTTTGCCTTTTTGACACTTATCCTTCCAGTATTTTCTTCTTCTTAGTCCTCTCTCTTACATCTATTCTCCATGACTCAGTCTATTTCCTTCTCCCTGTCTGCTCCCTCCTTCTCCTGCAGTCTTTCCATCCATCGCTTGAAGACACTGTAAAAATTAGCGAAAATCTTTAAAATGCCAGATGATAGAAAGTAGCTTGGAAGCTTTAGTGATTTAGTGAAGAATTACCAAATAAAAGGTGATGATTTGCGGAAAGTCTTTTGCATATTTGAAATTTCATATTTCTATATGAGTTCCCTCTAAAATCAGTGCTGCTTGGCACAACATCAAATAACATGTTGCAAAACTTTTTTGCTAATGAACAAATGTCTAGCTAGCTTTCTACTACCAAACCATCCACCAGGATGAGAGTGGCAACAATGTTGTGTTATTTGCTTCTTCCAACCTAGACTGCAAAGATCGCAAATTTTTATGAAGGCTTGCTTTTTTTTTTTTATCACCCCCTGGTGGTTTGTGTTGGTGGATGCTATTACTTTGATGCATGTTCAATTCGATTAGTTTGTTTTTGATTAAGAATTCAATAATAAGGATGTATGATTGGCAGCTGTTGACAGGTAGTAGTCTACAGATCTCTAATTGATACTGCTTATATTCAGTCATTATAGCAGCTAACTCACCTGTGATAACAACTGTCATAAAGCTGTATGAATATAAATAAAGCTGTCACTAATGGCTTTATTTATATTCATTATCAAACTGTCCTGTAACGTCATCATCTATATTTCGTATTTGTATCACCATCAGATTCTACATGTATGCTTTAATCAGATATATGTATCTATGACAGATGTATGTTTATCTCGTTCCTCCTGCTGCTCTCTTCTTTCTCTTTTTCTGTCTTTACCCAGCCGGCCTTAGGCAGATGGGTCATATGAGCTGGGTTCTGCTCAAGGTTTCTTCCTGTTAAAAGGGAGTTTTTCCTTTCCACCATCGCCTTTTTGCTTGCTCTGGGTGTTTCAGGCCAGGTTTTATAAAGCATCTTGAGACAATTTGTATTGTTATTGATGTACATAAATACAGCTGAATTGAAGTGAATTAAATTAACGAAAAACGGCAACTATATGTAAGCACTTTGAAGGAATAATCCTTTTCTTAAAACATGAATTAATAAATGTTATTATGACGGATCTAAGGGGCCTTTGCAGTTTTCAGGAAGTCCGTTTTTGTTATAGGTAGCAAGCAAAGAGTACAACTAATCTAAGGGGAAACGTAGTTGATCTGTAACTAATTAACTATATCATGAAAAACAGATATTAATTAACTGGTATCTAAAAACTGATGAGGTAAAAGTTTGAATTACTCAGGCATAAGAACTTTGAACGAGCAGGAGGCGATGCTTTGATAATGCATCATTTAGGGAAAGCCATTGTAATGTTCTAACACTTCTGGACAGTGTCTCCGCTGGCATACTTGCTTGTTCATGAAAAGAAAGAGTCTGAGAAAGAGGCTTAAATAGCATTTATTGTGTCTACAAACCCTATATGAAGCACTGTGATTGTCAAATTGACAAATTTGGACAATTGTAAAAATTGTCAGGTGCAGCTTAATTTCAACATCGTTCTTTCTTGTCCTCTCTCTCCCCCTTTTTCCCTTTATTTCCCTTGCGAAGTCTCTCCTTCTTCCCAGCCCTCATTTCCCACATCCCCTCTTCTCTTTTTTCTCTGCTATCCATCCTCCTCTCACCTCCCCTCTGTTCTCATCTTTCTGCCCTCTCCTTCCCTCCTTCCCTCTCTTCAGTTGGAGCCAAGGTGTGGGTGTTAAAACCTCTGAGGTCTGCTGGTTTGGTGGCCTTGGCTTTAAAGGGCTTGTGGGTTGTGGGTTCAGATCCCGGGCAGGCCTAACCACTAACCTTGACTGGTGGAACCCATCTATCACCGTGGAAACAGTTAAAACAGCCAATCGTTGAGCCAGAATCTTAGTCAGCAGGAATCCAGAGAAAAAGTCCTGTTTTATTCTATTCTGGTCAGTTTTCTAAAAGTGTGTCTCTGTTTCTACTTTTGTATTCCTTCTGTGGCTCATCTTAAATTTGGGTTTGTACTTTGAAGTACAGTGAGAATGCAGAGAAATAGAAAATGCTTACAGTATATAAAAGTAACAAGTGGTTGAAAGAGTGAACGTCCATGCAGCTTACGTATTAACTCTCTCCTTCATGCATCCTGGTGTGGTGACAGTGAATGACCCAACTGTTTAAACTCTTTGAGTAAAGCAGGATGGAACTGGGCAAATGACTTATAGGCTGCAAGATCACCGAAATGCAACTTCCAGAACAGACAAACAAAGTCTTCGCCTAAGTGTCAAAAGCTGCAGTTCCGTGGATGGTCACTTGAGGGTGGCTCCTAAAGTGAGTCAGTCGCCATAGAGCTCCAAGTTAAAACGTCCAACTTTACAGCAGTAATATACATGTTTACGGCCTGGTAGAAAGAACTAATGTCTGCATTCCTGACAACTGTTAACAGATTTCATTTTAACTAAAACTCTAGCTAAACTGTACTAAAAAGTTAAAGTTATGTATGATTACGGCTGCGTTTTGACTGACAGGTGGGTGCTCCACCTCTGCTCATCACAGGAGTTCGGATGGTGACACCACACTGAGCTTCAAAAGTTTAATCTTCAGGAATCCTGGGTTTGTTCATCTTCATATATTGTCAATTGAGACCACCACGTGGGAAAAAACATTGTTAGGGTCTGACCTAAAATCTGACCTTTTAGGTGTTTGTTCCACTTGATGCTTGAATAGTCCATTTGACTTCAGTCCAACATTGTTAGTGAATACCAGCATACCAATAAATGATGCACCCTGCAGAACATCACTGATAGGAGGCAGTAAATTTTGCTATTGAGAAAAAAATTCGTCATCAAAATTTGTGATCTTCGCAGTCTAGGGGGGAGGAAGCAAATTACACAACATTGTTGCCACTATTTCTGATAGGAGGCAGTCAAAATTAATAGAAATAAGCCAGGCAACGTTTCCATTTGATCTTTTAAAAGTCTAAACAAACACCAACAATGGCAGCCTTGGTGTAAATTTCTTATGTTTGGCACCCTTGATTTGAACAACGGTATTTTTAAGTTATGTACTTTTACAATTATAAATGTACTGATATATTTGTATTCTTTGGTGATGGACACTTCTCACTGATAACAAGAACATGTTGACTAGTCCATCAGACATTGGTCTTGGCTTTTTACCATGTAAACACTGATTTTGCTGAGATTACTCTTACTTTTTATAAAAGTGTATTGTATTGTATTTGCGCTCTTGACTGTATTTTGCTCTTTATGCATTCTCTGGCCCTCTATGTTAATTTTCTATAATTTTCAGGGCCTTTCATTTCAAATTATGGATGGTAGTCTGTGTCTGGACAGATTAAAACTTTTTTTAGGGACTACTGGCCCTCTACGATCCCATGTGTCTATTTTTTAACTCGTGACAAAAGTACCCTTTCTATTTGGGGATGAATGTCTCCAGAACTTTCAGTTATAATTCAGTTTATTTATCTTTCTGGCTCCCCTGGCTTTCCTAAACCTACATGCATGTCTAAACACCGGGTTTATGAGAGCAGCGTTGATGTGGAAATCTCCTAAAATGAAACGGAATTTCAGCCCATTTTTATATATTTGTCTGTTGTTGGTTTTGTCCACAGCGTTGTCACTATAACAGGCACTGACGCCGTGTGGGAGTGTGTGTGCGCGCGCGTGTGTGCCGTGGTGACCCAGCATGACGCCGTAGTGAGCATCGCACATGGCTGCCAGCAGACAGAGAGAGAGAGTGTGGGAAAATAAAAGAAAAAGACAAAAAGAGGGAGGTAGGAAAAGTGATGAGGAGAAACTGAGAGAGGAGAGGGAGGACAAGAAAGAAGAAAGAGAATGGAAAATTAATGGTGGCAGAAAAAGCTAAAAAACAAATGAAAATATGGCAAGAAGGGACGAAGGAGAGAGATGCAAAAACAACAACTGGCAAAAGAGGGTGATAGAATCTTAAACAGATTTTGGCCATTGGCTCTAAATTCTTAACGTTCTGTGTAAAAATGTTTACATCGGTTTAGTTTTTTATTTTCCAATAGAGATGATCAATAGACACATTGTCTTCTCCTTTTAGGGAGTCTTTACTTCCATGGGAATACTATGAAACCTTGAAATCACAGTATTTAAAGGACATGTTGCAACAAGACACAGAAGACCTGAAACAGGCCAGTGGAATAGAGAAGACACGTCCTTCCTTCTGAAACTAGTGTGCATAAAAAACAAAGCCACCAGGATTCAAAAGATTCCAAATTGTTCCAAGTACATTAGATCCCATCGGCAACAACCTCAGGCAATCCAGAAAAACAGAAATAAAATATCCAATAGCATTCTTTGTAAAGATCTGACAAGCTTATCGCAACAATATTTTGAGTGAGGAAATGCATTCCAACATTCAGTTGTAGGAATCAAGTGGCTACCTTGGCCACTGTTGGCCAACATTAACATTGGCCTACCAGGAAATACAAAGCTCCAAGTCACAATTATGCATGAGCGCTTCATTTGAAACCTCCCTATAGCCTGACGCAACCAGACTCATTTGTTATCAGAATATGAATCTGGGAACACAAAGACTGGATTTCATTATTAGGCAGGTTTTAACTGAAAAACAACAACAACAACAACAACAACCTCTGCACGCAATTGGATAGTCCTACAACCAATCAGCCATTTTTAAACAGATTCAGCTCCACAGCGCTCAGATGAGGTGGATGACTATGTCGCTGTTACTCTTCCATCACCACACAAAGCCCACCCAAACGATTTGTTTGGCTCAGCGGGCCTTGTTGAATTTGGCCCGGCTTCCAAGCTGGCAAACAGACGTCATTTAATCAAATTTCATGAGTAGAATCCACAGAGCTATTGTTAATGCAACACTGTTTTGGTTAAGTGGTTTAGACTAGGTTAAAAGGTTAAATGGTTAGTTTTTGTCAGTTTAAATTGTTCATTGTTTTTATTTTCTTCTTTCTTTTTTTGTTAAACCCAGTTATAAACGTCATGGATCAACTGACATAGCGTTGCACATGTTGGGGAATATGGGGCCGGTCCAGACGAAAATCACCGAGGCCAAAACTCACTGATTGAACTGGTTTCAAATCACATTACTGTCCAGATTTCACCATAATCTTTGGGGACAAAAAAATCTTTCATTGTGACAGATATCTATTGGTGCTTGCCATGTTTTACTATGTATTTGCCATTAACATATACTCAGTGTTGTCAGGACAATGTTGATGAGTGAGGACGGTATAGTGACACAGAAAGAAAGAGGTGTAGAAGCAGAAACGATAGTTACCGAGCGTCTGTCTTTTTTGGTCGTTTTTGTTATTGTTTTTCTTCTCCGTTCACTTTTCCCCTTCTCAGGTTTCCCCCTCTCTACATTTCCCAACATATCATTGGCCTCAGCTTGTGTCAGTGTGTGTGTGTGCGTCTGGAGCCATGGGATGGAGTGTGTGGTTACCCACTGGTGTGACCAGGGACACAGGGGCACCTCGCTTTCTCCCTCCCTGTCTAAGGCTGTCTCACTCTGTCATTTTCTGCTGCCTCTGTCCTTCTCGCTTTATGTAATGTGTTGTACCGTGTGAAGAAGTCATCTGAATCCTGTGAAAACCTCCATGCCTTAAATGTGTAATGGTCTAAATTCCAGTAAACAACTCTTTGTATAATACATTTAGAGCAGATTTTTTTACTGTTTTGCTGGTCTTGGCAAATATTCTTGAACTTTCTCATTTAGGCGGACATTTTTAAACAGAAGTCAAAATGTTTAAGAATAGCTTGAATCCACTTCTGCCACTTCTGATTGATTCTTTTCAGGTGGTGGGCCCAGATATTAAGAAAAAGTGGTTGATAATGGTTGATAAATTAAAAGATGTGAAATTCAAAGTCATGGGGATAGCTTGTTGCTATCTTGTTAGCATAGCTTTAAACCTTTTAGTTCACTAGCTTAACCGATGGTTACGATGGTTCAGACCTGTTTTAGAGAGATGACCATAAATTTCTCGTAAATTAAACTTTTCTCTGCTAAAATTCTGTAGGTATCCTCTTGCTATCCCCAAGGAATAATCTGCAGATCTGTTAGCAGCAGCGCTAACATTGCCTTATCTACCAGATTAGGCTCTTCTGTTTGACTGTGTTGGAGGACTTGCAGTAGAAGCAATCAGTTTTATTTTACTTTTTAAAAGTTACCCTTCATTTAAGCAAAATATTTTTTTCTGGGTGCTCCAAAGCCTCTTGAAAATAGGCAGCATACCTGACTGGGAATGACACCACAGTTTTATGAATAGTGATGAAAGTGATGCTTTTATCAAATCTGATATAAGGGATTTAATGACTGGCAGGTTGCAGGTGACCAGAGTATGCTAGTTAAAGATAAGATGTTTAGAGTCCATTCATGGAAACCCTCACAGGCTACAAGAAGACAGCAACTTGTCTTCTCATGCCGAGACAGTCCATCACCTTCTCCATATCGTGTTTTTTTGACAGGGGCTCTTCATCTTCATCCCATCGCTTCAAAAGCATGCTGCCAAGAGGATCATGGGTTTTGTTTCTGTGACATTATTGTGACTACATAACATGACAGCACTCACCAGCAACATTCAGCATCTGGCCGATATGCCACCAGTGAGCGTTTCTGTCTTTACTGTGTTCATTTCTGTCTGACATCTTCTGCTCGAGGTAGACAGAGATGCCTAGCTTCTCTTCCATTTTTTTTTTTTTGTGGTAACCAGGGGGATGAGTCCTGCTCATATGATTAATTATCTTAAAAGGAGCAACATTTCTGACACAGTTCTGGTTCAACCAGAATCACTTTGAGCAGCTGCTAGAGAAATGCAGAATAGTCTAGAAAAAAAAAATTCTGGGCACAAAACGGCTGCATGCAGCTGCATACACTCTCTTCATGAAGAACAATTGGAAAAAGGTGCTGACACTACAGAAAAACTATACGCGCATGTTGTATTCTGCTCAAAATGTTAATTTTATAACCATCCTAACCACTGACATATTGTTGGTGGATTGTGCCTCAAAGCACTTGATAATATTCCACGGAGAAGTACATTTTATCAAATCAGAACTGTGTAGTCTCACAGTTGCATGTATAGGATTTCTATTTCTAAGTTGTAACTCCCGAGGCCACCAGTTTTGTTAGGGGTTGTGGCAGGCTGTGGCCCAGTAAGTAGTGGTGGTTGTACACAAACCAGAGGGTTAATGATTCGGTCCCTGCCACGTGTACCCCGAGCTGAACTCAGTGCTTGGGCACTGGTGTCTAAATGTGTCCACGCTTGTGTGTACATGTGGGTAAATGTGACATTGTAGCTGTAAAGAGCTTAAAGTGCAAATTAGTAGAAAAATGCTATATAAGTAGCATTATATAGGCAAGCATTTTACCATTAGTCACTGAACTTTGTGAAAAACATCTCCCTTGTTGAAGCCTCAGGCTCAGGCCGATTGAAGTATTAGTTTGTCTTTATTTATTTGGTCTTTAGATGCATTTCTCCTTGAGGAAAGATAAAACTCACATGTGCTATTCTTGCTTTGTTCATCTTTACGTGGTGTTGTGACAGCCTTGAATCAAAAATTGCACATTCATGACCCAAAGCAGCTTCAGGTGGAGCTGGTTACAGAACCTCACCAACAGACTTTCAGCAGCAAGCTGTTGACAGATAGCAGAGTTATACTCACTGGCTGCGTGTTCCCAGATGTTCCAGCTGGTGTAAGGATTCAAACCAACAACCTTCCAAGGACAAACATCCCACCCTGAGCTTCCAAACCCGCAAACCCCAAATGAAGCTGCTATACGTCATGTCTCAGACCAGGAGAACCACCAGCCCAACCTGCTGGAAGCAAATTCACTCCAGAGGGACCTGAAACTCTGAGGAGCTTCCAGGTTTCTGGACAGTGAGGATTTTTACCACAAGTCAGATTCCTTGCTGCAGCAGCAGCCAAAGCCTGCAGAAACCAGAGACTGCATGACTCAGATTTATTATTTTATTTGCTTTATTGATCCCTCATGAGTAAATTCTTTCTCTGC
This sequence comes from Chelon labrosus, assembly GCF_963514085.1. NCBI lineage: Eukaryota > Metazoa > Chordata > Actinopteri > Mugiliformes > Mugilidae > Chelon > Chelon labrosus. The sequence goes on along the minus strand of NC_140360.1, from coordinate 24,202,919 downwards.
ATTTAATCCATTCCATCATTTACGCAGTAGGGAGTATACTTGGAGCAGTAGGCCGCCGATGGGAGTTCCTCCTGCCAGTTTCAATCTTATATGTTTGCCATCTTTTTTGCCTAATATGATCATTGTAGTGACTGTAAGGCATATGTCTGACTAATTACGGAGTTTTAATAAAGTAATCAAAATTCTCACCACAACATGACAACAATTTCCTGGATTTCAATGACCCAGCTCACCGATAATTCAAATTAAGGATTAATACTTCTTCAGGGGGAAAAAAACAAAACATATTAGTCTGTCTTTCTTCCTTTTCTTCTTCATACCTTGTACATTATGTACAGCATGGGCGTATAGGTAAATGATGCCATTTCCTGTTTTCCTTTTGAGCCATGATGTCTGCTGAAGGTCACAGACACACACTTATACAGTAGGAGGAAGCCGTAGTAAGCAGCAGTGACGTCGGGTTGATGAGTGATCAACAACAGGACAAGAAGAGGAGTCATGTTTGAGGTCAAGGTATCATTCACACACACACACAAACAATTTACCCCACCACAGTCTCAGTGAGAGCAGGGGTTCTCTGTTTCCAGTCCAGGACATACTGGCAGCACTGTTTTTTTTAGAAAATAACAACTATTTTCTTTTATATTATAACTTATTGTTCAATCTCATTTCAGAAAAGGTCATTTTGTGTTTTTTCCTTTTATTAAACAAAAATCCCCACTAAGACTTATTTGAAGATGTGTAACACTCGACAGGATGGTGTGCCCGATATTATTGTTTATGACATAGTTTGAAATGATGGCAGATAGACTTCCTCCCTCATCGAGATGTTATTTGCTGTTTCTAAAGTTTGATTAAACAATACAAAGAGAGTCTTTTCTAAATGTTGGTCCAGTTGAAGTTTCCACACAGGATTTGGTTCCAAACTAGCCGTGGCGTCACAAATCTTGCTCGTATAATCCTTCCATTTAGATTTTATTAGACTTTACACACTCACAAGCTGAATTTCACAACAATCTTTGGGCATGACACTCATTTATACTATATTTTTCTAAAATGTCTGATGCTTACACGGTGCATTTCATGTCCAACTTGTGTTCATATATTCCTTTGAAGCTGTAATGTGGAGTTTGGGGTGGATAGATGGGTGTACTAAGCACAATGCTCAGTAATCAGGGTTTTTAGAACATTCTTGGATTAGAAAAAGGTTATGAATTTGGCAAAATGCTAAATAACTCGCAGCGTTTATCATGTTACCATTGATTTTTTTTTTCGGCATTTATTCAGAGCTTGTACCAAACTAAATAACGCAATAAAGCAATAATCATGCATCATTTGAAATTGGAAGTGAGATTTATTTATTTATTTTGTTTGGAACAGCCTCCGGCAGCTCTTTTCTTTTATCTCCCGGGATGAGCTGCGGTTCTGAATGTGAGGTCTGCCGCCTCTTTTGGCTTCAGACGTACGGCAATAAAAACTTGGATCTTTCTAGAAGCTGTTATGGCTAACACATCGAGCAGAGACCAAACCAGAAAAAAAAAAAAAAAAAAAAAAACAGCAGCTGCATTAAAATATTCACATGATGCTACTGTGTCTGTTTGGGAGAAAAAAATGTCACAATCTACAAGCTACACGCACCCACATCTGAATTGGTTTATTTCCAGCAGATAAAGATAATCAGATGGATTGGGGTTTAATTCAACAGAGTGAAGTATGTTATAAATTATTATTGATTATAAACCTTTAGAGGATGCTTCTCAGACAGAATGTAATTTCCCCTTTTTAACTGATACATTTAATTTGAATACGTATGCAGGTTTGTGTAAATGGAGTAAGATTTTTGGGAAGGACGGCATAATCAGCACACATATCGTATAATATGAGGATGTTACAAAAATGTCCAGCACAAAGAAGGAGGTCAGGTGACATTATAGAGCAATGGAGTCTGAGGCAAGAGGCTTAGATCAACAGTATGTGGGTCTCTACCCATCATTCCTTTTCCTCCTTCCTACTACCAATGTTGGTTTCAGCCTGACCACATAGTTATCTTTGTAACCATGGCAACCAAAGTCCCCTAACCTTATCAAAGTAATCATTTTAACCCAAACTATGATCTTCCCCAACCACGCTGATATGGTGCCTAAACCAAACTAAACATAAACTATAGTGTTGTGACAGCGTCATAAAGTAGATTTATTTTTTAACTGTGATTTGTAATTCTTATGGAAGGGGTAGGGAAATGATACAGGAACAATTTATTTTTCAGTATTTGATTCTGAAACTTTTTTATTTTGAAATGTATTAATCTATTTATTTATTTATTTTTGCTTGAGGAGGATATGTAGTCATTCCAAGTATAAAAATCACTGAATGTAAAATCAAGTCGATACGTCTGACCTGCCCCGCTGCACTCTTTTGAGGACCGCAGCTGCCGTAACAGGCTCCAGACTCAAATCATAAGTCAAGATTCAAAGCATAATCTTTGGCTTTAAAGCTGTAAACAAGTCATCATGTGCACTCGTGTGTCTGACCCAAGCCAAAGTACGTGGTTGGAGTCCACACCTTTTGAGCGAGCAGCAGTTACGAAGAAAAGAAGCAAGCGAAACGGGGCTTCAAGTTTATGTTTTGGGGACAATGGACAGCGTAAAAAGAAAGGCCCGTCTCTCAGACGACGAGGCAGCCTTTACATCATCTCCAGTGCGTGAAATGCTTCGGTCCCACCTTCAGCACACTTCACTTCTCCAGACCACTTAAACACCACTTGGTTTGGACGGCAGGCAGTAAGAAATAAGAATGCATACGTATTTAAAGTTAATTCAACTAGCATTTTGCTCTGGTTTAGGCCCATCTGAAGCCATAAGAGCTCCAAGAAAGATCCAGGTTTTTATTGCTACTTTGCTGAAGCCAAGATATCCACCGGACCGCAGAGTGACCTGGAGACTTGGCAGCACTTTATTTTAAAACTGCACAGTGTCTGAGAGTGCAGATTTAAACTCATTTAGGTAATGTAGTTTATAATATATAATGTTCTGGATTACTGATAAAATACAACATGTTAGACTGGATCTGACACAGGACCCCTGTGTTTTCACAATCCACCAACTGCTATTAAGATGAAGAAAGTAATATCTGGGGAGTATTTAAATCATAATGTACATTTCATCAACATTTCTTTCCAGTTCTGAAAGTCAGAAAGTCATCTCCAAATGGTAAGAAGCATAGAACATTTTCAGTACAGAAGGTGTTTTGAAGTCCACAACCCTCAACAATCATGCTAATGCCAGGATGCTAACACAAGGATGATGCTAACATGCACACGATCTTATATTATCATGATAGCGTATAAAGGTTTGCAGTGCAGCTGGGACTGATTGGATTCAATAAGGACGATGTGAATATGTGCACCAATATAATGTCAACAGGAGTCATGGTGACGCTACATTTAATTTTAATTTAATCTTTTATGGCATACTCTCGGAGCCCAAAATGTTACTGAGATTTCCCTCTGGTTCAAACAGACACATGGGACCCACCAACTAAAACTGTACCACAGGTTCAAAAGTCTTTCTGAACCTTATTGCCTTCATATTCATTTCAGCTCTGGTTATTGACAACATTTCAATATCCTGTATTCATAAAGAGCAACATGAACTTCATTTACAGCTGTCAGGTGCTTCTCATAGAAAAATAATGGAGAGAAAGTACTGGTGCACAATAACTAATTTGCAGCCTTCAATAGTGCAAACAAACTGAGATTTTAACAAAATGTTTCAAAGTCTAATTGACTTTCTAATTCTGTGAACAACTCAAAAGTGCTTTTTTCTCCCACATTCAGCATCTTCCAAGCCGATAATGACAGTGAGGAGCTCTTAAGTTCTTCTCCAAACCAAACACAGCGTGATGACTGTGTTTGAGTCATCTGCAGCTGGATGAACAAAATGAACTTTAATTACTCAGAGAGTGAAGTTCATTTCCATGTTGAACCTCCAGCAGCAGTCTCAGAGAGGTTCGAAAATGGCCAATAAATCACACCAAAATATGAGCAGAAGCTCTCTCTAATGTGCTTATTGTCTGAGATTAAAACGTGAAAACAATGCTGGGATTGTTGTGTCAAGGTGTCGAGGGTCAGATATTGTTGAAAACGGTGAGAAAAAGGAGGAAGAGAAGGAAATGTGTAAAATGGTGGAGAGAGGCAGAGATAAAGAGGCAGGGGGAGAGTTCAAGCCTCCCGTTCTCAGCTCTTGACATCCTGTTGGAGGGAAATCCCCAAAGGCTCGATAACAGGTGGTTTGCTTCGCCTGACAAAGACACAAAAACAATCTCAATTCATCACGGCAATGTTTGCAACTTTTCCTCTTTTGCTGCATCCTATGCGTTTCCCGTTGTCGAAGGTCACTCTGGAATCTGCAGAGATTCTGAAAATGAAGGAAGCATTAAGCTGGGAACAGACGACTGAACCCTGCTCGCGTAAACAGAGGTCGTAGCTGTGACGGAGACAAGCACGATCTCAACAACCCGTGTCTAGATGAGGTCACAGTGATCCCCTTGGTGTATCCGAGCAGTTTGAAAACATCGTTTCAAAAGTATAAACTATTGGAAACTGCACCTATCACATATTTAGATTTGCTTTAGTGCGTCTCATCCATTAACTTGTTGTGATGTAATTACAGACTATAACCAGCAGATGGAGGCAGGAGAGCATCTGTTTCCTTGCAGCTACCGCTGGCAGCCTGGATACAGAAGTAGAGACAATAGACAAGACACAGCCTCGCTTTAGAGTGGGCCAGCACTTGTTTAATACAGTAAGTGTTACATGTCAACATCTGTTTCCTCCAGCACATCAGCCCTTCTGCTTTGCAGCGTTGTACTGAAACTGCAGCCTCCGTGTCGAAGCTGTTTGCGGGGCTTCTCCATCCTGACAGGTCATCTCTGCAGCAACAAACTGTAAGAGGCAGGTCGCACATGTGGATATCAGATGAAGCGTGGGCTTAATGAGATGCGCGTGTTTTTATGCCATGGAAATTGAGCAAGAGCACATTGAAATGTTTTGCCTGTCAAACAAGCAGAATGTGTTTTGGAATGTGAAAAAAGCAAGGCCGCCGTTTAAATAAGAGTAGTATCCTCTGCTTGAGTCTGTGGGGGCCGGCGCTCTCCTGTACGCCGCAGGCTGAGAGTGGCAGACACTAATAGACTCAGCAAAGTGATCCGCAAGGCCAGTGATGTTGTAGGGGTGGAGCTGGACTCAGTGTCAGAGAGGAGGATGTTAGCAAAAGTGAAGACCATCCTGGACAACTCATCCCACTCACTCCACAACACACTGGCCAGTCTAAGGAGTGCCTTCAGTAACAGACTCATCCTACCCAAATGCACCACAGAACGCCACAGGTGGTCATTCCTGCCTGTGGCCATCAAACTTTATAATTCCTCCCGCTGAGTGTTGGTCACTCCTAACACTCTCAACACTTCAGACAGTCTTAATTTATTCGTAACCAGTTTACCACTGCAAATTGGCAATTTGCATTATTCTGTTTTTTATGCATCTTAAATTTTATTTGACTCTGTCTCCCCGCGACTGTCACTTCATGGGAGCAACAGCAACAGAACAATTTCCTTGAAGGATTAATAAAGTATTCTGCTTCTGCTTCCAGCCAACACGTCTTTTCTGCAAGTTATTAAAACACTTTGTTATTTAGTGTAACATTTTTGAATATGCTACTATTGGTAGCGAATTACAAAGCAAGAGCACCAAGATCACCTAACTGCACGAGCCCAGTTTAATAATTCAAATTCACAAGGTTAGCACCTTAACTACTGGCAGTTACTACACAGGTTTTTATTCAGTGCCAGAGCTTTTAAATAAAACTATAAGAGCATTTAGAGCAGTAACTGGCTGCAGGGTTAGCATATCCAGTGGATCCGATCAGTTACTGTCTGCTCTATGTGGTGGGCTTCTGTGTCGCAGACATTACCTCATTGAACTGCTGTGATGTCATTCTGTGTCCCTCTCTCTCTCGTCCCTCACTCGGCCTGTCGTCTTCCTCCCCCCTATCTGTTCATCTGTCTCTCTCCTCACCTCTGCACCTCCTTCCTCTGCCTGTCGTCTTCCTTCTGTCTGCTTCTCTCTCTCCCATTAGCGACAGGGCTTCAGCAGAGACGGTTACGTTTTCAAATCTATGCTTGCAAGCCTGTTTCAGTGCCCACACAAACAACAAGCATACGCACACCGACAAGAAGCGCATGTTATCATCTTCAAATTGACGGGATCTTTTTTTATTCTGTTATTATGCAACAAGGTTTATTCAGTTTGAGATTTCGTGTAGGTGATTCCTATTCATTCCACATTGTCTTACTGTTGGTTTTACGTCCTTTGTGTTTTCCCGCCTCCGTGATTTTTTGCTCCATTTTTTTGATCATCGCTCTCCGCTGCATCTTGTTAACCCATCAGGCGTTGTGTAAATATAGCCCAGCCTCTCCCATTGTCCTTTCTCAGTTCGTCTGTCTTCCTCCCCAGATGTTTTGTCCGTTTTCCTTGTCGCTCCTTAATTGTGTTCTCTGGTTGTGTCTCCTGGTTAATGTGTACCTTGGCTTTCTCCTAATAGCTACTTGAGACTGGCTCCTAAAATGAGTCAGTCCTCGCAGACCTCTATAAAACGTCCAACTTCAAGGTAGAAATAAACATATTTAAAGCCTGGTACGAAAAAAGCAGGTTGTGACAGCTGTAGGGTATTGCATGCACCTTTAACAGTGTAACCCCTTTGAGTGACAGGTGGCTAGGTGTCTATTTCAGCTGAACTCATGCTCCACCTCTTTGACCATTTTTTAATTGGTAAGGCAGAGTCAGTCTCTGCCAAGACGGTGAAAACCGAAGCAGTGACGGTGAGCTTCCAGTGGATGCCGTCATGAAGGGTTGATCCATCTTCATATACGGTCTGTGCTTATAACTAACTATTATTCACCATCTACATTATTTGGATCGACATGCTACTATCTTAACTTTCCAAATAATAAACCCTCCTCCGCATCCTCAAAACGAAAACCTCTGTGTGGAAACACAGGCTAGCTCGCAGACGTGGTGGGGTTTCAGCTCACCATCTTCCAGTGTCAGCGTGCCATTAAAGAAGCGGCATCTTTAAACACCTGGTCCAGCGTCTCGCTACCAGTGAATGGAATTACAGGTGACTCTCTGTCTTTCTGCATCATTACGCTCTCATTGTCTGATGTTTGCGGCTGAACGTCCTCTGTGACTGCGTGGGCCGTTCTCATTACAGCTGCGGTTCTGTATGGTTGCCTTCTTTCAGACAGTTGGATTTAAATGTCAGGCTACAGGGAAGCATCATTTCTCTGCCTCATTATGTTTTATTTGCACATTTTGTTGTGTGTAGTAGCTGATGTTTGTCTGAGACAATTCACTCGATATGTTTCATTTTGCATTCGTTATAAATTTAAAAAAGCCAAAAAGGATGAGCAGTAAACATATAAGCACAAGGCTAACCACTTATTTCTTATTCCTAAAATCAAGTAAGGGTAGGTACAGAGCCATAATCACTTGTTGTAATGTTTTTATTATTAATACATTAGGATGCTTGATGTATGGTTTAGTTAACTGATTACAAAGACTAAACACTCCAAGCATTTTATAAGGAACATTTGGGCAATACAATACAATACATGAGCTCTCCCACAAATGACTGACATGAAAATGTTAAGGATGCAGAGATATAAAAGTAGGTGAACTTCTTGCCAATCAAACCTCTTCCAAAGTTTAGTTTCCCCTGACTGCAAATACTTAAGTCAAGGGAAAAAGCATCTCTCTTCTTTATTGATCGTGGACTCTAGCTGATGCTCTCCCTGAATCGCTCATTTCATTATGCTTTGCTTTCGGTTTATTGGTTTTAAGGCATGAGGCTCTGAGGGGAGACGTGTTTAGCTTATTGCTTTGGCGGGATGAAGTGGCGCCGGATTATTGCTGAAGTCTGGAGGTTCAAGATACTCCAGCAGCAGAGGCACACAGACATTTGGGTTGCTGTAGACACAATGAACCCAGCTCCTGGGTTAAAGCAGAAAACACAGACGGAACAGGTAACACTCTGACCTCGAAAGATCAAATATTGATTCATACAATCCTTGGATACATTTTTGTGTTGATTTTTCTTTTTTTTTCTTTTTTTTGATGCCGTATCCTGCATCCTCTCGTTGGAGATCTCACGTCCGCATGTGAAGTCGGAGAGCCACGTCAGGCCTCAAAGGTGATTGATATAAAAAGCATGAGCTCCGCAAAATAAAAACATACGCAAGATGTGTCAACTAGAAGTAAAATATATAGTATAATATCGTGGAAATAACTGTTGGACACCATTTACAACATTAGTTTCATGAAGCTCTCTTTCATAACTAGGTAAAATTGTTTTGAAATATCCCTCAATGAATTCACGCTCAATCAAAAGAATTTGGGGGCTGGAGCCTATCTCAGCTGTCATTGGGCGAGAGGCGGGGTAGACCCTGGACAGGTCTCCAGTCTATCACGGAGCTTACACAGAGAGACAGACAACCATTCACACTCACTCACACCGACGGCCAATTTAGAATCACCAATTAACCTATTGAGCATGTCTTTGGACGGTGGGAGGAAGCCGGAGTACCCGGAGAGAACCCACGCAGACACAGGGAGAACATGCTAACCACTATGCCACTGTGGCAGCCACATTATGATCAACTTCCTAATATTGTGTTGGTCCCCTTTTTGGTGCCAAAACAGCCCTTACCCATCGAGGCACCAAGATGTTAGCAGCAGACACTTTGAGTCCTGTAAGTGGTGAGGCAGTGCCTCCATAGATTGGACTTGTTTGTTCAGCACATCCCACAGATGCTCATTTTATACCATTTCCATGAAAGGGTGTACATGATCTGCAACAATGTTCAAGTCGGTAGGTGATACGTGCCAAAGTAACATCCACATAGATGTCAGGACCCAAGGTTTCCTTGCAGTACATTGCCCAAAGCATCACAGTTCAGTTGAAGTTTTGGAGATGCTCTTAGCCATTTGTCTAGCCATCAAAATATAGCCCTTGTCAAACTTTCTCAAATCTTTATGCTTGCCCATTTTTCCTGCCTCTAACACATCACCACTGAGGACAAAATGTTCACTTACTGCCTATTATATCCCGCCCACTGACAGGTGCCGCGATGAAGAGATAATCAGTGTTATTCATTCACCTGTCAGTGGTCATAATGTTATGCCTGGTCAGTGTATATACATATATCTTTATAAGTACATGAGCAACAAGATAGTTTGACTGCCACCTCAGGAGGAAAAACACTTCGACTTAATTTGTCAGTGTGAATCAATTTTCAATGTACACTGTGTTTCTCAAACCAGCGTAAACTTGTTGCTAATATACCAAAAGCTTCGACATTAAAGATTTTATTGCTGCATTTATTTTTGTATGACAACACCTGCAACTCGTGAAATGTTACCATTCTGAATTATCCATCCCCGGCTTCATTTAAGTCGCGAACCGCTCACTCTTACGAGCACATTCCTGCTCACGAGCATGCGGCGCCTGTCACACTGAAATGAGCAGTTACATTTACAGGAACATTTTGTGTTTGCTGAATCAGACTTGTAACGATGCTGTTAAAAGATAGCTGAGATTTATGATAGAGCAGGGATTTGTTCTTGCATGGTGCTCAGTGATTAAGACATTAAATATGCAATAATGTCTAGTACTTTTAGTGTTTCACTTGTCCATAGTTTGTCAAGCAATTTGTGAGTTCTGTTCTTCTATTAGAATGTGTTATTTTCTCTGGCAATATACAGGTCAAATAGTTACATGTTTACATCATGGCTTTCATTCATATTGATGGATGACCAAACTGTGGACGTCCATCAAAATAAAATGAGAGACATGAGCATTTAGCATTGTTCTATATAAGGCCAACTGATCCCCAGTAGCAGAAAGAAGATTCATCAAACATTAGAATGTGACTGTTCATTTATTATCCTACCAGCTGTAGCGTCTCAAACCCACTAGTATTTTTAAATTAGTGTTCGGATTATGATTCTGTGATTAAGATGATCATCATCCACTCACCGTGTGATTACACTGCAGTTAAAAACCCTTCCTTCATTTGCCTCACCCAATCATTTTTTTCCCCTTATAGCTGAAACCTAATTGTCTTTTCACCCTCACGTCCCTGATGTCTCTCCCTCTCGTTTCCCCCTCACTCGCCCAGATTTCACCTCTCACTTTCGTTCCCTCTTCTTCTCACCTTCATTTTCTCTCACTTCATCTCTCTCTGCGGCCTCCAGCCCCTACAGCAGTGATTACACATAACCCTTAAGTAATTAAGCTAAGAACCCAGATGGGGATGCAGGTCATAAATAAACAACAGTAAGTGATATTAAACAATCGGGGAGAGGGTTGACAGGGGGAAACACGGCGTCAGGAGATTTTAAATAAACGCTGGTTGAGCAGCACTTCTGACTTCCCACAAATTATTTCTGTGGCAGGTGACAGATCTGGAAAGGCTTTTTCAGTTTGTTGAGGATTGTCAAGCCTTGTAGCTGATTCAAAGCCAAGTTACAACTGCAGCACGGTAAAAAGTGACATTCTCTAGCATCCTGAAACTCCTCTGCATTCAAGTGGACATGTTCAAAAGGCATAACATTGCTTGTGACTGACTCAGATGTGTTCTGGATGATTCACAGTACTCAATGTGAGATTCTCAAGCTGAACTGAGTATGCTAAATCACACAGTGTGACAGGTACAGGCCTCCGAGAATCCGGAGCACGCCACAAGACCCCATGAATTGGAGATGATTTGACCTAGATATAACCATCACCCTCGTCAAAGTTGCTCAGATCACTACACTGCCCATTCTTCCTTCTTCTAACCAAGCGACCGTCTCTGGGGCTGAAAAATGAAGCTAAAGTTTAAGTGTGAAAAGCTGCAGTCCCTGCAATACACCAAATAGCATTCTAACATGGAGGTCTATGGCGACTGACATCCCCATAGACCTCCATGTTAAAACTCTAAATATGTTTATAGCCCGGTGCGAAAAACTTTTGCTCTCTACAACTAATTTCTCCATTCAAGTCTTATATCGAGGCTTAAAGTTAATTATGTTGAGGCTTAGAGTTAATTAAAGGTGAGGTGTATTTTAATGACACGTGTGTGCCCTCACAGGATGCTATCTGTCTGCACCGGTGTCTCCCGCCCCCTCAGCTCCACTCACACTCCACCTCTTTGACCATTTTCAAATTACCCAGGACATGGCGATGGGCTGAGCCACCACGCTGAGTTTTAAAACTGCTTCTCAGGAATCCCATTAGTGACTTCACGGTGGGTTTGTTCGAATTTGTATACAGTGAATGCTTGCAGCTCACACCTTAGAGAACTGAATGATCATCTGTCAGTAGTTTCAATGTTGTGTCTGATCGGGGTGTTCTGCTGTTAATGCTTAAGCTTGGTTTTAACTGAATTCCAATGAATTCTCAACAGTCTTTTGAATCTTTAACTAAACTGAACAAAACAACAGCCACACTGAAACAAAAGGATCACATTTAGTGTCAGTATCAGTTCGGGAGACATTTAGATCTGCGTATATCCATATAGTGGGAGTGACTGGGGCACCAGAACGCAGCCTCTAAATAACGCATTATTTGCCACGAAACTTGTTCATTTCACCAATATTTTGTTATCGTACGCTAGTGCTATGCCCCGTTGAGTCTGGAGTTACATGTTAATTTGCTATTGCTATGGTTCGTCCACAACCTCAGAATCGGAAAAATATTCAGCCATGTTGCAAAAAACTAGCAGTAGCAAATTACAGGTAAACAAGCCGACCGTCGCGGGTGTGACATCATCCAGGGTCTGTAGGTCAATCTCCAGACCCCGGATGATGATAACAGGTACTCCGGACCCGGGGAATAGCACTAGCGTACGATAACAAAATATTGGTGAAATGAACGAGTTTCGTGGCAAATAATACGTTATTTAGAGGCTGCGTTCTGGTGCCCCAGTCACTCCCACTATATGGATATACGCAGATCTAATTATCTCCCGAACGACTACAAATTACACAAAAGTTATATGGGTGAGTAAACAATCGTATTTTATGCCAGAAATAAGGTCCAAGTTGTAAAAAACAGTAGTTCCACTTTAACCGGTGATTCTAAATTGGCCTTAGGTGTGTGTGAAAATGGTTAGCCTGTGACGGACTGATGAGCTATTCAGGCTGTGCCCTGTTTCTCCGCCAGTGCCAGTTGGGACAGGCTCCAGCCCCCCGCCATCCTCTACAGGACAACTGGTTAAAGATGGACGGTACGAGACTCAAAAATAACACTGAAACATCATCGACTCCCTGAAGCTGAAGAACTGTTGAAGAGCTCTGTACATGCAAACAGCAGCTAAGCTTATGCTAATCTGACCATCATTGCTGGGTCACTCCTAGAGCAGTGAACAGCCATGCAAGGCTCAAGGAAACTCAGTCATGGGCATAGAAGGGATTGTACCAGTGACCTCACATTCCCAAAGGTGCTTCTCTAACCACTATTCCACAGCATCCCTAGCCAACATTTGACTAGATGTGGAGCTATGGCAATGGTAGAATGAACATTAGTTAGTAGGCGAGTTTGGCAAACATTTAAGTTGCATCATAAAAATTAAAAATTAAAAGTAAAACTACCAATTACATTTTGGTCATTAAAATCAAGAAATTAATGACTTGAACACATTTACCCATTTATTCTTTGAGGTACCTAACCATAACAGTTCTCATTTCCCTATAGTTCATTGTTCAGCAGCGTGGTAACAGGTACTGTGAGTTTTAACTGGGAAATGTGTTCTTTTAACTAAACCAGTCACATCTGAACAGCCTTCAGCCTTCACTTAAGGGCTGTTGATCATTTCAGTAGAATAGACTCCTCGCAGTGGAGTTGAATCAAAAAGACAGATGACTCTCCAAAAAGTCTTCCACCAAAAATAGCGAAGCATATGTGGCAGTAAAAATTGCCTCCCAACCATCCAGTTCTCCGTCGTCTTCCTCTGTTCTCTCATCCTTCTTGTAGCAGCCCCATTAAAATCATAATGAGACTGCTGCCGTTTTTGGAGACTGAGTTCGGGAGAGTAATTCATCCTCATTGCAGAATCTAAATAATTGAAATGACGAGGGAGTGAGGAGAAGGAGGCTAGTCAGGTTGGGAGAGGACAGTCATTCAGAACAGACGCTCCTTTTGGAATCACAATCTGGTAGTAGCCAACGATTCTCTTTGTGTCTCGGAAAGTTTCACAAAAGGAACTTTTTTAAAGGAACTCATTTGTGTGAAGAAGTCAGACATTTGCTGGAGATAAATCAAGACGGTAACAGACTTCACCAGGATTATTATATTTTTAATCCAGGTTGAAATGAAAAGCTCTCAAAACTTTACCAGTTAAAACCCAGAAACATGTTCAGCTGAATCCAGATATCAAAAATAACCAAAGTAAAACACATAAAATCCAAATCCATTTGCTGGTGTTGAGTTTTGGATAAGTGTTGCTAAAAGGCACTGCAGTGGAATCCAGCTTTTCCCCAGACAGACTTCCAGTGAATAATGATGTGGAACTTCATTATCTTCTGGCCTGGCTTTAAAGTCGGCATCACTCAACAAGGAGCCAAGACAAAGGACTTATAGACAGTTAAAGGGTGATCAGTCTAAAAGCCAAGCAGCTTCTCCTGCTGAACAGTAACAGTGTTCATTATCTAGCATGAGTAATCTGGCATTAATCAGGCCGAACAGCTTCAGCTTAAATATGAAATGGATCATATGGAGCCTGGATTCTCCTGCTTCTGTCTTATACGGAAACTAAACAGGCATAGACAATGTGACCGGCTCTGGATGACTTTTAGAGTTTTAACTCGTTTTGCCTTGTGAATAACATGTTTTGGTACCTTTTCATATGACAACCAAGGAGGTCATCATCAACTTCAGGTCTAGTTTTCATCAGCGGTGAGAGAGTGGAGAGGATGTCCATCATCAGGCTGGATAACACACACCACTGCACAGGTGAAAAAGACCAACTGGGGACAATGAAGAAGGCCAGACTACCACAAGAGATACTGTTAACCTCCTGCCGCTGCTCCACAGAGAGCATTTTAACATACTGCATCTCAACCTGGTATCGCAGCTGCTACACAGCGGACAGGAAGGCACTTCAGCGCGTTGTGTCCGGTGCATAAAGGGTAATCAGGACTCCCACACTGGAGGAGATCTCGACCACCAGGTGCCTCAGGAAAGCGACCAGCATCTGCGAGGACCGTCACCTGTTCCAACTGCTGCCATCAGGCAGACGTTATAAAGCCCTTCCGCACCCACACAGCCAGACTGAAGAGTAGTTTCTTCCCCCAGAGCTGTGGTGACTCTAAATCAGTCTCTGCCTGACAGAAAACCACATCAACAGTTTACATTATAAGCTGCTGCTGTGAATAACCCACCTATACTGGACTAGATGGCAATTTGCACAACACTCTACATAATATCTGTATATTCCACAGTTATATTCCCTATTCCACAGTGAGATTGGTATTTATATTTACATTCTTATTTTTACTCATATTCATATTCCATTCTTCTCTAATTTAGACACATATTACATTTTACCCACCGTTTTATATATTGTTTTTACTGTTTATACTGGGCATTGTACAGAGCTGAAACAAAATCTTGTTGCACTGTACAACTTGTGTTCTGCAATGGCAATAAAGATTCTATATTATAAAACAGCAAACAACTGAAAATCAAATCATGCTGTAGTTCTTCCTGTAACTGCACCTTTCAGTCCTGAACTTGAGGGAATACAAGCTCTTAAGTGTGTCATACTTTTGTCTACATTGTGTACCTGATCAGCTAATGCCATAATGTATGCAGGATGTATTATTAGCAGTAACTCAGCAGTCCAGGCAGATCTGGCTCTTCTGGACTTAAATGTCATTCTTTTCATAGATAGTCACTGTGAAGCATCACATCTGTGTGAATATGACCAATCAGGCTAGTAAACATCAGTTGTGCCGTTCTCTATCACAACATTCTTGTCATTAGTTTACGCCACCGCTCCCAGTCTGACTAAAATGTATTCTGATCGCTCCAGTCTGTTCTGATAAAGGCGATCACACTATTCACTTTTATTCTGATTATCAGTGGAATGCTAGTGTCCGTGTAAATACAGAAGCACAGTCCTCCACAGCTAAAGCTTAAAGTTAGATTTGCTTCAAACAACCCTTGCTGAGTCACTCTTGTTTTTCACCATTTGCTCAAAGTCACACAGCCCAGCAATCTGGGTAAATCTGCATATCAAAATAACAAAGATTGTTAGAGCAGAATTTTCTCCTGGGATGAAGAGAAAATTAGAGCTGCCTGGAAGAGGCGTGGGAGATGCAGAGATGTAGAACAGAGAGGTTTAATTCAGGGAGAAGGTAACATGAGGTACTGTTCCTCTGAAAACGAGGACTGACTTACACCATTCATAATGTTTTCACCTCAAAGAAAAGCTGATTGAGACAGTTTTTTGGGGTTTTTTTTATCAACAGTTTGCACCACGCCTCTCAGTCTGGTTGAAAATTCCTTTTGATGTAGCTCGTCAGTTTTAAGAGACACAGGGTTTAAAGTAGAATAGCACTGCTTTACCACAGAGCACCACAGAGGACCTCCACGCTGACCCCCGTCCTGATTGATCCGACCCCACTGTGAGACCGCCTTTGTGTTTACATCCAACAGTGTTGCTTCTCCGGCTTGTCCCATCATTCTCCATCTTTTCCAAACACCTCGTTTCATTTTAAGGAGAACGTGAAGTGCTGTTGATAAAGGAGCGGGACTTTAAAAATTATTTACGGTGCAGTACAACTGGTCCGTGGACTTTAATACGGGATCAGTGCTGTGAGCCAGCGGTGGCACTCAATCACGCTGTCCCCCTGGAGAAACATCCGTCAGCGCGTGGACAGTGAGTGATGGATTTACTCTGGGCTTGGACTGTTTAGACAGACAGTCAGGCCCAGATTTATTGAGTGTTATGACAAAAGTTTAAGAGAGGGTATATATATATAGATATATATACACACACACACACACACACACACACACAAATCTCCCCCTTCTTCGCTTCAGCTGAATTAAGGCATCAACGGTCAATTTGTCCCCATTTCCATCTCATCTCACGTAAATTATAACTTTCCTCTGTAGCGAGGCAGACGCTGAATTTCAATTTAGTTCATTATTCTGTTCAGTTAAAAGGGCTCCTATTTCCCTGATTTACCTATACATACCTGTGCAGGTGTAGGAGGTAAGAGAAGCAGGAGCCAATGAGTTCCTGGTGATATCATGGGATAGACCAAGTGTGGGTTTTTGAAGGGGGGAGATGTAATGGGTTGAAGATACTATTCTTACAGTTTGGATGATTTAATAAAGTAATAGGGTTTGCCTATAAATTGGTGACTTATATTGAAGTATGTTGCCTAAACTGATAACATTCAGTAGTTTAATTAACTTCATCTGCATATTTTAGATGAGGTGAACACCCCTGAGTAGAGTAAGGTCCCTCCTTAGCTAACTTTCCTCTAGCTTGAGAGGTTTTAAAAGCAGTTCTTCTGTGATTCGTGTAGAGATGACGTGTAAGTGTAGCTTTGTAAGTTCTAAGTAGTTTACCCATGGAGGGCACAGCGCAACATTATGATCTGACTGGAGGAATGTTTGTCTCCACATGATGAATGTATGTACAATATTCTTCTTTTACCTCTTGTTTCTCCACAAACTCTCGACTGAGCTGCTTGTCTCTTTAGCTGTTAGATGTTCCACGTTCTTCATCAAGGAGCAACTAAATTTGTATTTCTGTCGTTGGGCCCTGGCCCAGTAGAGCTTGTTTTGCTGAAAACAGCCCCCCACTGCTGCTGGAAACTGGGTTAATGAGCGTTGAGACTGAACCATTAAGTGCAATAAACCCAACCATGGGCAGTAATTCTTTGAGGGTTTGTCACTCCTGGAAATCTTTAAGCTTTATCAATATGCATTATATCCACAGATGCATTCAGCTAATTAGGTATGTAAAAAAAGCTCAAAATCAATGTGTTCCTTTGTCTAATGTTGTTGTGATCTACACCTACGTACATAGCAAGTCTGCAGATATTTTGGCAAGACAGGTGCAATATCAAACACTGTTCTGGGAGGCTTGAATGTGTGAGTGTATGAATGTAAAGGAAGGCATTTTCCTGGAAATCAAGAGTCTCTATGCCCAATCAGCTTTTCTTTGAGATGAAAGCATTGCAAACAGTGTAAGCCTGTCCTCACTTTAAGAGGAACAGTATCCAATGCTCTCTACTGAGGATTCTGCTCTAAGAATACTCAGTGTTTTGACATCCAGATCTGCCTAAATTGCTGCGCTGTGTGACAATGGTGAAAAACAATAGTGGTTGTGAGTACTGCAGTTCAAGGATTTTTTTAAATCTATTTATTTATTTTTTTAATTCTCTTGTTTGCTGAAGTTACACAGGCTCATCAGAGAATGGACATGGGCCTTCTGAGGGTGTCCTGTAGTGTCTGGCAACAGAATGTTGTTAGTGGGGGTCTTTGGGTCCTATGGGTTGAGGGGAGGGGCCTCTGTGGATCATCCCACAGATACTTGATCAGTTTGGGATCTAGTGAATTTGGAGGCCAGGTCAACACCTTGTGCTGTTCTTCATGTTGTTTTGAGTTGTTCCTAAAGCGTTTTTGTGTGTGTGCCTGTGTCAGGCTGCATCCTGCTGGGGATGGCTGCTGCCATCAAGGAGTGTCATTGCTATGGGGTGGGGGTGCCTGGTCTGGTCTAGGTGGGTGGTACATGTCTAAGTAACATCCACATGAATGCCAGGTCCAAAGGTTTCTCAGCTGGACATGTTGTTATGCTAATGTTGCGGCTGACGTGTACTGTGTATTGTTTCTGTCTGGTTGGAATAAATACATTCTTTTCTGCTGATGTTTGGCCCCATATGGGGTAAGCATCATGTGTTTCCAGGAGAGATGGTAGGATGGGGTTAGCAAAACAACCAATTGTTCAAGAAATGTTTAATGAGATAAATGACAAATGTCTCTGTTGAATGAATTCTACTGTATGTTGTCAGTTAAATTGGATAAACACATCCTTTCTTCTGCTGTCACATTTCCAGCGGATTTGATGCTTCACATCAGGCAGAACCACCTTGTCATAGCAATGTCTGCTCTGATTGATTGATGTTTTAGGGCATGAAAACACATATACCTTCTCAGATCACTTTATTTAGTGTCCATGTTGACTGTTAAGTAACTGTCCATGTAAACATAGCCACTGTCATTGAACTGATCGAAAACCATTGATAACTGACTTCAGTTAATAAATGTGTCTATTGCGCTTTATTTTATTAGTATGTGTTCTTTTTCAATACACTGGATTTGAATTATTTGAGAGTACTGAGTCACATCAGCTTCACAGTAGCCCTCATGTTCACTGAGCTCACTGTAATCCAGTGGAATAGTTCAGCTTTCTACACGCTCACAGTGTGGAGTCAAAGTCAAGTCATTAAAATCTGGCCCAACAGCAGCATACAGCAATTCGTTTAGTTTTAAAGAAAACTGTTGCTTAACACTAAGCTTTTTCTTTTTCTTTACAAAAAAAAAAAAGATTTTGAACTTTTGGAATGTTCTGATTCTACGCCTGAGGGAATTAACAATCTGTCTCCTCAGCTGCTAAATGCTGCACAGTGTTTCCAGCTAGCCAATAACAATTTCTTTCTGTTGTTTGGTCTGGACTGGTAGCACAGCGTGGACTCATCAGAGCTTTTCACTGAAATCCAAAACACAGGGCTGAAGCTGGTACACAGACATGTTGACAACTGCAAACTTGGATGGCACTAGTTATTTCATCGGTGAGGTATATGTAAAATATTGATTATACAGCTTTTAAAATGACTATTTATTAATCATCATTTTTTTTAAGGTCTGATTAAAAGACAATTGAGTAAGATTGTTTTAACAGTATGGATTATTATCATTTTTTGTGTGCAGTTTTTGCAATGTGATTGCACTAGTATGTAAATATTGCATATCCTAAACAATTTCAATTTTGTAACTTATTGTATAATGAATTAACTTAACATAAAAGCTCATCTGATGCTGGATAGTTTGATATTTCATCTACGGGGGCAGTCACAACACATCAGCCTGGTTGCTAGATGATCAGATGGACATGCTTTGTTCAGCTTGCAGTTTGAACAGACTCTGTGGTTGCGTGTGTACATGTGTGTGTGCGTGTATCTGTGACTTATTGAACCCTTCAATGTCAGCTGAGAACTCAGATGTTTTGCAGACGGGAAACGCTGTTGAATTGTATTAACGATGTCCCTTTCTCTAACTCACTCTGCCAAATTCATTGTCTCCTCCTAATTCTATTCCTGCTGTGGAAATGCTTGTTTTCATTGGAGGTATATTATATGCATGAGAGCCACTACTAAGTGAGATCCTGGTGAACATTTTCAGAGTGGATGGCTGCAGCAGCCTCTCAGTGGCTCTCTGCAGCTCTGCTCTTTAGTCCTGTCAGCCCCCCAGTGAGTTTCAGGACAAAAAAAAAAAAGTCTTCATGAAGGGTTGAGTAATTACTCTTAATTTAAATGTTTTAATGGGATTAAAATGATCCCACATCCCCCTCATCTAGACTCCTAGTTAAACCTTTCTCTGGATGTCACTCTCTTTCTCGTTGTATGTGCTTCCGCCTCACTTTATCTCTAGTGTTTGTTGAATATTTCAGGCTGTCTTTGTTAATCAGTTGCTGAGACACTGAGCTCTTGAGGGCCAGTCCGACAGACAGTACATATGCTATATGTGTATGCATGCTTGTACTGGACAGTACGAGTATAGTTGTATAGTGTAGTTTGTGCAGTAGGTGGTTGTATTCGAATGTGTCTCTGTGTGCTGCGTTCGCTGTGATTGTGTGTGCGCGGGTGTTTTGTGTGGATGTGTGTGCACCATGGTGTGCACACACGCTGAGCAGCATGTGACTGAACAACAGAAAGTGAACATGGCAGCTGCCATGCTACACAAACTCCCACGCCTTAGATGAAACATACATGCAGTTACACTGTTGTTCTTTTGAGGACCTCCCTTGGTCCGTTATCCTTAAAATGAACCTTGCTCAACCTGAACAACTGTTACAGCTGAAATGATAGATATATGAATGAGTGTATTGGAAGCAAAACTATCTAGAGGTGGATTTTGGTATGGCTGGCATGGCCAGCAGGCCAGGGCGGCATATTATCAGGGTGGGCACAGGCAAAAAAATAAATAAAAATAAAAATAAAGTTTTTATATGATTTTCACTTTGTGGGTTGAAGTGGGTGCAACTTTCTGATGAATAGGCAGCTAACCCCCCCAGCCAGAAGATCTCAGTCACAGACGTAGAGAAAGATACAGATGGGATTTCAGGTCATCCCACTGGAGTGGGCAGCAGGGGACAACAGGGATCCATCAAAGATCAACGTTATCGAAAGAGATTCTAATGGTACTTTTATATAACATCCATGAACTATGAATGGGAGCTGGGTTCCTCCAGTGGTTTCTTCCTGATAAATGGAAGATTTTTCTTGCCACCACCATGGTGCTATACTCTGGGGGGTCGCATGCTCTGGGTTCCGTTAATCACCTTGAGACAGTCTGGATTGTTATTGACGCTCTATATATAAACTTGACTTGAATGCGGAGGTTGTGTAGGTTTGGTAAGTGTCCATGTCGGCTCCTCTGTGAGCATCTCCAGCCTGCGGTTGCCCGTAACACCTTCTTCTGTAGTTGCAACAGTGTGGCTCTGCAGTAAGGGACGAAATGGACACGCACACAAGCGTTCAGAGGTGTTTACGTCATACTGACTTGTGAGGACACTGCCGTGCTGCGCATTGAGCTTGCCTAACCCTGCATGTCTAGCCTTAACATTAACACTGTGATACTGGGCTTTCTGTTCTTTCCTCATCTCCAGCCAACCATAATGAGCAGTGAAAGACTGCTGTTGTCACTTGGCCAAAAAAAAAAAAGAACTGGAGAGAACGGCCCCTGCAGCAGAGATCTACCCTGTTATGGTGTTGAATCCCTTCACAGCCTTGAGTTTAATGAAAATAACTTTTTGGTGAAACAGAATCTCATCAGATGCGTCGTCATTAGCAAAGGACTTGCAGTCAGTCTATCTATCTATCTATCTGTCCTCTCGGTCTCGAAGACTGTCTTCACACTCCGTTGTTTGCTGTCTTCCTGTGTTGCTTCAGCCACCTACAGCCCTCTGCTGTGAGAAATCATATTTATAACTTTGTTAAAAATGAGACACTGTTGTGTGTACAACAGTCAAGGAACTTGAGGACAAAACCAGATACAGGTCAAAGAGGTCTGTGCGCATCAGATTACTGCAGTAGTCTACATTTTTACATCTCTGCTTTTTGTTAATGCATATACAGTTATACATAGAAACTGAGTTATTTCTTTAATTAGTTTTAATGTTTTTATTTGCATAAAAAATGAAAAATAATAGTCTAACTGAAATGCTACAGGGACACCTTATCTACAGTATATGATGTGATAAACTCTTTGCTGTTGATGTACAAAACCAAAAGAACCTTGCCTGCTGTGTTTATTAGGCACGTGATATAAAAGGGGTAAATAATAGTGACGAGGAGGCAGAAGCCTCCAGTCAGCTCAGTCTGAGGCTCCCTGATGAGCAGGCAGAAAAGTCCCGGGGATGGATTTACGAGGGTGAATGGAGCTAAGCTAGCCGATGAGGCCAAGCTAATGGATAGCACTCCACTCAGCAGTTTACACACCGTTCACATACTGCTGCCCACCGGACACTACACAACTCCAAAACTAGCGGCGGTGGCTGCTGGTTGTACAAGAAAAAACAAGGACTGCCCCCCTCGTATAGGTCACGATGAAGAACAGAGTTACGCATTATGAACTGAAGTAAAGCTGATGTTTCATTTGTAATTCTGAAACTAAAATACTAGTTCAGACATATATTCGGTGGACAGAGATGCCCTGAATGGGTGCATGTCAAATTACAACCTCCCTCCTGAAAAATGAAGCCAGTGCAGGAGAGGAGATATTTCTGAAGCTCAGAGTGGTCTCTCCAGCCGCTGCTGTCTTGGCACTGTCTGACTCCTCCTGACTCTCAGCTAATTAAAAACTGGACATATCGATGAAAGTAAAGTTGTCATAAATTGAGAAATTAGCTTAAGAAACCAGAACGGTT
Source organism: Chelon labrosus (assembly GCF_963514085.1). Taxonomy (NCBI): domain Eukaryota; kingdom Metazoa; phylum Chordata; class Actinopteri; order Mugiliformes; family Mugilidae; genus Chelon; species Chelon labrosus. The sequence goes on along the minus strand of NC_140360.1, from coordinate 24,180,656 downwards.
TGTTGAACCAGGCTTTAAACACGTCTGTTCCTGCTGACACGCCTGTCGCAACACAATTAGGTGTGAGAATCTGTAACCAATCAAACACTCACCAGCAGGTTCGGAGCTCCACAGCCGCGAGCGAGTTCCCGATCACAGGAGCCAGGCCCCCGCGTCTCTACCCTTCCTTTTCGGGGAGGTTGAGGTTTGAGTCTGAAACTCTGTACACAAAGTTCACCCAGCCGAGCTGAGTCCCAGAAGCCACACACAGGAGGGGAAAATGCCAAAAAGTTGTAAAAAAAAAAGTAAAAATTTTCTTCAGAACAGTTTGGTCTTTCAGTGTGTTTAATTCTCTCTCTTTTTCTGCCTCTACCCGGCTGGCCTCAAGCGAATGGCTGTCTCCATATGAGCTGGGTTCTGCTTAAGGTTTCTTCCTGTTAAAATTGAGTTTTTCCTTGCTACCATCGCCTTCACGCTTGCTCTCGTGGTTTCAGGCCAGGTTTTGTAACACATCTTGAGACAATTTGTTTTGTACTGACGCTATATAATTAAAATTAAAAATGTAAGTTTAAATTCAGCATCTGCAGATGGGCTCGCAGCACAGACAAAGCATCAAGCATTGATGGTGGCAAAATGAGCAACGGGTTCACAAAAGTGATGTACTTTATACCCCCCATCTGCCAAAGGTCACATTGTTCACTCCTTTCCAGCTCCTCTGGCAGCCCCCCTTCAGAGAGATAACATGGCCTACGCCTAAATGGACCCATAGTTCAAGGCAATAAAACAGAGATATACACCGATCAGCCACAACATTAAAACCACTGACTGGAGAAGTAAATAACATTGAGCATCTTGTGACAATCCAGTGTTCTGCTGGGAAACTTTTGGACCTGGCATTCATGTGGATGTTACTTAGACATGTAGCACCCACCTAGACCAGACTAGGCACCCCCACCCCTTAGCAATGACATGCCATTCTCTGATGAGTCACATCTGTTTTGGAGGCACAAAGGAGACCTACACAATGTTAGGAAGGTGGTCATAATGTTATGCCTGATCGGTGTATATTTTCTCCTTAAGTAGTCATTCAATGACATGTATTTAGTTTAGGGGGGTGGTGGAAAACGATAATCTTCCACCATGAATTATCACGTTTAGTGAAGTCAGAATGGCCATGTTAATAACATTACTGGGATGTTTATCAGGAGAATCTCAGGAAATCTGCATGTGCCCTCAGACGATGGCGTTATAGATTACTTCCCCCTCTTTGCTAAGGCATGATTGGATTTGATGTGATGCGATCAGTTTGAATTTTTTCCCACACACCCCTGAGGCATCCAAACACACCCAACCGATGATGGGATTTCAAACATCCATGGTTAAAAATACAAAATGAAGGGATTTTGTGAGAAAGCTGGCATTTCGGGATAGCAGAGGATTTCTCAGATCAGTGAATACTCGGCAGGCTCCATGTAATTCTCCATGTAATAAATCACTTTGAAGAACTGACTTTTATAGACTTCCCTTTTCCTTTAATGACTCTGAGGGAGTTTCTGTTTTGTCTTAATCCTCTGACTGATGTTGAAAGTGAGGGCTGCGGGCTCTTCTGCATGCTTATCTGAACATAAACTCAGGCCAATCAGCCGCGTGCTAATTTAATATGTGCCTTCTCTGTCGGGCTCGCCTTCTTTCCGTTGTATTTCATGTTCAGTTTTTGTGTTCTTTAGATTACAGTATTGTGCGCTCTTCTCGTCAACGTTTCAGCGGTATTTTCAAGTTGTGCTGCTGTGTGAGCTTTTATTCAAGTTTTCCTTTATTCCTTTGTTTTTCTTTTAAGCCTGCTTTCTCCCAAACGTTCGTTCCATCTTTTCATTCACCAACGCATTTCAGTGTTTATATGAACACAATTTTTTTAACTGTTTGTCCAAAGCTTTCAATTTCTTTTAAGTTTTCTGAATCGGTATATCTGTTAAAGTTTTTGTTGTTCTTGTTGTTTTTTCTTCTTCTTCCCAACTGTTATTAAAATTAACATTTTAGGTTCTTCTGTACTTACCTGGTGTCCCCTAGCCATTCTCTGGATTCCTACCCAGGGACCAACTCAAGTAATATACTGTACAGTATAATTAGTTGGGCTGGGTTTAATAAATAGATTTTCCAATTCAAATCCAATATTGTTTCATAAAATACCTGAATATATATATATTTTAAATACATGCCATTTCCTGCATCCTCTCGTTAGAAATGCTGTGGTCTCACTTGACAACGGGATTAGTGTTGGAGGGAGATCCAAAACAAGACACGAGCTCCAACGCAGAGAGCACCGCCAGGCGTGGAAAGCTGATGCGTGGCAGCATTTTGGATTTAAAAAGTATGATGACAGAGAAGAGCTGGACCAAAGCAAAGCCACACGCAAGATGGTGCCAACTAGAGGTAAAACACTGTGGAAATACCACACATCTCTGAAACCATTTGAACAGACATCATCATTGAAGAGACACTCGGCAAATCAGCGGAGATGTCCAATCAGACTCTGGAGAAAGCATTTGCAGTGCATCTTCTGCCAAACTGTGTCGGAAAAATAAGCTGTTCCTATTGGATTTGTTTATCTGTTGAGAGTAGTTTTCTCTCTACCTCTGTTGAGGTTCAGTCTGCTGGTCAGACTTTACTTTGTCCTTTCACTCCTGAAATGTACACATGGAGTTCAGTTTTTATACTCTTGCAATGTTAGTTTTGTGAAACTCTCTTTCGTAACAAAGAAAAATGGAATTTAATTGAATTGGGACCTTGTAAATCGCACTAAAATCGATTCAGGAAAGCAGTAGCAATACCCAGCCCTAAATCAGTTGTGACTCATCAGAGAATGGACATGGGCCTTCTGAGGGTGTCCTGTGGTGTCTGGCAACAGAAGGTTGTTAGTGGGGGCCTTTGGGTCCTATGGGTCGAGGAGAGGGACCTCTGTTAGAGAATAATTTCTCTTCCCTATGGATAGTTTGTGTGGTTAATGTGTGATTACTTCTGGCATCGGTTATCTGCCCTATTTTCTCTCTGAGGAACATACCAAGACCAAGGTCCCTCTGTTGGCGTCTTCAATCTCACTCTCTGGGGGATACTTTGCATTACAGGCATAGCTGTAGAGTTAGATGATAATGCCCTCCGTCACTGTCTGACAATTTGTATTACCTAGCTGGTGTGAATGCTTATCTTCATGTTTATGTACAATGGCCAATGGGATGCCAACACATCTCCCGTTTGCTGCCTCGGCCTTGCTTGCTGGTATAAGAATCTGAGTTCACTGTTTGTCCCTTAGAATTTGAGGTGGACTCATGCACGTACGTTGTGATGACGAAGCTTCTGTTCTCCTCGATCGAGCCTAAATAAACTCCTTCAGCATAAGACATACAAGACTCTGGTACTTCTTCTTCTTCATCGGCATCACCACAAATTCCTCCCTAACAACCTCTGTGGATCATCCCACAGATACTTGATCAGTTTGGGATCTAGTGAATTTGGAGGCCAGGTCAACACCTTGTGCTGTTCTTCATGTTTTTTTAGTTGTTCCTAAACTGTTCTTTTGTGTGTGTCTGTGTCAACCTGCATCCTGCTGGGGATGGCTGCTGCCATCAAGGAGTGTCATTGCTCGGGGGTGGGGGTGCCTGGTCTGGTCTAGGTGGGTGCTACATGTCTAAGTAATGAATGCCAGGTGCAAAAGTTTCCCAGCAAAACATTGGATTGTCACAAGATGATGGACGCAGTGCAGTAAAACATCCTGTATACACAGATCAGAGGCTTCAGTTAATGTTCACATCAAACACCAGAATGGAGAAAACTTTGACATAATTGTTGGTGTAAAACGAGCTGGTTTGAGTGTTTCTGAAACTGCAGATTGGTTTTGGATTGCAGAGAGTACTCCACAAAAACTCATCTAGTGAGTTATGTCGATTGCCACATTTCTTCCATCCTTTAATGGCTACCTCCAGCATGATAATGCACCATATCACAAAACAAAAGGCAATTGAGTCTACTCAGACGCACTGTGGAAATATTCAGTAAGTGGCTAGAATATTTCACATTGTCCCGAAGTCTCTTTCTGCTTCCATTGTACTAATGAGACCTGTAGGTTATATCTTCCTCCAGGATTACAGCAACCTTTCACATGGGCGAAATGAATAAATCTGAGGCGTCTTTGGTGGATTAATGATAACTGATGACAAAATATTCCAATAACTCCTGCTTTATTTGACCAACATCGTTAAAATATTCTTTACTGAGCTCTATGAGGAATATATTGTTGAGAGCTACAGTCCTGTTGAAGGACAAGCTTGCTGAACTACCTCGATTGTCTGACTCTGCCATCTTTCTGGTCGCTCTTCACTGACAATTACAAGCAAATCAAATATGTAAAAATAATTATTTTAAAACGGCGTTGGACTGGCACAGATGTTTCAGACTCCCTCTGAAGCTCGGAGTCTGCTTGTATTCACCAGAGTGTATCGCTGCAGCGGCACCACTGATCTGAGACCTCTAATTAGCTCCCCGCGCTCTCAAACTCATAATGACCCTCATTTGTCAGGAAATGTGCAGCGTGTGAGTGATGCGCAGGCAGAACGCGGGTTAAGGTGAAAGAACAATGTGGCTCCCGAGAGAGCGCTTTGACGGCCATGTTGTTTATTTGCACTCTGCGACGGGAGGGGGGTCCGCGAGAAAGGATCGGCATTTTATTCAAACAGGTAAAAGCTAAGCTAGCCCGGCCTGGACCTAAGACAGCAACTTAGGACAACGAATTGGGGTTAGCCACCTTGATTATTCACAAGTCCAAATTATTGTTTTTTCTTCTTTAGATCTGAGTTTTGTGTTTGTAGCTTTTTTTTTTATGTTTTAACCTTTTATTCAAGAGATTTCTTTGTCTTCCAAAACATTCTGCCCGACCCTTCGTTCATGTTTATTTTCCAGCTTTACGTGAGCCAGGAACATTCCAGAAATAGTAGTGGTTCTTGCTGTTGATCACGTCTTCTGCACACAGTTTCATTTCAATCTGGAGCATCGAATTCCTTTCTTAAACACTTCCTTGATTTATTCTACCAAATGTCAGGCATGCTCCTAGCAGCTGTGTTGCTAAAACTGATCGCTGAAAAAGCTCTGGTATACTGTGAAGTACAGAGAGATTTAGCTACTGCTGATGGGCTCAATCAGTATTGTGTTAACTTCATTTACATGTTCATTTATAAGTGAAAAAAGACTGCACTATGCCTTTAAACAAGAAGAACCTACACCCTTGGGCTGTGTTTATGTGGTTGCTGACAAAACTATCATTGTTTCATATCCGTTATAACGGTAAGGTGTTTAAATCATACTTTCCTGAACAGAAGCAGCAAGTTGTTTCTCTTGAAATATGCACAGAAAATCCCCGCATGCATCAGAAAGTAGAAATGAGTGACGAAAAGCAAAAGTCGGCTGCTAAGGCCTTATTTTATCTTCTAATGCTTCCTGTGTTTCCGTCCATAAAGCGGTCGGTGCCGGAGCCGAGTGGTAAATGGCTGCATTTATATCCAAAGCATGCCTTACCATTTGACTCTCATTCGCGCGCTGCTAAATGGCAGCTCCCGTACAAGGTGCAATCTGTCTGGTTCAATTTGTGGTTCAGAGTCTCGCACACGGACGCTTTGACACGTGGACATGAGGCGCTGGGGATCGAACCGCCTGGGACTAATGGACGACCCGTTCTTCCTCCTGAGCCGCAGACACTCGGGTAATTGTTTCCGATTGTTTGTGTTTTTTATTACAAGACAACAAGTTGTGCCCTTTAAAATCAATAATCCCAATATACAAGGCTTCTTCTGCGTGTGTTTCCGTTCGTTCGAGGCCAGTTTTGTTAATGATGCTGCGCAGAAATGCCATCAATTAGTGAAAAGGCTGAAACGTCAAGATTGAGAAAATGTAATCTCCTTGAGACTGTGGCATAAATGTCGGTGTCCGACAGGCAGGTTTGAGCGTTTCTGAATCTGTTGATCCGCTGACACATCACCACTAGAGTCTAGAGTTTATTCAGAATGGTGTAAAACAAAAAGCATCTGGTGTCAGCTCTCCAGACAGAAACATGTTGATGATGAGAAAGGTCAGAGTTTGAAGCTGACAGAAAGGCTGCAGCAGCTCAGGTAGCCTCTTTACGACCGTGCTGAGTAGAAAAGCAGCTCAGACTCACGGCACTCTTGAGGTGGACGGGCTACAACAGCAGATGACCATGTCGGGTTCTACCCCTGTCAGCCCAGAACAGAAATCCGAGTCTGCAGTGAACACGGGGCTCGCCAACAGTGGACATTTTCAGATGGAATCCCACGGCCTGGTCTGATGAATCCCTTTCTGCTGAGGCTGCAGGTTATTCAGAGACAACCTGCCTTATGTGAACAGTCCAGACTGCTGCCGCTGCTGTAATGGTGGGGTGAGTGGTTACTAGGAACAGTTTGGACTCTGCAGCCTGTTTAGGTATTCTTGCATATTTGTTACTGAGCTTGAAGAACTAAAGCAGAAAATCAACTAGTGAAGGCTTCAGAAGACAAGGGTTGTGGGCCAAAGGAGGAATACGGCCCAGCCCTCACTCTGTACCGAGGTTCGCCCACTTGGTCGACCCGATTCATATTGAACATGTTTAATATTTAGCGTTTAACCTCCGGGTGACCACATCAGTACTTTCCCAACAACCACTAAGTGAAACTAGTCCACAAGGACACAGAGCAGCAGATGTTGTCAAGCAGCAGTAAATGGTGTTAACTACACTCCTGTAGACGGATATTAAGACAGACGGTTAAAATATTAGCCTTTAGCCTACTATTTCTGTTTATATTTTTTTTATCGCTGCAAAACCTATTTAGTTACAACAAATAGTTTTATTTTAGTGTTTGGTGTTCTTTCTGACTTGAGGGTGAGGATCAGTATTTACAACAGGCTGTTGCACCACAGTCTTTGTTTCTGGGATCTCGTGAGGGGATTAATTCAATTCTTCTTGATTTGGCACAAGGATCTTAGTGTTACCCCTTAGTGTGAATGGCATTATTATTTAGAAGTCTTGCAGCGTGTGCAAGTCTGATTTGCAAGTCCAAAGCTGATTTCAAAGTCGGGCAGATTTTAAAACGAGTTCAATTTAAGGCAAGTTTTGCATTTGTTAATTCAGAGACCCAGAGACTGGTTCTTACAAAGCAGGTTTTCATGTGACGTTCAGACAGATTAACTCAACAGTGGTTCCACAGCAATTTTGTCTACAGGAACCCCCTGACAGATGAATCGGGCCATGACATGGAAATGTCTCTGGCCTTGTGGCACTTCAGATTTTAGTAAAACTATAGGAGCTTAGAGGTGATGTAGCAGTTAGGTGTTTTTGTGATTGTAGAACTGTTCCTTTTTATTGTTCTCCTCCTGTAACACATGCAGGGACTTTGTAAACCCAAAGATTTCTTTAAAGATGAGTCGACTAAAACATTCTATTTTAAGTAATTGCTTCGACTTCATGAGAAACTTTATGCATAAAACTTTTAATTTTGGTTCTGTGCTAAGAATGTGCGCCGAGTGTTTTCTCTTCCCTGCAGAAACTCAGCTGTGTTTTTGCTAAAGTGTGTCAGAGTCGGAGCCGTGATGATGTGGGATCTCTAATTAGCTCCCCTTAGTCTCAAACTCATAATGGGCATCATTTATCAAAAAAAATATTCAGACAAATCTGCGAAACAAAGACCAAAACACTGAATTATACAGCACTGAGGCGTTAACGACCATCTGGGAATGCAGTACTTCATTTAAGAACTACTGTATGTTTTACTCGCTGTTGGTCAGACTGTTTAAATGTATGAAACGTGGGTGTACAGATATGCTGCTCTCCAAACAGAAGCTGGCTGCTATGAAACTAAACCAATAGTCATTGGAAGCTTTTTTTTTTTTTTTAAATGGTAGTGAGCCAAAAGAACAAACATTCAACAGTTAATATATCTCAAATTAAATTTTGAGCTGCGTTCCTAAATAACATTTCCATAAAAACCTCAGAAAAGCCCTCTGAGATTTAAGAAGTGCCTCTCAGAGCTCATGGTGCAGCTTTAGCCAGATCATTTCAGTCTCCACATCAGGGCCAAATAGGCTCAGAACCCACAAATCACTGCCGATGTGACTGCTGCTTAGTTGGTTTGTGAGTGGAGCCGTAGCCTCAGATGAACAAACTGGGCTTTATATCCTGATCTGCGGACGTTCTGGGTTGACCCCGGCTCCGATAAGCCCCCCTCCGATCCGGTGTGGAAGCACGACGGCTGATTCGTTTATCGACGGCGGTGAGGCTCAGAGCAGTAATTCACCAAAGAGTTTTATTGCCTATTCTGCTCTATGTTTATGGGATCTTTTCAATTAGCATGGTCGCTGCTGTAAACAGACCAGTTGCTCTGTGTCATGTCAGCTTTATGCTTCACTGCCTTGTTACAATCAGACAAATGCACCTTAAAGCCCCCGATACTAAAGCAGAGACAGATTGTGAGGTTAGAGAGCTGCTGGTCGGGGACCGGCTGAGGAAATTAGGAGCGGGTAAAATATCCTTTAACAACTGGTGCTGGTAAACACTTCAGCGGTCGGTTTTCATTTCCTTTCTTATTTTAACGATTTTAAAGCCAAAATAAGTTGAGTTTAACGACGCATCTTGTTCAGGAATGAACACAAGCACACACTGTAATTTATTTAGACTTGGACACCATTCACACCGTCCTTCATGAAAGCACAATCTGTGTTTGTCCACTTCCAGAATTAGTTCCCAGTTTCTTCCTATTTGTGTAATGTCCACTAAACTGTTTCTGGTCTTTTCGAAATATGAAAATCTGTAATTATATATTTTTTTTTATCTGGGCTTGATGCTCAGATCCACTCTAGAGATGGGATTCACCCTCTTTCTAAGGGTCAGATCTTGTGGATCCGTTCCTTTCAAGGAGCTGCCCAAGAGACTGGCTCATTTTGATATTTATTTATTTTTAAGATACCAGCCTGGGATAACTTATTTAATCCTTGAAGTAAGCCCTGTGATAGGGTCTTAGACATCCCACCAATATATACATATTCTCTTGCTGTGATATCTGAGTCTATCGATATCTAAAATGTTGACCCGGAACCGGTCCATCGCTATGCTCACCACTATACCAGCTCCATCACCAACACCATCTCAAAGCAACGCAGGAGCTTCTGCGTGCATCTATGCGGAGGGGAAAAAAAGACAGAAAAAGACAGGAAAAGACAGGAAAAGAATGAGCGACTTGCAACTGCAACTCAGTTCCCATCGTTCACTCTAAAGAGCCTGTCAGTAGATTCGGTTCGTTCACAGACGTCACATCTCTAATCCACTGACGAGGTGAAGAGGTCACACTGCCCCCACACTTGCAGACGTGGAGTAAAACATAGTAGTGTCTGGTCTTCTGTAAGTCAGTAACTCTGTGGGTTTTTGTTCTGAATATTTATTCAACATAATCTGTTTTGACTGGACAGCTATTTCTGACATAGCTACCATAGCTAGTTTTTATTTCCTTTTGCACAGTTTGTTCCCTGAGTATAGAAGAGCTTCATCCTTGTCTTTTTATTCATTTAAAAGTATAGTCATGTTTTAGTACTTTCATACAAAAAGTGATGCCTGAATGAGCAAGACTTCAGAAATCTTGTGCGTGTGTTCGAGGCAGAGTGATGCATTCCAACTCTTGAATGTAGCTTTCTTAGCCATTTGGTTTTAGAGGAAACACTGGTGTGGATCAATTTTCCGAGCCTGTAAGAAGTAGTGCAGTAGCACTTTGTTTTGGTCTGAGACTGTTTTTTTTTAAAAATGTATCAAGCTCAGAAGCAGACCAGAAATAAGCTGATCTGATTTGTCTATAACCTTCTCTAAAACTGAGATCTGCTTCTGTCTAGGTCTACAAGCAGCTTATTGGCTTGGTGACTATCACTGATACACTGATAGCCTATGATGATTTTTTTTTCACACTAAACAGGCATCAACATGCAGACTACAGCTTATTCCTCTGAAGGACAAAAGGGAGTCTTTGAGGTCTAAAACTGTGCTCAATGTATGCAGAGCCAAGAACCCTGAGGGAAAAAAAATAAAAATACAGCATTGCCTTTTAACCTTTTGAGCCAGCAGAGGTTTTACTCAAGAGCTCCTGTGAATTTATATCTCTGTCTGAATGTGAGGAGCAAACCCTCTGCAGTCTCTCCCTTTTGACGGATAAAACCCAAATACATCACTGCCAGCTTCTCCTGTGAAGACTGCCTTGCATTGTCTCCGAGCCTCTTAACGATCAAAGGGTCCGGGTTTTGAGTAAACGCACAGGACATTTCAGGTTGACTGCCTGGAGGCGGATCCATTGTGCAGCACTCACGGTGAAATGACGGGTCCCTTCACTGACACTGGCTGGTGTGTGTGTGTGTATAGGAGCTGTATGGAAAACCACCAGAAAATGAGTTAACAACAGACTCATCATCTGCGCCGCCGCCGCTGCCGCTTCTGCTGCTGCTGCTGCGGAGATGGGATAATGAAAGTGGGATAGGTTTAATGATGGGATTAAAATACACAACCCTGCAGGTGTTTGCAGAATTGTCTGCCTGCACGCTGGATGTCCTGAAAACATCATGCCGGTGTCACGGTGTTAAAAGCGCTGTTAGTGATGATGCCTCGCAATTAATTGGCTGATGATGAGGCTAGTTATGATGTAATCTCTTGCACTCTCTCTCTCTCTCCCCTGCACAGCCAGCCCCCTCCCATTTCTCTCTCTCCCTCTCTCTCCCGTTTCCCCACCTCTTTCTCTGTCTTTCTCTCCTATCCTAACCAACATGGCCGCTAAGTCGGACGGAGCAGCGGTGTCTGTGGAAGATGACAACACGCCCAGGAGCCTCTCGGAGACGGGGAACCCCGCCGCCCGGCCCCGCTGCACCGCCGCCGGCGGGAAACCCTACACCCTGCTGGACTGCTGCTGGGTGCTCTGCGCCCTGCTCGTCTTTTTCTCCGACGGTGCGACCGACCTGTGGCTGGCCGCCGACTACTACGTGAGGGGCGACTACTGGTGGTTCGGCTTGACGCTCGTCTTTGTCGTGGTGCCCTCCGCCGTCGTCCAGGTGTTGAGTTTCAGGTGGTTCGTGTACGACTACTCGGATCTGAGCGGCGGGGAAGGAGGAGGAGGAGGAGCAGCGAGCGGCAGCGGGACCGGCGCGGCGGCGGCGGCGGCAGGCGCGGCAGGAGGAGCAACCCCGGCAGGCGACAACACTTTAAGCACCAAGGACAGCGACCAGCGCGGCGGGAGCGCGGCGACGGGGAACGCTGCGAATGTTACCCCGGTGTACACGTCCAGTGCCCCGCCTGCGACGGCCGGGAGGGTCGTGGCCCCCCGGAGGTGCTGCACCGTCTGCATGTGGGTCTTTCAAACCGTGCTCCACGTCCTGCAGCTGGGGCAAGTCTGGAGGTAGGACTGCTGGGGGGGGGGGGGCGAGGGGGCTGTGTGGAACAAGAGGGGTGTGCTTGCGTGCATGTGCGCGTGTGTGCATAGTATGTGTTTTACATGTGAGAAATGCACTGCCAACTGTAACCTGCTCGTGGAGATGGGAGTGCGTGCGTGCTCGCGGTGTGTGTCTGCGCGTGCGTGCGTGCGTCTGTGTCCGTTCATGTGCACGTGTTTTTTCTTTTTTTTTTTCTTTTTTTTTTTTTTCCATTTCCATTCTGACACGGTGACAGAAATGTGCAGACCAGGAAACGGAGAGGTCCTCCAGAGCTGATTGTAGTATCCTTTTACAGACAGAACTTGTAGCACTAAAAATATGAACAACTGCTGAACTGAACCTTTTTGTCCACCTGCACTCTTGTCCTGGTTGTGGCGGTTGCATTCTGTTGCCTGAGCACTACATGTAGCTCCTTTCCCTGATGCCTCCATCTGTCATATGCTGACAGGGATATTAGAAAAGGCTCTGTGGTCGCTGCTTCTCTCCTTTGGCTGTTTGTCATTTCCAAACCCCCCCCCAACATAGTGTAGTTTTGGGTGAGAGTAGGTGCGAGACAGATAAAATGTAAGATGAGGGGACGCACCCACGCTCAACACATTCAAAGGAATGTCCTACCCTTTGTTTTTAAACCGTGCGTTCTCCCTGCTTTATTAAAATTCCTCCAGAGCCACATTCGCTTTATGAGAGAAGACCGGTCGACTTGAATATGAGCGTTTCTCTGCACCCTGAGTCTCAGGAAGGTAATGCTTCTTTCAAACATTGTGAAGCGCAATTAACATTTTGATAGTTCAGGGTCTCATCAAGCTGAGCAGTCAGCTGTTCAACAAGCGGAGGGTTATGGTGATCCGGTGGTAGTGCAGTCCGCTCAGGGTGAATCTGACAAGAGGATGAAATGCTGCAGCGTGAGATTCTGAGTCAGGATAAAGTCCTAATAAAAATGTAAATCAACAATGAGACAAAAGGAAAAAAAAATGGAGATTTGCCTTAATGTTGCAGTATTAGCTCTGGGTATGAGTTTGGATTCTTTGCAACGTTTCAGGTGTGTGTGAGTGTTATTAGCGCCAAACAGACATTTCACCTCTAAACTTCAGATGCTTTCATTTAAACAGGTGCTCAAGGATAAATGTGGTAAAACTCTGCAATAAATCCCAGCGAAGACTGAGGAAAAGTCCTAAAAAGATTGAACACTTGTACAGCAGAACTTTGCTTTTTCTTTTCTTTTTTTTTTTCATACACTGGCAGGATTTAAAATGCAGGACTTGCAATTGAGTTGTTTTACACTGGGCTTTACGATTGTGAGCGTTTCAATCACTGCAAACTGCAAAATGATATCTTCCTGTAAAAACTTGCCCACCAAAAATCTTTAACTTTAACAACAAATTAGGTTTCCTACGCTCTGAATATGACCCACTGAAGGGTTTATTTCTTTATTTAATTGTATGAATATTTGTATAGCCTGAAGTATATAGCATGGATTGTTATATATTGTTTATATCCTGAGGCAGTTAGATAGTTTACAAGCTCTGACCTTTGGAAAAATAAAATAAAATAAAAAATACATGAGATACAAACAGTGATGTAATAAAAGTACCATTTCTTGAAATAGCGCCTCTACTACTGCTATTGCCATTTTCACTGATTTACTGTAGGCACAGAGCAGAGTAATATCAGGGTTAGTAAATCAAGGTCAGTAGTGAAAAGTTTAACTTTTGGTTTGAAATGGTTAGTGTGCAGTACTTCTCCATTCATAGATTGATCAGATTCAAAAGAAACATTGCCTTCCATGTTAAACTGCATGCGTGTTTTGTCGACCCATCCCTCCACCCCAAACTCCTCACTTCCCTCTGTAATTGCATTACCTCACTTCCTTCTGTTCTCTCATCTTACTACAGCCACTAGAGTCTGCTGTCACACTGAAATGTAACTTTGGCTCATAATAACCTGCCTGTTTGAACTACCGTTGGGGTTGTTCCTTACTGGGGGACGATCTACTGACAGCGGAGCATCCTGCTGTAAGTGATGCTGAGCAGAAAAGGTAAAAAAAGATAAAACAAGATCCGAATAAAGCCAAATGGACTACGAGACTGGAGGCTTGAAAGATCCAAGGCTTGAATAATGCAGTACAAGTGTGTAAACATTTCTGAACTACATTTTTGTTTTGTCACAAGGAAAGACTTTAAAAGAAGTGCAGAAATATATTCACCAACAGAAAATAATATTTTCCAGTACAAGGCTGCCAGTTCAGCAGGGAGCTTGCTTTCCAGTTTGTTATTGTGACATTTAACTGAATGTTTAGGGGAAACTGAGGAAATTTTTAATCTTCTCTCAGAGATGCACAGGACAAGCAGACTGGTGCTTTCAAGTTGACTTTGTGCCATTTGACAAAAAGATTAAAGCGTGGACGCGGGAGAAAAAAACGGATCAGCGCCTTGCTTTCAAGTTTGTTGCGTTTTCTAGACTTGGGGGGGGGGGGGGGGGGGGGGAAGAAGATTTTAAAGGACATCCCGGGTTTTCAAAGGTCTGATGAGAGGCGCTGTTCCGCGCACATGGCTGCAGCTGACCTCCGCCTCTCCGTGAAGGTAGAAGACGGGAATTAAATGAAGACCCACGTTACGTCAACTAATTTTCAAATGGAGCACGTGGGAATTCACACATGAGCATAATTACGCGCAGACTCGGTAATGAACTGCATTAATGAACAACAAGAAGATGCTGAGAGCGGGAGAATGAGAATGAGTCGGTTTTAATGGGGTAGTTGGAGCCGGGAGAGTTGGACAGGACTCAGGGTGACTCCGGTTCAAGTCTGACCCCATGTGTGGTTTAAAGAACGGTCTTCTTTTCTCAAGTCACATCTGGATAGATCAGATCTTTGCAGGTTGAAACCTTCTGCACATGTGAAATAAATGATATCCTCAATTCTTTATAGCTGAAAGGAAGAAAGTTAACTTGGCTGACATTTTGGGAAATCACTTGAATCACATTCTTAAATAGCTGCACTGGATTGGAGTTAGTTGCAGACAATTGTTTTGCTGCAAAAAACAAAAAAATTTTTTCCCCCCAATTTTATTAACACTGAATTCAAACATACAGAAGAAGATGGCCAAGATGGAGCCACCTTTTCAACGTCACTGTCCGCATCGATTCTGGCTCTGCTCATCTCTTCAAACACTTGAACAACCGGTTGTTTTGCTTCCTCCCGGGGCAAACACGCACAGAAAGAATGTATTTATTTCAACCACAGACAAGATCAGTGTCAGATCAAATGTTTGCATAGTTATTAGGAGCTAATATTTTCAATTAAAAAGATTAGGAAGGGTTTACACCACCCCGATCAGTCTGAGTCACTCCTGTTTGGGCCAGTCTGCTCTGACTGAGCTGGTTACACGAGGCATTTTTATTCAGATTATTAGTGGAACACCATGCAAGCACAGCCCCTGACAGCACAGCGTGTATGTTATTTCTTCTAAAACTAATCAGAATTTAAGCATGAAGGTGAACGATCAGAACATATTTATTAGTTAGATTATTTATACAAGTGGAAGGCAGGTTGGTGAGGGTCCATATTGATGTTAGCGGCCTCAAAGTTGGAAATGTCATTATGAGCTGTTCCATGAATATTATCCTTCATTGGAGTCTGAACCATGACCGTGACTAGAAGGGCGTGTCCACATACTATTGAACATTTAGTCTATGCAGTGATCAAGCGCACAATTCCTCATTGAGCAACAGAAAACAAGTCTCTGAGCTGTTGTAGTTATTGATAAAATTGTAAACTGAAAATCTTCCAGTTGTGGATGACTGATTTTGAAAAATACAACATCTGAGGATTCATTTCATAGACTAAACTATT
Organism: Chelon labrosus; assembly: GCF_963514085.1. Taxonomy (NCBI): domain Eukaryota; kingdom Metazoa; phylum Chordata; class Actinopteri; order Mugiliformes; family Mugilidae; genus Chelon; species Chelon labrosus. The sequence goes on along the minus strand of NC_140360.1, from coordinate 24,165,340 downwards.
GATTTTTTGTTTTTTTTTAAAAAAACACTAATTGACGTATGAAAAAGACTTCTGAATATCCGCTCTCCCGAGTCCCTGCATTATAAATCAGATTTAGCAAAGATGACAGACAGTGAGAAACGTCAAATGCATCTTTAATTTCTATTTAATCTTTCACACCTTGTGCTTCTGTCTGCCTGCTGCATATTCTACTGGCTAAGCATTTTTTTTCTGGACTCTTTTTTTTTTTTTTTTTTTTTTTTTTTTTTTTTTTTTGAAGTCCCTTTTTTTTTTAATTAAATGTCTGTTAAAAAAAGTTACACCAGAGTGAAATGAAATTAGTTCCTGCGAGAGAAGGCCACTGCAAACATCCACAGTGTTTCATATCACAGGATTAAATCAAAACCCCAGTCTTCGCTGACTTCTTTCATCTCTCTCTGTGGTGTTATGTGGTATTTCTCTGTCACTCATCAGAGGATAAATCCTTCTAAATCGGCGTAAATAGTGATAGAGGAACAGATCAGCTAATGGTGATTACATGTGTCTGTCTGGATGTTGCTGCTACTTAAGCTTGCTGTTCAGCAGCGGCTTGGGAGCCGAGTGTTTTTACGGATCTAAGACATGGGGATGCGGGTCAAGCCGCCGCTTTGCCGTGATGTCCAGCAACCACGTGGGGGTTACAGACGAGCATTCACACCCACCGGCGCTGGACAGGTCCCATAATGCCTTGCAGCACGAAGGCAGGTTGCGGTGTTGAATGAAGGTCGTCTCGCCTTTTCTCGAGTGGAAACTCTCGCTGTGCCGTTTATCAGTGTTTTCCATCTACATTTAAAATCCAGCAGCAAGGTCACATTTCTTTATCTGGGTTTTTTTTTGAAAGGCGTCTTGAGAAGCACTTTTAGACAACGCGGCCTCACACCAGCAGTGAGTTTGTTTGTTTCGCATTATAAAAAGAGGATAAACAGTGTTTAAGAAGATTCATTACTATTTTACTTTCTGACAGTCATTGACATTGCCATTAAATCCTCACTCATCGGTAATTACTCTGGTATTGTTTTGTGTTTCATTCATTCATTCATCTTCTGTAACCGCTTGTCCTGTGAAGGGTCGCAGGGGCGGGGGGGTTGGGCTGGAGCCTATCCCAGCTGTCACTGGGCGAGAGGCGGGGTACACCCTGGACAGGTCGTTATTCTATTGCAGGGCTAACACAGAGAGACAGACGACCATTCACACTCTGCAGACCGCTGGCATGGCCGACTACTGCTCCAAGTGTGTGCTCACTTATACATGTAGACAACAAATTCCTTGTATGTGTACATACTGTAGTTACATGGCAAATAAAACTGATTTGATATGGATCGGGGCGGCACAGCCACAATCAGGGAGAACATGCAAACTCCTCCCACATGATCACAGATATGTGATTATTTAGCAACAGGATCTTTTCAGCGTATCGGCTATTTACACATTGGGCTGTGACAAAGTGTCAATGATGATGGTCAATGTTGCTTTCCCGTCCTGTCTATGGGCAGACTCAGCAGAAAGCTTTCTGCAGAATTTGTAATGATTTCTCATTGGGAAATTTGTAGTATATGTGTATTGTGCAGTGTACGTTTGTTTAATATATTGCATGTCAGAATGGATTCTTGGTCGTGGACCTGTCACCAAGACACATGGTGTGCAAGATGTTTGTAAGGTTTTGACCATTTCCAAAGGTACAGTCACACACTTGGACACTCTGACAGGCTGGTAGACACTGAATCATGGGCAGATGGGAAGACAGGTGGACAGACTGATCCAAGCATCAGTGTCAGTCCTGCCTGGACTTCAGCGGTCAGCAAGCCTTGCAGTTTTTAGGACAATCCAGTTGGTTCCTGTCTGATCAATCAGTCTCTGAGAGTGATTGAATCAGTTCCAAATGGACACTCAGCTCAGGTGGCCTGACTGTTAGCCACAGCTAATAATCAGCCCGAGTGGCTAACTGGCAGCCTCAGTGTAGCTCAATACGCTGAATCATTCAAATCTGTGTTTTTTTTTGTGTGTGTGTATGAGTGTGCGTGTGCTTTTAAGGAGGGGTAGGCTCGCTGTTCATTCACAAATGAAGTGACTCACGGTGATTATCGCTCTTACTTTTCATTTTAATTTCCGGGCCTGTCACTCAGAGACTCCCCCATGAGTGCTGGGGGTAATGAGTGATCGGAAGAGGGTCAATAAAAGCAAAAACATATGCGTGTCAACCAGTCAGATCTTTAACATTCACATTGTGTGGATTTTTGTATATTCTGCATAAAACATAAATCTGCCTGTACACCTGGAAACTGTTTTCCATCCTTTCATTCAGTTAGATTGGAAAGGATTGGCCCAAGCCAAACACTAACATTGGGTCTTCCTTATTTCCACATGTCAGCATTTTTACCTCAGTCCCTTTGACAGAATCACCGACCCACTGCGACGTTTTCCATGATGATGAGCTGAATCTTTAAGACGGCCTTTCAGAATCTTCTGCCGCTGCGGTAGTTTGTTCTCCCGCTCGAATCGTTGTGTCTGATTATAGTAATTCCTGCTACATACTGTGCCTTATTTTAGACTACGTGCTAATTCGATGCAGGTTTTGATTTGCAAAATAAAGCATGCTCGGAAGAATCGGTGCGTAGAACATTTTAAATTGTTGTGTTTCATTCCCTCACAGCTTGCAGCTGCGGAGAATTGAAACAAATAGTGGAGGTTGATGAGACGGTTCAAGTGGGATCAAAAAACAACAAATAGTTGTTGCATTTCCAGCCAGTATGAAGCAAGAATCTACACTATGGATTTCTTGCATTCAAATGTGACGCAATGCATTTTGTGCATTTAATATCATTTGGGGAAACTAAAATGTGGCACTATTTCATGTTGTTAGTCCAGGTTATGATATGTTGCTGTCTTCAAATGAAACTCGTGAGCTCTTGGTTTTGACACGGGACGACATGTGCACAACTCACAAGCTTGGACTTTACTGAAAATGTTCTTTTAGGAGGTCATAATTACCACGAGGATGAAGTTTAATCAGGGCAAACACAGTATTTGCTGCATGCCCTCTGGGTTAATCTGCCTCTACTCTCTGGGCCCATTCAGACCTTTCATTCACATCCGTCCTGAGCAACTGGATGACAAGTGGCCAACGCAAAGGACACACTGAGGTCGCTTTTGAGTGATTTGATGGTAGTCTGAGACACATTTAACCGCATTTCTTTGGTAGTGTGAACACACAATGCAGTCTGGGTCACATTAAAGACCGCCTACACAGCAGGGGTGCTCTTGCGTGTTCGTTGACTTTCAAAAAAAACATTCAGTTGTCGTAAATTGCAATCGTTAAATGATCGTTTGAAAAGGAAACATTAACATAAGCGATGAGAGCCTTTTAAACTATTCTGTCTTGTAGCTCTTAGCTAACCACACAATAAACTAATCTAAACAAAAGTTATCAAAATGAATCATTAAATCGCATTGCCCAGGTCAGATGTTAATGCAAGGTGTGAACGGGGCCTGTGTTCTCAAAAGAAAATCATCATTACAGTCGTGATAGAAATAAATAAAAGAAAGGTACTATGGTTTGGAATATGTACCAACCTTTTCATAACTTCCTGCCTCGATGGAACGATAATATGTCCCAGCTGATTTGTTGTCTGATTGGAGGTTTTGATCTGTATCATGAGCTGATTAGGTAGCAGCTGTTCCTTTCGTTTCCGGGGCAGAGACAGAAGACAAAATGTTATCGTATAAATACCTCTGTGCTACCATAAATTACAAATGCCTTGGATGAATTTTTCCCTTCTTCGGGTTTTTTTTACAGTTTCTCTGCAGTTGCTTTTGCCCTTAAGGTATGATCCTGCAGCATCCAGCGGCCTGCAGGGAAAGGACTGAGGGGTTCATGAAAGTCGGACAGACATTTTGACTCGCGGACAGACGGGCGATGCGATAGACATGTAAAAAGCCAATCTCAAAACCTTCACTGGACTGTTTGAGAAACTTTAGAGCTGAAACATTTTGGAAGGTGATATAATATTTAACCCTCAAAGGTGGGAATTTAACATTGCAACAAAGTAGAGCAACAGTTGTACTACAGTAAAACATGTTAATCTTTGATGTGGACAGGAAACCATGTCTATATAATATTTATTTTTCATCTGGTTTGAAGCTGAAGGAATGACCAGACTAGTCATAGCCAAACATTTATAGTTGGCTACAGAGTAGCAGTTTTAGTCTCCTTTAAATGCCAGTTTAATTGAATGTTCTTTTTTTGCCGGCCTCTTCGGGCTCCATCGGGATCCGCAGAATAAACAATGCAGCTGTGAAAATGCCCTAAAATAATGTTGCGGCAGCAGTGGGACGGCTCCAGCTTTGGTTGCTATTGATTGTGATGCGTTAAACTACGGGCTGGTGTTTGTTGATGTTTGCATGTCAGAAACTTTCCCTTGAGCTGGCCGGCAGCAGCTGAAGGAACGCATCGAATTTCAAAACGTGGCTCTTTAAGAATTTAAAATCCGTGGATGGTAAGTGTACATGGGTTTATGTAAAATTTAATAGACTTATTGATTGTGAATAAAAATATGCCTGGAGGGAGGTTTTGATGATCCACAGCCTGCCTGTCTCACCGTCTGCATGTCTTGCTCTCGGTCTCTCTCTCCGTGCTCTCCTGTCTGTTGGCCCGTCACACTGCGTTGAATAATTCACTACAGTCCTTGAGGGAGTTGTCAATCACATTCCTAGTTCCTGCGTATGTATGTGTGAAGAGATCTAGCGCCTCTTGCTAGATGCCGCTGTCATCCAGTCTCTCTCTGTGACTCGCGCTCTATCTCTCTCTCTGTTTACAGTTACGTCACTGCTTTAACTTTTAGTTGTGACCCTAAAATCAGAGAGGCAGGGACTGGTTGGTGGGGGCGGCGGACAGATCCATGTAAACTTGGAATCTCCTCTCAACGTGTAGCTGTGCGTGTATGTAGGACAGCACATGAAGTCTGCTCTGTCAGTGTGCTGCAGGGATGCACGCTATTAGTGTGTGTCCTGCAGGTGTATACACCCACACACACACACACATATTGAAGAATGTGACTATGTATAGATATGACTCACGTATTGTATTATTTCTGCAACCAGCTAACATCAGCTTACTTCCAAAACACAGCCTGCACACATTAACCCTAGAACACTGACGTCGAGTGATTTTCACCCGAGCGATTGTTGCTGCATGATTTTCGTTGTGTTGCTGCTGTCTGATTTGCGTGGGTCCTTGGGTTCCTTCAGGCTGCTCACTGATGTCACTGAAGGTATGAGTGTTTCCCCACCCCAACCCCTGTTTTTTTCTTTTTTTTTTTTTTCTACAGGCACGTGTTTGGGTGATTTTCACCCGATGTTAGTGTTTCTGTATTAAATTAGACTTGCGACCAGCTTTTTATGGCAACATACGCACAGCTATCATGCTGTCATACTGTCACAGGCTTGGATAATCTGGCGTGCCAACAACTGAATAAAACATAACTGAAGGTAATAAACTTTAGCATTCGCTGGCTGTGATATTCATTCTTTGACACTAGAGCTAGTGTATCATTCCAGGGATGTGCATGTAATTCCTATTTAGTGTAATGAATAAATATAATGTAGTGATAATTTCCAAGGGAATTCATTTGGTCAGAAACATGTAACATATTTATAGTCAGCTCCTCATTGTTACCCACTCAAACAGTGTCATTTTTTGATTATCTCTCCTGGTGGACTGAATTTCAAGTTCCTAGCTCCATTATTGTTTTTTTTAATGAGCTATTTGTTAAAGATTTTTGGCTGTTTTTTTAGAGCCCCCCTGAGATACCATTTTTGTTTTCTGAGACATTTTATAGTTAAAATAAAAGTACTTCAGTTTATCATGTATTGTTGTACTTCAGTATAGTTTGATGAGAAGTATGTTTATATTACTTCTCAAGGTATAATATATTATATTATTATAATAATTATTATTATATAAGGCTGCACCCTTTGGAAATGTTCATACCTGCAGGTGACAGTAGTCTGTATATGTCGATTGAAAGAGTAAAACTAAAGAGCTACTATTAGCTGGAATGCTAAGAAGCTAGGAAGAGCTGCCAACTGTCACATAGAGCTGACCTCTCCTGAATTATGCTGATCGGTTGATCTACAGTTTACACACTCTGGATAAAGTGCTGAATCGGCTGAAAAGCAGGGGTCTTTCCGGTGCCAATGGTGTGGGACACATTGCCAAAGCTGTTGTCACATTCATGGCCGGCCATTAGACATGAAGGAAAGCTGGAAAACCTTCATTATATGTTTGTGTAACTTCAGTCATGGCTGGCACAGTGGTGTGGTGGTTAGCACTGATGCCTCACAGCAAGAACTCTGGGTACTCCGGCTTCCTCCCTCTGTCCAAAGACATGCTGTCTGTCTCCCTGTGTCAGCCCTGTGATAGACTGGCGACCTGTCCAGGGTGTACCCCAGCTGGGATAGGCTCCAGCGCCCCCCCCCCCCCCCGCGGCCCCTCATAGGGCAAGCGGTTACAGAAGATGAATGAATGAATGAACTTTAGTCATTTGGGCTAACAGTACTGGTACAGCACATATTAAAGCCGCATTATTCCAACTCCTCCAGCGCGTGAGCTGCCTTTGCCCGGTGAATAAACCTCCTCGGCAGGATTTTAGCCTCCTGAACGGTGCTGCTCGTCGCTCACTCTGAGCCCCAGAGCTGCTGTAATGACCCAGTTTCTCCTCGGGGATGGAGGAAGTTCATCTTGTTTTACAGCCCTTTGCTCTGAATTAACTGCTCAGTCAGAATATCTCCACCTTACTGTTTGAATGAGATCTTTATCCGCTGATGGATTGAGAAAGCCAGGCTGCATTTAAATTTTTATTTTTTTTAGCTGGAGAGTGGAGGGTTTTGTAGTTTCAGTGACTGTAAGCCACAGTACCCGCCTTGTTCCAGAGGTTTGTCTTCGTTGCTGATTTGCTTCCTGATCTTTCTGACAAACGTGCAATCTGTTGGTGATCATGTGTAGTTCTATAAATTTACTATGACTTTTAGATGGTTGTTTATTTTTTATCTTTTTACAGTGGAATAGATCATACAATAAATAAAGCATCAGGATTTATAATTAGTGTCAACAATTGGTGCAACTAGGATTTCCAAAAGAATGCAATTTGTGCTGCATTTTTATGAAATGTCATTTAACGAGTGATGACGTTTGGAGCAGCAGACAAGAGTTCCTTTAAAGAATCAGAGCAGTGAAGTGCTGTGAACAGAGTCAGCAGCTTAACGTAGTTAACCACCAAAAACAGTGTCCGCCTAAATAGAATCAATATCAGTTTACGAGGGCGCTATTTTTAGAATATAATCACCGCTTTAACTCTTTTCCAGTCAGCCCTTTCCTTATGCACTACACTTTCTCATCTGTACAAGTTCTGTACTCCTACACATAAGGTCCTGAACCACCTTTTGAATAGCTGCACTACAACAGAGAAAAGAAACTAAAAACGTACTCCTATATAAAGATTTATCCAATCCTTCACTTTCTAGCAATCATTACACTTAACATTAAAAAAGAGAATCTGTTTTTTGTTTTGGGAAACAACTGACTAAAATTCTATAATGTTGAACCAAGGAGTTCTACAAGTTGTACAATCATCTGTGCTAAATTGTGATATACAGAATATATTGAATTTCTAGTTTGAGTCTAGTCTAGTCTTTTTTATACGTTTGCTAATCTATTAGTAATTTCATTGTGTGGTCGACTCTTCAGAGCTTGTAGCTCTGTAGCAGCATTGCACTAGTTATTCTTTACCTCAGACAAACCGAAGTCATAAATCCTACGGCTGCTGGATGCTTCTCTCACATGAACGTACAGTAAACATGTTTGGTCAGTTGCCGCTGTTGGTTTTCTTGTGAGGACGGTCTGTTGAGCCTCTGGGTATTTCTCCAGTGGGCCTCTTGTTGATTATTCCAGTGCAGCAGTCTGTTGCATATGGAAATCATTTTGTGGAATAAATACAGCAATATTATGCATTAAATTCTAATATAACTAATCATTATTGGTTGGTCCAAATTCAAATGTCCTGCATGCGGTCAGTGGATTACTGATGCATTAAGTTCAGTCAGGGCCTCAGAACATCCGTTTCTGGTTTTGGAATTTACATGAACATTTATATTCTCTTCATATAGGCAACGACTTCTAACTGGTGATAGCCGGATGGACAGATGGAGGGATGCATATAGATAGATGGATATGCAGATAGATAGATGGATAGATGCTAATCTGGGACAGAACATGGACTCAGGCCTCCACGGGGTTTGTTAGTTTATCTCCATGTGCGCTTCAGTGGCGCATGTTATTAGCGTGTACCCTGCAGGTGTACACACACACACACACACACACACAGCGTTTTTTTCTTTCTCTTTTGGCCTCTCTCTTTCTTGCGTTCGTACAAACACATTCAGACACGTTCTCCTCGAGTGTGTGAACTTTATGTTCAAAGCCCAGAGGAACTGTTGTATCGCTGTGGATTCTAGTTTTCTCTCTCCGAGCTCTCTGAACTCACACACTCTCTGATCTGTCTCTCTGGATTTTCCTCTGTACGTGTGTGTGTGTGGGGGGGGGTGCATGTGTGTATGTGTGTGTCCGTCCAGGTTTTTCTAGATTTGTGGGGACTTAAAAAAACTACAAGCCCATTATCTTTGCCGCAATATCACCAAATTGTTGGACTCTAACCAATTTAACACTCTGAAATAGGGTGAGGACTTGGTTTTACGGTCAGCAATAGATTCAGTGTGGAAAGGAAAGGCATTAAGTTAAATTTGAATTTGATCGTTTGTCTTTCCAGACTGAGAGACTGGCAGCATTTTGCTTGTTCCAGTCAGTTTAGAAGTAGGATTGCAGTAAAATGGTCATATCATTTCCATTTTGCTTCTCTTTTCATTCTGTATTCATGAAAACTGTTCCATTTGATTATCTGATTCATACTCTGGTAACATTTTCCTTTTGAGGAGTGATACATTTTACAGCTTGAGTTTGTTTTTTTGAAATGGGAAGGTTGGTACATGATTCACTTTGTATTCAAGTCATTAAATATGCAACGTTAGGACTAAACACGTGGATTCTCCTGTTTGCATTAGTTACTTTCTCACGAGTAACAAAAGAAGATGTCGAGGGTAGACTTCAAGCTGCAACTACTTGTCAAAATGTAACCGGGAAATTTGTCAGAAATATCAGTTTTGTCTGACTTAATTCTTTAGAGTATGGAGTATTAGAACAAGCCAAGACTTTTAAATATTTTTGTGGCGGATAAGTCAGCAAAGATTTGTCTGTGTACACCTCTCAGGCACACATGAAGCAATACACCAATCAGCCACACCATTAAAACCACCTTCCTAATATTGTGTAGGTCTCCCTTGTGCCTCAAAAACAGTTGTGACTCATCAGAGAGTGGGCATGGGCGTTCTGAGGGTGTCCTGTGGTGTCTGTTGAAGGGAGGGGCCTCTGTGGATCATCCCACAGATACTTGATCAGCTTGAGATCTAGTGAATTTGGAGGCCAGGTCAACACCTTGTGCTGTTCTTCATGTTTTTTAAATTGTTCCTAAACCGTTTTTGTGTGTGTTTCTGTGTCAGACTGCATCCTGCTGGGGATGGCTGCTGCCATCAAGGCGTGTCATTGCTATGGGGTGGGGGTGCCTGGTCTGGTCTAGGTGGGTGCTACATGTCTAAGTAACATCCACATGAATGCCAGGTCCAAAAGTTTCCCATCAAAACATTGCATATCTCTGGCTTATTAGCAGCTAAAGCTGTAAATGTATACCATTATTAATGCAATAACATGAACAACATTAACACAATTCCAGTGGATGGTGTAGTACATTAGGGGGGCATATGCATTAAGCCTTAAGCAGCGTTTGACATTGTAGCAGATTAAAGTGAAGAACTATTTCTATACTGGTGGCTATTGGTTGCTTCTCTTGTCTCAGTGCCTTAACACAATTCAAGTTTTTTCATATGCTTTGTTGTAAAATAAATATACCGCATAATCGACTCAATATGTCCCATTTCAAACAAAGTTGACTGAGCAAATAATCTTCCTGACAGTGCAGCTACTGATGCAACACAAGCTGATGCAGTTCATTTCCTGGTTGCTGAGGATGCCCGACATAGACGGGTACCATCTCCTCATGCGATGAGCCTATAACTGCAGCAGCTTGAAATCCCAGTTTCAACCATTGTGTTGCATTTTCTGGCTAATTTCACATCTTTTTCACAGCTCTTGGTCTGCTGTGTCCTTCTTTGTGTTTAATAGTGCAGCAGACCGAGAAATAACAGAGGTCTGCAGCCGGCAAAGCCAGACCTGTGGAACCCAGAGCCATCTATTAGACCATATAAGCTCACACTTCCCAAATAAAACATGAAAGGCATCTGATGTAACTTTAACAGCTTGTCTCAACGGTCTTCTTGTGCGCGCAGCCTGAAATTCTAACTGGAGTGTTTTGCCCCAGGTCTCTGAGCATATTCTAGACAGTCTAGACAACTTTGCTTCACAGAGGAACAGTTGTATAAAGAGCTGATCTAATTTTGCATGTCATGTGCATTATAGTGAAGAAGTGATGAAGCAGAGTATATCTGACCTCAGTCTCCTGAGTAAATTAATCAACTGTTCTCGCTTTGGACGGAGTCTGCACGCGGATGTGTAGGCTTTATTGGAGATCATTTGTTTAGATAAGAGCGTAACTGACTCAGAAAAGACTCACAAAGTAAGATGGTAAATAAAATATGATGATCTCTTATAAAAGAAGTTGTACCTAGGAGCCAGGAAGATATCAGGGAAGAAAAATGTTGGTCAGTCGATCCTCGACTGATACGAATGTCAGTCAGACATTTATGAAGTTTACTGACTCTCGCACCAGCAGCTGGGGTGATGTTTCCATAGCTCACCAAAATACACTCACTGAGCAGGTCATTGGGAACACTAGTGGAAACAAAGCCATTTTAATAGGACAGTCCTGCACTAAATCCTGTTTTCATGAATATTATATTTCTTTAGGTTATTTTGAAACACGTGAGAAAGGTGGAAGCTCAACTTTAGGATCATGTTCGAGGATGTAGTTTGTGGTGCTGTTAAATTGGACAGAATTAAATCTGTTATTTAGCCTAGCCCACTGACTGAAAGTGCTAAATCATAGAAAGCTTTGTCGGCACGACACGATGCAGTTCAGTAGTACGACAAACTGCAGCAGCCACAATGAAAATGTAGTTGAAACTATAACTATCTGAAAAAAATGCTGAATACCGTAACCTTCATGAAGCTGAGCTTTAGTGGTGTACCTAACGAACTGCCTTGTGAGAACTGCTAGTAGACTGACAGTGAAACTTAGGTTAAGACTTCCGTGTTCTCCACAAGATGAGCTGTAATAATGTGTAACTGACAAAGTCACTTGACTTTTTTTCAAAGATGTGACTCCTCTCTTTTGATTATGAAGAATCAAAAATGCCATAACCTGTAATTTGGTAGTTCTCTGTCCTGTCATGGTTAGTTCATGACTAGATGCCACAGACATGTAAGATTGTTTACATTGTACTTATATGCCCCAAAACATCAACGTAATACTTAAATATAACAGAACAAGACCATGACCCCCCCCCCCCAATGAAATTCTGCAACTGAAACCAAATATTGGTGACATGCTCTTTGTTTCCGTCTTGTTTCTGTGCTCAAATCCAAGTGGTTTTCCCAGCGTTGGTGTAGAAGAGCTGGCCTCGTCAGGGCCCAGACCTTACCTCCATTCAGCATCTTTGAACTGGATGGTCTTATCACCCAGCATGAGCATTGCTCTTGAGGCTTAATGGTGACAAATCCCTGAAATAAGCAGCCAAAATCTGATGGAAGGCCCGATACCACAAGATGGTTATAGCAGCAGATCGATGCCAGTGATTTTGGAAAGCGATCCGACACTCACCTGACTGTTGTGTTCAGGTGTCCTCACAGTTATAGTGGCCTTACATTGTGCATTTAAAGATCTAATGCGCGGATGCAGATTGGCAGCATTCTGTGGACCGCGCAGTCTCGCTGGAGGTTGAGCTCCCTGCTTTGTAGTTTCCATTGTTCTGGCTGTTAAACAACAAGCCTAACCCTCCGCTCCTGTCAGTCAAGCTGGCTGTAGATTGGAAATCCTGACATGCAGACAATAACATCAAATCTGACATTTTCATTCTGCCTCGTTCTCCTCCGCCTCTCTGCATGTCCATCTGTCTCTCTCTCTCTCTCTGCCTCTCTCTTTCACCCCTTCCTCCTTCTCTCCTCCCTCTCAGCTTCTCTTTTTGTTCCCTCGTGTTTGGTAGTTGGCTGGGTGAAAGAGGGAGAGGAGACGTGTCCGCAAAAGAGAGACAAAATACTTCTGCTGACGCGTCCTCTCGAAGGAGGGTGTGATCTGAGACACTCTTTCATTTAAAGGAGAGAAAGAAGCAATAGTGTGTGTGAATGCCCCTCTAATGAAGACTCGTGCTGACGCTGTGTAGATTAGGGCGAACAAAAAGTGGGAAATAAAAAATGCTCATAATCATCAATGTGAATGACCGTAGAGGAATGAAAAGAGGGCAGTGTAAAAAGAAGAAAGCACAGAAAAGGCGCACAGAACTCTGTCTCAATACTGGAGACGGAGCAGGTGAAGAAAGACAAGGAACACAGGCGCCGAGACAGGAGATGAAGGAGTAATGAGACAGCAAGGAAGAGGAGAATATGCCTTAACTGAGAGCTTAACCTCCTTTTGACTCTTCCCATGAATCTTCAACTCCACTTCATTCTCTCTCTGTGGATTTAAGGAAGGAAGATGGAGATGAGGTTATAAAGAGGGAAAATATGAGGCTGTCCAAGTCTCACTCTGCCTGGCTATGAGTATATACCCATACACGTTTTAGTTTTTTTTCCCATTTTAGGCTTTTCCATTTATCTTCTGAAGGTGCAACTTTGAATATACTCATTTTGCGTCCAAGGTTTATTGTGCTTCATAGAGAATATTAAGAGGTGATATAATACAGTCGGAAAACAACAAATAATGTCTAGGCGGTTAACATTTTCCTGATTAATTAAACATTTTGTAAATTTTCCGATGTTAATTAACAATATTTCCTCATTATGTTAATGTGAAAATAAAATCAGGGCGGCATTATAATTACTTGGATAGAATTAATTTCACCGTGACAGGGTTGTTGTGTTCTTGTTATTTCCCACTCTGTCTACCTAAAACAAGCTTCTGTGCTAAATGCAAGGATCTACTGGAAAATCGTGTGACTTTATCCAGTTATTCAACGTAATATTACTAATAATGCCAGCAACTTTGAAACGCAAAAGGTTTTAAACCTAGTTAACAGGAAAAGGACTGAAACAGTGGCTACATTAACATGGATATTATATTCCTGAACATGTTGTGCATGTGTTTACATGCCCCAAAACATCAATCAAGTGTAAATGGTTCTGCCTGCTGCAAAACATTGAATCAGATTTTTTAAAATTCCAATCCAATAGTCGTGTTTCTAACAAATAATTTGCTGTTTTTCTACCTCCACGTTTCTGTTTTTCCAGAATATACACCAATCAGCCACAACATTACAACTACTCACAGGAGAAGTAAATAACATTGACCATCTTGTGACAATCCAGTGTTGCGCTGGGAACCTTTTGGACCTGGCATTCATGTGGATGTTACTTAGACATGTACCACCCACCTAGACCAGACCAGACACCCCCACCCCATAGCTATGACACTCCTTGATGGCAGCAGCCATCCCCAGCAGGATGCAGCCTGACACAGACACACACACAGTCTAGGAACAGTTTAGGAACAACTCAAAAAACATGAAGAACAGCACAAGGTGTTGACCTGGCCTCCAAATTCACTAGATCCCAAACTGATCAAGTATCTGTGGGATGATCCACGATGTATGGTCATAATGTTATGCCTGATCTGTGTTTTTGTTTCAAAGAGAGATGAGACCAAGTGTTTATATGGTTATTAGGTGCTAATATTTTCCCACTGAACAGATTATCAAAGCTTTGCAACCTCAGTCTGATCAGTCCAGTCTGTTCTGAATGAGGTGGCTGCATGAGGCATTTTTGTCCAGATTTGGCTGTTGTTCTGACTTATAAAGCCCACGTGCTTCATTCTAGTGAAGGAGTCAATAAAACTAAAAAATGGATTGTTGTTCCTCCTTCCTCTACTTCCTCCTCTCCACTCTTTTCCCTTCATTTCTCTTTTCTTTTTGTCATTTCACTCCTTCCCCCTCCTCTCTCCTCAGGGACATAAGATGAGACTCTTCTCACCTCTCCTCCTCCTGTTACATCAATATTTCATATCTGGTCATTTTTCTTTTCTTTTGGCTTGATTAGTTTTGGTCTTGTCCTACGTCTTCTTGTTCTTTTTTGTTAACCTCTGTCCGTGTGCAGGGAAGTTCCAGCTGAAACGAGGAGACATGTTTCAGCGAGGCTGTGTGTTGCACAAAGTGTGGTCGGTCCACTGTTTGCACACATTCACACAGACAAACGGTTACAGTGAAGTACACCTGAACGAATGGAGGCTCAGTGATCCATGCAGTGACGGGAAATTCACACAGGTTAATGCAAACCTGCTGACCTGTAACGCCGAGAGGCTCATAAATACAGACCACCAAGCAAACACTCCTGTAATATCCCCGAAATCCAATTATTTCTAACATCAACAGTCACAGGTGCTTAATGAATTAAAGGCTCAATTCTTCATTCAAACGGACAAACAAGCATCGTCTGTCCCACAAACCTGACAGCGCCATCAAAACTGACAATAAAACAGGAAAATACAAAGAAAAACAATGAAACAAATAACGAATATAATCTAAAAAAAGAAAGAAGCAGGAGACCGAGAAGATTAAATAAGACGGAATGGAATATATCAACAACACATTATTTTGGGGAAAAAATAAAGCCGTGCAGCTGAGGTTTATCTCCAGTGCTGCAAACAATTACAGCTGAAATCACAAACGGAGAATAATCAATAAAAACTGAAATACAGTCTGAAGCAATGAGTTCATTAACAGCAGAGCGAAACATCTTCCGTCAGATTAAAATCAGAGGTGCAGATAATAATAGGGAAGACACAACAGACACTGCTGTGGTCTCTTAAAGAACATGTCTGCTTTTTAGTATGTGAATAACGGCGACCATCTTGTGACAATACAATGTTTTGATGGGAAACTTTTGGACCTGACATTCATGTGGATGTTACTTAGAGATGTAGCTTCCACCTAGACCAGACCAGACACCCCCACCCCATAGCAATGACACTCCTTGATGGCAGCAGCCATCCCCAGCAGGATGCAGCCTGACACAGACACACACACACAAAAACGGTTTAGGAACAACTCAAAAAATAACATGAAGAACGGCACAAGGTGTTGACCTATCCTCCAAATTCACTAGATCCCAAACTGATCAAGTATCTCTAGGATGATCCACAGAGACCCCTCCCCTCAACCCACAGGACCCAAAGCCAAACTAAACTGATCAAAAACTGACTTTAGTTAATAAATGTTGATTCTTGATCTTATTTGTATGGTGTTTTAATTATTTACCTCATTAGTTTTAGTTTAGTTTAGTTTTCTCACCTCCTGAGTAACTCCCATATTCATTGATTGACTCCTCATGGATCCAGTTTCTACATGGTCACAATGTGGACTTTAAGTTAAGTCTTTCTAATTGTCCCCAACCAACAGCAGAAAGACATTAATTTATCACTTATATTATACATCCATGAAACACAAAGCCAAATCACCACGTCAGATCATTTTATCTAGCCTCCATGTGAACAGTTAAGTTGGAATCTCTGATCAGAATGATGTCAGTCACCACTGGAGTAGCTGCAGAGGCTCACGGCAGCGTCACACATGACTGGACACACTGGGAGTGATGCGTCTTTTGAGACAACATAAAGACGGAATATTGTTGCTTTTCTGGAGTGTCAACATTCATCATGTCGTGGAAGTAGGACAGTGGCATGTCTTGACCCAGCAGCCAATGTCAGCCTGTTGTGACATGCGATTTGACACCAGAGCGGTCGAACAGTGCATAGAAAGCAATAGGAGTGGGTGCTCCGATGCACATCAAGATGATGTGCTCCTTTTTAGGAAGAAGCCTGACTTGTGCTGGATGTAAGAGAGAGATTTATGTCGTCTAAAAAAAAAAAAAAATACGACTTGACAACATTTGCATTTTGACGCCCTGTCATTAAAACTTCATTAGTCTTTGTGCTTCATAATCAAAGTGTCACCAGACGTCCTCTGCCATGTTACACCTGCTGCTTTCAGGAGCTGATTTAGTCACATCGTTTAAATGAGGGCATCCAAAATAAGAGGCATTAAACAGAGTTTCTTTGATTTCCTCGCTGCAGTAGCGGCTGATATAACTGAATCCTGCTGGGAGGGAACACTAAAAGGGAGACAATAGTCTCTACAATTGACTCTTTTTATGCTACTGCTCTGTTCTCTCCTTATATACACTCCTTACAATAAAACTGGTGCTGACAATACAGCCGGCAGGGAGTCCAGCCTGACTGTGTCCTCCTGTGGGTAGAGCAATTAAGATAGGAGGCGAGGGATGACTGTGATGGAGAGGAGGGGAGCGAGACAGATGAAGGGAAGAGAGGAAGACAGAAGTAGAAATGGGAAACAATTAAAATTTGGGGTAAAGGATGGATTGGAGAGAGGAGGAGCAGCGGAAAGGAGAAAATAAAACTGACGAAAAGGTAGGAGATGAGAGAGATTAGAGACAAAGAGAAAACAAGTGTAAGGAAAGGAGGGGGGACGAGGAAGGCAGAGAGATAAAAAGACGATTGGAGCAGAAACAATAAAATGTCCACATTTCCCATAATCCCTTTCAGTTGTAAGTAAGTACCCACAGAGCAATACGAGCCAATAAGACTTTGGTCTGTGCTGTGGGTCACGATGTTCCCATTTCTTCTTTTTCCACAGTTCACTCAGAGCAGAGATAACAAAGCAGCATGCAGGCTGAGCCTGCAGCCTGGAACTGAGGGAAAAAGCAGTCCAAAGGTCAAGGTCACGGGTTCAAATCCTCAGAGCAGTGCTGAGAAGAAGAATGACTAATGCTGGAAAACTGCCCTACAGAAACACATTAAGTGATGTGATGTTGAACAGGTTGTACAGCTTCATGAATGTGAGATCTAACCAAATATTGTCAGTTGGCATTAATGCTCCCACTAGTATAAAAACATTTCAGTCATTTTTGAGAAAGAATTACACTGAATTTTACACTCGGCTAGAGCACAGACATTCTTCTTTAAATACTGCAATTTAGCTTAAATTATTATTTTAAGCCACCTCAGAGAGAAACTACTCAAATACTCTACAAGCCTCTATGATCTGCCTCTTACAGTTTGTCTTGTTGACACCTTGTTTATCTTGTTGGCAGTATGGCAGCAGTCTGAATGTTTATTTAATATTTCAAGGTCCATTTAGTATAGATTGTGGAAAATGGAACAATCACATTATCTTCCTGGGCAAATGGATTTTGCACAGTTGTCATAGCAAATATACTGTAACTGTTCATAGTTCCAAGTTTGCTTTGGTTTCTGTCTAACCGGCATAATGTCCAAAACCCACTATGTGCTCAGGACTGTATCTTCCTGAGACTGTAGTCCATATGTGCACAGATTTACACATCTCTACGGACTAGATGGTACATGACTGAAGAAAACATAATCTTCTGCACCAATATAAACACAAATTTTAATAAAAGACAAAATACCAATCTGTCAGCTCTACATGCTCAAACATTCTAAGATGCGGGCTACGAACTGCTGCATGCTGACGAGCTAGATTGCATTCATAGCTGCAATAATGACTATGTGCAATTTATTTGTTGGGTAAGGACTTTATCTGGAAAATAGCACTGAAAAATATTGAAAGATTTTCCACAGCCCTGTGAAATATTCAGTCTACTTCTTCTTTTGTCTACCACCAGCCCGAAATCCAAAAACAACTATTTGGCATTAACAAGAATGACTTAATTATTCATTTCATTATCAGAATAGTTGCAGATGTATTTCCTGTTGATCAGCCAATCTTTGCAGCTCTAGTATCATTCAAACAAACATGATAGCATATTTATGCATCAGGTTGGCATGCTGACGCTGGCTCAAAGCACAGCTGAGCGTCAGTCACATCTGACAGTGTGTAAATGACCCTGACAGTGGCTTATTTCATATGTCCCAAATGTGCAGACACGTTTGTTTCATTTAGTACAAGACAAACTTTGTGTTGCTTTGTGTCGTGCACTGTAATTATCATTATAGCCTCATGGTGGCAATAAGGCGGGTATAGTATTTCAGTCATGGTACAAATACGAGAGGTTCCTTACACACACACACACACACACACACACACACACACACACCCACCCACCCACAGGCACAGGTTGCTGTTGGCAACATCACAATATTCCCAGTGGAGCTCTCTCCACCCTGGGCTGTTTGCTGTTTAAGCACTTCTTCATCTCTGACACACACACACACACACACACACGGACCGCCATAAATATATTCCCTGCTTTTTTTAATTTTACACACATGTTCACTTGCCCCGACACCACACACGCAATCAGCGATTCAGAAAGCATCTATTTCAATTAATTACAGTTGATCCCAGCGGATACAGTCTGTTCTATCAAAGCACTGCACATTGATGAGAAGTTCTAGAAAATTATTTTTAAGAAGTTAGCTTTTATAGAAACTCTCCTTTTGTTCTTCGGTGCGGGTTTATGAAGCTCCAGTGAATCTCAAAATGTGTCACTAAAATTTCTCACTGAAAATGTTAACAATAAAACACATACTGTGTAAAACTCCAACATTATACCGTAGCACCACCAACTTTTTGTGCAAAACGCATTCAAATTTAAATAGATCTGTTTGGAACATGGTTTAATATTTAATCTTGATTGTACGGATTGTTTTGATACGGTGAACCGGAACAAGCTGTTCTTGGAGAATCCAGGTATTTCTCTCTGACTGTTTGAGATTGTTGAATAATTTTAGATCAGATCCCTGCTGGTGCTGTGAAATGTTAATATAAATGTCAAAACTGTCTGTAACTTTTGCACAGCTCTGAGCTGACATTTGGATTCTGCTGGCCTAGGAGCTTTGCTTGTATTGCGGGCCATCACTGACGGTCATGGGAGAACATATGAATGAATATAGTACGGCGGTAGCTAGCCCTTTATCAAAAGTGTTTGCACATTAAAACCACAAAATGTGTTGTAATAGCATGCATATCATCAGGCATCAGGATCTGGTGTGTTAAGGTCTGTTTATGGTACCAATTTTTTCCATTTGCATAGCTCTGTGTCCGTGCAAAGTGACGCACGTTATAGGAATTCAACAAATGAGACCGATATGGAGCTTTTTTTGTGTGAACTACTCCAACAGTGCATCGCCCCTTGGTCAAATTCTGATTGGTTCAATTGTTGCCTTGATAGACACACACAAAAAAAGAAATGAAACCATAAAAAAATAAGAATGCAGTTGGACTGCCAGTAACTATGCTCTCTGACATCAACCCATAACAAAACTTGATTTCACTTCAATACAAAAGAAGTTATTTGGTCAGTCTTTTATATTCAAAAGGATGAACAACAGCACAAACTTGGACCAGCACCAACTTGGTGATGGGTACCAAGCTGGAGCTTTAACTGATCCCATGCTGAAGTGTGACAGTGGCACAGCAAAACAATACAAATATGGCATGTCAAAAAATGCACCAGGAGCTCATAAAATGTGACGTCTTTAGTAATTGTTTGGTCGAAAAAGTTGATGTGATGTTAGAGGAGTGACTTTTCTCCTTGAGTGGAAGCACTGAGAGGAGCCCAGGGAACCCCCTTTGATTCTGACCTGAGGCTTTATTAAAGCTAGTATTGTCATGTTCGCTCTGAAGCCCAATTTCCCTGCAGAAACACGACCTGACATTTACATTTCCCTCATCAAACCCAGCTGTCTGCTGGCTGATGAGAGGAAGACGGAGACGGACAGGACAAGATGATGAAGAACAAAATAACAGTGAAAAAGAGAGGGGGGGAATCAGAGGGGGGGTGGGGCGTAGAGAAAGAGAGAGAGATGGACAGATCGAAGAGGAGATGTGTAGAATACAAAGCAGGAGATCAAACGGCAAGATGAATAAGAAGACAGCGAGGAAGCGGGACGGGAAACGAGCGAACGTGATTCACCGAATGACATGAAAAAAAGAGGAGGTGAAGAGATAGACGAGTGACGAGAGAGATGGAGAGATGAAGTGAGGGAGGAAAATAGAGGACTATAAAGAAGACGAGAGATGAATGTACAGAGGAGCGTGTGGGAGAGTATAAAAAAGATGGTTGATAAAAGACATGGTCAATAGTAGAGTGAAAGAGGAAGTGTGTGATATACCGCATGTTCAATTCTTTGAATATGAGCATGTGGCTTTGTGCATAAGCAGCTGTGTGTGTGTGTGTGGTCTTGTCTTTGTGGGGATGAATTTTTCATGGAATACTAATGTTATGGAGCCACATCGTTGTTGTGGAGCCCGTTTTGTTGCTTAAACGGTTAGGGTCACTTTGTTTTGATGTTTAGGGCAAGTGGCTGGGGAATATGATGTGTCAATGTAAGGTCCTCACACAGATAGAAATACGAGTTTATGCAGGTTTTTGTGTGTGTGTGCGTGTGCGTGCGAGTGTGCATAGTGTGTGTGTTTCAGGGTCAAACTCTGACATTTTCAGTAAGGATATGACTCCTAGCTGCAGATACTCTGCTGTCAGCAGTATCACACATACACACACACACACACACTTATCCCTGTACTGTCTTTGTGGGGACCATACCCTTGCACAATCGAATGCCTAACCGTAACTTTAAACTAGTTGGAAGCCTTAGACAAAGTCTTAGCTCAACTTTATTTCTTGGCAGACTCCACAAATGTTTTGGATCCAGTAAATTAAGAGAAACAGGAGCACACACAATTCACCTCAAAGAATAAAGAACCATGGTGGTACATTAACGTTTGTCTGTGTGAATGTGTCGGCGAGCGTCTGTGGCCCTAGTTTTTGTATCAGCATGATACAAACCACTCTGTACCATGGTTTGTAGCTCTTCCCAGTAACCTACCCTCCCAGCTAATAGTTTCCTCCAGTTTCTCCTTGTGATTAACGATGCAGACTACTGCCACCTGCTGGTATGACGAGATATTCCTTTTCTCTTAGGCATAGAATGTATGTGCCAGCTGGCCGCCAGGTGTAGTTTTTGCGGAGTGCTTAAGTACACCATTTTGGTCCCGATGCAGGTGATTTAGACCTTTGTTGCTGGCAGTTGTTTGATGTCAGTTTGTCGTGTGCGTTTTGCCCCAAAAATGCAACAATTTTATTTTTAAAATAATAAAAATCCATTTCAAGGCAACGTTTAAAACCCCCCAAAAGAATGTGAGCAAATGCTGGCTGCTGTGATGGTTTACCTGCAGCAACTTTCCATTATTTTTATTCCAAATTAACTTTAAGAAGAGAGCAAATCAGTTAAACATTGGGTTAATTTGTGAATTGATTGATAGTGACATAAAGTGCAGGTGATTTGTACTTATTTCCAGCAGCAGCAGGCACTATATTATGTGAAAAGGATCTAAAAACAATGAATGGCTAGCTAGTGAGGGAAGTGGAACACTTAAAAGAGGTCGATTTCTACAAAGCCCTGGAGGTATCATTTATGTCATTTGTCTTGTTGTGAATGCACCCTTCACTCTCACTATGGGTCACTTGAATTTAATTTGAATGTATTTTGATATTTGAGCAAGATATGTGGACACTTTGAAATCCTTGATTGTTTTTCGTGTTTGTTTTTCTCTAAAAACTTTGATGATAATGTAGTCGCCCTCAAGTTCAGAAAAACTAAGCTTCAGGAAGCGCTTCATAAATGTCCTCGTTGTTGTCTTCCTCGGACTTCCACATGACTAACTGCAATGCACCACAGGCATCAAGTGCCTTCTATAATATAAATAAATATATAAACGTTAGTGTCCAAAAGTCTGATACCGCTAGAGAAGCTCCTTCTATTCTGCATTTGTTGTATCCATTAATATCCATGAAGTCCAGAATATATTTTTATTTTATATTTGTTTGCCTTCTTTTTCTGTAAGGCCAATGCCATCAAGCTGCATAAACTCCACATGTTAATTCACATCTGATATTTTACAGCATGTTGTGAAAATGATTTAAAGAACTTCTTGTGATGCCAGGGAAGTCAAACTCCATAAATCTTCAGTGGGATTAAGGTTGGGTATGCATATAGATTATTTTTTACCATAAATAAGGAAAGTACAGAAAAAATCAACATACTTGCATACTTGCATATACCTTTACTCATATGCACACATGTAACCATATTTACATTTCTATATACATATATACAGTATGTACACATACACATACATATACACATAGACTAATAGTTTAATAATCATAACTTCTGACAAACTTTCAAACTCTTATTTGAACATTTTCTCAATAAAATAACATGTAATCTTTAAATAATGAAAAAAGTTCTCTCAGGCACAGACTGCCTATCAAACGTTAGACAAAACTCACTGTAATAGTTCAAATATTAACGCTGCTGTCTCGTTGTTTTGAGATTGGAAAGCCAGCGAGTGTTCTCTGTTCTCTGTTGAGCTGCCTGCACATAGCGGTTGTGCTCCTGCGGTAAGCCGTCTATAAAGCATTCATCTTATCGGGCCTCTGTTTAAAAGAGTCTCCACATTTCTGATGATGGGCTTCGGTGTTTTTGGTTCACTTTCAGTCGTCAACACAGTACAAAGGAACTGGCCTTTTAGATAGTCCCTTAATTGTGTGTACGCAAATATAGTTACAAGAATGTAGTCTCAAAATAGCCAGTCCAAGAACCACACAACACAATAATCATCAACGTGCCCCATACGGTATATTTACAGGAGTCAATTTCTCAATCAGGTAGGCAATGCCCAGCAGTACGCAATTGGTGTGGGGCTGTGAGTGCCACCGGAAGTGCCAGTGTTACCTCCTGATGTCAAGACCAGATAAAGCAGGCAGATTCTGGGATTAACGGAGGTGAAGCTCCACTAGTTTGTTGGCAGTATGACATGAGGATGAGGTAATGCAACAGATGGTACGTTCGGACAATGCCAGACTCAACGACAAACTTGTGCAGGTGATGCGGTCTCAAGTCTTCATGTCTCAATAAGAGCAGGCACCGTGTGGGTTTTTAAGCGTAGCCATTTATTAGCACTGAGATCATTTTTGTTTTTGAATGAAAATGTAGCTGATGGAGCAAATCTGCCATAAAACCTGTAGCACTGTAGCGCTGACTCTTCTTGCCATTAAAGGATGGCATTTGACTCAGAGCGTTGGAGCCGTGAACTGTTATCTTCCTTTCTGTATGATCAACATTGCTCCATTTCGCCATGTTATAAACGAGTTTATTCAGATTAAACTGTGGCTTTTAGTCAAGAAGCAGCTCCACTCACGGCAAGCCGCCCATCAAACTGTCAGCTATCACAAAGAAATTCATCCCACTTCACTGTGTTAAAAAATGTCTGCGGAGAACTCTGAACAAACAGGACGCCTCAGATATACAAATGTACTCACACGCACACGCACACACACACACACACACACACACACACTAGGGAGTTGAGTCATAGGAGGGGAGGAGTGACTGTCAGAGAGATGGATGGATGAAACAATGAAAATCAATGAACTGTGTGTGTGTGTGTGTGTGTGAGAGAGACATGTTGCGTCCATACAAGTGTGTATGACAGATGGAGAACTGCAAAGTGAGGCAGAAATTTGTGTGAGAGAGAGCCTGAAATGTGGTGGGCGCGTCTCGCCCTTAACGAGTTTTTCTTTTTAATTACCTTCATTTGACTGCAGTTTGTTTCCTGGGAACACAGCCAGAAAAACCCTTAACACACACACACACACACACACACACTCATAGAGAAATTACATGTATGATGCTGGTGGACTGTGTGTTTCCTCTGATCTGAGCTGGCAAAAGCCATTTCCGCTCATGTGTTCACCACGCAGCTTTCCTTGTTCTTCAGTTTTTCAGCTCTTGTGTGTGTTCTTTCTCACGGCTTACATCATCCTGCTCGTAGCTCATAGGTGTCAGTCTTCTTCCCTGGGGTTTCTCCGGGATGCTGTCAACCAGGTGAAAGTAAAACGGCACATTAACACAGGGAGCGACCTGATAATGAAGGCAGCGCGAGTCTGTTTGCTTTCTAAAAATGCAAAGCAATGAGGGGAAACTCTGCAGATGTGAGGGCAGAGGCTCGAAAGAGGCGTCTACGGCAGAGCCTTTCGCAGACATCAGCAATCAGAAGACATTTCTGCTAGGAATTTCGTCTTTTTACGGTGCTGCCTAGAAGAGCAACGCATCCCAAACTCAAGGAATTCCAAGTAAAAAGCAAAAACATTTTAAGAACGCTTCATCTAATGTCTGCAATCACCAAAAATATACACATCGACTCTAGTTACAGAAACAGAATTATCAGTGAGTGGACGTCAGGGTTATGCTGCAGATTTAAGGTTCTATGGACGTTTTAATACATGTTTTTGCCTTGACTCTGGGTTGCAGGTGGAATGCGTTATTACTACTTTAATTTCAATCTGGTGACTGGTGATTCCAAATTGGTGTGCATGAGAGTGTCAATGGCTGTATGTTTCTCTGCGTTAGCCTTGCGATAGACTGGCGACCTGTCCATGGTGTACCCCGCCTCTCGCTCAGTGACATGCAAGCTGCCCTTCACAGGACAAGCGGTTACAGAAGATGAACAAATGATTTTAATCCGACTGCGGCTGCAGCCCTTTGTAAAAGAGAGGGATGCAAACCTTTCAGAGCTGTAGGTGGAGAGCAGCTGCAGTCAGCCTGGATTCACGGTGGTGAGAATTTCTGTGTGTGTCAGGTTGTTCACACGCTACAACTATAGGATGGCAAGGCCTTTGGGAGGGCAGAGAAACTATCCAGCTGATTCAGACTGAAACATAAGAAAGCTCAGAGGAAGAAGAGAAATTTGAAAGTTTTTGGAAAGTTATCGTTGCAGAAATAAATTATCCAAGGTTGCAGAACTGGAAGGGAAATTTTACATTGCGCAGTAATGTACATATTTATTTAACCGGTACAGTTCATTGTTGGATGACTTTGCATGGCCTTGCATGAAAATTTAAGCTGTTTGTTGCCCGAGTTCTCGGTATCGGCTCCCACATTTTTGCCAACACACTGGACCAGTGTTGAAATACGAGTCGGCATTCAGCAGCCTCCATAAATTTCCAACACCAGCAGACTGATATATTTTACCCACCAGTTGGCCACATAGACAACATGATTTAACCATCCCTTAGAAGCCCTAATGTGCCATTCCTCTACTGTGAATGACTTCTAGAAAAAACGTGCCATTGTCTCTATTTTTAAGGATTTTGGTGTCACATCCCTCTGTAATATATGTGTCCATTGGAAGGAGCCATACATTCTGGATTGAAACCTGTCTCTGCTAGTTTGTTAAATCATATATCACTGTAAAAAAAAAAAATAAGATGTTAATCATAAAAGCAAAGATGTTTGCTACAGGGCTAAATCTTCAGGACACCGTTTCGTTACCACTTAAGTTAACCCCCTTCCGCTTGGCACAGGCCTGTATATGTGTTGCCTACACAAGTGTGCACTCATGCCACATATTCATGGAAAGTGAACATTTTTGTGATACGATTGGTGCAGTCAAAACAGCAGGTACAATCAACGCTTCTCAAGTTGACATAATTCACTCAAGCATCACAGCACTCCATCTTCTCACACAGTCAAGGGTCCAGTCCAACATACCCAATAGTAAAGCATTTAGTCCAAAACATCAGCTGCTTCAATGTATTCTTTGTCATAACTAGGGTCAGCATGTTAATATTAGCCACATATTGATCTCAAATTGACCTCTGTGCTCTGAGCTCTCGATTGACACCGCACTTGACCCAGTCGGACTTCTGCTTTCTTTCCATAGCCTACAGGGTCAGAGCTGAAAAGGAAGCACGTCTTCTGTAGTGTAAAGATTGAGACAGTTGGAACCACTCTGACACACTGAGTTAGCTGACTGATCATTGCTTGTACAGAAAGGAGAGGATAGAGAGGAAAGAGAGGATATCATGGAGAGGTGAGAAAGTGGCAATTAACTGACAGTCAGTTAAACTTCATGACACTCTTGACTTTTTGTACAGTAACAAACGCGTTGTTGTAAAACTTAAAATAGTCAACAGGTTGTCTTATATTATTCATATCCAAAAGAACTGAAGAAGCTACTCGGATGAGTGGTGAAACGTCTTCTCAAAAAACTCCAGTTACCTTTTTTGAACTTTTTTTTGGATATACCATGACCTGGATGACTGAGAACCTTCATTATTCATATTGAGCTTCGAGCATTAAGGCTACATATATATGATTTCGCTCAGTGTTCATAACCGCGTAGCTGACATTTGGTTGCTAGGGGATTTTCCAGGCTCTGGTTGCCGAGGTAACCCTCTTGTATGCGAAATTTTTTAAAAACATGTCTAGTGTATGGCTCTTCTTGCCATCATCTGGGTTCAGCTGGTGCTCAAAGCCCACCATGGTGAATTTGGTGGAAAGAACCAAAGTTGTGGATGGCGTTTCCCTTCGGTGCATGTTTGGTTCTTAAGCCAGTTGACCATATTAGATGCCCTCCATCACATGGCCTCGAAGTTTTTAATGAGTTTGACTTGCTACCCGCCCACCGTGTGTCCCAAAGGTTTCCAACGCTACAACTCGCTGAGTTTCATTAACATTGCATGGTCTCTTGTTTCCACATTGCTTCCAGTGGCTTACTGTGTGTACGCCCCTTTAGAAGCTCGTGCAATATTGGCTTACCAAGTGGGGATGTCAGGAGTCCAGCACTCTGCTGAAGTGAATGAGCAGGCACTTCAGCACTGTGCCAGGGCCAGTTCGAATGGAGCCTAACTTCCATGAGTACATGAAATCCTGAAATCCACTGCATCCTGTAGCGTCAGAGGCAGAGGACGGCAACCGGTGGACGGCTGCGATATTTCATTTAAGTTTTGATGCTGATTATGTAACCCTGGAGGCGAGAGCTTCAGCAGCTGGTTAATGAGTCTTTTTCGTGATCGTTACGGCAGCGAGGAATCAGACTCACTTGTTTTCCCATTTTTCTCCTTTTTTGATTATTCATATTCGCAGCATTAAATTGGCCCCTTACATAACATTTTCAGTTTTTGAATCAATAAGTACTTCAGGTTTTTTTTTTTTCAGAGGTGAAATAGATTTCCTGTGAAGTTAATTTCAGCATCTTACCTTTTCTCTCCTGCTCCTCTTTTAGTTACTCTCTCTCTCTCTCTCGCTGTGATTAGTTATTGTGTTTATTTGCACAGGAAAACACACACACAGACACACACAGACACACTTTACAGCATTCCACCCTGGCCTTTTCATTATGTGCACTACTTATTATACACACTTAAGCACATACACACACACACACACACGCGTGCTGAGTGTCATCCTAAGCTATTCATGGTGTGTATTCCTCATTAGCGTCATTCAGAGTTATTATAATGATATGAATGGACTGGCAGCTGCTGCAGCGATAAGGACCCGTTCACTCACCCATGCCAGTGTGTCTTTTTGCGCACGTGTGTGTTTGTGTGTGCATTTCAGCCTTTGTACGTCAACAAGAGATGGATGAGTTTATGGGTGTTTTTTTTCGCGCACAAGTGGGTGTACGGAGAGAGGGAAAGGAGGCGAGGAAAATGTGTGCGGACCTGCAAAGGAAAATCCAGGGTGTGTGCAAGAAAAGTGAGAAGGGGGAGAGAACAATGCAGACGGTGTTCGTGCGCACGGCTCATTCTCGCATTCCTCCGCATCTGTCGCCCGTCTCTTTCCCCCGCCGAGTCATCTTCGCATTTCTTCACCTGTTTCCCTTCGCCAGCCTTTCCCGTTCATTTCACCTCTCAAATTAGAAACCCTCCCCTCCTTTCCTCCTCCTCCTCCTCCTCACGCAACGCTTCGCTCCTTCCTTCAGACAGGCCCCACCACTTCCCAGTCCCCCCTCCCTTCTTCCCTTCCTCTCTTCCGTCCTGCGCTCACCCATCCTTTTATCACCCCTTGTAAAAATCTCTCATTCTGTATTCTTTCGGAGAGGGAGCGTTTACCTCCAGCTGTGATCTGGCCAGATTTCAGCTGCACGGCACATGGTTGTGAAGAAACGAGAATTAATGTTTTCCAGAATTCTTTTTCAATGTTTTTTTGGGGGGGGATCTAAGGGTTGCCTAGCAACACAACTTTAATTGTGGCTTCCCTGTCCTCCAATGTGTATTTATCTTTAAAAAATGTTTTCTTGTGTCTAGAAAAGCTGCATGTTGGTGGAAGTTGTACTTTCAATACGTGTTTTCAGGAGGATACCCAACTAAGATTTAGATTAGATTAAATCCAGTGAATTAATGGTCGTATTTCGTATTTCACCATATTTTTAAAAGAAATAAGATGAATTAGACCATAAATGGATGAAAAAGACGGAGGTCCCTTTGAGGCACTGAACTGTGTCATCTTTTTTGGATTCTGTACATGATGAGATGTGTACAAAGAGCACTGCATCCCTGATAAGTTGATCGATCTGTTACTATTACCCAACGCTAGTGGAGCAGAATATGCAGCAACACTGGGCTCAGTAGACAAATACAGAGCTGACACAAACACAAACAAACAGTCGGACCGAAACAAAAACAACAAAGGAGATGCGCAGAGATAATCAGCGGGCTGTTAATGGTTTAATGACATCTTATATCACTGGACTGTGTTTAGTGCTGGAGCAGAGGGAGCTGATTATAGTGTGGGAGAGTGGGATTTAACTACAGAGAAATGTGTTTGAAAATAGGTGGGTGTCATAAAGATTTAAAACTGTGTTCTCGCAAATATGCTGCTTCTGATTTCATGTGCCAGTTCAGCCTCTCGTCAGCCTTTGGTATAGCTCGTTTTTCTTTTTCTTCTTCTTCTTCTCCTTTAATGTGCAGCACAAACCACCCTGTGAAGCCACTAAAATGCCTCCGCAAATCCTGGCTGAACATTTCATGAGTTCACTTCCAAAATGAAAACCAGGCTGTTAGAACGAAGCAACCTCTGCTGAAAAAAAAACAAAAACAAATGTTAGAATATTAGAATAAATGTTTGAAGCACAGTTTGAATATATAACAGTAATAATAAAGATAAAAAAATAAAAACCGACACTAGGTGGAATATAAAGCTGACAGGATGAAAATATAAATCCGTGGAAAACATTAATATTAAAGCTTTCCTTTAAGGA
Organism: Chelon labrosus; assembly: GCF_963514085.1. Classification (NCBI taxonomy): domain Eukaryota; kingdom Metazoa; phylum Chordata; class Actinopteri; order Mugiliformes; family Mugilidae; genus Chelon; species Chelon labrosus. The sequence goes on along the minus strand of NC_140360.1, from coordinate 24,135,946 downwards.
GGGTGTTCAAAGAGAATAAAGATGTAACCTCTCAGCGGGCAGGTGTACAGCCTGGGAATAACAAGTAGAGCCAGGTAAGGATCGAGAGGGAAACTTCTATATGAACAGTACAAACTAACCTGAACAAAGGATTTACAAGGAGTTTGAAGTTACATGACATCTTTCAGAGGTCTGTTTTGACATCTTAGGGTGTTTCTGTTGGTCAGAAATGAAATCTACTTTGAGTTGATGTTCTAAAACGATAAGACGTGAAGACACACTGCATGCATTTTGTAGCTGATGCTGCACTGCATGTTTTCAGAAAACAGATATGTTGTTCTGTTTAGTATTTTCCGTGAAAACTGCAGTTTTGAGCTAATTAAAAGTTTCCTGTGGAGAGCGGGGACCTCTTGGAGGGTCTGTGACCCTAGTTTCCGATGTATGCTACCCCGCTTATCTAGAAGAAGGCTCACACTAACATATGCAGCAATCACCAACAAAAACAAGAAGACTGCAAACTAGAAAACTTCGATGTAAGATCTAATGTAGCAAATTTCTAAAATGTATCAGAGTGATGGCACAGGTAATACTGAATGTAAACTCTTATTTTGTACCATGCACAGGGCAACAAATAAAACATGTGAGTGATATAACCATGCAAGGCACTTTGGACTATAACATGGGTCTATCCCCTCATAACATTATGATCACTGACAGCAGAAATAAATAACATTGATCATCTTGTTACAATCCAATGTTCTGCTGGGAAACTTTTGGACCTGGCATTCATGTGGATGTATACGACATGTACCACCCACCTAGACCAGACCAGGCACCCCCACCCCATAGCAATGACACTCCTTGATGGCAGCAGCCATCCCCAGCTGGATGCAGCCTGACACAGACACACACACACAAAAACGGTTTAGGAACAACTCAAAAAACATGAAGAACAGCACACTCACTAGATCCCAAACTGATCAAGTATCTGTGTGATGATCCACAGAGGCCCCTCCCCTCAACCCATAGGACCCAAAGGCCCCCACTAACAACATTCTGTTGCCAGACACCACAGGACACCCTCAGAAGGCCCATGTTTATTGTGGAAATGTCTGGCAACATTTGACTTTTTGTTGTTCCCGAATTTTTCACCGCATATTAGGCATACTGGGAAGCCACTCTCGTCAGCAGTAAAAGCAAATGAATCTGTCCACATCTCATTAAATGTTCTGTTTTCTTCTTTTCTTTTCTTGCCTTTATCCATGTTGGCCTACCTGGGGTTGAAAAGCTTGATCTTGAATAGAAAGGAATTTTCAATTTCGCGCCGGCGGTTTTCGCAAGTCGGCGAAGCATGACGCATATTTTGAGCGACAAAAAAATTAAACACGGTTTATTTTAATGTTACAAGAGCATCATAATCTTAGAATTTAGAATTACATTTAAAAAAAAAAAAAAAAAACTAACTAACTAAAATAAAATAAATTTAAATTAAATTATTTATTTTCCAAATCCACAGGGAGCCGCAGCAGAGGGGTGAAAGAGCCACTTGTGGCTCCGGAGCCACGGGTTGCCGACCCCTGGTCTAAACTAAGATGGTAAACATGGTGAATATTACCGTCCGAATCAGCAATATCACACTGATCAGAATCAGAATCAGAATCACTTTATTGTCATTGTACAGCACACAACGAAATTGAGGTAGCCGTTCTCCACATTCAGTAAGATTTAAAAGTGCTGTAGCTATAAAAGTTAAGAATTAATTAAAATTAAATTAAAACAATAATATGTAACAGAGTTAAAAATATTGCACACATTAGTGTCTTTGAATGTTCAAGTGTTTCAGGATTGTTCAGAGTTCAGTGCAATGACAGCTCTGGCATAGAAGCTGTTTTTCAGTCTGTTTGTTTTGGCTTTGATCGCCCTGAAACGCCTGCCCGAGGGCAACAGTTCAACCAGGTGGTGACCAGGGTGGGATGGGTCTCTGAGGATGCTGTGGGCTCTCCTGAGGCAGCGTGTATTGTAAATATCCTCAAGAGATGGACCGATGACTTTTTGGGCGGTGTTAATGACCCTCTGCAGCGCCTTCCTTTCTGCCGCCGTGCAGCTGGCAAACCACAGCGAAATGCCGTAGCTCAGCACTGTCTCCACGGTGCAGCGGTAAAAAGACACCAACAGTTTCTCAGGTAGATGGTTCTTCCTGAGCGTTCTCAGGAAGAAGAGTCTCTGTTGTGCCTTTTTCAGCAGTGCTGTGGTGTTTGTTGTCCAGGACAGGTCCTCCTCAATGTGAGTGCCCAGGAACCTGAAGTCTGAGACCCTCTCCACTCTGTCCCCGTTTATGAAAATGGGCTGAATGTACGCTTTCCTCCTCCTGAAGTCCACTACCAGCTCCTTTGTCTAGGCAGTGTTGAGGATGAGATTGTTGATGGGTGCAGTCATATGTATACAGGGTATAGAGGAGGGGGCTCAGCACGCAGCCCTCAGGGGAGCCAGTGCTGATACTGAGAGCTGAGGAGAGATGTGGTCCTACTCTCACCCTCTGGGAGCGGTCTGTTAGGAAGCTGTGAATCCAGGTGCAAATGGATTGTGTAAACCCCAAGTCCAGCAGTTTAGTGACCAGTCTGTTGGGTATGATGGTGTTGAAGGCGGAGCTAAAGTCTATGAAGAGTAGCCCGGCATGGCTCCCTCTCTGAAGAGCTACGAGCCACTGCGTTCGTGCGCGCCGCCATCTTGTTGTACATCACCGTAGCAACAACTATGTGGACATTTACTCAAAGCTCTGCAGAGCTGCAGTGGCTGTAGACTCATAAGTCTCGTTATTAAAACCTTCACTTCATATACAGTATGTCTGACCCTCAGCTTTAATATAAAATGAAGCCATTCAGGCCTTCAGTCTATTTGCAGCACACTCAAATCTCAGTCAGTTACAAAAAATCACTGATCCGCATCACGTCTTAAGCAGCAAGCCTGAAAAGAAAATCTGAAATGCGTGCCATTTTAAAAGCTGAAACAAGGTCATTTCTAACACAAGATTTCAAATGAAAAACTATGAGGGGCCGTTAGGGACATTATTCAGAATTAGCCTCTCACATACACACGTCAAACGCAAAACTCTTACACACACACGTCAAACGCTCTCACATGCACACGTCAAACGCTCTCACATACACACGTCAAATGCAAAACACTCACATACACACGTCAAATGCTCTCACATTAACACGTCAAACGCCCTCACATTTATATGTCAAATGCTCTCGCATATACACGTCAAAATGCTCTCACATATACATGTCAAAATGCTCTCACATTAACACGTCAAATGCTCTCACATTAACACGTCAAACGCCCTCACATTTATATGTCAAATGCTCTCACATATACACGTCAAAATGCTCTCACATATACATGTCAAAATGCTCTCACATTAACACGTCAAATGCTCTCACATTAACACGTCAAAATGCTCTCACATATACATGTCAAAATGCTCTCACATTAACACGTCAAATGCTCTCACATTAACACGTCAAAATGCTCTCACATTTATATGTCAAATGCTCTCACATTAACATGTCAAAATGCTCTCACATTAACATGTCAAAATGCTCTCACATATACACGTCAAAATGCTCTCACATTAACATGTCAAAATTGAATAAAAACGGAAGGCGTTTGAGTAGAAAAGGAAGGCGTTTGAGTAGAAAAGGAAGGTGTTCGAGTAAACTGAAACTGTATTGGTGGTTTGCAGTCACGTGATTCCAATGACGCGCAAATTTCAGATGGGGGGGCAGGAAGTGTCTTGCAGGCAGGATACCGGCAGGACAACGGCAGGAAAATGTTCAAGTTTTGTGTAGTATATGGCTGTACTAACCGGGGAAAACAAAAAAAGTGTCTTTAGAATTCCCAAAGTGGTAACCCACAAAGGGGATCAATTTAAAAAAATGACCAAAAACGGCGACGGACGTGACTGAAAAACTTCTTCGGTCCACGTCTTCGGTCAGAGAGAGCGGAGTCCGACAACGCCTGTGTCTGCAGTGACCACTTCGTGAAAGGTAAGGCTACAGTGATTAAGCTACTTACAGAGCTGGCTAAAACTGTCAAAAATACAGAGCAGGGTATTATAATATTACAACATAGCTATACATTTCTGATAACCCTCTGGAGTTCTAACGTTAAGCTATGTGGCGATCTCCAGTGTCTTTGTTTTTAGCATTTCTAGCTAACGTTAGCTATCGCAACCAGTTGTTCTCAAATTGATGACATTGTCTATCTCTGTACAGTGTACAGAGATAGATTGAGATTGAGATGGCCCTATAGACTTAATATGAAAACGGTGGAGAATTATTTCATAGACTAATAACATGATGTAAACTGCAGTTCTCCCTCCTTACTCTCAGTGCATGGTGTTAATCACATTTATTTTATCTAGGCTGCCCAAGTGCTGTCACAGATGTACGGTTCATCCTGGCTACCAGAGAGGTAAACCAGTGACAGAGGCATCACGTCAACATGAAAGATTGAGGGCCAGAAAAACTGATCTGACCAACACTGATGCAGAAGCGACGTGCACCGACACCACAGATGCATTGCTCCACCTCCGTGAAATACAGAATAATGCATGGAGGTTGCATGTAGCCATGTTACATTAACTGTTTTGATAACTATGTATCATACCCATGTATTTGTTTACCTCAGAATTCATCCTAAACAATTACCACCACCTTGATGAATACAATTTGTAAATTATACAACTAACCTATCTTACTCCCTCTCATCCTCTTGCCAAATATATTCTATATATGAAACTCCTAAAATGTTTTAATGCTATTACTTGAGTAAATTAATTTGAATCAATTGAGTTACCTTTGTGAGGCTGTTTTTACACAAGTATCTGTTCTTCCAATTGAGTAAAGATGTGTACTTTGGGCTCCTCTGTATATTTAACGTGTTTTTATATTTGTTTTCTTACAGATAGGTATTAAAAATATTTCATACTTTGTCTAGAAACTGTGTCATAATATCCCAAAATCATCCTGATGTACTTACTTCCAGCTAAAGATGATAGACAATATTGAGTTATCACCCTGCCATACTTAATTCATAAAAGTCATTTAAATTGACATCACAAAGTGGCCTTGGCATATTTCGGAAACTCATTTATTTTTTTAGTGATAGATAAGATTTTGACCCATTATGGTCACATTCTATGAAAACCTATGGACATACATGTATAGACATGAGAACATATAAACATTTGATTCATTTTGACAGTGTTGGAGAGTGGGTGATAATAGTTAGATATCCACTTGCACTTTTCCATAGTACAAGATTCACTCTTTCATTTTAACACCAGCTTCAATGGCACATAGAACTGCTCCAACATGTGAGCAGGATTCTGACAATCTGTTGGTAAAAGGGACAGAGAAAAGGAATTATGCATTTACAGATCAAATCTGTTTTTCACAGTGACATGCACAGTGATACTATTAAGTAACAAACAACTAACAGACTGCTTTGTTTACGTTGCTGAGAACCTAATTTAGTTGTGCTTCTCTGCTTTCTGAACTTACTCTTAAACACCAGACAGTCCTCTATGATATGATGCTGTCACATTGTCATGTTCAAACAACTGGACAAATTACTAAAGCAGGAATAAAGGTGGTCTAATTTTGACTGTTTACATGTTGATTTGGTGTTCATTTATTATGACGTACCCAACCACTACAATTGCAATGTGCTGTAACAACTTCTCCGTTGTCCTTAGCCACGACCCACGTTTTCAACGGTGTCTCAGTAGACCTCTGACAATGGTTGACCTAGAAACATTAGGTAGAAACCAGTTAGCTACAGGTAGCCAGTTAGCTTGTAGCCTGGTGCCAGTGGTGCATTCATGTAACGTTACATTAAAGTTGAAACAGCAATGTAAAGAGAGTGAATTACATTTACTCACCCGGGCAAAAATATGACAGGAGTCATTCAGTGCTGCTTTGGATCCGAGGCCGCTGACCCAATCACTTGTATGCCTTCATTTGGCTAGCGGTGTAGGAGGTCGGGAGGATGAATAATTTGTGATGTCGATGGCCTCCAAACGAGGCAAGTCCGACAACAGGTACGAAAAATCACCTTTACTTAGTGTGTATGGGTCATATCCTACATATTTTTCTACTTCTTAATAATACCTGCTACGTGCAGGCTCACCCTACTCGAGTTTCCATCATTTCTAATTACCGTTCTCCACTTCCTGCCCCCATCATTTCCGCGTCATTGGAATCACGTGACTGCAAACCACCAGTACAGTTTCAGTTAGTTAAGCCGTTTTGCGCATGCGTCTGTTCTTTTTTCGCCTCTTTCAACAACTTCCTTTCCTACTCAAATGCCTTCCGTTTTTATTCAATTTTGACATGTTAATGTGAGAGCATTTTGACATGTTAATGTGAGAGCATTTTGACATGTTAATGTGAGAGCATTTTGACGTATATATGTGAGAGCATTTTGACATGTTAATGTGAGAGCATTTTGACATGTTAATGTGAGAGCATTTTGACGTGTATATGTGAGAGCATTTTGACGTGTATATGTGAGAGCATTTGACGTATAAATGTGAGAGCATTTGACATGTTAATGTGAGAGCGTTTGACGTGTATATGTGAGAGCATTTGACGTATGTGAGAGCATTTGACATGTTAATGTGAGAGCGTTTGACGTGTTAATGTGAGAGCATTTTGACATGTATATGTGAGAGCATTTTGACATGTATATGTGAGAGCATTTGACGTATAAATGTGAGAGCGTTTGACATGTTAATGTGAGAGCATTTGACGTGTTAATGTGAGAGCATTTTGACATGTATATGTGAGAGCATTTTGACGTGTATATGTGAGAGCATTTGACATATAAATGTGAGGGCGTTTGACGTGTTAATGTGAGAGCATTTGACGTGTGTATGTGAGTGTTTTGCATTTGACGTGTATATGTGAGAGCGTTTGACGTGTGCATGTGAGAGCGTTTGACGTGTGTGTGTAAGAGTTTTGCGTTTGACGTGTGTATGTGAGAGGCTAATTCTGAATAATGTCCCTAACGGCCCCTCATAAAAAACTGTCTTCGCTATGAAACAATAAATTGTTTTTCGAAGTGCTGACAAACATTTCAGACTTTTTGATTTGACTCCAAAGCCCAGACAATGTGGGTTCAGGTCTTGAGGATTCATTTGAGGTGAATGTAAATGAGAAGCATATCTCCAGGATGGCTGGAATGTGGGTCAGTATCCATGGCGACTGTTTGAGGGAACCTAATCGACATTTCGTGATGCTTAAAGCATTACACGGTGAACGGTGTGGGTGTCAGTGTGGTTTTCTCTGTGTGAGCAGCTCGTATCATTTCAGAGGACTGTGTGTGTGTGGGTGTGTGTGCGCGTGGGTGTGTGTGTGTCACAGTCTCGGCTTATTTCAGATATCTTCAGCAGTGACTTATGTCTGCAAGAGATTTATGTTTCTGTCGATGAACACAATGTGAATGTGTTTTGAGGCAGGAAATATGACTAGTGCTTGAATACTACAGACTTCCCGAGAGTACACTTACATATTTAACTCGTCATTTATCCTCTTTCAAACTGCCTCCGTCTGGTGCTGCTGAGCTCTCGGCTTCAGAACGATAAATTCACACTTTCCTCTTCTTCTGAGGTGTCTTTACAGCCCCATTCAAGAGCAGCGTTTTCAACTTTTATCCCTTTTACTACGTATCGTTTGAAAAGTGTGCCCTGGGCTGGTTGTGTGATTGTAGCTGACACCTGCACCGTGGTGCATTCGGGGGCTGTTGGAGTGTGTGGAGTGCCCTCAGATTTGTCTGAAGGTGTCACAGGGACGTCCAGACATTACTACGAGCACATGAAGCCGCACACACTTGCACAGATTGTGCTTTGGAAATGGGAGCAACATGCATCATTGACATTTTTGCATGTATAGTCTGTGCAGAGTTGCATTTTCTGGAATCTCAAACTGGGTAGATCTTACTTGTCTTGTAGATTCTTTTGTCTTTTGTAATGAATATATCAGGAGCTGAGCTATTATTGATGTGCCTTTATATCGTAAACACTGTTTAGATTCTCCTGATGAGTCACTCAAAACAGAAAAAGAAATAATAAGTCAGGCAGCAGCTGTTTGATTAGGACAGACACACTTAAAGGGTGGTTCAACCAAAACACCGAACAAGTTTGGGTTTAAGTTTCCAAAACTAAATCAGAACTGGTCAAAGCATTTCCACCAAAAATGAATCGATTTGAAAGGAAAGGTTGGTTCTTGTTGGAGCCTAGCAGCAACCTCTGGGCCTGAAAAGTGAAGACAGTGGGGGAAATTGCAGTTCCTCAGATGGCCACTAGAGGCAGTCTCCAAAAATCAGTCAATTCCCATAGATGTCCAGGTTAAAACGTCCAGCTTTGCAGCAGAAATAAACATGTTTATAATATCAGTAATTTCCCCATTCATGACAACTGTGCAGGGGTGAAGTTTTATACAACTTAACTATTTATAAATTATATCAGTGCTTATCGTGTGTGGCATCTTTGAGTGACAGGTGGGCTCCCTCCGAGGTTGCTAGCTGTCCACCTGGGTATCACCCACCCACCTCAGCTCTACTCACACTCCACCTTCCGGACAATTTTGAATTAGCTGCAGGTAAGGTGGAGCCAAGGTGGTGACGATCAGGGACGCCACACTGAGCTTCGAAACCACTCTTCAGGAATCCTACAGGTCATAAAGTTAGAACTGTGATGGCGTCATCAGCAAATATTTCTGATTTAAAATGAAAAGACAACAAAACCCATGCTCTTCATTCCAGTTAAAAATGAGTAAACTGACTCCGTTTCATGCGACAAGTCACTGTTGACTTGGCTCATTTCACCACAGCCACACTTTTTCCCTTAAACTAAAGAAAGGCATGGTGTGACTTTACAGTTCTTAAAATGAACTTCCACTCGTGTTGTGTTTCTGTCTGGATGCACCTGCTGCTGCAGATTAGCATCATGCCGGCACAAAGAGACAGCGATGTAACGTAGTGGGTTGTAATGTTTGACAGGTTCTCATTCGTCTCATCAGCAGATTTCTGTCTTTGGTTCTCAGGTGAACATACGCCGGTAGAGTGCATAGCATCTCTGAAATACGACCTGGAGCCTTGCCATGAAGTGAATTAAAAGCAATCAATAAGACTTAAAGGCCAGTTCTAAACAGACAACCGATGCAGATGTGGTTAAAGCGGGGGTATAAAGATCCCTTTAACTGGTTTTAATTAAACATCTAGCAGCAGCATTTTGTCCTACATGAAGTCTGTTGAGTTCTGCTGTTTGTTTATGCCTTAAGGATGAAAAAGGCATCCACTAAATAACTAGGTTTATTATTTGATTAATGGGTTTAATACTAGCATCCCCTTAAAATTGCTTCTTTTGTTCACTTAGTTTTACCTTAGAACTCAGTTCAAAGCTCTAGCTGCAGATCTTTCCTCTATGTTCAAAACCTGAGGATGCCGCAGTAGCTGCCAAGGAGCTGGATATGAAAGACCAGACCAGGCACCCCCACCCCATAGCAATGACACTCCTTGATGGCAGGCCTCCAACTTCACTAGATCCCAAACTGATCAAGTATCTGTGGGATGATCCACAGAGGCCCCTCCCCTCAACCCATAGGACCCCAAGGCCCCCACTAACAATATTCTGTTGCCAGACACCACAGGACACCCTCAGAAGGACCATGTCCATTCTCTGATGAGCCACAACTGTTTTGGAGGCACAAGGGAGACCTACACAATATTAGGAAGGTGGTCATAATGTTATGACTGATTGGTTTAATTTCTAACATCTACAGTTCTGACGCCAGATCTGAGATCAAATTTCAAAATACCAGATTTTGGTTTTACAGATCTCTTTATTAAACCACTGAACAAGCTTCACAAGTACACAAAGGACAAAAAGATTACTCTTAAGAACAGGTTTCTTCCTGTTAGAAGTAGTTTTTTCTTGCCTTAGTGCATGCTCTGGAGGTTTCAGGCTTCAGGGGGTTCTGTAAAACCTCTTGAGAAAACTTTGATTGCTATGGGTGATATAAACAAAATCGGACTGAATTATGAACTGCACCGTACTTGCTAGGAGGTGATTGGGGTGGATGGTGGGCGTACAAGGCACATGTTCACATCTGGACTTCAGTCTGTGGCAACAAAAATTCACTGGTTAAGGTGATGGAAAGATGTAGTTTTACTTAAACGTCAATGCCTCATCACCCTGTAGACATTTTCTGTTAGCAGACACCAGACTAGTATTTCCCAGTGTCTAAACATGACAGCGCCAGAGAAGTTAAATAAACCTGTAATCGCTGGAAGTGGATATTTTAGCGAAAAATAAATACACTGAGCATTTGTTGCAAGATATGTTTTTGCGACTTGACTACATGTTAATTGAGGTTATTTTAGTTTGAAAACACACTGTGTTTTCCGCATCACTCTGTATAGCAGTATATAAATGTAATTTCTGATAGACTAGACCACTCAATGTGCATTAACAGATCCATTTTTTCCTCGCTTCAGTTACTTTTGTCAAACATATAGTTATGTCAGCACACTGAGCCCCCTTACTTTTGAAATATTCATATATGAAGTGCAAAAAGAAATGCCTACAGGCAATGAAGCTGGAGATTAGAGATGTTCTCTCAACACACATTGTTGATTCTTGTCTTTTAATTGGACAAAAAAAAACAACAACATTTATACAATTAACAAAACACCAAACAGAATCAAAGGCCCTAATAAAATGTCTTGCTCTGAAACACCAGAGAATCTCTTTTTATTTATTATTTATTTTTTCTCTGTTGTGTGAGCTTAAGACTCCAGGGAGCGGTGGCATGTTTTTTTTGTTTGTTTTTTTCCATTGCAGCATTTTCAAACACCGCGCTGATTGGCCTGCAGCGGCGCCACAGTCCTTTGTTTAACTGCCGTTACGTCAAGCAGTTTATCTCAAACTTCAGCCTCGCTCCGACTTCCTGCTGGCTTTCCTAAAGCTCCTCTCGCTGGCCTGAGGGGGGCGCTGCGTTTGTTTACTCGTTACCGATAGGCCCAGGGGCTGCCTGCATCACTTGCAGGGGGATAAAAATGCTTATTTTCACACACGCACACGAGTTGCAGTCGCAAAAGCACGCACACACTTCCTCTGACGCACAGAGACGCTCTCTTTCTTCTTCTCCCTGGATGTCTACCGCTCGCTCTGTCGTTCAAACACACGGCTTAAAATAACACTTTAGCTCACTCTCTCTCTGTTTCTCACACATACACACACTCTCTCTCTCTCTCTCTCTCCTGACACACACAGCTCAGTTGAATGGCTATGTGGGACAGCAGCTCGGGGATAGACAACTGATTCACTTTGAGTGGCACATGGATATTTATAGCGCATGCGTGTGTGACAGTAGTGATAGGTGCTGACTTCATAATTGCTGTAAATTTGCTGTATGCTGGTTTGTGCGTGTCACTTGGAAAGGTACAGTTTCAGTGCGTGTGTGTGTTTGTATGAGAGAGAGTGGCAGCCAGCTGTGAGCATGCTCAGATGTCCCTGCTTGTTGCAGTGGCGTCGCATTTCCCCGTGTAACCATGGTAGCGGTGCGCTGGGAAAAGCTATATTGGACAGCAAGTGATAGACACCGCACAGACCTGCAGACACACACGCAGAGGGTTGTTTTTGATTGGTGAACAAGCTAATGTACACACCGATCAGTCATAACATTATGATCATATATCCTTATATTGTGTAGGTCTTCCTTGTGCCCCCAGTTGTGACTCATGCCTCTGTGGATCCCACATCCCACAGATACTTGATCAGTTTGGGATCTAGTGAATTTGGAGGCCAGATCAACACCTTGTGCTGTTCTTCGTGTTCTTTGAGTTGTTCCTAAAGCGTTTTTTGTGTATGTGTCTGTGTCAGGCTGCATCCTGCTGGGGATGGCTGCTGTCATCAAGGAGTGCCATTGCTATGGGGTGGGGGTGCCTGGTCTGGTCTAGTACATGTCTAAGTTACATCCACATGAATGCCAGGTCCAAAAGTTTCCAAGCAGAACACTGGATTGTCACAAAATGGTCTCCTTGACCGACAACACCACATCACTGGCCAAGAAGGCTCAAACACGCCTCTACTTCCTCTGCAAACTGAGGTGTGCACGAGTCCCACCACCCATCACGTGCTCTTCTGGCTGTATCACCGCCTCCTGTTGAAAGACTCTGCGAGGCATAGTGAATACAGCCAGCAAGATCATCTGTGCCCCTCTGCCCTCCCTCACAGACATTTTCCACAACCGCCTCACCCGCGGAGCCATCAGCATTGCTGGGGACACCTCCCACCCCTCACACTCCTTCTTCATCCCCTGCCTTCAGGGAAAAGTTACCAGAGCCTCCAGGACCGCTCCTCAAGATTGTCAAACAGCTTCATCCACCGCTCTGTCAGGATGCTGAACTCTGCCCACTACCTACCTCCCTCTGCTGCCCCCTGCCCCTGGACTGTAACACACCCATTACACACAAGGACTCTTCTTCAGCTGATTTTGCACACACATACACTCTGTCCTGCACCTTATTGTACCATTTGCGCTCCTGTCCATACACATGTGGGTAGAATTTATATATATATGTATATGTGTGTATATATATATGTATATATATATATATATATCTTTTTTTTTTTTTTGTCAGGGAGAAACATAGAAAGACATTTCAATCTCCAAGCTATTACTTTCCCTTTCTATATATGTATCTTATTATTATTATTCTATGTGTCATAATTTAATATTAACATAACTTAAGAGTGAACTAAAGCAAGATTTGGGTTTTGTGTTTTAGATTTCTCAAACGCATGACGATTACCAGCCATCCTTACCTGCCTTTAGTTATAAGCTCAGTAATTTTATATTTCTTTCTGAAATGCCCCTTGGGAGTTGTACTCAGCTTCTCCCCTAAAGATTTCATGTACACAAGCTTGTAGTTTTGACTTTTTATCAGAGAAGCAGATATTTTGTGATGTAGCTGTTAATCATGTGGAAGCCGGAGAGATACATGCTGATCAAAGCCCTATAAGCGCTCCAGCTGTGAGGTATCAAACATTTTCTTTGGGAAAAATGAAAAGCTATTTTGACTAGCTCCTGCAGCGCCTCTGCAGAAATAAATGTAAAAAAAAAACTGGGCGTGCTGTGAGTTACATAAAAATTTGCCCCTGTACTGTGGTCATAAATGGAGAAATTAACTGTAGAGGCCAAGACTGTTTTTGTACCAGGCGTTAAACATGTCTTCTACTGTAAAGCTGGACATTTTAACACGGAGGTTTGTTGGTAGGATTCCAGCGACATTCAGTCAGGGGAGGCTTTGCTCACCTGTCAACATGGAAAGTAATAATAATAAAATAAATTCTAATATTTGTTCATCGGTCATTATCTATTAAAGTAATTTCCATGTGAGTCGCATTATTTTGATAATTTTCTAGTCAAAATTGCTGAATTTGTGTATTTCCCAGTTAAATACGCATTGAGCCTGATCTCTCACTAACTAGGGTGGACTTGCGCCATTGGCGTGTGCCTGAGGCTGCGTTTCTGTCTGTCACCAATGTAATGTTTGTACACACTTTTATCATATGTCCTGACTTTCCACCATCTAGGGAGTGTAATTTTACGTATTTGTGTAACACAATTAGCCTTGTTGATCTGACATTAAACCGCAAATGAAAAAGCACCAGGTGAGGCAGCCACGGGTTAACACTTGTTCGGCTGCTGCTCTTCTTCTGCGCTGAGCGGAGTGCACGGCCGCAGTCCATTTATTTTTCATTTTTTCTCTGACTGACTGTCAAAAAAACAGAAGATTCTACGCTTATGCGCTTATATGCGCTTAAGAAATTCTCACAACCCAGTGACAATTTCAGCCAAAACAGGAAATGATGAATAACTGTTTTGTTGAACAGTCTGTATTACAAAATAGACCAAATCACCAGAATCTAAAATGTTAACAATTCAGTATTTTGTATTATTTTAAGTCAAAATTTGGTTTTAAATTTAAATATTTGTGTAGTCTTATTCCTTTTTTGTCTGAAATACCTTTTGTTTTGTGCACACTGGGTTCTCTCATTTGTGTTGATGAATAGAATTGCGACAGCAAATACTTTCTCTCTCTCCCTGTCTCTGAACCACTGGTTTAAGGTTCTTCGTTGGCTAAATACATTCCTTACGAATTCTCATTTGAGATATGAAACTTAACCAGTTAGTGCGGAAGGTGAATGGTGAAGTGAAGCTATTCCACTGGGTCCAAAATTGTAAATCTGACTCTGAAAGAGTCAGTGCCTCACCACCCACGTACCTCACCACACGTCCCTAAAGGATTCATCGTAGTGCATAGCTCGCCAAATATATGCATGAAAAAACTGGTAATAATTGTGACAAATATAAATGAGTTAGATATGGCTTTGCAGTCTCTAAATCAGCTTATAGACTAAATCATGGAGATGTTATATCCATGCATGCATTGCACCGTTTTCATGCACTGGATACTATCTGCTATGGAACACCGAGGTTTATTACAAACTTTATACATGGTCTTCCTTGTCCACCTGCAGACTTAACCATTAGTATTTATTCTTATTCATACGGCTAACTTGGTCTACCTCCATTTTTACTCCTAAAATATCATGGGACGTTACTGTCTTCACTTCTTCTTCTTCTTCCTACTGTCTGTCTCTGAAGTCTGTACCCTCCCTCTCTGCTTGGCATCAGCTGTAAAATTACCTGCATTTTCCAGAGCGGGTCTCATTAAAATTATGTAAAGTCTTTAAATGACTTGGGGGCTCACAAATCTGGCTGCGTATGTTTAGAAAATTAATAGCAAAATAATACTAAACAGAAACCTGCTATTGTTAATAGCACGCATCAAACAAAATGGTAGTTTAGGCAATCAGAATAACGTGTTAATTATAGTTATTAAATACAACAACATTACCAATTTACACTGAGGGCACTTTTAGATTAAGTAAATTAAATACCTCACTTCAGTTTTGTGAGGTGGTGCCACATTGTTTATGTTGTACTGTAGTCAGTATTCACACAATAACCATAAGAGAGCTATCCTAGCAATCCCCACTCGTAAGCGCCTGCACTGTGTGTCGACGCTGGACCGGCGGTAAAATTAGCTACTTGATCACCCATTCGACTCAACAACCCTTTTTAATCGCATGATTGCCAAGAATGTCCTCCTGAATGTTTCAATTTCCTTCTGTGACACTGACAAAAACATTGCTTGCTGTTTACCGTTAAAACACACTTTGTGTCACTGAAAACTTCCACTGCAGCTGCAGAAAACACCTGAATGCCACCAGCACTCATCAGGACGAGCCGAGTGCTTCAAAATCGACTGATTCTGTTAGAGGTCAAGTGCTTTCAGGTGAAATTCTTCCATCAAAGTTAAGTGGTTGTCAGTGTGTGTGTGTGTTCGTTTTGAAGAAGAGAAAATTGGGACAGACTCAAGAAAACAGTTTCAGTATGAAAGCTTTGGTTGGTTGAGTGTTCATGGTTTATAACCTTTTAATTCAGTGTTTCATCTTTTTAATTCTTTTGGGCCCATGTGAGATTAATTTAATTACATTTCTTCCTGTTTCTTCTCATTCCGTGTAAGTTAGTTTGTGCAGTGAGCGTTTGGACAAACGAGATCAGAAAGAACAGATTACAAACGCTGATGGAGTAGCAGCAGGAAGTGAACCCTCAGCTGGAGCCGTGTTAATGTCTCGCTCCGCTCGGTCGGCTGCAGACGGAGGCTGGACGAAACCGGGAATGACTATTGAAATTTTCTGGGCTGACCCTTAGCTGCTGGAGGCCGAGCAGAAACTCAGCTCCCCGCTGTGATTAAATGTTCCGAAAGTAACGACCTTCAGAATCTGCAGAGACGCAGCAGAGGGAGGAGAGGTGAGGAGGGGAGGGAAGGGAGAGCGCCGTGCCCCGCGAAGGATGGATCTCAGAAGTTCCTTGTTAAGCCGAGACATAAAGACGAAAGGAAGGATATATGTAGGTTAAGGTGGAAAGGAAGGACTACTGAACGGCACAAAGGAGAAACGTATCAGTGAAAGAAAAGCATCAAGGCACTACAGACAAAGGCCTGGTGATCAGACTCCCTTTGCTTTGCTTTATCAAATCCTTTCCGCGTTACGTTTATGTTTTAAAAAGTGTGGGTTCTTTGAGTTATTTTTGCTCTAACCAGAAGAATCTGCAGTAGCGCTTACAAGAGTTAAAGAAAATCTACACATGAAGCTCAGTTTGCTGAAACTAAACCAACCTGTGATTATGCTGTGATCATCACTTGCTATTTTGAGAGCAGAAGTGCGTTCACACTGTCCATTGTTTCACAGTTAACTTTTTAACTTTTTTCACCACCATCATACAGCACAACATCCAGGTAGGGCACTGAATATGACTAGTGCATTATGTAGAAAAACATCAATTGTGAGACAATTGAAACTTGTCACCATCTAAGGTCACCATAGTTACCAAACACAGCTTCAAAACTGCTCTTCAGGAACCCTCTTCAGTGACCTCACTGAGGGTCCGTCCATCATTATATGTACAGTCTTTATATAACAGCAAGCGTCACACTCAGTGTCACTCATCTGGTTTTTCTAACCCTTGGGTACAAATGGCAATATCTCAGCAGCGTTCAGATGGATTGTGCAGACATCCAGGACTAACCTTGGCTGTTTCCCCAGCACCACAAATCCTTTCCAGTCAAGGTTTTACCTTTTCCCGTGAAATATCTAAAGGTCTAATTGGCACAATATTTTGTCCAGACATCCGTAATACCCACACAGCGTAGTCTGACAGCTTTGCCGAGGCTCTGACTTTTCCCGTAGCTCCACTATGAGGTAAACCTTCGTGGTTTCTGGTACCCCATCTCAACAATTATAGAATGGATTGCCATGAACTTTAACACACACGTGTGTCTACAAAACTCAGAGGATGAATTGTCATCACTTTGGTGAACATCTAGTTTTTTGCTGAAGCTCCACCGTCAGGTACACTTTCAATCTTAAAACAGGGTACCACATGCTGTATGTGATTCTGCAACTGCCAGTCCTCCGCCTATGAAGGTGTAAAGGATGCATTCAGGTGTAGTGTTCAGCGTAGGACACCTGCAATTTGCAAATGTTCAAACTGCAACTGCGCAATGATTGTTGAGACAAATGAGGATGAAGCCTAAAAAAATGTTGTGGGTCGCGGCATGACACGTGAGTCCATGTGTCAGCAGACATCAGTATTGATTAGCATAGGAGCATATTGCTCCATCAGACACATGTAAGACTCTGAAAGGCTTTCTGCCTGCTGCACTGATTGTGACCACTTACTGTTTTCCCAAATTCATAACTGTGTGATAGAAAATTGCTGATGAAGTTACTGGTTTAATATTTGGTAGTTTGGTAAGCTCTCATACAACATGCACTGTATATCCAGATCACCCACTCTTGTTACTCACTTTCTGACACAGAAACGAGAAGAGGCTGCTGTTAGCATTTTAACCCCTACTGAGACATGATTGGCTCACTCACTCTAATAGAGGAGCAGAAGCCAATTAGCACAACAGCAGACATGTTTGAATCGCGTTCAGAGGTCTGAGATCTAATATTGTCTAGATAAGGAATGTGGAGAGAAAAGTCGAGGAATAAAACACCTGAATTTGAAGAAAGCAGAAAATGCACAGAGAAAACTGAGACAAAGAAAGAAGAAGAAGAAAAAAAAAGGTTTTGACTCTTGGCATTTATCTCTCTTTCGCTTTCCCCATCACCATTTATTTCTCCCTCTCCTGATAATAAATATCTTTCCCTCTTCAGCCCCCCATCCATCCTCCCGTCTGTCCCTCTCTCTTCCTCTCTGATCGTTCCATAAACAGTGATTGATCAGCAGCGGCAGCAGCTCACCGATCATCTCCTCCTCCATGCCTCTTTCCTCTCTCCCTTCATTACCTTTTCTTCTCTCCCTTCATTACCTTTTCTTTGCGCCATAAATCTCCCCACCTCTCCCCTGCCTTCTGCTCCTCTTCACCTCTCCCCACCTTTCTTTATCACCTCCTCACCTCTTTCTTTGACTGTTTTTTTTTTCCTTCTCTCTTTTGGTTTTGTTCTCACTTCTCTTCTCGTTTTATCCTGGTACGTCCTTCAGTTCGTTCCGCTTCAGTGCTTTCTTTCTTTCATTTTTTACTTTATTTTGATTTGTGTCTTCTCATTCCCCTTTCTTTTTTCCATTTTTTCTTGTTTTCTTTCCACATTTCATCCTCCCCTGTTCTTTTCTCCTTTGTTTTGTTCCCTCTCTCCTCCTCAGCCCCTGCTCTCCTTCCCTTTTTCATTCCCTTTCATTTTTACTTCCTCCCCTATTGTCTTTTCTTCCCCTCTTTAATCTTGACGTGTCCTTCTCTCTTTCTCTCTTTCTTCCGGTTTTCTTATTTATAGGCCAATTTTTCGATCCCCTATTTCTGTCTTCCTCTTCCCCTGTTTTCATACCACCTCCTTACGTTCTTCTTCTCCCATTTCCCACATTCCTCTTTCTTTCCTCCTCATTAACCTCTTTCGATTACTTCTCACCACAACCCGTAGATCTCCCCTCCCCTCCTCTCCTCCCCTCGGCTCCTGTTTCCTCCCCCTCGGTTTCTCCTTGAAGTCGTTACACAGCACAATGACGCTCCGAATTTTGCAACTCCTGAATGACGGATGCAAAGAGAGAGAGAGAGAGAGAGAGAGAGAGAGAGAGAGAGGGCAGCAGAGTGATAAAAGATCAAGCCTAAGCCCTTGAGTTAAATGATAACATCACCCGCTTCACACACACACACACAAACACACACATAATTCCCAATTAAACACTTCAGTGCTCGGCATGATCGTATCTGATCAGCAGCTTGGCAGCTTTGGCAGCAGCGATCAATGCTCCCTCACCTCACACACACACACACACAAGCAGGCACACACAAACACACATTTAGCGCACGTTCCCATGCATACAACCATCATGCCCTCTCTTGCTGTGTCACTTTAGTGCCCATCACCCTTTTGCATTTTTCCATTTTTCAGCTCTCCCCTCCTTCTCTTTCCTCTCATCATACTCACGCTTAATCTCATGCACACACACCGACCCAGCGTGGCGCACCTCTTCCTCGTTTTGTCTCGTTTTGCCTCCTCCTTGCCTTTTCTTCTTCTCCCCTCTCCGTTTTTCTCCCCCTCTGCATTTTCCTTTCTCCTCTCTCCATCCACGCGCCCCATAATCTCACATCCGCCTCTCTCTGGGTTCCTCAGTGTGGCAGTCTAAGTAGGTCGGTGTTGACAGCTGAGCTCCACACAGACAGAGAGGAGACATTATTTCAGCTCTGTGTGGGCTTCCCATACAAACACTCGCTCGCTGTTTGTGGCGCATCCTCGCTGCACTCTGCAGACTCCGTGTGCGGAGACTCCGTGTGCGGAGACGCCGCGCGGCCGCATCAGACTCGGCGCACCCCGTGACCTGGATATCAGGTCCACACTTTGCAGTCTCCCTTGGCTGCACATCGGTGTGAACTCCACAGATATTGTATGTAAAATTTGACAGGGCTTGTCAGGGCCTGTGTGGAGTTGCATTTATTTGTGTCACATCCAGTGACTTATTGGGCTGGATGGATCAAAATCGGCAACATGTCCTGCCCTGCTCCGAATCTGAGAGAGATCCCAGCTCCATGAGCAGCTGAGTGACACATTCATAGATAATAATAAAAACAGAATACATAAGGCCAGCCTGCTTTACAGTTTATATTGTTTAATAAGTGCTTGTCTTGCTTTTATTGAGCGTATAAATCAAGTTTGCACAATATATTTCTTTAAAACCCTTGGTGTACTATATGAGCTTATTTTTTAGGGTACTGGATTCTACTGAGTCAACCAGACCTTCTGTCAGTGTAGGAGTTTTTAAACTCAAAAATGTTGAAATATTCATGGACTTTAGCTTGCTCTTAGTGTATATCACTGCCATGCAGTACATGGAAAATAAAAAAAGTACCTTTCAAAGTCAAGGTTTGAGATGCGGCTTTAATATAAAGAAAACAGCAGAACAAATACGAACATTTTTACTCCTCCATCCTGACGACAGCCGTGGCCAGAGGCACTACGGTCTTGCTTTGACATTTTATACGTTGGCAAGTCCTGGTCACGTGGAAGCTGATATCCCAAGAACAACTTCACATCATTTCTTCACAAACTTTCACACACGACATTAATCTGCAACTATATTGTTATAATGTCATATCAGTACTAAGTTAGTGTACCATATCAGTCTGAGTTTGTGCCCACATGCAAGAGTGTCTCTAAAAGTGTCTCTCTGTGTGTAAACAGTGTCTTTGATTGTACATACAGTATATGTCTGGCCGTGTGCCTCAGAGAAGGAGCGCTGCGGAGTGGAACAGAGCCCTCGGCTGTCCTGGGTGAATTCAGTGTGTTTAATTTTGAGCTGTTTGACAGCTGCATTATTCACAGACTAGCAGCGTGCTGACTGTTCTAACCTCCATCCACCCACTGCAGGGGGGCTTTTCATCTCTGCTGGGGGTGAAACCGCTCTGCCATGATGCCGACACACTAACGTATGCCCGTGAGGCTCCAAATTGCCACCGCATTTTTAAATATTCCCTACTTTGAAACTGCTCTGTGTCACATTTTGATAGATAGATGGAAACAAACCAATTATGAAAGACAGAGCAAGGAGGCAAACACAGGACCATTAGCGAAGACATATAAGCCTAATATGTCTGATTTAAATGTTGTTGTTTTGCGCTCACGACAAAAGATGTTTTTTTCTTGCTGTTAAATGACACCATAAACAACCATGTATCATTAGAGCATGGGTTCTGGGTCTACATGGTAACAGCATATACAAAATTACTAATCAATACAAGAATGTGTGCCTAGACCATTTTATAGGCTAACACTATAGGCCCACTGGAAAGGTAATACGTGTCTGTAATTTATTGCTGTTCTTGCTACTGGTAAATAGTATGGTCTTGTTTTTGTATAGCGCTTTTCTACCTATTGATACTCAAAGCGCTTTACAGTCACAGACACATCTACCCATTCGCTCACACAAGCACACACACATTCACACACCAGTGCCACGCACTGAGAGCAACTGGGGGTTCAGTGTCTTGCTCAAGGACACTTCGGCATGTTGCACATTCCAGGAATCGAACCGCTAAACCTCTGGTTCGTGGACAACCCGCTCCACCTACTGAACCACAGTTTCCCTGCGACCCTTTTCCCTGGAATTCAATAGTCCATCAGATTTGCTTAATATTATCATGATACTACTGACTAGTTGTTCAGACATCGTGTTCAAACATCATCCTTGCTTCAGTATGGTTGTATCCTTAAATTAATGCTAGCTACTGCAAGCACCCAGCTCAAGCAAGTGCAGCTGCGACCACAGCACAGACTGAAAAATGATAAGCCAATTCAGACAGAGATTGAGATGTCTTAAAAGAGCCACGGAACGAATGTACAACTGCTAAATGTTACAACTGGTTACATAATGCTGCTCCATTACAACATGGTCTCACCCGGAGCAAATAATTTCCCCCCTCTAGTGATAAAGACTTAAGAAAAACAAAGCCCTTCAGCGACCAGGCCCACCGTTGCATATCACAAATCATCATCACTCATTTGGAGTCATAATTCTTGCAGCCAGAAAACTGTAAGTCGTTCCTTTAAAACTCAGTTTTTGGTCTCCTCCAACTCCTGAAGAAAATATGTGGCTAATTAGCTCCAAAATGCTTCACTGTGTTTATTAGCTGCTGTTCATTCAATTGTTAGAGCTAGACTATGAATAGTTGCTGCTCCCAAAGGCGACCCTATGAGAGTAGAGAGAGTAAACCAAAACCACCGTTAGCGTCTGGAGAAGCAGAGTTAGAATGGTAAGGTAATTATATGTCCATGCCCCCAACTCCTCTCCGGGTGCAGCGGCCCAGGCTGCCCTCTGCTCCGAGTGCACTCAGTACCGTGTGTACGAATGGATGGGTTAAATGCAGATAACGAATGCCCCCATGAGGGATTAATAAGGGATAAACCAAAAACACTGGACAGGAACGCCATGAGCAAAGTCATCAAACCGCACAGCCATTAGGTCATAATTCTCTGCAGGTTCCTCTTTCATGTTAGTCATTAGTTCATTCTAAAAGATGTTGCTTACAGACACTCAAATATGACTGAAGTAGTTTTTTACTGACAATCCTTGCAAACAGGACGCAATCTGAAACAGTTAAAATCCTCAAACTTCAGCTCAGCAGCCCAAACATCAAACTATACAACGCAGAGCTGCAGGTCTGAGGCCACATTCCAAAGGAAGGAAGTCAAACAAAAACCCCCACACTGTGCATCGTTTATTTATATATCTCTTTATTGCACAACAAGTTCCGTCCAATCAGAAGTAAGAACCAGCGCTGCGTGTTTCATAAGAGGCATTTGATCATGGAGCGTGTGTATGCAGACACACACACACACACACACACACATGTAGAGAGGCAATAAATGTCACTGATTGCTGGCATGATAATGGGCAGGTTGAGAGTCTCTTCAGACAAGTGATGAAGGTTAAAGAGCTCGCTCGCTCTCCATTTCCCTCTGCCTCGCTCCTTTTAACAGCTGAAAGATTTGCAGGATGTACAGAAATTCGCCGTGTGCCAGCGAGTCAAGCTCATACATCAGCAGCTCGTTAACAGCCGGCTGCTGGTCCCAATTTATCGCTGTGGAGACTGACGAGGGGGCGGGTCATCAGTCCAGAGTCTTTGATCAGCTGCAGGGACAGTTATTAATAAACACCATTTTTTTTCTCTCGCTCCTTTTCTTTCTGTCGTTCTGTTCTTTCGTTTTCCCGGAAGCTTTAAGGCAAGGGTGTCAAACCCGCGGGCCGAAATCAGCGCAGCATAGGTTCCAGTCTGGCCCATGAATTTGTGAAAGTGCGAAAATTACATTGAAGAAATGAACTGCAGTTCTTCAAAAAAAAGTGACTGCTATCCTTAATTTGACCACTAGGGGTTGCTTTCTATTAGCAAGAGGACAAAAATTCCACGACAAAATCCGGAGAGAAAGACTCCTAAATCCCGTCCCGCTCCCTATATGTTATCTAAAGTTGGGCGCACTCACTGCATTGCAGCGTCATTTTTTAATTTAATCTCCGGCTCCGTCTTCCGTCCCGGTCCCGCCCACTCCCGTTGATTATTTGCTCTATCCCATCCCTATCACGTTACCAACAGTGAAACTAACTCCCGCAGGAATACCGTGACTCGCGGGAGTCCTGAAAAATTGTCACCCTGTAATTCGATCCTCGCCCTGCGCCCCCCCTGCAATGGCTCTGCGACCCCCCTAGGGGGCACGCCCCCCAGTTTGGGAACCACTGCTTTAGGGTAACCTGACCAACCTGTCACTTCTTCAGTTAAGCTGTAGATTCATGACATCGGAAACAATACAGAGGATGCGCCCGTCTTGTGCCCATTAAAATGAATCTATAGGAAATAATTGAGTGATTGAAGATAACGTCCTCCGAGTGAAAACGACCCACTTCTGTTATCATCACCGTTATTATTAGTCTCATTTGTTCCTTTAGGTAAACAAATCATTAATTACTACTGACTCTAATATCTGCTTCCTGTCCTTTGTTTATAGCCTCCAAATGTGTCCTGAATGCGCGTCTGCTGATCAATTTCGAGCCAATGAGCCGTAATGATGAGAAATGTGCGCCTTGAGAATTGACGCAACGACAGTTATTATTGTAGTGATGATAAAACACAAAGTCGCAGACACAGGAGCACGAGGATACTTGAAGTTCCCAGCCAGATGTGAATGCTGCACATCTCACACCAGAACCAGGGGCTTTAATCTGCCTTCCCTGTTCTGGTTTAAGGCTTTCCCTCTGGCTGCGAGGATTTGCTCCCATTCAACCACGAGAGCATCAGAGAGATCTAACGCTGATGTTGGGTGATAAGCCCTGGCAGTTTTCCAGTTCCATCCTAAGTAGTTTGACGGCGTTGAGGTCAAAGCGCGGTGCAGAAGGTCAAGTTTTTCCACCACGAATCATTTCTTTGTGGACCTGGCTTTGCGTGTTTTAATATTATCATTTCGAAACATCCTACCATGCTTTAATAAACCTCTGTGAATAGGGTATTTGTGGCTCGCTCACAGATCCGGACATAATTTGAAACATCAACATGGTCTGCAGCACAAATCTGCATTTTAATTGTTGTGGACAATGTGCACGAGGCTGTCCGCCTACAAGAACTACAGCATCTGCCATTTAAGCAAATCCCTCCATCCGAAAAAAACTGAAAAATCTATTTATGTGATGTTACATAGCAACAAATGATGCACAGGGGAGGTCTGATGTCCTTCATAGCAGTCATCATGGGTTTCTCCAAAACCGTGATCAGGGCCGTTCCCATTGACAGTAGTTTTTCCTGCTGCCAACAAACAAAACAACAAAGGTTGTTTTGTCATTTTGACTCAAATAACATTTCTCATTGCCTAATCAGAAACATATATCTAACACTGAAGAACCAAAACCTGCATTTGAGTCGATCCCCATGGAAACTAACAGCAGAAATAAACATGTTTACAACCTGTATACTATTTAGAGGCTAGGAGGCTAAGGAGGCGGAGTCAGGCATAGCCAGCATGGTGAAGGCCAAATGCACCACTCTGAGCTTCAAACCCCTCTTCAGAATCCTATAGGTGACATCATGGAGGGTAGATCAAACATCAGTTGTTGTTACAGACGGTATATTTTGTTCTGTTTTTTAATTTGAAGGACTTTTTGTTGTGCACACAGCTGCAGATGCAGAGTCCTTAAGATGTTTTTGCCACGCTATAGCAACATCGGCAGACTTGCTCATGAGATCGGTCATGAGGTAGTGCCTTTAGCAATTTGGCGTCCGTCCTGTAATAAGAATCACCGGAAGGTCGACCCGCTCCTGCATTATTAGCAAAGTCCACAAAACTCCACTTCAACAAACCAACTTTCTTGCCATTCTTGCAGTTTCTCCCCTCGTCTCCTCCTCTCCTCCTCAGCAGAACTTAGAGTAGTTCAAGGTTTTGGATCTCTTTCAACCAGCTCCATCAATTCAGACCTCGGCAAACTGTTCCTAACCTTCCTGTGCATCCACACCATCCGCAACGTTCGACCTCACACCACAAACAAATCTTCACTAAACTCTCTTCACCATTACTGTTACCGAAAGCTTTCATAATTTCTGTTTTAGCTTTTTGACTTGACTGTTGCATATGTTGGTGCATTTATTCTTTAATAACGCTTCAAATTCTTAGGTATTACGTACGTAATAATTTACAGCATCCAGACTGGAATGATCTGAAGGTTGAGGCTGTTACCCCTGGGGATTTCAGCTAAATTACAAATCTCTGCCTGTGTCTCTTTTTTGCTGCTGATCGCCGTGCTTCATCCCTTGACCTGCAATATTCATTTGAAAGAGATTTAAATGAAGTGTGTGTAACAGTTTAATTTCTCTGTGCACGAGTCTCTCTCCTTGGGTTTATTCGTAGTTCACCATTAGACTTGGCAGCAGTTCTCTAGGACTCAACACACACATGCATAAATACACACACACACACACACACACGCACAAGCTCTTTTCACAAATGCTCTGGGTCTCAGAGGCCTGACTGTGGCCTTGTAGATAGTAGAGTTTTTGGCGGAGTGGAGAGGAGCAGTAATACAATGATACAAGGGAGGCGAAGAGAGAGGGATGGGGGTACGAGCACAGTGGAGGAGGAGAGGATTCATATAGATTTGATAGATTGGAAGCTCGAGGCAGAGGGATCACCTGAGAGAAGAAGAAAATAAATTGGATGGAGAGAGAGACGGAGAGAGAAATGAGAGGGAAAGACAATAGCTGCATGAAATTGGATTGAGAGAGAAACAAAATGAGAGATAACAAGCGGAGGAAAGGAGGCAGAAAAGGAGAGGAGGCAAGGTAGAGAGGGAGATGGAGACGAACCGAAAGAAAAGAAAAATGGCAGAGGAGAAGAGACCAAGTAAGAATGATGAAAGGAGACAAAGACCGAAAAACAGAGACATAGGAAGAGGACAAGAAGAAATCCAGCAACACAAACTGGAATAAGGATGAAGTGAAGGAATTAAACAAATCCTGCGTGTGACAATGAAGGTTTAATATCCACCACATTCACTGTTTTTAGTTCCACTCTTTAGCCTGAAGCACAGGTCAAACTCTGAGCTTACAATTCATTTTGTGGTGGGAATGAATGGCTCAGATCAGACAGCAAGCATTGAAAGGAGCAAATGTTAACCTCAAGGTTGTGCTACAGGAAAAGATCAGTGAAATCAGCGGGATTTATTCCTTTATTAAACTTGATATGTGTACAAAATGTTAATGCAATCCACCCACTAGCTGTTGAGATATTTCATTCTGGATGAGTCACAACTTTTTGGACCGACTGACCCACTAATCTCCATTAAGGAAAGAATGAAGGACAGGAGAAAGCAGAAAGACTAAAAGAAGAGACAAATTGGATGAAATTAAATCTAAAGGAGATAAAGACAAAAATACAGGCTGACAGAGAGTTAAAGAGGTGGAGGGGGGGGGGGGGGGGGAGAGTAGGGGAGAGATAGAGAGAGAGAGAGAGGGATTTAAATGGAGGAGTGTCTGCAGTGCTTGGCCAGCAAATTATTTGCAGAGCTACAGATTTCCAGGCTGCCTTGTTGGCCTTCCTGCCTGTCTGTCACTTTGTGTGTGTTGTGTGTGTGCATGTGTTGACTAACCTTGCCCATGTGCACATATTGTATGCGTGCGTGTGTGTGTGTGTTAAGGTGTGTTGACCACACACGCATGTGCATCTGTGCTCGTCTATATTTTGCAGGACTGAACATCATCACATATGCCGGTGCGTGTGTGCGTCTGCGTGCGTGTGCGTACGTATACACTCCAGGGTTATTTTTACCTCTCCATTTAAATTCTGCTTGGGGATGCAGAAGCGCAGGAAGTGAGTGAGCTTCGTCTTCTCCTCCTCAACCTGTCTGTCCTGCTGCACTACTACGGCTGCCTCCCATCCTTTTTCCCATGATGCGTCACGGTGCTTGACGCAATTTGCGTGCATACGGGTTTTTAGCATGATGATTTATCATACGCTGCACTTGCTAGTTTTTTAGTTGTTATCGTGTGGCTTTATGGCTCATGCTAACTTTGTATTTTTCACCTTCTTAAAGGAGATTCAAGAACACAAAGACTCAGAAAGTGCAAGCTTCCTACAGCTTTCCAAAAAACCTTAACCATTTTAAACATTTGTTTTCAGGCCTGAAATAAAGATAGCACAGAAATTGGCCAACTGGAGCAAACATTTTGATTTGGAACAACCAGACTTGATGTCTGTCTATCTGTCTGTCTGTCTGTCTCATAAATCTTTAAACTCTCTGGTCTGTTTTCCATAAAGTGATCTTGTTTTGTTTTTTTTCTGTCAAACTCTCAGAAATCTCTCATGCTGAACCAGCAGGTGAAAATACAATCTCCAAGAAACACAAGTGTCACCGATATTTGAGCAATCCCCCTTCTTTCTCCACGTCAAAATTTGTCACACACACACACACACACACACACACACACACACACACCCACACTCGGCTGTATGCACCGGTTGACCTGCTGCAACCCGGTAACCAATACCATCACCGACTCCAAACAAAACAGTAAAACTGCAGTCGGAGCTGAGTGGTGACAGCTGAGGGTGAAGATGTTTTCCTCTGAGGTGTTTTTTTTTGTTCCTCCCAGGTGAACCACATGTTTGAGGTTCACATTTTCTCCTGAAAGATGTCATTTGGTTTTTTTTACCCCTGTCATGTCCTTGACTCTATTTGTGTTTACATCGCATTAAATACATAATACATTTATGCATGTGCTGTTTTATGGAAATCAGAGAATACACGCCGGAAAGTAAGAGAAGACAAATTGATGGGATCTCAGAGACGCAGGAATAAGAAATGGTGAACCCTTTTTTTGCGCGAGGACCGGGCTGCTATGATTGATTAAGTACGAATATAATGATATGATGGAAATACATTCAGTACTGGTTGTGCTTCATTTGTGCTGCATCAAACTGACAGAGCTGCAGACATTTCTTGCTGGAGTTTTTCAGCTTTCGCACATGGTGATAATGACAAGGAAACTTAATGGTGAGTGTCTCTGACTCATTGTGTCCAGAGTCATTCATTTTTGCCCTCATAGTTTAGCAACACTGACTGAGCCAGTTTTTTGCAGATGGCTCTTAAAAAATAGAAAGGTTCAACATCTGTACCGTCTTTGTAAACTTAATTCTTCTGGAGTCAATAAGCGAATAGTGACAATGTTTTATTTCTTTTTTTATAAAAGGTATTTCACCCTTTTCATTCATAAGCTGGTTCACGACTCTGTCAAAAGGACAAGAACGGCAAGATCACACTAAAAAAATCTATCACAGCTTATTACTGTGTTGAGTCCTCAAGAAAACATAAAAGTATTAACAAGTGGATTGAATGAAATGGTATCAGGGGTGCATTTTAGATTCCCTGTAGATTGGCAAACAGTTTTGGAACAGGTACAAGAAATAGTTCATTTACTTGGCCACCCATACTTACCCGAACTCAGTATAGTATGTGTAGTTATTTGCAGGTAGATGCCTTGAACTGCTCCTTGAAGGACAAATAAGAAATACTGAAAAATACTGGTTAAGTGGCGTACATACAGGAAGCAAAAAACTTTGGGAGCGTTATAACGTATCACACAAACACAGAGTTCCTCGAATGTTTACCACACGATAAGAGCATCCACAACATGTGTTCCTACCACCAAAACCGCCATGTTGATTGCGGGTTTGGAGCATTTGGTGAGAAATATACAAGATGGTAGCCAGAGCCTTCTAAAGAGCGAGAAGACGAGCAAGTCTCTTAATACGTGGACGGGGCTTTAAGCAACATGGGTCACTATTCTAAACCTCTCTCTCTCTCTCTTACCCCCAGATACATCCATGCCCTCTACCTGGGCGCCCAGAGCCGCTGGCACAGCGACGGGCCTCGCCGCCGCTTCCACTGGCGGCTGATGTTTGAGAGCGCCGACATCACCATGCTCCGCCTCCTGGAGGCCTTCCTGAAGTCTGCTCCACAGCTCGTCCTGCAGCTGAGCATCATGATCCACGGAAACAACGTCCTCCCTCTGCAAGGTGAGACGGACACTTAGAAGGAAACCTGCTGTAAATCTGTTTATTAAACGGTGGGTGGTATTTGAGTTTGAGTTCATACATCTTGGTTACGCTAACACTGTACGCACAAGTTATCTGATGATATTTAACTCTTGGCACTGTTAGAATGGAAGTCAGAAGGGTCAACGACTACAGTAAGTTATGGAAGGTCAGAGCTGAAGCTGAAGACAATCTGTAAACTGTGTCAGCTCGCATTTTTTGACCTGTCAGATCTTTTCACGGTGGTTCACAGAGTTTTCGTGATCTGAGCAATATCTTTTATTTTTACAGTGGTGTAACTGTTGCTGATAAAAAAATGATTGAAACAGTGTCTGACCCGAGATGTAATAAACCAGAAAACCGATGTTTATCTCCTCCGAAATGACTCTTGATATAAGCCAATAAAATAAAGTCCAGGATCTGTTCGTTACTAAGGCTCCCTCCGAGAGACTGTTTAACGAAGGGTGCGTTTGTGGGTGGGTGGATGGATGTCTGGGTCTAGGTATTGCTCATGTTGTGGGGACCTAAATGAATTTACACAGTCCCGTTATGGCAATGTGTCCTTCCTGTAAGGAGGAAAACAAGCCCCATATATCATTAAACTCGGAGGTGAAGACATGTTTTAAGTTTAGGTTATGTTTAAGGTCAGAGTAAGTCTCCAAGACATGAATGTGAGTCAACTTAATGTCCCCTGACGTCACAGATACACGACTGTGTGTGTGTGTGTGTTGAGAGCAGATATCAGTAGAGACTCTATACTTTATTCATGCACCTCTTACAAGAAGCAGATTGGCCTTTGATGAATAAAACAAAACGTCTCTCTCTCTCTCTCTCTCTCTCTCTCTCTCTCTCTCTCTCCCAGACTCAGATACACTTCACACACTACACACACCCAGAAGCCAAGTGTCAGGAACATATTTAAACACACACAAAACTGACACGTCAACCTTAAACTCCAACACTGACTTCTGTTTGCCGACAGTTTCTTTCCAGTTAATAGTCAAGAAATGAACAATAGAGCAGTGGTGGAGAAACATCTGTGCACACCGGCTGATCACAGCCGCTCACCGTAGCACGGGCCACGACGTGCATTGTGGTGACTGTACGGAGAGCTAATCAACCAGGCTCTCTGTGTCTCGGCTGGAAATACAGTAAATCTGCTTTGACAGCCCCTAGAAGCACACTTGAGCTCCTTTGAGAGTGTCACTGCGTGGGTTCCGTGCTCGGCTAGCAGCTCTGCAACCAAACACTCTCCCCGTCTGTGTGGAGGGGTGCCAGCACATTATCCTGCTGCTATGATGCTGTTTATTGTGGCTACGTTGACGTTACTGACGGTCCGGTCTGAGCTGCAGGCTCGTGTGTTACAGCCCGAGAAGAGAAATGAATGTCCCGTTCATGTTTAGTGGTCTCCCTTCTGCAGCATCTATAAACGCGGCATTACTTAGCCTGGCTAAATTGGATTAGGAACAAGTTTCCAACCACAGTTCAGGCCCACAAGGCCGGCTGTAACAAGAAAAGGCACTCAAAGTGATTGATAACGGATGGAAAACACCACTTATTAAATCTGCTGTCTATGACTCTCTTGTTTACATAATCATTTTCATATTTCCCCATGCCATGGATCAGATGTTAAAATGATCCACCGGTCCTTCAAGAGTCTGCGTTTTTTTTTAATGCTTGAATTTATTCTAAAATTATTCTGGTACACCGGAACTCTTTCAAATTTCCAGCTTTGAATGGTCTGACTATAGTTACTCTCTAATACACACATTTGTCCTTCTTACGCTCCCCTCCACAGAAGTGTAATCCTGGCAAGTGGTGCTGGAACTATTCAGAACTACAGGAAAAGTGTTAAAACTACACTGTAAAAACACTCTGTTACTAAGCCCTACAGAGAGAATGTTACGTAAAGATTTTCATTTAAATAAATGTGTTTTCAGTGAATATCTATCATCGAGCAAGATAACATAATAGTGGGCCTGATGAAAGTATTACAATATTCATACATTTGCATCATTATGAACTGGGGATCTGTGGTAATACACCATAAAAATGATGTATTTAGTTGCTGCTAATGTAATCAGTATAATCTGGATATGGATGAAGAACGCTAACTCACCATCAGATGATATCTAATGGCTTCAGAGATGAATGTTGAATGTAAGCTGATCATTTCCTACTGACGCAGCCTCACTTTAAAAACATTTAACTGTGTTTTGTCAGTCTTTGACTTTTATTAAGAAGTAGACAGGAAAAGCTACAAAACAAGACAAGGAGGTAGGTTGTGAAAATAAAGCACTGTTAACCCTTTAATTCATGTTTTTAACCTTAAACAAAATGTCCCCACTCACCAAAATGTCCTAGTATAACGATAGTACAGCAAACACAGACAGACACATATTCTTGTCTATTTCGGTGACCTGCCATCTGTTAACAAGAATTCGTGTTTTTAGATTTGGACAGTTCTACAGTCTCTCCCACACGGCCTACATTACAGCCTACAATCATAAGATTCACTGATCGTTACATATAGTCAATCAATCAGAGGAATCAGCTGTCAGTGTTTCCAATTAATCGTTCAAGTCATCTGTTAAGTACAAATCCCAAATGGCCGCTGCTTGCAGTTTCTCCAAATGTTGGGATTTGCTGGGCTTTCCAAGCATAACAAAATGCATCTGTCACTTTCTACCCATAATCCCCTTTGTTCTGGGTTCATATATTGGACGGCTGGTTCCAGGAAACTTGTCATGTTGTGACTTGGGTGGGTTATAATATCAGAGCTGGTTGGGGATTGGGATAACTGACTGTAGTCAGGTTTATTCAGCTCAGATTCCAGTGTTAAGATTATTTCTTTATAAAAACAGCTGTCAAATAAAATATAAACACTTTTTATAAAACTGTATAATTAAAAATGACTCAAACCAAACCTTGAGTCTAGAAAGAGCCTTTCACGTTTTCCTGTGGAGGTGTCTGTTTTACCTAGTGAGGCAGGTGGTTTCTTCCAAGACTCACAAGATGACACAACAATGTGTCTGTGAGACATCCTGTGAGACACTACTGGCTGGTAAGATGGAGCTTTAGGTGTGACAGTGGTCACTCCTTGGAGCGACCATTTACAAATGTCCCATACAAAGGGAAGAATCATCCACCATGATGGTAATTACATAGCTCGCTACACTGACTGCTAACGAGATGTTTGTAACAAAACAATGCGATGTGTTGTGTTAGGCTGTCAAATACGTTGTTTTTCTAGCGCAACTTCACCTACTACCAAGAAGAGTGGAGGAGGACAAGGTGTAGGAAAAGGTCTTGACATCAGCATTACAGCATTTGGAGTATATGGAACAACTTTGTGTCACCACACTGTAAATTCTAACATAGTATTTAATGAAATAGATTTAGTAGCTCTAACTTAGTTTTTGTCAGCTTGTCACCTACACCTACTAAAAAGCGGTATCATAACTCTATACCTAAGTACAGCACTGTGTAAATATGCTAGGTTATGTTCCACCACTGATCTTAACCCTTAAATTCTGAGACAAAATGTCCCCACTTACCAAAATGTCCTCCGTCTCAAGATCTAAGTTTGCAGAGATTTGGGATTGAACAATTGCAACAACTCATTGTTCTTAAAGGGGAATTACCGTTTTTTCAACCTGGACCTTATTTCTGGCACAAAATACGATCGATTACTCACCCGCATAACTTTGATGTCATTTAGAGTCGTTTGGACGATATATAGATCCAGTGGAGTGCCGCGTATATCCATATAGTGGAAGTGATTGGGGCACCGAAACGCAGCCTCTAAATAACGCATTATCTGCCGCGAAGTGCTAATTCCCGTTGAGTCCGGAGTTACCTGTTTTCTATTCGTGGACGTGCAGAGGTTTGTTGTTCTTTGGCCAGCTGTTCCTCTCCCTGCGTCCGCATCCTCCTTTCAACAAGCTCCTCATCCATATACTCTAGCTCAAAACGGTAAGGCTGTCCATCATGAACAAAGTCGTCGTCCACAACTTCAGAATCAGAAAAATATTCAGCCATGTTGCAAAAAACTAGCAGTAGCAAATTACAGGTAAACAAGCTGAGTCGTCATGGGCAGAGATGACATCATCCAGGTCAGAGGTTAGTAGGTCAATCTACAGACCCCAGATGATGATAACAGGTAACTCTGGACTCAACAGGGAATAGCACTAGCGTACGATAACAAAATATCGTCCGAACGACTCCACATGACACCAAAGTTATATGGGTGAGTATGCCAAAAATAAGGTCCAGGTTGTAAAAAACAGTAATTCCCCTTTAAGTTTAATCCCCTTAGAAAAAGTATGTTATTGGATAAAGAGTTTTTTTCAACATTTTCAACAGTCCACTTCTACTTGCCGCCTTTTTACTTTGTTTCATCAAAGCTTTGAGTAAAGTATGTTTTATGTCATGTTAAATGACAGAGTCGAATGTTGGTCTTCAGCCGTTTTCTTCTGTCGGGGGAATTCCCCGCTAACAGTGAGCGTTGACGTCAGCCTCGCCCACAAAACCAAGTGTTCAGGAAAATGATGAGTTAAATGTTCTGCAGCAGTTACTAAGTGTTTGTTTATGTTCAAGAAAAAGAAGTTGCAAGCTTCAAATTGCTTGTAGCTGTCAAGTTAATGGCGATGACAGATTTTTAAGGATGCATGTGGTGTTAACGCTAGATTTTGCCACAGCTGCATGTGTTCCACAGCCTCTTATTTACATTATTGAGGAGTGTAATGGAAAGTTCATGCTATGAAGCTGTTCACTTCAACTGTCTCAGCAAATGTGACTCCGTCTCGGTGCTTTTCCATTGTGCCACATTGGCTGAAGTGACGTAACGTTTTGATAAAAACCTCCCTCCACCCTGTAATCTGTGGAGAACCTCTGCGGACTGAGCTTTGTACACATCTGTTGAACTTCTGTCTTTCCTGTAAGAATTAGATTACACAAAGACTACTCTTGGTGTTTTTTTTTTCTCTGTTCTACAACCAACTCTCACAACATCAACATGTTGAAAGCACAGTTTCTTCATGGCAACAGAAACATCAGCTGATAGGTCTTACCACAAGGTTCACATAGTGTGTGTATTTGATGCTCAGATGTTTCTATCAATCACATTTTATAATAACAACAACAAATCACGTTCAGCTAAATCTCAGTGACTAAGTAGGTGATTTCCAAAGATACCAAACTTGTCATGTTCTGGACATATGAAATAATTTAAGTTCCTTAAACTTTATGTCCACTTAAACCCAAAGCATTCAAATATTCATTCACTGAATACCAGAGGCTAAGCATGAGTGGATGATGTTTCCACCCTTAAAGCTACTTAAGGGGGAATAACTGGATCCTTCATAAATCAAATCAAAGCTGTCAGAGGTTTAGAGGTTTAGAGTTTAAAGAAAACGCTTTTATACACATGTATAGCATTCATCTGGTGAAGCCAGCCAACAGTTTCCTCTTCTCTCACCGTGGATGAATCCTCTCGAGACGGATATGATTTCAAGCAGGCTGCGCAGTACTTGACTGACAGCCCTCTCCTTTAATCAGACCTCATTAGAATCCACTCTCTGAGCTGTCAACGATTTCTAAACTAGATCAAAATAGTTTATGTTCTGGTAAATATAGAGAGATTTCTTTTTTTCCCACCAAAATGATTCACCGAAATTAGAATCTGAATGAATCTGACGCATGGAGCTCTGTGTCAAATTAAACCTTAAACGGAAAACACAAGAGAAATGTATGCTTTTGAAAACAGGGAAACATTTTAAATGACGTTAAAATGCAAATTCAGCGTAGCTCTTTCTCTGCTCAAATGTGAAGGCTTTCTCTGAGTGATATGTAGTTAATTTGACCAGACTGAATGATTAACCCGCATGAATGTTTCATGTGTTAAACTGTGCGCTGGGCAGCTGGCAGAGGGCCCGAAACTTATGAGTGCAGGCTGATCACCATTTGAGTTTTAGAAATTGGATCATTAGAAACTGGATCAGGTCAAACGCAATGCGTAGAGGCAAAAATATTTTATATTGCAGCCAGATGTAACTGATCTAATATAGAATGTATGAATGTATAATTAATATTGTTAACTTTTTTAACTTCTTCTATTTTTTTACTTGTTTTCTATTCTCACACACTGGTTCACTAAGTTGGACAAACATGCCCAACTGGTGGCAATGGAGCAGGGCCACAGACACTCAATGACTGTCTAGTTAGTATCTCACCGAACTGGCCAATGGGAAACCGTCGGCTTGGTGTGTCCCAGCCTTGAGAGCTCATAAATGGTCATCCTCTATAGCACATACTAGTGAAGCTAATGACAGCTGGGAGACTTCTGAAGCATTTTTACAGCTCTAAAGTGCCCAATAAAAGTACAATTTCAACCCGTAGTTATTCAAAAAAATACTCAGAACATATCAAAAGTAGCCCTACATGGTCGTTTTAAAATAAAATCGCAGTACATACATAAAGTGCTGCAGAATTCATTTTCCGATCTTCTCCACGATAGTAATGAGCATACTGTACTCCTTTATAATAGAATAGCTACCCTGTAATTAAATATATGTACAGTACGAAACCTCCCAAATGCCAGCTACACATTATTTTATTCATCCCTAGTAATAACACAATGGATATCCAGTAGTTTAAAAATACCTGCAGTATACTTTATCAGACTGTTCTCCCATATACTTAAATGTACTATTCTTTTTTTTCCTTTTGGCGGTAATTTATTCTAGACGTTGGTCCAGACGGGGCTTGGTCCAAATACTGGATAATTTGCTGAGACATTTATGCAAAAATATTCCATCAAAGTGTCATTGTTAATGTGGCATGAATACTGTATATTGGCCGTTGACCTGTGTGTTTGCCTCTTCCTTCCCTTCCTCCTACGTCTCCCTTGCTTTCTCTCTTCTTCCTCTCCGTCTCTCCAGGACTCTCAGCTTCGGCCTCCCTGGTCTCTCTGGCCTGGATGATCGCCTCCTACCAGAAGGTCCTCCGGGACTCCCGCGACGACAAGCTGCCCATGTCCTACAAGGCCGTGATCGCCCAGATGCTTTGGCACTTCTTCACCATCGGGGCGAGGACCGTGGCCTTCGCCCTCTTCGCTTCCGTCTTCCAGCTGTACTTTGGCATATTCATCGTCAGCCACTGGTGCGCCATATGTGACCTGATGCTAAGAGTCTGAATTTCTAATGAGAAGCTGGGCATTTGACAAATACTGTTTTAAAAGTTGTTAGGAGAGTGTGTTGTGTATTTTTCTAATAATTACCTTTCACTAGCTATCTGCCTCTACATTGAAAGGATAATCTTATCTTCTATCTAATGCACTGAAAACAATAGAGGATAAATTATTCAAGCACTCTTTTAGAAAGTCATACAGTACAAGATATTAGTGTAAGTATTTTTGTAAACATCTATCTTAAGTAAACTTTATAAATATCTCAATGCCTTTTAATCAGCACAGTCGTAATCAATAAATCAGCTTCCTCTGCACTGTGCCGGTTCTTCCCCCAAGGAGTGACACTTAGTAGTGGCCAATTTATAAATTCACTCTCCCATTCATTGTGATTATTTATAGGTTTAGCATATTAGTGATGGAAGAAGATGTGGCCTTCTCTAAGAAAAAACAAAACAAAAAAACAGTATTACTGTCTTATCTTGTGCCAAGTGTCAGAATTTGCTTTCGGGTTATGTGTTCACTGTATTTTAATGGAATATCTTTTTATAGCA
This sequence comes from Chelon labrosus, assembly GCF_963514085.1. NCBI lineage: Eukaryota > Metazoa > Chordata > Actinopteri > Mugiliformes > Mugilidae > Chelon > Chelon labrosus. The sequence continues at coordinate 24,098,958 of NC_140360.1, read as the reverse complement.
ACACCGTTCATTTAAATCACAGGAAACTGAGTGGATGAAATTACATAAATCATTATCTGAGTGTGCTTGTGGAGGCGTTTTAAAAAGCCAATACAGAACAGAACAAAGTACGAGATTTGTAATACGTCTTCTATTGAGCCTTTGCCTTAGTATCCTTGCTATGAAAGAATGTGTGAAAGGGGTTACTTGTGGTGTGTAGCCCACAGAGAATTATCACCCAAATCTGCAACACCAGTCTGATGGAAAGCAAGTTTCATCCAGTCGTTCAGCTGTTAATTGTAATGCAATCCAGTGTTTCTTGTCCACAACAAGCAGCTTTATTCAGTCTAATGTCCCACCATACAGATCCTACTCAAGATCAAATCTAATCAACGGAAAGATTGTTTCTGTTGCCCCCAAGTGGTCAAAAAAAAAACTGGCATGCCAAGTTTAAATTATTTTCTGCTTGTATCTGCAAGAATCATTCAACTTAAGTCAAAGACAGCTTTGAGTCTTGGTCACAAATATATTGACAGCTAATGCATCCTTTACCCATGATCTACTGAAAAGATTTACAGTATAAACCACCGCTTTATGCCCCATTAACATTTTGACAGTGGTATTTCTGAAACCTTTCAGTAGTCAGAAGAAAATGGAGACCACATAGAATCATGAATGCTATGTAGTCCTTAAAATCACCACAGATACTTGTTTACTTTCAAAATGGCTTGAATAATATATAATAATCTGATTGTGATGAAAGTCAAGGTGTGTAAATAAGTGGAATAGAGATGGTACTTGAAGAAGGAAATGACTTAAAGTTGTCCATCTAACTCATCCATATTATTATTAATTGTTTTTTTGTGGTAGAGTTCCCAGCTGTTCTAGAGCTATTTCTAGTTGTGTTGTTTATTGTCTTCCAGGTGTGTCATGACCTTCTGGATTATTCAAGGTGAGACCGACTTCTGCATGTCCAAGTGGGAGGAGATCATCTACAACATGGTGGTGGGTATCATCTACATCTTCTGCTGGTTCAATGTCAAGGAGGGCCCCAGCCGCTTCCGTATGACAGTCTACTACTCTGTGACACTGGCAGAAAACGTGGCACTGACTGCTGCCTGGTACACCTACCGCGGCCCACACACCTCTGACTCTTATGCCCTCGTTGTGGTGTGCCTGGTGGCCTGCAGCTTTGCCCTGGGAACCTTTTTCATGTTGGTGTACTATTGCTGGCTGCACCCAGACGGGCCTGTTCTAGGCTCACAGTGGGGAGGATGTGTGGATGAGGGTGTTGTGGGTACAGGAGGAGTGGCAGGAGTGATTGATGCTTGCCTTACTCCGTCCCAAGGGTCCCAAACGGACATGGTCATTACCAGTCCTCCGAGGACTCTGCCCAGGACTAAAGATACAGGGGAGCCAGTACCCGGGGAGCGAGAAAGAGACAGGGACAGAGACAGTTGCCTGCCTGTCTTCCAGGTTCGTCCCTCTCCGTCGTCCTCTCCTGCACTCCTTCACAGGACCTCCTCCTCATCTCGCGCACAGGAGGGCCCTGTGATCCGGATTGACCTCCCAAGAAAGCGATACCCGGCCTGGGATGCACACTTCATTGATCGCCGGCTCCGCAAGACCATCCTGCTTCTGGAGACCACATCTGCTGTCAGCCCCCGGATACAGTACAGGAGTAGCATGATGGGCAGCAAAGAGGTATTAGAATATGAGACAACTGTCTGAACCATTGGGGGCTCTTACACTTGAAAGTGCAGTCTGGGACCAAGGCTCAGCCTGAGATCAGTTCTCATCCCAGGACAACCTTCACCAAGAGAAGCATGAAAAGAAGTGTCAAGCAACTCTTTTAAAAAAAGAGGTTGCCAAAAATTGATTGTAAAATGTGAAGCGCAATCTGGGACCAAAGCAGCATGAATGAGCCGCGAGACGTTAATGGAGTAATACTGGACTGGGATAATCTTCATTCGATTTCCAAAAGCTTGGAGGTGGGAAATTTAATCCCTCATCTTGGGACCAAGGACTGTTAGATTTTGTTTCATCCTGCACGATCAGTACAAGAAGTAAACGGATTTGTGAGACATTGAGTTGAGGAGTTTGAGATAATGAACAGTCTCCTGCATGAACTTGAGTCTCGGACCTCAGAGACACAACACAGACTTACTGGGCGACGTTTGAGAAACTGGTGGCAAGAGTATGCATGGGACATGCAGTCTTTTTGGTTTGGTAGCAAAATAAGACATTGCCGTAAAAAGAGGACTCGATATCCAGTATACAGGTTCGTTGACCTGTTGATTTACCAGTCAACATAAGCCAAGACATCTGTCAAAATGTTATAATATAAATACAATACAGTGCTACTAAATTGAGCCAAGGTTCAACCTCCAAATCACCAATTCATTGCTAACTTGGTATGCTTCATATTGAGAGAAACACAGTAAGGAATGCATAATAAGGACGGTATGAAGCGTAGGAGATGGTTTTGTCCCATCATGTTTCCAGAAGGTTGCATGTCCCTCATAACCATTTGGTAACCATCCTCTAAGCATTCGGTCTGTGGTGCCCAAAGGGAAATGTAGGCTTGTGCTGTGCTGGGCTCCAATCTGAGATGCAGGCTCACAACTCACTGTAGGTTCAGATGGTTTTAAAAAAAAATATAGGCTGAGGAGTGATAACTAGTCACCCATCCATATGTGTTAGAAAAGCAACCATAGCAAAAGTCTCACTGTTTACATCACAGCTGCACTGTCACCCCCAACCTGAAAAGGACTTTAGATGTAAAGTGGACGACTTCTGCAATGGCTACTGCTGTATGGCATGCCGTAACTCACCACGAACAGACCAGAGATGTACAGATGTCAGATATAAGCTGTTATAATAAGCTGTAGTTAGACAAAGGATGACTTTTGACGGAAGAAGTTTCATTTACTCGTAAGAGTCTAAATGTCATCCGGTTTTTATTTGGAATTCACAATATGTAGAATATGAGGGAAGTGAAAGGCAAACTCATTGTGTTCTAAAAACATTTTGCAGGGTAGGGTTTTTGTGGAGAATGAAGAAACAAAATAAATGCTCAAAGCAACCAGTCAAAAATGCAAAGTACCATGACGTTTTTGCAGACTAGATAGTTAGCATTAGGTGCTGTTTTTCTATTTAAATTTTTTTGATTACGTATACAATGTTGACAAGGGTTTGAACCTACTGACAGGCAGCGTTGTTTACAAAATGAAACCATCTACAGGCCTTGATTTAAACAACCTTTTGTCAGATTTAAATTCTCATATCTAGACTGAAAAACCTATGAAATACTAAGCTCTGGTGTAAAACTTAAAACTGTTGATGTAATGACCTGAAGCAAAGGAGCTACTGCTTGTGAGCAGTAAGCAGCTTCAGAGGTCAAGTTTAAACACAGCAGCTCCCAGGTGTGAACCGGTGTTACTTTCAATTAGAAGCCGCTGAATGTTGAATAAATCAAGCACGGTCAGCAACACCACCTGAAGGAAAAACGGCAAAAAAAAAAAAAACACTAGCATCAAAGCTAACTTCTGTCCTCTCTCATAATACACAACAGATTTCTCTTGAGCGGTTTCTCTTTGAAGTGCTTTTCAAAGACGTTTTTTTTCCCCCCCCTTAAAAGCCTTTAGGGTTAGTGTTTGCATTTGAGGTGATCTGATTTGTTACAAAGTGGTAGTCCTTTATGTCCAACTGAGAAACATTGAAGCCTACGTTGTGATTTCTTTTAAGGATGACCGAAAGCGTTAGCATTTACAGCGGTGTGTTTTAAAGCATTTATCGAAAACAGCAACATGTGACCCAGATACATTTTAAAACGCATGTTCATGAAGATGCATTTGGGACACTGTGAAGGGATAAACTATCCGGGTTCATAATGTGTGCGTTTTACTTTTGGAACGGTTTAAATGGTTTGTTAAGCGTTGTTTGATGTTAGAGCATTTAGAAGATGCCAGGGGTCACCCATTCATGGTTGACTGAGATGAGCACAAAAACCAACATGATGGCGTAGTAAAGGTACATATTAAACAGTTCTGAACTTGTGTCAAAAATACTTTGATTCTAGCTGCTCCATAAGCCGACCGGACAGACATTAAGAATGACATGTAACATGTGATTTAGTTTGCATGTAGGCTGGAAGAGTGTGCTTCTTACTTTGAGAGCAGTTCCTTTCCTTCTGCTGCCATCTGGTACCAACAAAACACTTTGCTGGTGCAGCATCCATTGTGGCGATAATTTATTCAAGTACTGAAAAGACTCACAAGGGAAACATTTCTGGTATCTGGAGAACTTTACGTCAATGAGTAGAGCAAGACACTAAGAGCAGCTAATACTTGCTTTTTAACAATGCAGGATGTGGCAAATCAGGGCTCAATGATCCACATCAGAACCCTGAATTCATTTCATTTCGGTTGTATTTATATAGCGTCAATAACAATACAAATTGTCTCAAGACGCTTTATAACATCCGGTCTGAAACCTGGACTGTAACCTCCAGAGCACGCCTGAAGGCGACGGTGACAAGGAAAAACTCCCTTTTAACAGGAAGAAACCTTGAGCAGAATGTTTTTCTCTGTATTAATCATTAACTGTATATAAAGATAGACAAACTCCCCCCACCCCCGTCACTCAAAACAGCCATGCCCTTAATTATTCTCATCTTTAGGCCTTTATATAATTTTAAGATGGAGGTTTATGGAGGCTGACTCGCTCTAGGAAGGGAGAGGTACTGAGTTTTAGGGCAGTCCAGGTTTGCTCCATTTTTTTAAGACTAGATGTTGCTGCTTGGTAGAAAAGTATAAGAAGTAAATTAAATTATTCGAGACCATGAAACTGCAGCAAATATCAAGACAACCTGGAGTGCTAACTTAATCCCTTCACTGATCCTGTTCAGCTGTTAAAATTTGCATAAAGTCAGAAAACATGGAACCTCACATCAATGCAACAACTACCTGTACGTCACTGACCACACCATTTGTATCTTGCGTCGTGCCAGATCCTAAGAACGCGAACTACCAACTTTCGGAGGAATAAAAGTACACGCGGAGTAGCCGTAATCCAAACTGCACTCTAAGAAATTAAATGTTGGATCTAGTTATGGCTTACGGTTGTTTAAATATGAAGCATAATATGCAATTAATCGTAACAGCATGGTTTAAGCTAATCTAATCAAACTGTGTAAAGAAAATGCTACATCAGAGAGTTGAATTGACTTAACGTTTTTTAAATTAAATTTGCTAATACCTAGTTAAACCAGTGATTGAGTTGGATTTACTCAGCACTATGAGACATGTCTCTTTGAACAGCTTAACATGTCTCAGAGCTGCTTCTCTAACCACTGCGCTACAGATCCCCCATGATGTTAGCACGATAACGACTGGAACGTGAGACAAGCACGTGCAGTTACGTGCATTGTCCAAAATAATAATAATGTTAATGCAACTAAACCTGCTTATTTTGACTGTCAAAAAAGTGAGTAATGGTAGTATTTTAACCATAAAACAATCCTTTAATTCAAACAACACCAGTGTTTCATTTCTCATAGTGTGGTACGCATTATTAAAAGCAAGTATAGAAGCGCTCTGACTCTATCATGGCTTGTGGTAGTGTGTGGGGGTCTCCTCTACTGCGAAACTGAACCAGTGTCTCCAAAAATTCAGGAATGCAAGACTTGGTACTGATACAGTTTTATGATCCGGACAGAGTTGTGTCCCGCCTGGACGTGTGGGTGTTGGTACCGTGGTGACGGTCACGGCGATGTTAATGGTGCTCAAAACAATGACTCTCCGTCACATGTGATCACGTCACGTTGAGCGCGGTAGGCTAATGTACAGACGTCAAGCACCCAACCGGGGGGGGGGGCGAGAGCGCGGCTTCGCTCTCTCTCATTGGGTAATGAATTGTCCTTTGTCGTTGAGGTAAAATAACAGTTAATAGTGGTGCGCTGATTATATATCGACTTGAACAAAAACATGTTAAAAAATAGTGAGTTTAAAAACTCCAGTCATCTTTTATTAATTAATGCAAGTATTTATGTTTATTTATTTTTGTATTTGTTTTATATCTATTTATCTATTGTTTACTCACTCAGTGGTCTTTGGTATGACTCTTATATTAAGATGTAAAAACCGAAAATAGATTTTTTTTTTTTTACTCATTCTATATATCTGTATATATCAGAGTGACGCTATTCTAGGACGTGTGTGTGTATGAGTACGTGTGCTTTGGTTTGTATGTGTATATTGTATGTACAGTATGTATGTAAGGATGTGCTCTAAGGTTCTTTTTTTTTTATAATGCTGCTTAAACATCCTCTGAGTGAACGAGCAGAAAAACAAACCAGTGGTGAAAATATCTATGACGATGTTTAAAAAAAAAAAAAAAAGGAAAAAAAAGAACTCGACAAGCTGTGCTGATAACTGTAGATGGGATCAATACTGTAGTAAACATGGCTGATCAGCCACCAAAATAAACTACCTGACTGTGTCTGAGTCTTCTTTGATGCCATGAGAGGTAGAAAGTTGCTATTCAGTTTGTGAAGCCTTATTCTTCTGTTTCTGTTACAAATACTACTTCACTGTTTTCCTTCACACAGATCAGCCACAACATTAAAATCCAGTAGAACTGAATACCATTGACCATCTTGTGACAATTCAATGTTCTGCTGGGAAACTTGTGGACGTGGCATTCATGTGGATGTTACTTAGATATGTAGCACCCACCTAGACCAGACCAGGCACCCCCGTAGCAATGACACTCCTTGATGGCAGCAGCCATCCCCAGCAGGATGCAGTCTGACACAGACACACACACAAAAACGCTTTAGGAACAACTCAAAAAACATGAAGAACAGCACAAGGTGTTGACCTGGCCTCCAAATTCACTAGATCCTAAGCTGATCAAGTATCTCTAGGATGATCCACAGAGGCCCCTCCCCTCAACCCATAGGACCCAAAGGCCCCCACTAACAACATTCTGCTGCCAGACACCACAGGACACCCTCAGAAGGCCCATGTCCATTCTCTGATTAGGAAGGTGGTTATAATGTTATGCCTGATCACCTAATAACCATGTCAACACTTATGACCATTGTCCCTGGTTGGAATAAATTCATTCTTTCTGGGCATGTTTCCAGGAGGGAAACAAAACACTGAGGTAGAAAAACAACCAGTCGTTCAAACAAGTGTTCGGAAAGATTAACAAAGCCAGAAATGATGTGGACGGCAACATTTGTTGTGGTTCCATTTTGGTCACCGTCTTGTATTCCGTTTTGTTTACTGCAGGTTTTGACACTTGACATTGCATTTGCAATTTACAGTCTGAACTGCATGGAGCTTATTCAGCTTTTCCTTAAGTACCCTGTCTCTTACCAATGTGTAGGATTGTGTGTTGTCACTATATTTTGTTTTGTTTTTCTATGGTTTCATCTCACCCTGCAGTGTTCAGAGGAGGCTGGCCTTGATCTCTCACAGACTGAGGTTTGCATCATCAGTTGCATATGTGGCTAGGACCGTGGAACAAAGCACATCAGTTAAGGTTAGGACTGGATTGAGTATGCACAACTGAAACAGGCTTAGAGAAAATGGAACCAGAAAGATAAATGACAAATGATATCAAGCAAATAAACAATGTAATGTTTTATTCTCAGGCTTTAGAGACAAAGGTGACCAACTTACTGTATGTGTCGTCATAAAACCACTTCTGGCATTTCATTAAGTATAAACGTTCATTATGAGGACAATACAGAAACAAATGTGACTCATCCTCGTCATCTCTTAATTTGTATAATTTACACAACCTTTTCTCCTTTTCCTCCAGATTTAAAAACCTTGGAGGTTTTTCAAAGATCTGAGTTTGCTGTAACTGAAGGTCCAAGGACAAAGCTCTGCTTCATTTGTAACTTTGTTCTTAACAGGGTGTTTTTCTAGACTCAAAAGCAGCAGAACATCTGTGAAGGTTTGTGCGATTTACAGCAAAGAAAAACCTTTTTTACCCTTTCTTATTATTAAGCGAGGGATTCCAGTCTTTTCATTTGTCTGCATTATAGATCCAAGAATCCTATCCTGGTCTTGCAGCGTCGGTGCAAGTGTACTCTCAAAGACAGACCAGAAACTAGACTGTAGTCTGAAAGTGACCACGTGTAAACGATTATAAAAGTTTAAGAAATTTCATCTGTACAAGTGAGAGTAGATGTTTTGAGACAACTTAAGCCTGCCTGCGGCCAACTGTGGACGAATGCTGCTTCCTTTACATTGCAGCTGCTTTGCATTTCCTGGTTAGAGCAGTCTAGTCTTTAACTTTAATGATGCATACTACATGATGGAACACTATACACAAAAATACAGTGGTAGTATGCGTCTGTCGTAGTGTTGTTGCTACACATTAGAACTGGTTAACGTGCTAAAATATGACCAATTCCTCCATGTTTTCTTAAAGTTTGCTCATTTTCTCCTGTTTTTTCTGCCTTTCTTTCTCCTCCTTCATTTCCCTCCTTCTTTCCTCATCTGTAATCACCACGATCACCATTTTATCCTTCTCTCTTTCAATCCCTTTCCTTCCTTTCTTCCTCTTTTGCATCTTTCATGCCTATCTTTCCCCTTTCTCCTGTCTTCTTGTGCCATACCTTGTGTGTGCAGCAGAGTTTCTTTGATATGGCGGATTCACACATGTACACACCCTCACCGAAAAGTACACGAAGAAAATCGCAGTCATGCTCCCAGTACGCACGATCACCAAAGACAAACACGCCTTTTTAAGAGGTATGGAGTTGATACGCCACCGAACATATCAATGTTTGATGTACTTTGAAGATCACACCAGTACAATTGATGTGAGCGTGTCAAAGAGAGAGAGAACATCAAGCGCAGGTGAGTCCATGTGAATTCCATACATTCTTTTGTATGACTCTGATGTGTGTGTGTTTGAAATATAAGTTTGCTACTTGCATTTACACTCGACACACAATAGAAAGCTATACATTAAAATAAAGGTTAGCACTGATGCCTCACAGCGAGAAGGTCACCGGTTCGAATCTATGGGCCGACTGGCCTTTCTGTGTGGAGTTTGCATGTTCTCCCTGTGTCTGCGTGGGTTCTCTCCGGGTACTCCGGCTTCCTCCCACCTTCCAAAGACATGCTCATTAGGTTCACTGGTGATTCTAAATTGGCCGTAGGTGTGTGTGTGAGTGTGAATGGTTGTCTGTCTCTGTGTTGGCCCTGCGATGGACTGGCGACCTGTCCAGGGTGTACCCCTGCCTCTCGCCCGATGACAGCTGGGATAGGCTCCAGCAGACCCCCGCGACCCTTGACAGGACTAAGCGGGTATAGAAGATGAATGAATGAATGAATGAATGAACATTAAAATAAAGTAGTAAGAAGCTGAGGAAGCTGTCGTAGTGTTGTTGCTACGCATTAGAACTGGTTAACGTGCTAAAATATGACCAATTCCAAACTATTTTAAAATATTTTATAGGTGCCAGATTTAAAAATAGCTGAATTACTTGTTGAAGTTGTCAGTGTATTATGAGTATTATGGAGGTGAACACTGCTTGATTCTAAATAATTAACATTTTGTAAGCATCTGTTTTAAGGTGACTCTCAGCTTTAGACTTTATTGATCCACAAGGGAAATTGCTTGGTCACAGTGGCTCTTGAGAACCACAAGTAAAAAGACAACTAGGTGTATAAAAATAATAAAATGAAATAATAATAAAAAAAAAAGATATCAGTAAAAAAAAAAAAAAAAAGTATACAGTATACGCTTTTCAAGATTGTGTCAAAAAAAAGGCAAAACGAACTAAGTTTTCTGTTTTCTTCAAGTTTTTTCTTCTTCAACGTCTAATGCTAATTTAAAGGGGAACTACCGTTTTTTACAACCTGAGCCTTATTTCTGGCATAAAATACGATCATTTATTCACCCATATAACTTTGGTGTCATTTGGAGTCATCCGGACTCAACGGGGAATAGCACTAGCGTATCATAACAAAATATTGGTGGATTGAACGAGTTTCGCAGCAGATAATGCGTTATTTAGAGGCTGTGTTTCGGTGCCCCAGTCACTCCCACTATATGGATATACGTGGATCTAAATATCGTCTGAATGACTCTAAACGACACCAAAGTTATATGGGTGAGTAAAGGATCTTATTTAATGTCAGAAACAAGGTCCAGGTTATAAAAAACGGTACTTCTCCTTTAAGCCAAGATTATATCCAAAATGATTTCCTTGATAAATGCCCACTTACTCCCACACAAATCAAGTTCTTGTCAGTAGCTTTTCGTTCTGCTGAACTGCTGAATTCAGATGTTATATATTTATTTATTTATTTATTTACAAAGAGCACCCTGTTACTTTTGGACAGTACAGACCGAGACGGAGCTGAAACTGAAGCTGGAGCTCCACCAACCTTCTTCCCCCGAATCTTCCCGCCCTGTGTCCCCGGTGTCCTCTCAGCCCTCCTCCATCTTTCCTCTCAAGGCGACATCCTTTGATCTCCACTTCTCTCTCTCGCATCACCATCCCTCCATCCCGAGGATTTGTTGCTTATTTGGTCGGCGTCTCCAGAGATCCAGCGACCAAACAGCAATCCCTCCTCCTCCTTCTCTCTTTCCCTTCTGATCCAGACTGCACTGTTTGTCCTTTCCTTTTCTTTTTTTGTGTGTTTTCATGCCAACCCCCCCTTTTTTTACATTTACTCAACAGAAAAAAGGACAGGTGTGAGTATTCCTCATATTTACTTTATTCATTTTCCATTTTTATTTCTTTCTCTACTCCATTTTGTCGCTCGTTTTCTCCCTTTCTTCCTTCTCATCCTCACTGTTTTCCAGCTTTTGCCTCCATTCCTTTTGCATTGCCATTTATAGAGCAGTTATTCCTTGTTTTAATCTTGTTGTTTTATGTCTATGTTTCTCTATTTGCTTTGCTTATTTCCTTACTTCTGTCCTTCCTTTATTTGCAGGTTTATATGCTTTCTCTTCTTCCTTCATTCACTCCTCCACATTTTCTTTAAGTCTGCTCATTTTCTCCTGTTTTTTCTGCCTTTCTTTCTCCTCCTTCATTTTCCTCCTTCTTTCCTCATCTGTCCTCACCGCAATCACCATTTTGTCCTTTTCTCTTTCAATCCCTGCCCTTCCTTTCTTCCTCTTTTGCATCTTTCATGCCTATCTTTCCCTTTTCTCCTGTCTTCTTGTGCCATACCTTGCGTGTGAAGCAGAGTTTCTTTGATATGGCGGATTCACACATGCACACACCCTCACTGAAAAGTACACGAAGAATATCACAATCATGCGCCCAGGACGCACAATGACCAAAGACTAACACGCCTTTTTAAGAGGTATGGAGTTGATACGCCACCGAACATATCAAAGTTTGATGTACTTTGAAGATCACACCAGTACAACTGATGTGAGCATGTCAAAGAGAGAGAGAACATCAAGCGCAGGTGAGTCCATGTGAATTCCATACATTCTTTTGTTTTGTATGACTCTGATGTGTATGTGTTTGTTCTTTATCATTCACTTTACAATGATAAAGAATTCTTGAAAAAGCTAATGATAAGACCAGATACACAAAGTGGTATGTTTGAAGGTTCACAATCAGGATTCAGAGTTCATCATACCAAGAAACAGCACTTGGTGAACGTTTTCATAGCTTGGGTGTAAAAGAACCACAGCAGGCAGATTTAAGTCATATTTATTTGATAAATATTGCCATATGTGACTTTTTCCTATCTCTATATGGATCCTTCCCATATGAGCCGGGTTCTGCTCATAGTTTTTCAATGCAACACTTGCCTTGCCTTCTCTAGAGCATGTAAAGAATTGTTTCATTGTTACTGAAGCTATTTGAATAAAATGTATTTGAATTCAATCATGGGGCTCCACAGGGTGCTGTGCTAGGGCTTCCTTGTTTTTGTTTTCTCCCTGAATGCCTCTTAATAGTTATTATATTTAAATATTCAGAAGAACTACACAAATGTCCATTGCTATGCAGATGACACCCAGTTATATAAAGACAGATGATCAATCAATCCATGTCCAATAGATCGAGGTTGAGTACTGATTCAAATTCAAGTGATAGTAGAAAAATGAAAAGGAAGATCTACGATCAGAGGAGCTTGGAAGCTCCTTGGTGGGGCTTTGTGATGGTGGCAAGACCTCTGAGAGTTATTACAGATGAAGACAGATGTGAACGTTTGCTGTGTCTCACAGAACTAAGATGTGCAGTTGTAGCAGTGTTCATTGTAATAGCAAGTTGTGAATATCGCTGTCCACTGTCCATCACTGTCGTGCTGGTTCTGGGAAACCGGCATGTCCTCTCCCAAAGAAGGGAGAGATGTGTTGGTTTGGCAGTTGAGTTTGAACATCAACAGTCTTTCTCAGAATTGGCGTACTCACATTTTCATTCATTCATGCATTTTCTGTAACCGTTTGTCCTGTGAAGGGTCTCCAGTCTATCACAGGGCTAACACAGAGAGACAGACAACCATTCACACTCACATGCACACCTACGGCCAATTTAAAATCACCAATGAACCTAATGAGCATGTCTCTGGACGGTGAGAGGAAGTTGGAGTACCCGGAGAGAGTACTCACATTTTATATTTTAATATTCTAATTTTAATAATCTTCAGAATCAAACCATTTTCTTTCTGCCCTGCTGAAGTACCCATTGTCTATTGTGACAGTTAGGCCTCCAGGCAAGTTCTTCGTGGCTTAGAGAGAGAGAAAGACAGAAAGACATAGGGAGACACAGAGGGAGAGAGAAGGAGAGATCAGGACAAGCAAAAAAAAAACAAAAAAACAAAAAACTCAAACGATAAATGCCTCATCTTTGTCTCCCGTTTCCAAGGTAACTGGACGATCGTTAAGCCGTTAGCCCTCCAGTCACCACAGAGTTCCTACCCTGAAAATAGGTGTGTGTGTGTGTCCATGTTCACATTATACACTTAACTAATAGTTCACCATTAGTTCATCATAAGACCGTTTTAACATACTTACACTGTGTGGGTGTGTGTGTGTGTGTGTGTGCGTGTGTGTGTCTGAAAGGCACAGGTTGGATGTCATCTCTTGTGCCTGTAAGAGCTGTGTATTTTCCTTCCTCTGCCTCCTCCACCACTGAGTCTTCATCCCAGTGCTTCCTCCTTGTGGCCAAACCTGCTCAAAGCAACTGTTTGGTTTCATACCGTCACAGGAGGTGTTTTGCTGTGTTGTGTTTTTTAAATGAACCTTATTAAAGAGGGGGAAACACCAACTGTGCCTGACTGTTGTGTAACTAGAAATTAAACACATGTATCAGGTCATTTTTGTAGTTGCGAATATTGCTTTTCTTATCGGTACATACATAACAAAGGTTGATAATCTCCATTTAATAGAAAAAAATATCAACATCGAAAACCAATAGAAAAATAATTGCAAAAAATAGAAATACGTCCTAAACTTTGAGCAAATGTACATTCACTTAAAACCCCATCATGCATAATAAAACGCTACTGGAGAATCTTTAAAAAGTCTTTTCTCTCACTTTAAGTTGTGTCATGGATTAAACTGTGTACACTGAAGACACAGGCCCAGACTTATTTTTGTTCTTAACTGAAGGCCTGCGTTAACAGACTTGCAGCTAAATTTGAGAGTGCTGTGAAAGTTAACACTGAGTCATACTTAGCGAGAGAACAAGTGGAAACCACAGACTATCTTTCATTGTTCTCATGAAGCCTAAACTCAGCTGTCATGTGCATCACAGAGGAAAATAGCATATAAATTAAAGACCTTTATCACCGAAACAACATGGCCGAAACAGGATGTTGTGATGACGCAAGCAACAACCGCAGCCAGCACAGGCATGTCTGCCGTGTGGACGTATTTCAATATAATACTATATATAAATATTATATAAAGACCCACTGATAGCAATTTGCAAAACGTGTTGTACTGAAATTTCAAGAGGGGTGCACCTGCAAAGAATTTCTCCATGTATGTGGGGTTTAATTTATCACCTGAAATCCAAAAATCCAAGCAAGAAAGTTTCCCGGTGATGATGCCAAGGCAGGGGTGCACAGTATGTCGATCGCGATTGATCGGTAGATCACGTGCCATTGGAAAAAAAATAAAAAATATGTTTTACAAATATGCTGTCTAACCACACAGTGGATCGATGCTGATTTCCAGCTGCAAAAGCTTCTGCTACATTATTATTTAATGTACACATGAGTGGGGTCAAGTTGAACACCTATATTTTGAATTTTATTTTATTTTATATTGTGCATTGTTGGAATGTGCTAAATAAATATTTTCATAATTTTGTAACTAATTTATTCTTTGAAACATTAATATTAATTTATGAAATTGCAATGCTTTGATTTTAGTGAGGTTAGCACACAGTCATAGCCGTCAATGCAATGGTGCTTATAATCGCCATAATAATTTCTTTCTGTGTTTCGGTTTCGGTTTCTCGGCCCCGGGGCCTTCATTTCCTGTTTTCGGTTTCGGCCAATAATTTTCATTTCGGTGCATCCCTAATATAAAGCATCAGAAACAAGCGTACAACTCAAAACTTTTAGTTTTAGTTTTCATTTCACCTCGAAACTTACTAAGATCTGAAGACCCCTCCTGGTGGTCAGAGGGAAAACAAACTCCCGTTACAGAGATTTCTGCAAAAGAACTGCTCCCAATGTCAAGTGTGAACATTAAAAATGAATAAATAGAGTCATGCATGAGCCACATTCAAAACCTTGAGGTATGGACACACCACCAGACCAACATCAAAGAATCACCATCAACAAAGGCTGACTATGACGTCGCCCCACATCGCCTCTGTCTGAACCAAAACGCTGCACTTGAACACACCGCAAAGACTACAGCCAACTGTACAAAGCTTGAAGGCAATTAGTGCAATCTTTCATCTTGCTGCGCGTGTGAAGATGGAACCAGTTCATGTACTGGAACTAAAAGTGTGGAAAAATCCCAAGTATATGATGCTGCAGTTGAACAAGACATTCAAGTAGTTGAGAGGTGATATAATAGGGGCATGGATGAAGCTGAAAGATGGGACTAAATCAACTTTTACCACAAAAAAAAAAAAAAGTGCAGCTAATCATACCAAGTCATGCTGCAGGTATCTTTAAAAGCTTGGTTATTGTTTTATAGGGTATCATATCACTAATTTCTTCTGATCATCATTAACGGTCTGGATGTCAAATGCTGATTATAGGCCGCAACATGTTTGTTACCATGCAAATGTTGCTCGCACTTCCAAATTGCTCGTTGTTCAGTTTGGTTTACAGTATTAACATTTAAAGTTGGGGGGAAAAATTCATCTGTCAAATGAAAACCATTTATATAATGTAAACGGTGCATTTAATTAAAGGTAAGTTGTGTGTAAATGTTTGTGTGTGTGTGTGTTATCAGCACAGAAAGGACTGGATGTTATCAGCCCCTGGTGGAGTTTCCTCTCGGACAGGAAGTGGGCTTCCTCTGCTTCCTGTTCTCTCCTCTTGTATGTGTGTGTGTGGGTGTGAATGCCCGTATATGTGTGTGTGTGTGTGTGTGTGTGGCCCCAGGAGAGTTTTCAACAGAACAATCAGAGTAGAAAGAAAAAGAACAAGAATGGAGCAGCCAAGAGCGAAGCTAAAATAACTTCAACAGAGAGAGGCACTGAAGCATCGATGGAAAAAACAACTGTGAGACGGACGCAATGACACCAAAAGACAAACGGACTCAAAAAAAATACATTCAGGAAGAGTGTGACCGGGACCAGGACTCAGCTGACCTTCGACAGGACTGAACCACCATGGACTACGAACCAAAGAAATCCAAGAAGGTAGAGTAGCTTCAGTCCTGTATCTCAGTTTCAGTGTTTCATCTCATTCAGGTCGTTGTTGTTGATGACCTGATTCTAATTTTGTCACATTTTGTCATCCGGCTGGAAATTGTGAATCTGCTATTTTTAGATTGATTGACTTGTTGATGTTGTTCTTTTCAGTTTGTCTCTAAATGAGCTAAAATACCTGCCCCTCCCAGCAATTCTTTACAAAGGCCTGGTCACATTTAAAACTGAACTTTTGGTTAAAGAGTCAATCTCAGCCACCGGTTTGCTCAAAATGCTGAAGAAAATCCGTTTACCATTTACCATTTACATCAAGTTCAAGTTAGGTCAACTTTGATAATCCAGTTCTGTGTAGTATCCTCTGTTGGAGCAAAAGGCTTATTTTAAACACATTACTCAGGACTAGAGACTGAGATCTGTTATCTTGGCAATGGCGGAAAGGGTTTTGCAGTTTCTTTTGTGTTCCTGACGCTTAGATGAAAGAGGTTATGACCACACCACTGGGTGGAGTGAGATACTATTTCAACAAGAGTCTCGTCCTTGTCTTCTTTTCTGTTAAGCATGCTCCCAGTAATAAGGGACATCTCATAAATGTTCAAAAGAAGCATCAGAAACCAAAAAGTACTGTTTTAAAATACTGCAGTTTGGACATTTAGAGTGGCAAATCAAATCAAAACAATACAAAACACACAAAAAAGGAAGAAGTAGTTGTTCTTGGGAAGTAGTTAAATAACTGACGCCTGCTCTGACAGAGGCATGTTGTTACATTAATCACGTTCATTACAAAATCCAATTATTTCTATCTGTCTCCTGAACAAGAAGCACCAAACTCATTATAACTATCCTCTGTCTTTGTCCTAAAATTCAGCTGACAACAGAGATGTTCATCAGAAATCTGCCCACACAGAGATCTGTCCTTGTTATTATTCAGGAAGAAAGACAAGGCAGGTTTCTGACTATGAAACAAGCTAGTGTCCTCTCTCCATTCGATGTGTGTGTGCGTGCTATAATGTCCACTCTCCTCATGGCTTCAAGCCACAGTATGTTAATGGGTGTTTGTGTGTGTCAGTGGGTGTCTAACAGTGTGTGCTATGTTGTCAGTGAGTCTCAGCAATGAGTTGTCAGAGATCACTGCTCTCCTGTCAATCACTGTCGGAACAGCCAAAGGGATGTGCTGCATTAACACAAACACACTCCCACACACGTAAACTTGTGTTTCTATCCTTGAAAGGACTTTCTATTGACATATAGCATTATCGTAGACCCTTACCCTAACCCTAATTATCTCAACTAAGTGCCTAATCCTAACGTAATTCTAAGATTAATCTGAATTTTAACTCATCTCACCCTCTCTGTGACTGGAGTCTTCTGTGTTCTCAGCCAGAATACCGAATTGTTGGACAACATAAACAACATACTGATGATTTAGCCGTTCTTAGAGGCTGACAATGATGCAGCTTAAAATGTAAAGTTTGCCCTTTGGATAGTGCTGGACTGAAGATAGTGCAGTCAGTAAACTCATAAGAGTTCTGGAGAGTCGAAATGTCACAAGATCACCAAGATCCTTAGGATGTATCCTCTCAAGACCATGAATACATACAGTGTACTGTGATGCAATCCTGCCTGAGCACGTCCAGCCACCACAGTCCAGTTTATTTGACTGGTGTGACGGCTGCATTCTGTGCTTGGGCTTGGTTCAGTGTATCGTGCCCTTAATGAGGTGTTTCATTCAGTGTTAACATTAACAATGCCCAAGCATGTAAGTGTGCTCTTCTTCAACACACAAAAAAAAGAGGATTGTGACAACCTAAGCACACTTGGGTACAGTACAAGGCAACCAATTGTCAGCCGTGGCTAGTGTCGGGCCATCTTTGAGCGCCTGTGGCCCTAGTTTGTGTGGGGTGACAGGCACCATTGCACCATTGTCACTAATTGGATCCCTGTGGGAGGCTTTTCAGCCGATTCAGCGTGTTGAACCACCAGCAGAGTGTGTCTGATTTTCCGATCAGCTCAGCAAACCAGTGCACAGGAAGCGAAACAGAGGTGACGAGAGTAAACAACACAATAACAGCGCACACAGACGGCTCCTCTCATGTTTCATCTTGATTTAATCTGACATTTAGATAGACAAATATTTTCAAAACCAGATGATGGTCGAGAATGAATAAACTGTAGACCAACTAATTAGCAAGATTCAGGAGAGGTCAACTATGATGTGTAGCTCTTCCAAGATTCCTAGCCTTCCAGCTAATACACTGCCTGGCCAAAAAAAAAGTCACCACCAAAAACAAAGGTCACGCATTCTAAAATTTCATTGGACCGCCGTTTAGCTTTGATTACAGCATGGATTCACTGTGGCTTTGTTTCTGCAATGTCACAAGATTTATTTCCATCCAGTGTTGCATTAATCTTTCACCAAGCTCTTGTATTGATGATGGGAGAGTCTGAACACTGCACAAAGCCTTCTCCATCACATCCCAAAGATTCTCAATGGGGTTAAGGTCTGGACTCTGTGGTGGACAATCCATGTATGAAAATGATGTCTCATGCTCCCTGAACCACTCTTTCACAATTTGAGCCCCATGAATCCTGGCATTGTCATCTTGGAATATGCCCGTGAACATCAGGGAAGAAAAAATACACTGATGGAATAACCTGGTCATTCAGTATATTCAGGTAGTCAGCTGACCTCATTCTTTGGACACATAATGTTGCTGAACCTAGACCTGAGCAACTGCAGCAACCCCAGATCATAGCACCGCCCCCACAGGCTTGTACAGTAGACACTAGGCATGATGGGTGCATCTCATCAGACCACATGACCTTCTTCCATTGTTCCAGAGTCCAGTCTTTATGCTCCCTAGCAAACTGAAGCTTTTTTCCGGTTAGCCCCACTGATCAGTGGTTTTCTTAAGGCTTCACAGCTGTTCAGTCCCAATCCATTGAGTTCCCTTCACATTGTATGTGAGGAAATGCTCTTACTTTCATTATTAAACATAGCCCTGAGTTCTACTGTTGTCTTTTTTCGATTTGATTTCAAACGTTTACATGATCAGCATTGCTTTCAGATTGTATAGATCTTTTTACCACGTGCTATCATGCTAGTATTTGCTGAATTGCATTCTGTTTTCTATTTAGTCATAAACCAAATAGTAGAATAAAATATTGATCTATGACTTTATGGAAGAAAGATCCAGGGAAAAACCATTGCAGTTACATTTCATCCAGAGAACATGAATGTGTGTAGCATATTACATAGCAATCCATCCAATAAATGCAGAGCTATTTCATCAAAAACAAAGATCATCATCATGGTGGTGCTATAGGAAAAGTAAAGTAATCATCAAAAACACCATGATTGATCATCTGGAAACATGAACACCTGTCCATACTTTTGTCCCAATCCAGCTATCAGATATTTGTTGCAACATACTAGATGCAATGTAAATACATATATATCACCCTCATAAGTAGCAGCATTGCTAGCAAGTTGCATGCCAATCAATGCAGTATTTTTCTCTCCAGGGTTTTGTCTCGCCCATTAAGCGACTGGTCTGGTCCAAAGCTGGTCGCAGGCCGATAGATCGAGGCTGCGTTTACCGCCGCCCGCTGCACACCGTCCCCCTCTACCCCCCTGACTACCTTATCCACCCTGAGAGACTCATATTCGACTATGTGGAGAAAGAGGTCAAGGTAAGGACTGGAATACAACAGAATAGAACGAAGTACATGGCAATGAAACATACTTAGGCTGCCACATGACCCCTCCATGACCATCTGCTTGACCTTTGATCTGTCCTTTTAGTTCCTTGGTCATCTGACGTGGGTGTCGGTTTCGCTGAACCCCTCCAGCCGAGACGAGCTGCTACAGCTACTAGACACAGCCAGGGTTGGTAATCAATCAGTTATCTGTAACGCATTACCCCTAAGGTCTATAATGAAGCTCAGGTTAGTGATGGGCAATTAATCAATAACCTTTCTAATGTGTTCCTAAATATAGATGGCCGTTATCAATCTTATGAAATTGCAAACCTTTCTATACCTTCATTGTTGCAATTGGTAATCAATAACTGGTTTTCTCCTGGCTTATTAATCAAATCCTATCTATAAATACAGAATCACCTGTTTATAACCAGTCACTGTTGTAAGTAATTAATAGTCAGTCCATAATATATTAAGTCCCTAATCAATAATCTTACATAACTAAAGTTAGTAGTCTATTAACTAAGCTTTCATAATCACTAAAAATCAATTGGACACTGCTAAGGTGAGCAAGCAACCATTAAAGTTCTACTGAAACGGTGTCAGTGTTTATCGTCTTTCTCACTAATTAATTATCTATAATCCCCCGTGGCTGTGTGTCGGTCAGTAGCAGCTGAAGTTGCTGCCTCTGAAGACCACCGTGGATCAGGACTGTATCCTGAGTCTGTCTGCTCGCTGCTTGCTGCTGACGTGGAGGGACAACGAGAAGCTGTTGATGAGGATCCCCACACATGAGATCGCTGCTGCTTCCTACCTGAGAGACGACGCGCTGCACCTGCTGGTTCTCAAGACAGGTGAGAAAAACACCTGATAAATGACTGAGGAAGAACAATGCAGTATTTAAAAGGTTTACTTCACTTGAACAGTCCAGTATCTGTTATAAGGTGTCATTCTAATGTGGTGAGTAAGGAACATCAAACTATGATATATATTCTTACAAAACAACACAGGGCAGTTAGCATTTAGCTTCTGTAGACATACGGATTACATAGAGCTTGTTCTTGCATTATACACCGATCTGCCACAACATTAAAACCACTGACTGGAGAAGTAAATAACACTGACCGTCTTGTGACAACTCAATGTTCTACTGGGAAACTTTTGGACCTGGCATTCATGTGGATGTTACTTAGACATGTAGCACCCACCTAGACCAGACCAGGCACCCCCACCCCATAGCAATGACACTCCTTGATGGCAGCAGCCATCCCCAGCAGGATGCAGCCTGACACAGACACACACACAAAAACTGTTTAGGAACAACTCAAGAAACGTGAAGAACAGCACAAGGTGTTGACCTGGCCTCCTGATTCACTAGGTCCCAAACTCATCAAGTATCTGTGGGATGATCCACAGAGGCCCCTCCCCTCAACCCATAGGACCCAAAGGCCCCCACTAACAACATTCTGTTGCCAGACACCACAGGACACCCTCAGAAGGCCCATGTCCATTCACTGATGAGTTACAACTGTTTACACAATATTAGGAAGGTGGTCATAATGTTATGCCTGATCAGTGTATTTAGAAGGTCATATCTGAGTTCAGTTTTGGTCCCTTGACAGTTATTGTCTTTTATATGTATTTTTTTACTTTGACAATCATTTCCTTGAATCATACAATTCTGTCATTTTTACATGAGAAATAAACAAGTGAAATGTTAATTTGTTTTCTAAACAATATTGTGATAACATCATTTTTGCCTGGTTTGGAGGTGGTTTACAAGTGAAGGGGCTGTCCTGTCTATTGGTTTGCTTCCTAATCACAATTATTTTTGAAACAGTTGCAAACTTTTCCTCAGCAGTTAAAGACTTGCTTTAATTACTCCAAAATACTTCAGCTGAATTTTTGTCTCCCACACAGTGAATATGTTGGTATTGAACTGACATAATTGTTAATATGTTAGCTTTCAGTGTTACCTTTAGACGTTCAGTGCGCAGTAGGTAGGCTAATTCCGGACTAACTAGCCTGAATATGACAAATGCAGCCAACTATTTTTTAAATCTGCATTCCACACAGGTCTAAACGTGGATACTGTGGTTGCTGGGGACGACAGCCTGGACAGGAAAAAGCCATCAGGCATCGATGGCCGACGTCAGACCATGAGCTGCAATGCGGACCCGCGACCCGCAGGGGGTACAATGGAGCGACGACACACTATCTGTGGAGTGGACTGGAGGCCGTCCCTGTCCAGGAGCAACCACGACAAAAACCAGAATGTGGAGAGGGGAGGGGGTGGAGGAGGAGGAGGAGGAGGAGGAGGAGGAGGAGAGCGAGGCGCAGGAGGGAGCTTGGAGAGAAAGAGAGTGGGAGGGAGCTGGGAGAGGAGGCAGCAAACGCGGAAAACAGGGGGGAGCTGGGAGAACCGCAGAGCAAGGCCCGTGAGCGGCAGCTGGGGGGTGGGGGTAGGAGGAGGCGCGGGAGGGAGCTGGGAGAAGAGGCATGGAGGAGGTGGGGGTGGTGGTGGAGGAGGGGGTAGCTGGGAGAGGAGGGGTGGAGGTGGTGGACAAGCCTGCACGGGGAGCTGGGAACGGGGTAAGAGCTACGGAAGCTGGGAGAGAAGGAACCACAACCCTCTGGAGCCCACACCCTGTCCTGACGCTTACTGCAACCTGGTCATCCTGGCTGTGGAGAACAGGGTGGGTGGCCAAGAAATCACATTACAAACGAATCGGTCATTAACTCATAGAAGCTCCATCGTGGTAAGGCATTGTTCGTCATTTAACTTTGCCCCTGTTGCAAAAAAAAAAGGCTGGACAAATACATTCTTTGTTGTACAGTTTTAATATGTAGCCATTGTCTGTGGCTCCCTCTAATTCATTCTTCCTCTCATTCCCTTTCTGGATCAACCAAACTTTTCAACCAATCAACATTCTACCTATGCACGGCATTCTCACCCAGGGGCAATGTGCTGTTGGCTTGTTGGGAGCACTGCACTCAAGCGCATCTTGTGACGCTTCTGCATTGGCTGTATTCCCATAATCCCAGCACAGATCTGGAGGCCTTCATAAACATACCAATATATTACCATAAATCTGCCTTAGCATGGAAACGTGACTCTCCTGTGGGTGCAACATGTGCAACATGAAAGGAGTCAGACCTACCAAGCAGTCTCTGCATAGGCTCAGAGATATTGCCTGGGTCTATACAGGAAAATAGCTCATTCAATAGCCTTATAGTTAGGCCACATGCCACAGATCAGTCACTTGTGTCTGTACGTGTCAGATTCCTCTCTCCCTGTGGTTCCTGCCAAACAGTGCAGAATTAAAATCGCCAAAGTAATACACCGTCAAGATAGAGTATTTCACTCTGGACTAAAATGTTGGACCAACCAAAATCTCCATCCCTGTTGCAATGATACTTTCAGGGGAGAGCGTGTTGGTTAAAGTGTGCATGCTTGGAGCGGATTTCTCGTAAATATCTGTAGGGTGTTTGGTCTTGTAAAATAAAGTAATAGTGACAGTGGGAAATAAAAAAATAAAAAAAAAGTTCATTCATTAGGGTTCACTGATCATCTTCCTGTCATGTCAGAGCAGGGGAAAGTAGGGCAGTAATACCGATGCTCGCTCGTCTACACGCTCACACAGACGCAGACTGATGCTGAGGCTGTGTTGTTGCATAACCTGAACAATTACATCACATTTACAGCAGAGTACCCAGAGTAATGATAATCCGTTTGGATTGGCACCAGTAGGGTGCCATTGTTCAATTTGTTCAGATTAAGCTCACAGGCTTCACTTGACGTTTCATCACAACAGCAGACTGCTGCCTTGGCTTTGGGCGGTTGCCGGTTCACATCCCAACACTTACGCCACTAACACGTGCAACTGCTGTGTTAGAAACTCCAGCGTGTGCGGTGCATTCTGCAAATGTGAACAGAAGGGAACCTTGTGCTTCGGAAAGATGATTGACGACACTAATCCCGTGCGACAATGACCCCTGTGTGCGTTTCTGTGCGTGCAGGATGCTGCAGAGGAGTACTGCTCTCTGATCTGTCAGATGTTCCAGATCATTTACAGCCATCAGACCATCGAGTGCGTCGACAGGGCGGGCTTTCACCACACCATGCCGGATCGCTATTGGTTGAAGAGGAGTGAGTGACAGTTTCTGTTTGCCAGAAGTAGAAGAAAAAATATAAGGGGTGATGGTTATCTCTGCAGAGACAAGCGTACTGCACGGTTGATTGAACAGTTCTGGCCACCATTTCTTCTATTAATTCCTTATAACGGTCCCCTTGAAGGTATTATCGTTCTTATACCAGGAGTTCATAACATGAACAATCATTACCATTCACTCTTATTTTTCACAAATTAATACAGCCTTTTGAATAACAAATGGGACTGAGAGGTAAATACAGACTATCTCTAAGTTCAGCAGGTTACATCTTACAGCTTGTGTTTTACAGTCTCAATCCGGTGCGTACACTGAAGGACATTCAGATTTTTTTGTTACATTTTATATATTTGAGATGTCTGCTGCCAGCTGATGCTAATGCCGACAGATGTTTGTGGGCAGGATAAATATATTTCAACAAATGTTAGCTATTTATGTCTTGCATTAAATTGCAAACGGGGGCAGACAGTTTCAGTAGGGCTATTTAGCAGGTGTCCTTGCAGCCTGCAGCCAATCTACTGGCCACACTGCCTTAAGATTAGATTAGGAAACTGGTAGTGACCAGAGGATGAATGCTCTGATTTCATCAGCTCACATTTCCCCTTGGTACACAGGAAATATAGTAGTATATTTTAACATACATGTACTGATCTTATTCCTGCTCCTCTGGGAAGAAAGCACCACATTCAGGATGTCAGAAAACCTTAATCAATACTGTTGTTGTATCTCCTTGATACTTTAATTATTAATTAAGATGAACCACATACCTCTGTTAAATGTCTATTTAATGTTCTGACTGTTGTGTTTTTACAGGTGACAGCTGCCTGACTGACATGTCCTACAGTTATGATCCAGATTTTAGCTGCAGCTCTTAGTAAGTAGACTAGA
The DNA here is from genome assembly GCF_963514085.1 of Chelon labrosus. Lineage (NCBI taxonomy): Eukaryota > Metazoa > Chordata > Actinopteri > Mugiliformes > Mugilidae > Chelon > Chelon labrosus. The sequence goes on along the minus strand of NC_140360.1, from coordinate 24,074,381 downwards.
GGTAGTAATACTCAACTACTCTACTGTGATACACACAAATGCAATATAAGAACAATCTGAGCTGCTTTGACAAATTCAGATTAATAGATGCATCTGCTGCATCAATAAAATAAAATGCTCATTTACCAAACCCATGAAACTAAATGCTCAACAAACACTGATTAGCATACACCGATCAGGCATAACATTATGACCACCTTCCTAATATTGTGTAGGTCTCCCTTGTGCCTCCAAAACAGTTGTGTCTCATCAGAGAATGGACATGGGCCTTCTGAGGGTGTCCTGTGGTGTCTAGCAACAGAATGTTGTTAGTGGGGGCCCTTGGGTCCTATGGGTTGAGGGGAGGGGCCTCTGTGGATCATCCCACAGATACTTGATCAGTTTAGGATCTAGTGAATTTGGAAGCCAGGTCAACACCTTGAGCTGTTCTTCATGTTTTTTTAGTTGATCCTAAAGCGTTTTTGTGTGTGTGTCTGTGTCAGGCTGCTTCCATCAAGGAGTGGCATTGCTATGGGGTGGGGGTCCCTGGTCTGGTCTAAGTAACATCACCACTCAAACAAACCCATTAGAATCATGGAACAAAATCCCTCCCTCCTCTTTATTGTGCACTGATTATGTGCTCACTATTATCTTCCTAGAGCTACATCCTACATCTATCAAAGCTTTAAAGGACCAGGTCAAATTCTGGTGTTTAATGATAACGGATATTCCTTTCTACGCCCACATTTTCATATGTGTCAGCAGTGAAATGTTGACAAAGGACTGATTTACAAGAAACAGTGACATTTATGAAGTATTGGGTTAACATCATACCATAGCAGTGTTTTGAAAGGTTTGTATGCTAGAAAATCTATGAAAAAAAAAAAGTTTTACAGAACTACATGTTGAAGGCTTCAAAAATATTTTGAAAGTCAAAAAAACAATATATCTGCAAATATAATTTAATATTAGAGCTCTTCTTCAGAAATGCAGCACTGTCTACAGCATAACACATTTTCAGTTTCCAAAAAAAAAAGTTCTGTAACCATGAAAGTTTTACAAAGGCCAAACTTTATTTTGTAACTTTGAAGGGCGTGTATTTGCACACTGGTCTTTCAGAGTTGAATTTTTAATTTGCACTTTTCAGAGATTTGGCCACACAGTTGGGTGCGTTCAAGTGTTTTTGGCAGCGTTCTCTCAAAGCTCCATTTTGAACAGACTTTCAACATTTTTCAATATTTTTCAAATTTCAAATTAGTTTCCAATTATAGCACGGCATTAATCCTCCATATACTAATCTGCATTTTAGGCATTTTAGGTATTTAGCACAGAAACTTCAACACACAGAGTGACTGGCTGATCTGCACCTTTGATGTTTCTCTCTCTCTGTCTGTCTGTCTGTCTGTCTGTCTGTCTCTCTCTCAGTGACGGTTCCCAGGATGCCTTTGAGCTCTACTACAGTGAGACGTACAGTGAGAGTTCGTCCCTCTCGCTGCAGGACTCCCATCGCAGTCTGACGTCCGTCAGTGATGGAGGAGACTTTAACCCTGCCCTGCTGCTGATGCAGGAGTACATGAACACCGTGAGTGTTGTCTTCACACAGCGATTAATGTTCAGCAACAATCATCATCTAGTTGGTAAACTACCCTGACCTAATTGCTAAGATGCAGCCAACAGGCAACATGCCATTCAGTCACAGTCTGTTTTCTCTACTATGTTGTCGACCCAGGATTGTGAATCATTGAAAGGTGGATGTAGCAAGCTTCCGACTGACAGTTAACTGTCCGCAAGCAAAATGTCACTCAAAAGCATCATATAGTTAAGAGACTCCAGAATGATCACGTTTGAAGGGAAACTAATGCGCATTCAAAAATGTGAGACTGTCAAAAAGTTTCTAGCGTGGACTTTATGAGTCACAGCGAGTGCATGAAGGTCTGTCCTGCAGCTACAGGGCAGCATTTATAATGCAGCCTACAGGACACACAATGCATGCAGTGTGCAGGCAAATGAGGTCAATATTTTCTGAACAAAATAATCAAAAACTCAATGATATCCCACCAAAAGATGGGCAGACAATAAACAGAATCGAAGAACAAAGATAAGAGGTTGGGATCGCTGGCAGTGGTATTACGGAGGACGGTCGACATGTGGGTGACCGTCTGCAACCAAATGAATAAAGAAGAAATATCGTTGGTGTGTTTGTGATCTGCTCGGTCTCTTTGTGTGTGTGTTGTGTGTGTGTGTAGCTGCGTAACAAGCTGAGTCCAGTGGAGGTGCAGCAGTTTGCAGTTTTGCTGAGAGAATACAGGCTGGGATCAAACATCGACCACTTCTGCTCCGAGTTGCTGCAGTTGTACGGAGACAACCGCAAGTTCCTGCTGCTGGGTGAGGGAGACTGAGGCGCACACACACACACACACACACACACACACACACACACACACACACACACACACACAGAGAGCACTCATTTACTGACTGAAACTCTGCGGCACACCACCATATGCACTTTGTGTGTGGTAGTATTGCAGAGGAAGGAAATGTAATAAAACACTCCTAAAGGCAGATTCATAAAGAAAGTTTGCAAGTACTTGCTGTGGTTTGAGCCCGCAGTACGCTGCAAATCATAACACTGATGATGATCATTCAATTGGTGCTGAAAATTTTTTTTAAATTTGCACTGTAAAAAGTTATGTCTTTTGTAAATGTGTTAAATTCTCTATTTAAAAAATAAAATAAAGAAAAGGTGTGACTATCAACTGAGATGTCTTAATTGTCCTTGTCTCGTGTTAGTATTACCATTCTATGTCATGTTTAAGTATCATGTCTGTCTTCTGTCCTTTGTGTCCCAGGCATGCGTCCGTTCATCCCAGACAAAGACGTTGGAGCATTCGAGAGTTTCCTGGAAAGTATTGGGATTTGTGAGGGCGGGATCTTAACCGACAGCTTTGGACGTATCAAACGCAGCATGAGCAACACGTCGGCCACAGCCATGAGAGGGTATGCACTGCGGGTCAGGAAGAGTAGAATAAGGAATCTGTGATCATCTCACTCATCTCTTCTTTGTGTTCAATATTATGCCTTTTGTATTTTAGTCCACATAAACGGTTTGCGTGAATATAGAAGATAAACTGTTTGGTTGTTTTTTTGTTTTGTTTTTTTCCCCCCAGCAGGTACGACAACTGTACCTCTTCAGGATCTCAGGAATTCAACCGACGCATCACTGACATCACCCACGACATCCAGGCACTTGGCTTTCAGGACACACACGGAGACATCGAGGAGGAAGACTACTACCTCTGATGGAGAGACAGTAGAAACTAATTCAGCCAGTGTTCTCTCCATTAATAGAATAATAAACAGCAGATATACATGCAGTTTGACAGCTGGCCTTTTTAGTGTTAGACCAAAGCTGGCATTCAGCAAATGAAACCATTAAATCAGAATGAATGGAAAATGTGCTTTGTCATCACGTGTTCATGTAATACTCTAAATAAGTGTTTTAATGCATTTAATTCATTCATACATTTGCATATTTTATTAAATGGTAATTTCTGATTGGACTGTAATTCCTACTTGTCACCACTAGGAGGCAGGCTAATATAGATTGCAACTTGCATTGCTCTGCTCAGTCAGATAGATAGATAGATAGATAGATAGATAGATAGATAGATATTTCCGTTGTGTTTCTCTCTCCCACCGTGCTGCATTGACCCGTTATCATGGCGGCAGCATCATGACCTTCCCATGGTGCACTGCTTCTCTCCCCTCCAGCTCTCTTCTGTGCCAGCCTCACTAAACATCAGATCCGCAGAGAGTCAGTACACCAAAGGGGCTTCAGCCGAGTCATATTACTGTTGTGTTCCCTTTATGTAACAAACAGTGGTAGTCACAGTCATTTTATTTCCATCGGTGGTGATTAAACACATTAAACAGAGAGATCAGAGAGAGGGAGATCCAACTCAGTCTCAATCAAAATACTAAATATACTTTAACAAATGTTTTCCTTCATGAACCTTGAAAATAATGAAAATTTCTCTTTTCTGTTGTGACATGTCTTGGCTCGTTGCCAGAAAACACATAAACATATGTGTTGAAATTATGAAACTATTAGATAATGTTCAGTTCTATTATCAGAACAGGTCAGTTTTTGCTCATGTGTGTCACTTTGACTGCGGTTTTAGGGCTATGTTAGTGTGTGTGTGTGTGTGTGTGTGTGGCAGGCACACTGTATAAACATGATCCTCATCATCGGATTACAGGGCCGTAATCTCTGCAATCATCCATGTGGCGGCATTTATGATCATATCATCGCTGTCATCATCCTACTGATGGACACACACACACGCACAATCCCATTAAGTGTCTGTCATATGCAGCCTTGCATCATCGCAGTTGTATTAATCCTGGGTCCAATATTATTTTTGTTTTCCCTCTTAGAACAACAACTGTGGTATTGTCTGGTTATATGCTAAATTTGACCCATGCTCATGTTAAAATGTGGATAGGTATTTTATTTTAAAGGCCCAGTTTTACTCAAACTTTTAGTTTTGGTTCAGCTAGAAATGTATTATGTATATGATGTAAGACATTTTGTGTATTCAACTTTATTTCTGTATAATAATAAAGTTTTAGAAATGAATGTGGAAGAAGAGAATGTTTGATTCAGTATAACAGGGCTCACTGTTGTCCTTGTTTTCATGCTTAAAATACTAATTTTACACAGTATACATGCACACATATGAAATTAAACTGTAAAGTCATATTTAACGCCTGACCACACCTGCCATCAGCCAATGTCTAACAAACACACCTTTCAGTGCATGCAACATCTTCTTTATTAAAAGGTCTTCGTAACAACACCGTATTAAGGAGGAGTTTCTGGTAATTGTTTCTGTCTCTAATCTGTTTAGCAGCCACATAGCTGAGCCTCCTGCCAGCTGCTCCACATAAACAAAAACATGTATTTTAATACATAATACGACATGACATCATGCGAATTCCCAGTGAGGTCCAGCTAAATTAAAATGAAGACATGTTTTGGATTCCAGTCCTTCTGCTGTTTAAGCTGAGCTGGAAGGTCAGTTGTAGTTCATTTGTTGCTGTGCAGATGCAGGGGATCAGGGGGTGAGTGTACGTTAATGAAGTCCAAGCCTGGATTACAGTGTACTGTATCCTATACAGGTTATATTTAGTAGGCGACCAGTCATTCTACGCTGAGAGTGGTCATCCCGCTAAACCAGGGAGGTCCACTCACCCCAGTGCTGGTGTCACTGCAGGGATCAGTGCAGAGAAAATCCACTGAGGTTTCATAACAAAGTGCCAGCAGCCAATCAAAGCTGCAGTCAGGCAGAGCTGCAGTGACAGCTCAGCTAATACCTCAGCAGCCCCAATACTCCAGAGATATGCAGAGGAATTACACAGACACTGCAGGAAACGTGACTTAAATAAAAAGACAAGGAGAGAGAACGCAGGACACATGAACGTTCAGCTTTGAATCCTATTGTGACTTTTGCTGATCGATGTTAAGATGCGAGGATAATATTAATTCGTCCATATATTCATTAATTTTAATGTTTAGTTAACAGAAATAACGTAGGTCTGCAATACATCATCATCTATATGCAGCCAATAGTCTCAGACTCTGGTTTCTATAAAGTGTCTATGGATACCAATTTTGATTTATGTTTTTACAAAGTAATATAAAAAAAAAATGTGTAAATAGAAAATGAAACACGGATACTGAAGAATAAATTTAAATGCGCATTTTTTTTTCCATTGTCATTGTTACAGTCCTTTCTGACTTTCAGTCTGTTTACAGCGTGACCAAACTCCTCCCCGAAGGCGCTGGCTCTAAACGTCATTACGTATTCCCGTCTGGACCAATGAGAGCGCAGGAAGGCGTAAAGCAATCTCGCGCCGGGTAAAAGGGATTTGACAGTTGCAGGTCTCGAGCTGATTCTCCAGTTGACTTCCTCAGTGGGACAGAGACCATGGCGGCGGCGGCTGCGTGCAGTCAGCACAGCACATCGTTACCTGCTACAGTAAACAGTAAAAAAACACACAATAACAGGGAATACACCCGGAGGAACCGGGAGAACTCTCGCCGGAGACAAGCTGCTCTTTTGTTTCTCAGTAACATCTCCCTGGACGGGCAGCCGGTCCAGAGTAGTTCATCCGAGAATGGAGGAAGTCGCCACCACAAAGACACTGACTTGGACGGAGTCGACTCCGGCTCTGCGGCGGCCGGTTTGTGCCTGGAGCCTGGAAACAACAGCAGCTACGGGACATTCCGCAGTTTATCCGCGTCCGTGAGCTGCGGGAATGTCACTCCTTCCCCGGTTCCGAGGGCAGGACTCCTCACCGTTCCTCCTATTCTCGTGCTGCCGTCGGACACGGAGTTCAACGATGGGGGGAGCGCGGAGGTGCTGCTGGACTGCCGCATAGGCTCGTTCCCTCCGCCGGGGAACACTAACCTGCTGTCAGCGTCCCCGTCCAACACCAGCCTCCTACCGTCGCCGCTTGCACCGCGGAAGTCTTCCACGCTGCTGTCGGTTCAGAGCTGTAACTCGGTGTCCTCAGAGCCGCGACACAGGTGAGATGAACGCGGCAGCTCCTCAGCTATGAAAATCGAATGAGCCATTTAAATTTGCATGTTTGTGGTCAGTGCTCCCCTTGAAACAAACGCTGAAAGTTAGGAGTGTGCCTCACACACACTTTACAGGTAAACTGAAGGTGGACTGGTTCGGTTTGACGGTTGATCCTCACTCATCTTACACCTTACAAACACCATAGTCATCTTACACCTAACAAACAGATGAATTTAAGGACAGTTTTATTTAACAATCATTTAATTCACTGGAAGCTAAATGATGAATGAAGAGTGTGTCACTGCTTGTGATGCAGCGTTTCCCAAAATCCAACTCCCTTGCCTGGAGATGAAGTGGGCTCAGATGCTGTAAATTACATCACTTTGGGGCGCGTATTATTTAAAGTTCAGGACTACCTTTTCTCTCTTTATGGTTCCAAGCCACTTTTTAAGTGTTCATGGGAGTAATTGTAAAGATGACTTGTTGTAATTTTGCCCTGGCAAAGTTCCTCAGTCAGTGTTGATGCCTTTGTGTACTTGAAGCTATGTAGTAGAAAATTTGATTTATTCTCAAGGCAGTAGGTAATGTTTGTAGTATAGGATGGATACAGATAAACTTTACATTTTAAAGCGTAGACTTTATGTTATTGTTTTATAGGTTTATCCAACTTTATCATATCCTATTAAAGAACAATCTGATTAGTGTCAGTATTTAAAAAGGAACTTTATCTGAATTAGGTTTTAAACAAGAACATTTTTTTTCAGATGTGTGATAAATATATTTTAAAATGTCAATAATTAGCCAGGGAGCGCGGTAGCAAGTTTATTCTCATTCTAATTAAAAAGTTGAGCTTGTTTGTATTTCATGGTAAATGTCATTTCAGAGGTAGTAGCCAGCTGGAGCAGGTGGTGGGTTTGTAGACAGGAAGTGAACTCAGCAACGGTTGAATACCACTAACCGACAACATGAAGTCAAGCTGTTCTCTGTGGCACAGTAAACATCTTCAGTCAAGCGTTTACTACTTTAAGAGAAGTATGGATTCCAGCTGCTGAAAGATACAGAAATTCAGACATACAAGATATACAGGGAAAGACTGAAATGGGCCCGATCACAACAAAGACATGAATGAATATGAATAAACATATTAATGTCCTAACATAAACTATATGAATGTGTTTTTGACTGTAAATAAGCGACGGTAAATGTGTGTTTGTTTATGAAACATTGTCATCTGGCAGTGGTGCAGATACAGGTTTCTTTGTCATGTGCAGGGTAAATGGTGCAATGTTGTGGACAAGAGAACCGGTCAGCCCAGCCATAAATAGTTAAAGCAGACACAAAACAGTGTAATATTCAAATCTAAGCACAAAAATGACAGAAGTTATAGCATAAAATCTACAAAGGCGACAAGTGGCAGCAGCAGTAGTCATGTTGTTCATTGTAGTGTACTGGCAGACAGGTGTATGTCTAGTGTCCAGAGAACGGTCTATTCTGAGTTGAGGACTCTGATGGCCTGGTGGTAGAGGCTGTCCTCCAGTCATGCTGCGCCTGGATGAGTGTTGATGGATGGACCGGCTTCGTCATCATGTTGGCTGCGTATCAGCTCTCTAGAATGTCAGCCATGCAGGTGATAAACACCGCTTAACCTATTTACATCCAACCACAGGCTGGAAAATTAGCAGCAGATAATAGCTCATCTGTCAGACAGCTGCACCAGCCATCAAAGCAGCAGGTCAAATACAGCACCTGCTGTATATGACCTGCAATTTTTTTTTTTATTGCTCCATAACAGTTAAATATTATTTGATTATATACTTTGTTATCTTCAAAACCTCCTTGGTTTCTTCCACATGATCTGGGTCATTGATCATCTGTATTGTGAAACACTATCCAGTCGCTTTAAAATTCATATCTCATTCAGCTGCTTCCGTCTTTTGCCACATCATCTTTAAACACCAGCGATCCAGTAACACCAGAAGCCGTGCGTGCTCATTCATCATGCTGCCTCCGCTGTGTGTTTTACGGACGACGTTCCAGAAGTGTTTTGGCTCTTTCGGATGTTTTTTGTGTGAAAGTCTCATCTGGTCTTTCTATTCTTGAGGTTTATGAATAGTTTGCATCTTGCGGTGAGCTCTCTCTGCTCTTGTGAAGGCTTCTGTTTTTGGCAGAACTGGATAATGACATGTCAACCTCCTGGGCCTTTTCACTCGGCTGGACGTCGTGAAGCATTGTTTTAGTTTTACCGTTGCGCAGGACGCTGATATTATCCAGCATTGTTTTCTTCGCTGGACGTACACGTCTTGTGTATGTTGCTGAGCTCACCAGTGCGGCCTTTTTTTTTATCAGAATGTACCATACTGTTGATTTGGCCTCTTCTAAAGTTCCAGCTATTTCTCTGATCTTTTTATTTTTTTTTTTAAGCCCACAGCAGCAGCAGGGTTCACAGCAGCAGTTTCCATATGCAAATGCTACACTTGGAATTCATTAAAAAACTTGGCTCATGAAGAAAACAAAGCACATCTGACCACAAACCAGGTTTTGAGACAGTTTACCAATTGCCATATGGTTTGGTAAACAGCAGAAATAACAAAAAATGATGTCGGTGTCCAATTATTTATGATTTGAACTGTGTCGTACTGAGCAGAATGTTTTACAGACAAAGCTCTAAATCTTTGTGGACAGAATATGTCTTGGTGATCTTCATCCTTCTGTACTGTAATACATTCTTACTTATAATAGTATTCTAACATTGGCGGGCAATTTTCTGTCATTTCATCTTTTGCTTGCAACAGAAACCTCCAGTTCTGTTTCCTGTTGTAGAACTCTGACGGTGCTACAAAATGCTTGTCTTACAGTAACGATGTCTCTAAATTATTGCAGTAATTATTTATTAATGCTGAAAACTTTCTACGCTTGCTTGCGGCAGCAAGGACCCAGTTTTCTATATAAATTTCTCATTAAATTTTGATCTCGTCCCCCACTAACACCCTGGCTGGCTGGTGAAAGTGTCACAGGGATTTTAAAATAAAAGAGCTGCTGAATATATACATGTTGAGTTTCCTGTGGTGACTGCTGGCGGAGACCCAATTTAAACACAACCTTTTCCTCACCTACACACTTCCTGATGTGATATAGTTGGCCGTCATCAGTTACACTCATCAGTCATGCTCTGTTTAGACTCTCCGTCTGTATCAAGGATCCGTGTGCGAAGCCCTGCTAGCTAGCTAACCACCTGGCCAACCGCTTCATTAGTCTGCTTAGAGAGTATACACTCAGTGACACAGACATTTAGCTGTACAACCATACATTAGATAGTTCCTACTTTTTTTTTTATATGTGACATAACGTTGTAATGTGTGGTGGCTTAGCTCTGGAGTTTTGGGGGAAAATGCTTATGTGGTTGGCTGTTCCCTGTGTTACAGCTTTACAGCTAAATGTTAGCTTATTGAAGAGACTCTGATAACAGTGGTACTCTGATCATGTCAAGTGTATCTAGACAAAGAGGCTCAAGTGATGTTGCGGTTTGCAGATGCTGTATCTGACATTATTTTTGACCTGGTGAGGGTTCTCGTTGGGTTGGTAGCCCACTGAACTTTTATAGTTGGATAGGAAACACTGCTCACTGTGTTCAGGTGTGTTTTCTGAACAAGGTTTAGCGTCCTGTGACTTCCAGCATAGTTTAACCTGCTTCGACACAGTGTTTTGTGGAAACTGGGTAGCTAGCTGTCTCCTCCTGACGGCTCTAGCCAGAGGATCTACTGGTGCATTATACTGACCAGATTCTACAGCTCTCCCGTCATTAAATTTAAATTTAATTAGAAAGCTGTTCCAGTACGTGGAACTGTAATCACTTTTTATGGAAGATAACTTGAGACTGGGGATTGCTTTGGTATTTAAAAATGAGTGGGTGGCCTGTTATGACTGACTGAACACAACTGATATAGCAGAAGCGTGGAATTTAAATTGACAGCAAAATGTTTGGGTGAGTCTGTTTAGCAGCAGCTAATCTAAAGTCAAAATGATTACCTTTATCGGCAATGAGGCGCAGATTGCAGAAGGATGGCAAGCCCAGGTCTGGGGTTCTCTTGAATCATACTTCTTATGAGAGTTATTACCTTCAAATTTACCTTCAGGCATTGTTTATTCCATCCCATTTCAGTTCGCTTTGTTTGTCTGGCTGATTTGAGCTTTGTGGACTGACTTTATCCACACTCCAACTGAGATGTCAGGTCATGTCCATCAACCTGTGTGCGAGTGTTGCAGGATTAACAACAACCCTGGGTGGTGTCAGCAGTATTAAGATACAGTAACCCCGTTACTGAGCATTCCCCGTGGTGCGCTTAGCTCAGTTTGATTTTACTGCACGAGGATCCCAGCTGTATTGTTGTGCACACAGGATAACCCTTCAGTGGCACACTACTTCTAAGAATATTGCTGGAACAAGCAGACAAATGACAAACAAAAAAAATGCCAAATATGATTATATAATTACATTACTTGCACTATTAAATGGATGAGACTATTGTTTATGCTGGTACATTTGAACCATACTGTTTCATTTTAATTAAAGTGACCATAACTTGATATGTGTAAAGATCTGGATCGCTAGCCACTTAAGCTAAACCATTTACAAGTCTGTATTCTGTTACTGTATGAGGGCAAATAGCATAACATACACGTTCACACTTGTGACATTCACAGCAGGCCCGTGTCTAATATTTTGTAGTCTTGGGGATAATGTGGATGAAAACACTGAAGGTTGTTTGTCTCAGCGTACGCTTAATCTGTGACTGTTGCAGCGGCTCAGTTGTTGTGCCAGAGGGAAACCCTAAAACTCTACTGACCTATTTATAAACCAGGTGAAGATTCCCAGTCAAGTCCGTGCATCCAGCCTCCTGGATGATTAATGTTCCCTGAATTTATGACCAAAACTGCCGAAGACTCGGCGCTGACTACAGAGGGTGGTTCCCATCCTGGTTTAAATTATGACTGGCATTTTCCCTTATGACATCAGACTAAGAAGACTCTCTGGGCTAATGTGCTTATACATTCTGTAACACTGGATAACTTTGACGATATCTTCAGTGACGTTCATCTGAAACACACACAGTGATTCTTTTGCTGCCAGGAGGCATGTAAGAGCAGTTAGTGTCTGACAAACATGACTAGACAAAAAAGAAGTGACAGTATGGGTCAGCATGACTAAACGTCTCGGTAAATAACCACCACACGAGGCAATTAAATGATTGCTGGACTGTCGCGGTAATTAATGTTAACTCAACAGATCACTTAAAAATGTGTAGTTAAGTCACTCTAACTTACAGGAAAGTGTGCAAATCTGTAAAAGAAAAAAAACTATAGTGCTATTTAAAAAAGCAAAATTTGAACTATAAACTCAATGTCTTTCTCAGCAATTTTTTTATCTGATGTAAAGTGATGATTTGTCATGAGTTACTTTTTATCTAGTTCCTGTTAGACGGCTCCCTGAAACTTGCTCCCACCAGGTAAATAAAGTAATGTTCAGAGGGCGTGGGAGTTTTATGATGACTGTGAACTTCAGAATCCATTTTCCAAGCCTTCTGCTGTGTGGAAAAAATGTCATGGAGTCCCTCCCTTGCAGAGTAAACACATTTACAGGGTTTGGCTGTTCAGTCTTGACCCGGTTGTTAATCAGCCTTTCATTGGACTGTTTTTTTCTTTTCTCCTAATCCCACGCTTTTTATCTGCCTACCTCAAAAATGGGCATAGAAATGGTTGGTTGAACTTTGATGCTAATAATGTTGACAAGTGAAGCAGCTAAATAAAAGAATCTTCTTTGTAATAACTGAATAATGTTTAGGTTAAAACAGCCTTGAAATGTCTGATGACTGAATGCCACCACTACTACAGTACCTACCTGCTTACACTGAAGATGTTTTTTCTTCTGAAATCGCAATATCTGTGTAGTTGATCAGTAAACACCAGCAGATATATTGGTCCTACGGAAATTCTTTCCTTCTCTCTCTCTCACACACACCCCAACACTCACTAAATATATTGTGAAGCAGTGTTTCACTTGGTTGCTGAAATTGATGCCTGAAGCACTAAACTTATCAGATTCAGCAGAAACACTGTTTAATTCAGAGGCAGACACACTCATACTGATTTAACAAACACACACAGTCACACTCACGCACACAGTCACATATGAAGATACACAAAGGGAGATGGAATCTGACTGACATCATTTGTATGTCTTGGTGTGTTTGTGTGCGTGTGTACGTGTCTAAGAGAGAGTCTAACAAAGATAACCCCCACACCCTCAACACACAAAACACAAATGTTTTCTTTTAGTCTTTCCAACTTTCCCACAGTTTGCTCTTGAGTGATGACGACATTACAGCCAATGGCAAAACAAATTATAGTCTTTGCCAGTAGGTAGATCAATGTTGCCAATTTTGGCCAGATTAAAGTAATTATTATAATAAAATGTCTTTCCTATTACTTCACGTGATTTAGAACTCAACTTTGTACGATCTGAAGTTTCTTTAGTAGCTACTGTTACATGTGGTACTGCCTACGACCTCCCACCTACTACTAGCTGCTAGCCACGAGGTGCTGGCAAAGATAGTTATACACTGCCTGGCCAAAAAAAAGGTCACACCCTCTAATATTTCGTTGGACCGCCTTTAACTTTGATTACAGCACACATTCACTGTAGCATTGTTTTGATAAGCTTCTGCAATGTCACCAGATTTATTTCCATTCATTTTTCACCAAGATCTTGTATTGATGATGGGAGAGTCTGACCACTGCACAAAGCCTTCTCCAGCACATCTCAAAGATTCTCAATGGGGTTAAGGTCTGGACTCTGTGGCGGACAATCCATGTGTGAAAATGATGTCTCATGCTGCCTGAACCACTCTTTCACAGCTTGAGCCCCATGAATCCTGGCATTGTCATCTTGGAATATTCCCGTGTCATCAGGGAAGAAAAAAATCCATTGATGGAATAACCTGGTCATTCATTATATTCGGGTAGTCAGCTGACCTCATTCTTTGGACACATAATGTTGCTGAACCTAGACCTGAGCAACTGCAGTAACCCCAGATCATAGCACTGCCCCCACAGGCTTGTACAGTAGGCACTAGGCATGATGGGTGCATCACTTCATCTGCCTCTCTTCTTACCCTGATGCCCCCATCACTCTGGAACAGGGTAAATCTGGACTCATCAGACCACATGACCTTCTTCCATTACTCCAGAGTCCAGTCTTTATGCTTCCTAGCAAATTGAAGCCGTTTTTCCGGTTAGCCTCACTGATTAGTGGTTTTCTTAAGGCTACACAGCTGTTCAGTCCCAATCCCTTGAGTTCCCTTCACATTGTACGTGTGGAAATGCTCTTACTTTCACTGTTAAACATTTCACCAAACGTTTAAGTGTCTTGACCTTTCTCAAACAGACTAACATCTTTTCCACGACCACAGGATGTGTCTTTCAGCATGGTTGTTTAAGAAATGAGAAGCAACTTGTTGCATCAGTTGGGGTTAAATAACTTGTGGCCAGCTGAAAGATAATTCCTCGTGCAGTAAATATCCAATAGGAGGCTCCTACTTATTTGCTTAGTTAATCCAAGTGACGACTTTTTTTTTTTTGGCCAGGCAGTATATTTTAATGGACTGGTAATGCAGGCAAGTGAAGTAGGTCATTGAGTGGGTGACCAGTCTTGTAGACTTATAAGAGATATTGTCCATCTCTCATGGATAACATTGGTCCCCTAGTAGCTAAATCAGTTGCTGGCTTGGACACCGATATATGTGCCTTTTATTTTTGTCATTATTTTTACACCACGAAAATATAACTTTGTACATTTATAGCAGCAGAATAAAGATCCGGTCTACTTACCTTGGCTCTCTGCTGATGCTAAATTTTGATTATGATAAAATATAGTTAGCCCAGATGTTGTCATGCCATGTTTTTAGATTTTCTCTGTCCACTTTAAAATATGAGTGAGACATTTTGTGTAGAAGAGCATTTTTAACAAGTGTGGTTTTTGATGGTGAAAAAACAGACTTTCTAAATCTTCATTATGCATCAGTTTAGTCATTCAATCTTCTTGTGACCTTTCATGTGCAAGATAAGGTCAAGTTAGAGGGCAGAGGCTTATCACTGTACTACTTCCTCTGACACGCTGTGTCTTATCAGTCACATCCTGTTTGCAGATAAGTCATCTTTTAAAACTGATGACAAATGTCAAAAGCTTTTCACCAGAGCGTATCAGCCAATGAATTACACTGTGGTTTGTTTAGATCTGTTTTGTTTACAGGAAAGAAACCACAGCAAAACCATATATCAATAATATATAGATTTGCATTAAAGATTTATTTTGAATTGTCCAAACAAGGTCAGTGCTCATGTTTATTTTTGATATATAAAATTGTATCAGTTTGATACTGCCAACATTTCAGCACTGTCAGTAATGTTATACAAATAATAACTAGTTTATAACTATTTCACAGTGACAACTTTAGCGATGACAAATTTTGTTCTGCCAGTCTAGGAGAAACGGTTCGAGTTCAACATATGATTGTGTCCTTGTTCACAAAGCTTATTCAGTGTTTCACACATGGAAATTCTGTGAGAATAAATAACTTTTAAGCTTTTACAATTTTAAAGGTGAATACATTTAAGTGTGTTTCATCAATTCTGAACTGTATAGAGCAAGCAATTAGAAAATATTTCCATACGCATCAACTATAAATGTTATATTTTGGGTTTTAAAGAAGGAGATAAGAGATGAGGGATGATTTTTTGGTTATATCAGGCAGAAGGATAAGGAGGAAGAGGGTCTGTTAATCTGGTGATGTAAGACACACAACAGGCCTGCTGGGTGACCCTGTGTGTGCGCATGCGTGCGTGTGTTCCTCACTAAGATGTCCTTGCACTTTAATCTGTGGAGCGTCCAGTCTGTCAGTCAGTGTCATAGGTGTGAACAGACTGTTCTTAACACCGTTGCTTGCTTTGTATGCGGCTGTATTAAGACTAAAGCAGCACAACATTTAATCTGTGGTTGGTCACTGACTTAATGTATACCTGTGTCTGCGGTGAGGGTTTAGTGTGTGGGGTATTTAAGTAAAGCTGCGTGTGACAGAGAGATTTGAAAGCTCGTGGGAGGTCGGTCTCCACAGCTTACTTCCTTTTCGTTTTGTTTTTGTACAACCCAGATTTTGCTTCAGTCTGTTGTTCCTACTAAAGTCAAACCAAATATGTAGTTGTGTAGCAAAGTGCATTTCTAAATGTCAGCCATGAAGCTCATTAAGAAGAGAAACACAGTATATAAATCCACTGCACTGACAAAAATTGAAGAAACACTTTCACACATCAGATCACAATGGTCGGAAAAATAATCATGATGGATATCTATATTAATACTGACCTAATTATGTGTTGGGAACAAAAGGATAACAGTCGAAGTGGTACTCACATCGGGGCATGCTCCTAATGAGATGACGAATGGTGTCCTGGGGTATCTCCTCCAAAATCACTGTGCTATAGAGCAGTCTAAGGTGCAGGGTGGCAGTATCGGGCGGACCGAAACATAATCTCTCTGAGATGTTCGACTGGATTTAGGTCATGGAAGTGTGGGGGCCAGTCAATGGTATCAATTCCTTCATCTTGAACTGCTTGCATGCTCTCGCCACATGAAGCCAGGCATTTCTGTGCACAAGGAGGAACCCAGGACCCACCACACCAGCTTAGGTTCTGACCATGGGTCTAAGACTTTTATCCCGATACCTATTGGCAGTCAGGGTGCTGTTGTCTAGTCTGCAGAGGTCTGTGCATCCCTTCGTGGATATACCCCCCCAGACCATCACAGACCCACCACCAAACCAGTCATGCTGAAAGATGTTACAGGCAGAACAGCATTCTCCACGGCTTCTCCAGACCCGTTCACGTCTCTCACAGGAGCTCAGGGTGAACCTGCTCTCATCTGTGCCAATTCTGGTGTTCTATGGCAAATGCTAATCGAGCTCCACGGTGCCAGAAAGTGAGCACAGGGCCCACTAGAGGACTTCGGTCCCTCAGGCACCCCCCCTCATGAAGTCTGTTTCTAATACATTCAGAGACATTCACACTAGTGGCCTGCTGGAATTCATTTCGTAGGGCTCTGGCAGTGCTCATCCTGTTCCTCCTTCAACAAAGGAGTAGATGGCAGTCCTGCTGATGGGTTGAGGACCGTCTATGTTCTTGTCCAGCTCTCCTACTGTAACTGCCTGACTCCTGGAATCTCCTCTAAGCTCTTCAGACTGTGCTGAGTGACACATCAAACCTGACAATGGCACTTATTGATGTGCCATCCTGGAGGAGTTGGACTGCCTGTTCAACCTCTGTAGGGTCCAGGTATTAGCGACACTGACCTTAGTGCAAGTGCAAAACTAGTGAAAAACAGTCAGAAAGATGAGGAGGGAAAAAAACAGGTCTCCCCCTGTAAAACCATTCATGTTTTGGATGTTGTCTCATTGTTGCCCCTATAGTGCACCTGGTGTTAATGTGAAACTGATCAACAACCTCCTCTACTACTTAACTGACAGATCAGTATCCCAGAAGTTTAACTGACGTGATACTGTATTTGGATTAAAAAAGCTCCTTTCATTTTTTTGGACAGTATATATAGAACAATTTTAGAATCTGACTGAATGGTCAGATTTAGTAAAATGGAGACTGACAGGTAGAGATTTGTAATAGCTCAGTCACTCTGGGTTAATCACTGCTGTTCTTTTTCAGGCTGTGTCTCAAGTGCATTCCTTAGCAGTAGACGTGCATGTCAAGAGCTTGCCACAGCAAACAAAATGAGCAGGTTGGATGTATCTGGTTGATATCAGATGCCTTTTAATGCGGTCAGTGTTGGAGCGATTGTATTTATAGAACTGTTTCCCGAAAATAAACTATGAACAGCAATAATCTACACAAAGCAAGACACACCAGACAGGAGAAACAGAGAACAGTTCTTGTTACTGTGTGTCATGACTGGATTTTCATGTTGCAGTGTGACTTCATGTGTCATCATTTAATATATCATCAGCCCCAATTGCGTGAATCAATAAAGATACAGATGCTTTATAAAATCTGCAGAGAGAGATTAAACCAGTGTGTGTTGATATAAGCCAGTGCTGAATGTGTGTTTGATCAGAGCGGTTCAGCGCAGGAGAAACAGAGGGTGCTGTATGTGAGGACGAGGCAGCTGTAGACTCAGATAAAATGGGTAAATCACAACTTGCATGCTTTTCATGAACTCAGGCATAATGTTGGTGTGACAGCAGATATATTTGGATCAATACAAAGGGGCGAGAGTGAGAGAGTGAAAGTTGTGAGGAGTAAAATGTGGCTCTGCCGTCGTTGAGAAGATTATAGCTGTGTTTCAGCCTTCCTGGATAATCTGACATTTGCTTTGTAGTGCTGTGACTGACTCAGACACAGCTCAGACAGAGAAAGAGATGAAGGCATGACGATAGGAGTGTGACTTTTCTACGTTAATTTTAATTCATTCGGTGTCCCCGTCCAAACATTTAAATTTAGAGCACACCACATAACACTAAGATTGAATTATGACAACATGTTACCAGAGAACCCATTCCTCCCAAGTGTGACTGCACTATTCAGCAAGTAGTCTGTGACGATGACTTGTACGGGATCTGTGATAATTGCAGCTTAAGTGGCAGAGTAATTACAGTGAAATTAGCCATCATCAAAGAGCAGCTTTCCACCACGTAACCTCTAGTCATACAGAAAAGACTGGCAAGACCAGCTGAAAGAAATGCGAGCGTGCAGTAGAATTACCAATAGAAGTAACCCTTTTCTGAAATGATAAGAAACAGAACAATGTTCTATGTAACGAGAGAGAGACAGAAAAGAAAAGGGAACATGATATTTAAAAAGTGACGAATGAAGGAACAAAGAGACAGCAGGATAAAAAAACAATCAGGGTTTCATATTATTCTAAGGAATCAGTGTCCCAAAATAGTGTGTTTGCACTAGTTATTCTCAGCTAGAACAACAGCAGCTATTATTAGTGTGACTCCAGTGTTCATGAGTCAGACTAAATAAAATGACTCTGTGGTCCAGTCGGATCCATCACTGCAGTCCCTCAAAACAGGCCTGCAGCTGGTTCTGGACCCTGACCTGCACAGCCACTGTTTCCTATGAGATTTGTCTATAAAAAATATTTTAACAAGTAAAATTCAACCAAAACTATTTGGGGTCGAGTCCAACTGTAGCCACCAATGTTTTTGTATATTTATCTTACCATGAAATGTTTGATATCATTGGCTAGTAATACACTGCATAATGAATCACTCTATATTCAATATTCGTCTTGTGCCAGGTTGAAAGTCCTGAAACATTTCCACTATCACAAATCAGTTACAGCCAAAGTAGTTCATATATTTACTCCAAGTCCACGTTGTTGTCTCTCTTTCCACCTTACCACAGTCTGTTTTTGGTTTGGTTTTGAAGAAGCTCAAGTTGGTTTGACCTTTTCATAATAATAAAAGTGTCAGGAGTGTTTGTAGGAATCTTTAAGTATACATGGCTAAGTTTGAAGACAGATGTTCTGTCCTTGTAAACTCCTTTCAACAACGCACCAAAGCCTCTTAATGCTTGTTGTCTTTGTGTGATGGTCAAATGAAGAAAATGTGCAGTTTTCATTCAGTCAGTTATTCCCTGTGCTCATGCTCTCTCTAATTATTATATTTGTAGTTTTATAAGATCGACATTTTCTGAACCATCCTTAGTTTTTGTGGAAACAGGCGTCCGGCAAACCTAATGATATTGTAATGTAGAAATGCCTTTACTGTTTTGTTTTGGATGGTTGACGTGCAACATAACAAAAATAAAAAATGTAATTATATTAAAACAATGGAACATACTCAGAAAGTAGATAGTAGTTTGATAGTAGTTTGTTTTGGCTAAACAGCCTTTCTAAAAAAAAAAAATCTGTGGAAAATAAATAAGAGACAGAGAATGGGGTCAGACTGTCACTTACCCTCAGGATGTGGTCACCGTGCAGCCACTATGTGTCTCTTTTCCTGACCATCAGTCATCATCATCATGCTTCTCAGCAGCAAGGGAATTATAACACTGGATTTTTCCGTTCCCACAGAACAGGAAGTTTCCACAACATCTCAGAGAGATGAAGCCAGCTGGTTCTCATGGAAATGGGCCGCTGGTCAGACTGTTGTGATAATGAGTCTGCAGATCCACAGCTCAGATACTGGGGCAGAATTAGAAAGACTGGGAGAGCACTGGCGTCAGCTATCTCGCTCTTTGCATATATCATTGATGTTTATGACTGCAGCAATCTCCTCACAGAAGCGTCTGAGCTGAGGAAATAATTTAACGATTATTACCAGAGCTCTTGTCGTGACTAGCACCATTTGCTGTGATAAACTCATCCTGTTAAATGTCAGTCACACTCCTGCTGAAGGACTATGATAACAATTGTGTGTGCGGTTTTGTTTGCGCTCCGTCCATACTGGTTGTTAAATCCTAATTGTTATTTGCAGCTGCCAGCTAGAAATGAGTGGAGTGCTGTTATTACTGCACCATTAAATAACACTGCACATTATTCAGCCATGGCTGTGAGATGGGTTGAGCGTCAAACCTCAGTGGCTTTTGTTTCAGTGCCTTAACTTGTATTAAAAGTAGGCAGTGACGGTGATACGGTCTTTAAATGAAACACGGATTTGAAGAGAGACATGTTTTCTCAAATCAAGTTATCCAAAAATGGATCCCTGTGGGTACTGATCCCAACGCAATGGTGTCAGAGAATTTCAAAACATACCCGTCTTACTCATGCGCTATTGTTAGCAAAGTTGCATGCACTGTATATCTGGCTGCATTTAGTCTACTAAATAATAACTAAAGTCTTTTAGATGTCATCACCTCAGAAACATGGGCGCTATGTAGATCAGGGTGTATCAGTGCCCTGCTCAAAGGCACTTCAAGGCTGCGATTAGATTCAAACATTTGAATTTGATATCTGTTGTGGCCGTGTCGTTTATCTTACTTACCTGCTATTATCACTGTGGTCATCTTCATAATCATTCTCACCGTTCTCTTCATTAGCGGACTTTGTTGATCAGTCAGATTTTCCCATTCCCACACATTGGAAACATTCCACGACATTCCGGTATGTTGCTCAATAATAACTGTTCCCATGGAAATGGAACGCTGAGAAGATTCCGTCATGTGACCATAGATAGAGTAGATGCCAAGACAGAGCCCTCAGAAATAGACTCTTTATTTAATAATGCTGGGTAAGTGACATAGAGGTTTATGGTCTGGATAATCTTTATTTAGATCCAGAGGAGGAGATTGATACTGCCACTCTAATGACATCATGTTGGTCGTGTATATCAGGACCCGAAGGACTTAGTTAATCGTAATTGATGCTGTACTCAGTTTGCACAGCATCAATTTTAGGCTTTTAATTGATTCTCTTACCCATTTTACAGTTTTAGTTTTAGTCCCTCAGTTTTTAGCAATTTTTAGTTTTTAGTAGTTTTTATCAGACTTTTTATCATTTCCTTTTCTATTTTTATTTTAATTATATGTTATAACTACATGTTTTAATTTTATGAGCTGAAAAGCATTTTATCTATATTGGTCAATTTTGGCCTATTTTACAGTTTTAGTCCTCGGTTTTTAGCCCCAGTGTTTCCTCATGGGGGCCGACCACACTAGGAGTTGCTTCTGGTCTACTGACGGGGGTGCTGTCCTGTGGGCGGCTCTGGCCCTGGTGGCTGGAGGGCTCTGCACCTTGGTGTGGGGCCTCCTGTCTGCCTGGGTCGGGGCTGTCTCTATGGCGATGCTCCCTGCAGTCGTGGGCTGGAGGCCCTCCCGGTGTGGCCAGCCCCCAAAGGTAGCTTTCTCCTTGCTCCAGGTCTCGGTGCCCGGCCATGTCTCTCTCGTGTGGGTGTGTGTGGGGTGTGTGTGGGGTGTGTGTGTGTGTGTGTGTGTGTGTGTGTGTGTGTGTGTGTGTCTCGTGTCTCTGTGTTTTTATGGGGGTGGGAGGGTTGGATTTTTTTGTTTTGTTTAGTTTTTGCTGTTTTTAGCCTCTGTGAGGCACTTTGTATTGCCTTTAAAATGCATGAAAAGTGCCATATAAATAAATCTGATTTGATTTGATTTGATTTGATTTGTATCAGCCCATGTATCTCTGTACAGTATGATTGATGCTGCATGATAGTTTGCCAGCTTTGTTTCAGTTGGTTGTGAACTGGTAGCTTAACATGTATCTGTATGTGTAACAGATCCAAAGAAATGCAAACTACAGCTACAGCGCCGGCCCGTGATGTGACGCCAATAACAATATACGTGCAATAAGCTGGTCTTGTTCTACTGGATTGTCATATTAAATTGCCCAAACTGAACGATTCTAAACTGGATTGATTTTAGATGTGAAAATGTTCACTGCCAGCAAAATGGTATATAAAAAATTAACCACACCACTTTATGTTACACCTTTTGTAACAAAATATGCGTCATAAAATCTATCCATTCAGGTTGTGATCTTATTCATACATGTAGATATATTTACTTAGGTCTGCTGCTGCATATGAATGTACTGAACCATCTAGTAACTCAAATAACTAAATGTTTCTAGTAGAGATGCACCGGATCCAGGTTCCGGATCCGGATCCGGCCGGATAATGGCGTTTTTATGGGGTCCGGTTACTGCCGGATACCTAGCGTGGCAACCGGATCCGGACCCGGAAGAACGTGATTACGCGGTTAATGTTTAGAGAAGCCATCCACTACATTGTGTTAGCAGTCCTCGTCGGAAATGGAAGCAGGGAGCCGAAAAAGTGCTGTGTGGCAGTACTTTAAACTGGTAGAGGGAGATTCAAGTCATGCGATATGCACGCTTTGCTGTCAAAGTTTGTCTCGAGGTAAAAACGTTAAAGTGTACTCAACATCTCCGCTGTTTTACTGCATTATAATGTACAAGCTGATGATCGGAGTAGGATCCGGATCCGGTTCCGGATCCGGCAGGATCTTAAGCAGTGGATCCGGTATCCGGCAGGATCCTAAAAATCAGGATCCGGTGCATCTCTAGTTTCTAGCAATGTAAAATCTCAGAGAGAAATGTTTTGCTTATTGGTGGGATGTCAAATGACCAGCAGAGGGCAAAATGTCCTGTAAACCATCAAACTCGAACTCAACGCGATATAATGAAGAACGTCATCAAACTATCCAGATGTAACTACTGAGTAACACACACACAGGAACCCTCATCTCCCTCAAACATGTATCAGTGACTCAGACATGCAACAGCAGTGATAACAGGGATTTAAACTCCATGTGGTGTAGAATCAGCAGGTCAGCCGTAAAAAAACAGTAACAGATGCTGTGCGTGTGCGCCTGTCTTTGTCTGCATGTGTGTGAGCACGTGTGTTTGTGTATATGTGTGAGTTTGCAGTTGTGTAACAGCGTGTTTCTCAGCAGAAGGTCTTCCCTCTAGGGGCTCCTTGATCAAATCTGCTTTGGCTGCATGTGTATAAAATGTTCTGGTCATAGTGTCCTTCACACAAACCTAGGCTATATGAACTGATCAGGCATAACATTATGTCCACCTTCCTAAAATTGTGTAGGTCTCCCTTGTGCCTCCAAAACAGTTGTTACTCATCAGTGAATGGACACGGGCCTTCTGAGGGTGTACTGTGGTGTCTGGCAACAGAATGTTGTTAGTGGGGCCTTTGGGTCCTATGAGTTGAGGGGAGGGGCCTCTGTGGATCATCCCACAGATACTTGATCAGTTTGGGATCTGGTGAATCTAGGGTGGGTGGTACATGTCTAAGTAACGTCCACATGAATGCCAGGTCCAAAAGTTTCCCAGCAGAACATTGGATTGTAACAAGATGCTCAATGTTATTTATTTCTCCAGTCAGTGGTTTTAATGTTGTGGCTGATCAGTGTGTCTTGATTTATAGGATTAATGCTGTAATATCAGATTGCATATTATATTTCTAATAATGAATCACAAAGTGCATAAATAAATAAATGAATAAATGCATACATAAATGATTAGAGGATTAGATACCAATATCACGGTTTAAGTGTAATATTTTCATTTTCATGCAGTAGGCCCTACTCAGCTCAGTGGTTTCTGTTTGCATTAATTGTGTGAAAACCCTGGGTGAACGTTGTTAATGTATATTTCCAGTAATGTGCTGATGGGCTGTGTGCCGAATGTTCTCAATGCATTCATGTGGAATTAGATTAATTATATACGTACGCCACATATCTATACAGAAACTGGACGGTTTGTAAATGCACACTGCATAATGCACAACTTTGCAGGTGCTGTGCGTATGCGAGTGAGACTAATGCTGATGTCAGTCCGTAGTGTTATGTAACCGCTGTGATGTCAGTGAGCTCAGTTTCTTGGCCTGCTTTCATGTCGAGGGCTGTTTTTTAATCCACGAGGTCGACACAGCGGCACAATCTGACCTTCAGCAGACAGACTGGAGACACACACACACACACACACACGATCAGCTCAAGATCAGATTGACATCACAAATCAGGAGGTTTTTGGTACAACAAATACAACATGTATGGAGTAATATATTTGTAATATCGCATAAAATCTTGCTCTGCAATTATTTGGTTTTGTGAGTGTATGTATGTTTTACTCAAGTGAGAAAATGTGTATCATGATGAACTGTTCTGAGAGCAAATCCCCTCATCAAAATCTTTTCTGGCTCTCTCTTTTGACAGAACACGTAACCTCTCCGGTGGTTCTCCCAGACCTCGTCACGCCAAGAAGATCCATTTCATCAAAAACATGAAACAGTACGACACAAGAGGCAGCAGGTGCGACACACACACGCGTTGTTCTGCATTAATGTTGTTCTATATCATCATATATCTAATTCCTGTCTGGTAAAGAAATGGCAGTTCAACCATACGTTTTAGCTTATTTATGCTTTGTGTATTTTATTAATAGTTATTAATAGGCAGAAGTTCAAAATAGCTGTCATCACTACTGTTCCATTGCTCCAGCCAAAGTTTTGTCCAGGTGTAAAAAATTTTTGGCAGCATGTTAATTCCTCCTGTCCACAGTGTGTGGAGTTACAGAACAACATGACACGCCAAGGTCAGGACAGTAGACTTAGCACTGTGTCCACTCTACCTGTGAAAAAGCAACAGGCTGCTTGTCGTTTTCAAACTGGAAGCCGACTTCAGCTTTTTCTCACTGCTCCAATGACACGGTGACGCATCAACCAGTCATGTGTTTGATTCACCAGTTCACTTTTAAAACGCAATAATGACATAACAACATCATTAAGCTCTTGAGCAACACTCGAGCTGGCCACCTTTAGTGTGATTATGACATTCAGTAACAGACCAATATTAAAGAGCTTCCAGGAATAAATGCCAAGTGTGACATTGCGTCATCACGTTGCGTGTCTGGACTAAAAAGTTGCACATGAACATACCGTAAAGACTGCAGCTAAGGCCAGCTTGAACACATCAAATTCCTTGTATGTGCGCACACACTTGGCCAGTAAAACTGATTCTGATATGTTCTCCACCTAAATGAAAGGAAATAACTGTTAATACCAGCAAGTGGCAGTAGTGTGTATTCATCGTTCAAGACGGGAAACTGAAGATCTTCTATTAGCTGGGAGGCTAGGACACTAGAAAGGTCTTGCCTCCTCTGAATCATGCTGATTCAGAGTTTATTAATTCTAGATTATAATGTTGTTGTGAAAGAATGTGTGTATTTGATTGTTTAGGTGAAGATAAAAACGAGAACAGCCTTCTGTGTGTCCTTTGTAGTCCATTGTCACTTACATTTGTCCTCTTCTGCACTGGTTTGTTGAGCTGGTCTGGTCAGAGTGTTCTCTCTCACCTATGTCCCCACAGGTCAAAGTGTTGATCATTCCGTTATGACTCAGTCTCTGAAACCTTTATGCTTGACATACTCAGCTGACGTGCAGAAGTGTGCAGCCTTTGCTCCAATGTAGGAGGGGAAGTGAGCTTGTGGTTCAGCTAGAGGTGCCTGGACAGTGTCATTCCTTCATGTTCATTTCTTCTCCTATTGTATTCTATTCTAGTCCTTCCTTGCCAAGTGTATAAAATAGAGCTCTGTGTCAAAGGGCTACTCGTCAGATAATAATAGACTGACGCATGATTGTTTTTGAATAGATCCAGCTAGAAGCACCAGAGCCATTTGTAATTGAGCCAAGTCATTATGTTGTCGCAGAGAATAGTGTGTTGCTTACAGAGGAAAGTAAATGACAGAGCTTTCCTTAGAACTTGTTGTTAAGCCTCAGAGTTTAGGTAATGGAGTGATTTCTAATGCGTCATAGTAGTTGTGTTGATTTGGAGAAAGCCAACACACCAACCGCACTAAAACTTTTGGCTTCAGAAAACATGATCTCACTTGAGTGAGAAGGTAAAGAGGGGGACATTTATGGACCTTTTTAAAAAATTTAATTTAATTAAAAAAATATTCTGGAAGTTTTGATTATAGTATGAAACGAGGAAGAATAAAGAGGAATGAACAAATGTTATCACCACTGTGTGTGTTCTGTGTGGATGTAGAATTTATTAAATGTGATTTTCATTAATATACATTGACAGTGACCATATAGATTAATATAGTTCATCATGTCTGCTCAGTGGATCAGCATATAGTAAAGTTTGTGTCTTTGAATATGTAATCGTGATGGGCATATAGTACATTTGGCACCTCTTACCAGCTCTCAGGTGGTTCATTTATAAATAAGAATAAGAGCAAAGGAGCATTTCATTCTAAACCGTGACACGGTTGTTTCACCCAGTTACATTTGGTGCTTTAATTTTTCATGGATTCCTTTGTTTCATGACTTGTTGTTGATTCTTAATGTAGTTGGTCAGATTTAACCTCAGGGTTAGTAGTTCAGCTCTCAGTGGGAACGTTGTTGTTCTTGAAGGTGATTGTGGAGTAGTGTGTCCCCAGTGTTATGACATGTGTGCTAAAAAATAGATGAGGGGAGGGCTATCCAGAAGTCACGTTTGCAGCATCCCCTGTGATGCTTCTGCTCTTTCCACTGAACTCCCTGGTGACTTCCTGCTCTTAACTTTCCCATGCATCACAGGCAACAAGCTGTGTGTGTGTGTGTGTGTGTCAGTGGCAAACACAAACGACAATTGTAAACAAATTAAAACCCATAATTTGTCTCGAGAAGAGGAGAAGCAGCAGTGTGTCCACACTGAATTGCCTAGCAGGAAGGCACATATTTAGTTTAATAAAGAACTAAACTTTGAACCACTGTGCTCCTCCTCTATTTTTGTCCCGTTTATTCAATAAATTGCTTGTTAGAATGCTACGTCCCGAATTCTGAATCATGGCCACACGGCATGCCTCTTTATTGATCCGAGAATAGTCTAGTGAGTCATCCACCCAGTTCTGAATATCGATAATGTTGTGTCTGTAAAAAAAAAAAATAACCACATTGTTTGGATGAGCCGGATAATACAAGCTCATTTTGTAATGGTATCCATAGAAAACACGATCTGGCAACACAAGGGACAGTCTCAATTCAAACCTGGAGTCGGATGAGAAGATCTGTGGTCACCATTTGCCAGCAGCCAGTAGATCTGGAAATGCACTTTTAAATGAATTCTTGTCAACATTTATGTTTCATTATAAGTGTTTATCTGTGTTTTCTTTTGCATTTTGCTCTCTAGCTAGCAGCACATGACCTTGCAGCATGCGGCTTCAAATGGATTTGTAATTCTAGAAAAAAAAAATGAATTTTGGGCTTACTTCTTTACTACTCAGTTCTATTTGCTAATATTGTTTAATCCAGATTATGTAACTACTCTGGATTTACTGCTCTCTCTGCCAGTATTCTGATTAACTGGACAGCTGGATGGTGTCTTAGTCTGATTTGGCTCAGTTTTAAATTGGGAGCATTTGCTTCTGTTCTATCGGACGGCCTTTTCTGTGTTTAAGTGTTGACTTCATTGTGGAATTCAGACAGTGTGTGGTCTTTGTGTGTGAGAGAAGCACAAGGTCAGTGATTTGAGGTCTCCCAGTGGCTGGATATAGCAGTAAGTGATCCTCTCAGAGATAAGTGTGTATATGTTTTCACACTCTATGAATCATTTTCCAGTCTCTTTGGTTCCTGGGCCAAACATAATGACTGTAAACATTTGCCTCTTGAGACAAACCAGAATAACAATACTACGGCGTCTGCTCCTCATGGGTTTATACTCCAGAGGAGCTGCGATATAGAAACAAAACAACACATGCCTACCCTGTTCCAGTGAAACCCCAACGTGTCACCATTATAAGAGCCTATAGGGTAAAAATGCTACCCATAGCTTAATAAGGAGTGTGTCAAGTGTGCATGTGTGTGTTGCGCCTTATCCTGCTGTTACGCAGTTCATTTCCACCAGCTCAGAATATTCTTACTTTATAGCTCTTTGAGGTACAAGCAGATGACTTCAGGCTTTCGTTGTATGTGATCCTGACAAAAACCATGGCTTTGTTTAATAAACGTGACCTGCTCTATCTACTCCTTGTAGTCACTGGTTTACATTACATTTCTAGTGACAGGGGGAAATGCACAGTCATAAAAATTAAATTAATTTTATTAGTTTGGTTCTGTTGTGATCTTTGCTGTACAATAAGGAAGCTAATAAAAGTTTAGTATTCATAAAATGTGCAGTAATGTCCTGTTAAGTCAATATGTTACGGTAATAGCAATATACAGTACTTAGTAACACTTAGAATAGGAGTACAATTTTAAATAAATCAATGTATTGTCAGGCTGAGTTGGTTGGGAACAGAGATGTCATAAACAGACTTTATGGTATAATATTCAGGTGCCTGTATGTCTGCTTCATAATAGATATCATAATTAAAGTTTACCGCAATTAAATTTACCTCATTCACAATTAACGAATGATATCTAATAAAACACTAATGTTCTCAAGATTCTCCATGGTTACAGTGAAGCCTTCATCATTTGTGCTTAAAGTAAACAGAAGATTATGCAACACGACTGAGTAGTGGAACATTTACATTAGCTAAGACATTTAGTTGTTAGGAAAAGCACAGTTCAATATACTACATTTCACATTTCTATCAAAATAGCATCATATTATTAACAATAGATTTGACATTCATGGCTTTTGCACACAGAGTGACATTATTCTAACAAACCCTTGTGGAACGGCAGCTTCCTGGGTGAAACTGGCATATTAATTTCCTGACCAACAGTAGCTTATATTGAACAACTCCTCAACGTTTTGGTAATGTTTACATTTACTGCAGCATCACAGCGACCGAAGCCACTCTGCCTGTACAGTCTTTGTTGTACTTAATGGGAAGGCAGCAAACATGTCAATGTGACTGAGTTCTTTTTGATTTATTTCTCAGCACAGGTTTTGAGATAATTCTGTGGTTTTTTTTCAATGAAAATATCAGACACTAAATGTTGCTGCCCACCTTGACAATCCCGCACAAATCATTCATTTATTCAACCTTTATTTCAAGAGGGAGGCTCACTGACAGTAAGCGAGAGTCACCTAGACAGATGTAATAACTGCATATCCACTGATGTTTGTGTGTTTGTGTTTCAGGATTGTGCTCATCTGTGCCAAGAGGTCTCTATGTGCTGCCTTCTCTGTTCTGCCCTATGGAGAGAGCTTCTACCTCAGGTTATAAACAAATACTCTCAAACACACACACACACACACATACACACCCCTGCACGTGCACTTTTTTGGCTCAGTGTGAGGCCAGATGAAAGCACAGGAATTAAGAGGAGATGGAAGCTAGTCACAGAAAGAAGAAGAAGAAGAAGGAGAGGAGGATGCAGTTTCTTTACTGAGACAAAGCGAAATGAGAGAAGCAGTTGCTCAGAAAGTGGTTTCTTAGGAAGGGGAGGAGAGCTTTGTGAGGATTTTCCCATGTGCCTCAGAGCCCTCTGACTTGACCTTGGGCCTGACTGACTGGTGACACATCCTGACATAATCACAACAAAAACATCCACATAGATACAGACTGAGGTTTTATCGGACATTTACAGATAAGCATGGAGCAGAATGTACATTCAGTCAGGGTTTCCCATACATTGTTAATACTATGGCGGCCCACCAGGGTCTAATTTACTCCTCCATGGTCTCATAACGAATCGGAAATATTTTTGCACATTTCAAACAACGTTGTGCTTGCGTTGTTTTTCCTGATTCTCCCTCCCCTCCCCCCAAACCCCCAACACACACACCGGTCGATCACCTGACAGAGAAATCTGCATGAACAACATGCTACTCACGTAGCCTGTGAAGCTATTTGTGTAGTTCGCTAATAAAAACCAACGTTTAAAAGCTGGTGTTTTATGCCTTTAATTTTTTAGACCATGGAAATTTAAAGTTAAGCGAGCTGATCAAAACCTGGAGGAAACGACTCCAGACGTAACACGAACTAACTTCACTTTATAAGAGCTAGCTAGTACAGTTAAATTCAAAAAGATTTTATTTAATCTTACATAAATGTGTCCATAGAAAGCCACATCTCAACAGCTTGTATTTTGTATTCATGTACAGGCTGCTGCTAATTGTCGCTAAATCGTGAAATTACTGTAATGGCGCTAAATCCAATATTAGCGTCATTACGGTAATTTGATGAAGGACAAAAAAAAACAACATATGATCTTGAGAAAAAATCACCAGGGTCTTGCGAAATCTTGTGGTAAACACTGGTTCATTATATTATATTTCCTTTTCACAGCCTCGCACACACAGATGTACCAAGAGTACAGAGTAACTATACTCTTGGTACATCATTTTTTCTTCAGTGTCCACACACTGGTAATTTATTGTAGCTTTTGTGCACACTTCTCATCACATCACACTCACTCCAAGTGCGTACGTTGTGGTAAGCATCAGTAAAACAGGAAGTAATCAGCTATGTACCTTGAGATTATTATAAATGCACATTTCAGTTCCCTCTCTGTCTGTTACACACACACACCCACACCCACACACACCCACACCCATGTTCTGAGGCTTAATCACACTGGTCTTTTTTTTCCGTTTGCAGAGGAAGTGATGTCAGGCATTACATTTTTATCTAGAAGCTGGTGCTCTGATCTGACACTGTGAAAGTTTAGTGAGTTCAACATGTGGATGTGGTGAGAAGTGACCTTTGACTATTGACTCACAGAAAAGGCACATTTCAAAGCTGCTTATTTGTCAATTGTTTGACCTATTTTTGACTCTTTATTGAATTTGTTGTTTTTTGTTTTTAGTCTTGCTATGGCTACATTTTTGTATTAAAGATGCTTTAAAAATTACAGTTGAAAAGGTCACAACAGTTTCTCTTTTCTGCAGATTAGCTTAGAAATGCTCTGGCAGCAGCTCATGGATATGAAAAACAGAGCATCTCAAGTTCTAGGGCTAAAAATATCAAGCTCTACTTGTAGGTGGCACCAGAGTAAACGAGTGGAAAGAAATAATTAGTTAGTTGATTAACAGAAAATGAATCAGCAGCTGTGGTGCTGATCAATGTCAGTCTTTTTTCAACTAATCAAAAAATAATGGGTAGATTAATTGATGGTGGAAATAATGGTAAGATGCAGCTTCAGAGAAGGTCAGGAAGTTTAAACTAAAAAGGTTTATCTCCTAGGAAGAATTTTAATAGAGTATCTTTGTCATATGTATTGTACAAATTTTCTTCTGACTTTCTTTGTGATTATGCGATTAAAGAATAGCAATAATGAAAGAGTTGTATTTTAAGCTAATTTGTGTAATGTTTCAGTTGTTCAAATATTTGCTCTGTGGCAGTTCCAGTCCTGGAGCTACAGTATGGATGTGTTAAGAAGAGATAAAAACCTGAAACAAAACATTTCTAAAAAACACCATTCAACAAGATATATTTTTCTAAACCCTATGACTTGGGATTAATGTAAACTGCTCCAGTGTTCTAAATATGATTTCTCACGTTGTGAATCTTTGACTTGAACTATGAATTTGAATTAATGTTGGTAAAGCTGCTGCTCTGAGGGTTTTGCTTTCAATAACTGTGGATGTTTAGAAATAAGAAAAACATTTTAACTCCTCCAATTTGACAAGTTTATGTGATTGTTCTGTATTTGTTTGACTTCTGTGTTGGTGAGCATTTGGCCATTTTTATCTCTCAGTCAAAACTCATCTCTCTCTCTCTTTTCCTTCCTTTCTTTTTTTTTTTTAGTGATCCTACATTAAACCACCCCAGGAGGAGACACTCCTCTGGAAACATCTCCACCACTCTGGAGATGCTGCCAGGACTGGAGGGTTTCCAGCTGGACCCTTATGGCAGGGTAGATATAGTGCAGCCATTCACACACATTCACACGGACAGATAAGAGGTTTATTCAGAGCATATGTTGTAAATGTGTCTCCTGCCTCCATCTTTATCTCTGTCTTTCTTTGCCAGTCTGTGTCGTACGCTCAGTTCCTGTACCCCACTAACGCTCTGGTGAGGCAGAAGCCATCATCGATCAGCGACCTGACGCTGCAGATCCCTGTGTCCAGGAGCACACACAGCATGCCGGGCAGGAGCTACCCACCCAGCCGACTGAACAGCACTCTGGGACTGGACCTCGGTAATATACACTGATCAGCCGTAACATTTAGACCGACTGGTTATAATCACTGGTCAAGTGAATAACCCTCGTTATATTGTTGTCATGGGTGGCTGTGAATGGTAGGGGGTGAACATTTTCTTCTCACGGTGTTAGAAGCAGGAACAAATGGGCAAGTGGAAGGATTTGAGTGACTCTGACATGGAAAATTTTGATGGCTAAACAGCTGGGGAACATAAGGGACCAGGATGGAAGAAACATCTTCTTGCAACAATGTTTAGGTGTTGGTATGTGTCCAAAGTAACATCCACATAAATGCCAGGACCCAGGTTTCCCAAAAGAACATTAGATCTTAATGTTATCATCAATGTTATTCAGTTCGCAGATTGTGAGTTTTAATGTCGTGGCTGTTGTCTGCCAACACACATGCTGACGTGATCCAGTTTCAGCTCATTATATATGTCTCCTAGGACAGTTTTCATTCCATGTTATGCGACACATTTTGGATTAATAGTAATCTAAGTAATTTTTCATTTTAAGCCCCAGTTACACAGCTGGTTAAATCAGAATAGTGTGATTTAAGCCTCACTGTGTCATGATGCATCAGTATTAAGTTTAATCCAGGAAGCAAAGGCAGAGGGTAGGACGGACACAGAAAAGAAAACAAACACAGGATGGACTTATGATGAGATGAAACAAATTGTTGCAGCTGTGCTGGACCATCATCCTTTTTATATTTTAAACATATGTGTGCACACCCTGTGTGTCGCGTCTTTTTTTTTTTTCTTTTTTCTTTTTTTTCAAACCCTCAGTGACAAAACCCTGCATTAGTTTCTAAACCCCTCTCTCTAATCCAAAACCTTTCATCAATGCAACGCAGCTGTGTGTTTGAGGGTGTGTACCATTCGTGTTAGTGTTCACACTAATATCGGGTTTGTATTTTTAGTCTTCTTGTGACGCATTTTAATGTTGTGCTCCTGAGGCTTCTGTATTTGCGTGTCATGATGGTTAGGAAAGTAGCCTTAGAAACGGTCATTCACTTGGAGTGACTTCTTTAAGATGATTCTGCCATGCGGCCTTGCGCAGTAAACATCTGCAGTGTTTGACCTCCCTGCTGGTTAAACGACAATGTCTCACATGTATTAATGGTATGCTCAGATATACCTCTTGTAATGCTATGAAACAGAGTGGGTTTTTCTTTTGATCAATAGTGGGCAGCACGAATGCAGGAATGAAGATGACTGCTAACAAGCCAACAGGTAAACAATGCAGGATGAAAATGAGGGAAGAGATTCATTGTTATTCACTGATAGCCCTTAAGAAAACACACTTTTTATGATGTTTGTTTACAAGAACACCTGACAGAATATCATTAAATAGACACAATATGAAATAATAGTCTAACGGTATCATTGCCAGGCTACAACAGTAAGTTAACCCACATTTCCCTACTTCCACATTACGTGTTTTGTATCACATCTTTCAAAGTTAAAAGCAACTAAGCGATTTCTACAAGACAAAGAAGGCATAAGTAGCTAAACATGTTATAGATTTAGCCCCGTCTTCTCATCTGAGTCAAAAAGAAACCAAACAAAGGCACTTTGTAATTGATGGTGAAAATAATAATCCTTATTATGTTTAGGCTCCTTATTACTCAATGGCAGTCTTCTCACTTGTTTGTGTGTGGTAGTATGTATCAAGCTGATACCTCACCTCAGTTTTACACTTGACAAAACATTTATCATTATTTCTGAATGAATATGTGTCTGATTCTAGTGAGTTGAATGTGTGTGTTGTTCAGGTGTGGAAGACGTGACAGATTACGACCCCAGCATCCTCAGTGACCCCCAGTGGCCTTGTGGGAAGCACAAACGGGTGCTCATATTTGCCTCCTACATGGTAAGAAAGCACTAAAGACTTTTATTTGACACCTTTGATTGTAGTGCATTATTAGACTACAGTGTTCAGGGCTGCAGGACTGTGAATGCGCTCTAGTGTTGCAGCTTGATGCTGGTGTTCCTTGTCAGAGCCTGTAATTTATCTCAGGGTTGTCATAGCTGTTATCTTGCAGCTGTTTTCTAAAAATAGATGCACCATTTTTATCATCCAGTCTGTGCTTGAGTGACCTCAACAAGACACTTTTTAATCAGACATTTTGACTTGGCAGTGACATATTGAAATTCAAGACTCTGGCCTTAATCTAAATCAGATTTTCTAACGGCATCATCTGGATTTATCAGCGACATCACAAAGCTGTAATCTAATATGGCAGTGTTTCAGGAGAACCAATTTGAGAGATTTAATCTAATTCAGACTCTTCTTAGGATTTTTTATTATTATTATTTTAAACAAAATGCCTAATAATGTGGGAAGTGTGGTGGACAACTTCCCGTCCCAGTGACCAAAATCTTTAAATGTCAGGTTAACAAATGGCAGTTAAATGACATCTGGAACATAACACATGGCAAAGATAAAGTCTATATATAAGGAGTTCAACACTTAAAGCTTTGCCAGTCAGAAAGTTGTTGTTTGTTCTAATCCAAACAGGTTTGTTACTGGATGATGCACTGATTAGGGCACAAAAATATGATCACCCATGCCTAATATAATCTCGGTCCTTGATGCACTCATAAACAGCTCCCACCTGCCGTAGTAGGGACTCTACAGATATCGAAAAGCTTAAAGACATTAGCGTAAGTACGAACTCTTCAGTTTTAGTCTAATAGAGCTTTACATCCTCATTGTAAGTAGATAATCAGCGCTGTTTCCTTCATCTGTGAGTTTCCATAATGTTTTAGTTCTCTGGTGCGTGGCTCATATCACCAACAAAAAGTCAAGAAACAACTGGCAAATGTTGCTGAATTGTCTGAATGGTTGACACAAGTTAATACGTTCTTTAAAATCGTAATATGCATTATACCGTCGAGTGTAAAATTTCAACTACTTAAGGAGTTTTTAACAAGTAGCAGGGTGATAAACTGAAGGAGAGGCTGTCAGAGAGCAAATAAGGAAGTGTAGAGCAGGAGGAAGGATGGAGGATTGAAGAACTGAGAGTAATCACACGCTCACTCACAAAGCTTGTTCACAACAACATAAGTATCCTATACGCAGCAGCTTAGATTTATCCCTCCACTGAGATGAATTAAAATTTATGGACACACACACTTCATCAGAGGGGATTACAGCTGAGGTGTGCTGCTGTGTCACAGATCATACTGTGAGTGCATGTCTGTGTTATTAATACACGGTGTCATTTCACCACCTACTGTAAATGTCACCTCTCACCTAAACTAATACGCACCCTTAGAATAGACACGGTCAGGATTTCCATCACACAGCCTTAAGGCCTGTTCAGACCTTGCATTAAGATCTGATCTTAGCTATATGATCTAAAGTCACCAGCTATAGGTACGCGTGCTCAGACATGGCATTAACATGGCTTCTCCAAATGCATCTCCAGATTCGATTTCGGTTTTCATTTTATGTGTGTGTGTCATGGCTTTGACGGTTTGTTCGTTGATTGAGGAAATGTAAATTCTTTCCTAGATTTATTTATTTTTTAGCTAGTTAACAGCCACAAAGACAGAATATTTTAAGGCTCACATAAATAATGAACAGACCTCACCTACGGTGCTTTTTCCTGTTCAGGTGATCATTTATAATGGTGGTTGTGTTTTGTGGTTTGTTTTCTAAAAGAATGAGGCAAAACTCAGGAGCAACCCTGTTGAGTATAGGCAGTCTCTAATGTGACTCATTGTGTTCACACTACAAAGTCCAAATGTGGTCAGAGATCAGATCTCTCAGATGCGATCACAAAGCGTCCCTGGTCCTGCATGTATGCAGAAACCATGACCCTTAACCACACTCTGTGAACACACTGTGACAAGTACCTTAACTATTTAACACTTACAAGGGTTTTTATTCAGTGACATTCAGTGAGCTAGACAGAAATTGTAACTCAAAAATAAATTTAAATCACAGAATAATAAAATAAGTTGTCAATGACAACATAAAAGGTAGTAAAATAGTTTAGTCCTGGTCATAATAACAGAATCACTGAGAAAAATATTTACTCCTTTAGTGTTTCCATCCTCATGAGATCATTTACGTTCACGGGCCATTGTTTGACTTATAAATATCTCTGCTTGCACTTCAACATGAGTTTAGGTCTCTTCCCTCCTCTGTTTATTCTACTTTTGCGTCTTTTTCCCTTCCCTTTCTTTTTCTTTGGCCACTCTATAACTTTCCTGTTTTATCCTCCAGACGACAGTTATAGAGTACGTCAAACCTTCTGATCTGAAGAAAGACATGAACGAGACTTTTAAGGAGAAGTATCCTCACATTAAACTCACCCTCAGCAAAATCCGCAGGTATGTTTTTTCTTAATAGACTAAATACTTTCTACTAACTCTCAGAAATGGAAAGTCTTTGACTTTGTGACTTCTTCTCTGTCTCAGCCTGAAGAGAGAGATGAGAGTAGTCGGGGAGGACTGTGGCCTGCAGCCTGTGACCATCGCGATGGCGTTCGTCTACTTTGAGAAGCTGGTGCTGCAAGGTCGACTCAATAAACAGAACAGGTATGTTAAGGCCTGTTCGTCACATAACTCAACAGTAGCATTTGTATCGTTGCTCGTCATCAGTGATCAGTGTGTAATGCAGGAGAGGCCCCCACTGTGTTTCTTTTTAGGTAGCTTATTGTTAATAGCAGGAAAAACAATCCCCAAACTATCCCATTACAATCAATATTGTCTTGTTGATCATCCCCATTTGTAATGAGCTGAATTCCAAAGACATGTGCTCTTCTTTCTCCTATAAACCACATAAACCAAATCAGCAGTCTCTCTGCTATTATTAAAGTCCTGGAAATCATGGAAAATGCACGTGTATTAATAATATTCATTTTAAAAAGCAATAATGTGTAAATTAACTTCAAATTAGACATTAATATTGCTTCACCTGATTGCACTTTAATGAAACTGTTGAAAGAAAACATGAATTAGACCTTTTCCAAGCCTAGCAGTGATTATTCTGTACTGTAGGTGCTGCAATCCTGTTCAGCTGAAATCCATACAGGGAACAAATTCAAGCCAGCTGCAGCACCCTCTTCTGTTTTGTTTTAAACAGTGTTGTAGGTGGAAGCTGAGGGACTTAATAATTATTATTTAAACTTTAAAACAACCATTGCTCTGATCACTTTTTATTTCTTCCTCACATCAGGACCGTAGCGTCACATTTGTCAGGACCCTGCGAGGACATTCTGATGAGACTCCTGTGACCCTGCCTTTAATAAGCAGAGAACTCCTTTCACCTAAATGGTTGTTGTTGTTGTTTTACAGGAAGCTGGTGTCAGCTGCCTGCATCCTCTTAGCTGCTAAGATCAGCAGTGACCTGAAGAAACAGGAGGTCAAACACCTCATTGACGTAAGTCTCACACACACAGTGTCATGGTGGTGCCCTCTGCCTGTCGCTCAGATCATGTTGCTCTCGCTCAGGTGTTTGTGAGACTGATCTACCTGAGCAGGTGGAAAATGACCTGCATGTGTCTGAGCTTTAGCTTCTGACCTTCACAGTTGAATTCATGATGTTTGTTAGTAATAAATGCCGACTGGGACAGTAGCATGGAATATATAATTTGCCAGTGAAGATAATAAAAACATATATATACGGTGTCTTAAAAATAAATGTCAAAAAAACTTTCTAGTCTAGAAAAGGCTCTGATTACTGTGATCATCCTGACACACATGAACAAAACAGATATCAAAATAAAATGTTATAAATAATAATAACAGTCCATCCTTATTTTATAGTAAAGTTTGGTTAAGAAAGGATGTAAGTTTGAGTGGCTGTGTTTTAGCTGATGCTTTAAATATATTCCTGGATCACCTCAGGACATCTCTACACGACTCATTTGAATTGCATATCAGAAAGTGTTTGCCTTGTTCCTCAGACCCACCACAAGGAAGTGATGTTGCACTAACCATTTTAAATGCAACTAAAAACTGAGATAGAAAATAAACCTTATCATA
Source organism: Chelon labrosus (assembly GCF_963514085.1). Classification (NCBI taxonomy): domain Eukaryota; kingdom Metazoa; phylum Chordata; class Actinopteri; order Mugiliformes; family Mugilidae; genus Chelon; species Chelon labrosus. The sequence continues at coordinate 24,036,179 of NC_140360.1, read as the reverse complement.
GATACGTGGACACAGAACATTTCTTAATTCATTTCATCAGGAAGCCATCATTCTGTCTCATTCTTTCTTGTCTGTTCTGACTCTGTAGAAGCTGGAGGAGCGTTTCAGGATCAGCAGGAGGGAGCTCATATCCTTTGAGTTCACCATCCTGGTTGCCCTGGAGATGGCGCTCTACGTCCCTGAGAGTAAAGTCATGCCACATTACAGCCGACTAGTGCAGCAGCAGCAGTTGTAGCAGCACTGCGGCACACTTCTCCTTCTCTCCAGAGACACTCGCACCTTCTGGCTGCAACACTGTGAAGGACGGGGCTTCATGACGCCTGGTTCAGAGGCTCGGAGAAATCATCCTTCTCTGCGCTCAACGTAGTCACCAAAGTTCAGCCACGCTGTGTTGGAGGTAAAAGAAAACCTGGGCTGGCAGTGGCTGGCTCAGAGGCATAGCAGCACGAAAGCACCTTCGCCTTTTCTCCTCCCTCAAACACCAAAGTGGTGACACACTAAAGGTGTTTTGACCAGCAGAGAGCTAGTTCAGTTCAGCAACCAGAGAATAAGTTATCTGGTAGTGAACTAAGACATTTCACCTGCAGCACCAGTCCAGCACATGGCTACTCCTGGACTGTGCTCACTCTTTGGAAAATGTCTTCTCAAATTCAGCTGAAGTACGTATTGGCATTAAAGTTGACTTTCTCTGGTCAAACAGGCACACTTCTGCATTCGCCCGTTTAGTTTTCTGGCATCTAGTCCTCACTGGAAACCTGTATAACTTATTTTTACAGTGGCCAGGAACTTTGTCACAAACAAGAACCAAACCGGTTCTCTGTTGGTGTAAAACCCTTTTCAGAGATGAACTGATCCTATCACTGGAGGTTCGTTGATCACAAGCTCTCCTAAAAATGTCTCACCTTATTATTTAACATTATTTCTTATTCTTCTCTTTCCTCCTCCCTCCTCCTCTTCTTTATCCCTTCCATCAGCTTCTTCTACTTCCCCTCCTCCTTCTTCCCCTCAGTTGTTTCATTAATACCAGAACAGCTGCAGCAGTTAAATGGAAAATGATTCTGCAGACCATAAGATTACTCCATTTGCTATACCACCCCAGATGGAGAAACTAAACCTGGCGGCTGTTAAACAGACACATCACTTATGGTACAGACCTGCAATGACTCACTGGTATTTTTGGACACTGACACAGAAAACAAGAGTTAGTCTGCGGAAATGTTAATCCTGTTTAATGGAAGGAACTCAGAGACTTCCTCATTCTGTCTGCACTGTGAAGAAACATCACAGATACCAAAAAGCTTCTGATTTATGGACGACCTTAGAAAAACATTTCATTATTTATTTTCTTTTCACTATATCATAAAGGGACAAATATAAAACCAGACCGAGGTTTCTACAGAGATGTTAGTTACAGTTTTTCCTTCATATTACAGCAGCGAAAACAGAAACATTGGAGGAAAAACAACCGTGCTAACACTTCCTGTAGAGCCTCTGTTGTTTTTTGCACTTTGCCTTTTAGCTTCACAGTCCTGAATCTTTATTTTGTCACTATGGTCATATTTTTATACGTGTGGAGTATCTTCTTGTAATGTTGTACATTGAAAAGTGGCCGAGTAATTGAGATTTATTTATTGCCAGTAATCCTCCACATGAGGAATTATGAATGGCAGTTGTTTGAGTATCAGACCTGCAGGTGTTGTTCTCTCTTACTAGATAATGTAACTCCAGATGTGTGGACATGATTCTTCATCTTGAAGTATGACGTCAACGTTCCTCCACCAACGTTATTTTCTCTGGTGTGTTAAAGAACTTGGGTTCAACAGTTGGAGTTTATCTGCATCTTGTGTTGGAGCAGGAGAGTTGATTGTGTTCACGCCAGATTTGTATGGTGAGTTCTGTACATGACCTGAACGCAAACCATCAAGAGTATCAGGTGTTGGATTCTGTTGTCTTCCATAAGGATTAATGGCCAAGCATACGTGTCTACCAAAGCTGCTGCAATGCTACTTTTTAATATCTGGTCTAAGTCTGATGATGTCGATCATCGATACTGAGTATATACATGAGTATGATTTTATCAGTAATGGCTTATGCACATTGTATTTTTAATCAAGTTAGAGCACAGAGGGAAACTATGTTGTTTAATTTTAGCCCTGTTAGGTCTATATGTGCAGAAACTAATCTTTAAGTTCTTTTCTGCAAAATAAAACCCACAATGACTCAACAGACAGTCCCAGGCACTGACCACCAACCAAGAAATAAAACTCTTAAACACATCACACGTCAGGTTAAGGTCTGTGCAGAACTTTAGCTCTCCAAGCTGCAGTTTTTATCTCTCCTGCTTTAACAGATGTGATGCAGTAGAATCCACTCTGTACAATTTGCACTGATGCACTTCTACCAGGATCACACTGTCACAGCAAAGCTTTGCAGTGTCCTGGAGGACGTCCTCTGTTTAAGCTGAACTATATTAAAAGAAGCCCGTCATCGGAGTAGAAACAGCACACCGTCTTCCAAAGTGGTTTTCTCTACATTAGAGATTTGTGATATTGATTCTATGCAGCTTTTTATTCTGTCTGCTGACCTTCATCCTCCTCCTCATCCTCTTCCTCCTCCTCAGTGTGTTTACCTGTAAAGTGCCACAGCGTTTATGTTTTACCTGTCGCTCTTATTTAAACCTCACACGCACACGTTGTATTTACTTTTTGGTTTTGTATCAAATCATTATTATTTGTATTTTATTCTTCTTGAGCACTGTAACACTCTAAAGGGAAATGATTACTAATTGTCTTCCATTGTTATTGTTTTTACATTTTAAGTTAAGGTTGTTAGATTTTTATATCGTGTTCGCTTTTTTTGACAACATGGACGAGCAGCGTTGCAGTCAAGGCATCAAGTGACGGAAATATTATTCATGTTTTGTGTTCGTCTGTTGTTGCTACTTTTGTTCACAACGCATTCACAGAGTACAGGTGGTTATGGACACATCACATTAACTTGTGTCTAGAGCTGATTTATTTTTACTTTTTTACATGACGTTGAACTTCAGTAGCATCAACTGTCTGTAGTGACATCTCTGTACCTACAGAGTCAACAGGCTACACTGCTGGAAGTCAGTATGCAAAACAGGAGGAAGAGAGTGGCTGAAAATATTTATACTAATATTTTGTAAAAGATGAAGACCATATACTGTTAAAACTGCCAATGTTCAATTCAATGTTTATTTTCATTAAAAGATGTAAATGACTGCTGCTTTTTATTGTGGCATGTTGGGACATCTGTTACACTTGAATATTCATGTAATACATAAGTACATATTCATGACAGAGAAATATTAATCGTACATTAAAAAGTGTACAGGGAGGTCACTGATACATTCCACCACATTATCAAACAGTATTTACAGCACAATAAAGCACAGATTGGGTATAATCTACATACAAAATAAACATGTTTTTACTTTTGGTTGTGCAAATGCATGAGCTCATTTTCACTGTTTTTATTTTAAACCCATATGTACATTACATTACATGAATACTTAACCTGGGTACGACCTCTGTCTGTCAGTGCAGGAGGAGATGAATGAGAAGATTTACGGCTCACTGGAAGTGAACAGATCTCACCTTTGTCTGCTAGCACATCATCACCATCCCTTGGAGTTAATAGTCAACCCCTGCCATGACTTGTGAGATGACTCGCTCAGCCACCAGAGAAAGAACTGGGCTGAAAATTGTTTAGATCTTTGCCCAAAGGACTTAGCAGTTTTTAATTTAATAATAATGATAATAATTAGCCTAACTAAAATTATCCACTGTTACAGTGGCCAAAATGTTTAACGAATGATTCTAGTTTATTTCAGTCTTGAGTAGTATTTCAGTTATTTCTGGATTTTACGGGTCATGCTAACTTTACATTTTCTAAAATCTATTGCAGAACAAACAAGGTTTCACACAAGGATTCATCCCAAACCAGAAAAGAGCAAACTAACTAGGCAGCTAAATAGCACAATACCTCAGTGGGAGCCCATTGCCTATTGTCTGATGGTAATAGGTAACAGTCAGTGTTTTGGGCTTCCAGTGGAACCAGTGGCAGAGACTGCTGGTTTGGAGTTAAGGTACAACATCTACAACGGACAGTCTCCAGTTTATGGCAGGCCTATTCAAATGTGGCCCAGGACTAACCCGAGTGGCCCACCTGAACTGAACTGTAGAAATGCAGAGGGCATTCTGCCTCAAAGCCTTAGTCAAAAATACTCAAGATGGCAAAAATAAATAAATAAAATAAGTTTTTATTTATTTAAAACGTTTGTTTCTGTGATCTGCGGTCACCTGTTGGCCACTGAGATAACAGCATTACTACTGTAGAGTCGAGTACAGAGGAGGTGAGGTGCCCATGGCTGAGTGGTTGGCAGAGTTGGCCGCTACTCGAGGTGTAGAGTAGATGACACTATCAGCATAACCACGTGGAGCACTGCTGAGCGAGCTGGTGCCAATGTTGGAATAATCCCCTTCAGAGTAATCAGGTTTACTCAAGTCACCATCATCCTGGAGGAAAAGACAGAGATCAACATGTGTAATCTTTGTCATCACACATGTGGAGATAGTCCTACATCTAAAAAAGTTCTGTCACACCAACTAATCTGAAAGAATCCACATTTTATGTGTCAAACTTCCACAATTTAAAAATACTCAGTTTCAAGATAATTCAGGCTACCATCTGTGTAGACAAAATAATAGAAACACCAAATGAGAACTGTAGTATAGAAATACCAATAACTGACTTCACTAAATGAAAGCACTGACGGTTATTATGTAACTTGCATATCTTTCATATGTGTTTCTACAACACCAGTATAGTACCACAGTACAAATCTGAACTAGTGAAAAGTTGAACTAATGTAAAGAATCACCTCTTATTAAAGTCCTGGAGGTTTTGTCCTAGTTAAGTGACCGTGGTACCAAGGATTAATTTGGAGTCTCCAAATGGCCAGTTTTATAAAGCCTTCACATATCTTTAGGAAAAGGTGAAATATTCATTTTGCTGTATTATTATCACGTTGGAACTAAACAAATCTCGCTGTCAGACTGTCAATGGATAAAGTCTGAAGTTTTTGAACTCTGAGTTTAAACTGTACCACAAGTCTACTTACTCCATTCAGAGGACACTTGACAAGGTTGTAGTCATCTGTGTATAATACTAATAGAGTTTATTCCCCAACAGCTCTAACTGGATTTAATTTTAAATTCAAGTTCTTTAAAATATTAACATTAATTACCAGGAAAACACAATAGAACCACAGCACAAAGCCTTACCTCATCCCTGTTCATGTTTTTCCTGAGGTCAAGTGTCAACTGATGAAGACTAAAGACTGTTTTTGACAACAGAGCTGAAACTGTACCACAGTTCTACTTACTTTCTCCTGAGGACACTGGATGAGGCTGCAGTCATCTGAGCCTTCAGCTCCGTTTGGTTTGGTGTATTTGACACAGGTGTACACTGTAGATATTCCCACAGGAGGTGAACTGCTCTGTTTGTCCTCTCTGATCTCCTCATAAACTTGGTCGTTCTGCAGGAGGAGGAACAGAAGTATGGTTTATGTCAAAACCCCTTTTTTTAATTGTTAACAGCATGGCTGCCAGCCAGGGTCTGATTTACTCCACCATGGTCTCATTCTCCATCAGGAGAAAACGGCTCAGACGACTCACGTATGTGAAGCTATTTGCTTTATTCATTAATAACAAAAAATAATAATAATTTTACTTTTTAAAACCCGATACTTGTGCTCTTGATTTTTTAGACCATGAAGATTTAAAATTATTTTAAGAGAGTTGCTCAAAACCCAAAGGAAACAACTCCAGATGTAACGTGAGCTAGCTAGCTAGCAACGTTAGATTGAAAGTCAACTGTTCACTATAATTTAGATTCATTTGCTGATACTTTATTTAATCTTACATACATTTGTCCACATAAAGCCACGTCTCAACAGCATTTTGTCTAGTATTCCTGTAGATGAACAACACAGACTGCTGCTATTTGTAGCTAAATCCAATATGCTTGTTATTATGGTAATTTAAAGATGACTGATATAAAACACATGCTGCTCCTATTCTATGTATCATATACTGTATAAATAGTTTTTAATATTTGGGACAACATCATAATTGGGGGCTTTTATTAAGACAGTAGAACCCCCTCCATACACACAAACAAACAAAAAGGCCACGATCTCATGACATTGTGTGAAATCTGCTGGTTTCACAAACACAGTGAAGCTCTAATATTTGACTCAGACTCACCTCTGTGACATACACTGTTTCCATGGGAGACCCTGAAAAACATGCTTCAGAAAAGAAGATGACTTTAAGAGACTTCTAGACACTTTGTCTTAACCAGAACCAAACTTTCTGTTTTTGCTTTTTGCATTGCATCTGGTAACATTAATCAAACAGGACCATGATGATTAGAAAATAAAATGAAACACAGGAAGCAACAACACAGAGCAGAGTTAAGAGCAGAGTGAAACCTGGATGCTATTTATCTAGTTCCTTTAGAGGAAACAAACACCATCATGTTTATTTCCAGTCGTTCTGTCAGCAGCAGATAGATATCTTTAACTACATAACCTGCTAGAACTAGCCACTATACTGATCATTAAAGGTGTGTTCAGCACAAACTCAAAACACTTGTACATGGCTTTATTGATGGAAATGTGACTGATGAACAGTCGAAAATGATAAGAAGACTTACTGAGAAGTTACAGTTTGTTTAGGTTCATATTCGGATCAGTCTCCATGAAATGAATGGAAGTTCATGTATGGTCCTCTCAAGCGATAGTTGTAACCTCACCTTTTAGTTTCATGGTCGTCCTCCACTTGCAGAAAATCAGCAAAGCCACAGATAATATGATGATTATGAAGACTAGAGTCAGAGCCACGTAAAGTATTGGACCTGCTGAACAGTGAACACAAGAACAGGTTTATTTTCCATGAGGAACCATTCATCCATTCATTCATTCATTGATTCTCTCTACATTTGCAGACTTCAACATATTTAGCTAATTAGAAATTTAGAAAATACTTCAGAGCCTATGCAATAAACTTAAGCCTGCATAAAGAAACTTTTCAGGGGTTAGTTAAGTTATGAACACTGGAGACAATTTCATCAATTAATATTCACTCTTGCACTTGAACGCCTCCTCATTCTGGCTATTGCTAGCATGAGCTGTCCACAGCTGATCTGAGGTCATGTTGTTTAGCTGTTTAGATGTGATGATTTGGAACATGAACAGAAGTTCATCTAAAAAACACAGAAATGAAATATTGACAAATCCTGATCTTTAAATGTCATTTAGTGACTGGAGGAAGTCACTTCTCACTCAGCTAACTGAGAACTCAACTTTACTGTCATTTTATCCTTCACTCAGAGGAAAACTGTGTTTCATAACTTTATTTACTAGAAGATTAAGATACGAAACAAAATCAAATGAGGTTGGATGTATTACTATGGATAACAAGACTGAATTTAAGTCAAATCAGTGAGTTTATACGTTCAAATCAAAAACTATAATGTACATTACTGTAAAATGACTCCAGTACTTTCACTAGTTTTACTTTAATAATCCTAAATCAGATTCTGAAGCCAATATTCTTGTACTTTTACTCTACTGGGAATGGTGGCCTTTTACTCCTTGACTTGAGTGAAATATCAGAGTACTTCTTCTTCCACCACTGTTCAGGTGTCCTTCATGGACGAGTGGCTCATTGAGAAATACCTGAACCTGCAGGTGATGACTCAGGCTGCCCTGGGCCTTCAGAGGAGGAGGAGGAGGAGGATGAAGATGTAGAGCTTCCTGATCTGGAACTTGAACTGTGTGTTGTTGGTGAAGTGGAGGATGATGAGAGAAATGCTAATGTTGAAAAAGGCCCCAGACTCAATATTGGTTTAGGAGGGATTGAAGCTGTGAACAATGAAACTAATATTAATACTCAACTATATGTTGTGCCTGAGTGTTAGTAACAGTTTGACTTATTATGTGTTTCACAGCAGAACTGATGAAAATATGCACTGAATCTTTAGCTCTGAACATATTTGAATCAGAAGTAGCTTCAGTGAAACAGACATGAAGGAACATTTTCATGACTTTCAGTAGAAACTCACCTTCTGTGACAATGATCTCAAAATCCTCAGATAAATCTTTAAACAAAGTATTGCCCAAATAACATCTGTACTGTCCTGAGTCCGACTTTCTCAGCTGTGTGATGCTCACATACATAGTGTCAGCTGATAGACGACCTCTTTTTATATATTTAATGCTGTATCTGTCTCTCTGAGCTGTGTCCTCAGTTGTTTCAATGAGAATGTTTCCTTTTTCACATTTATTCCTACAGAACAACTTCCTGCTTCCAGAAAATGAAAATGAACATCCAACTGTGATGTCTTCTCCTTCTTTTCCTGTATAGATTCTTCCATTAACAAGACCAGTGTTTCCATCCTGCAGTGCTGTTGAAAAGATGAACAACCATCAGTTACTATCTTCATATAAGATGCTGCAGTCTGTTAATAACATTTACTGAGATTAAAATAGTAAGGTGATAGGATAGGGTGATAAGATAGTCATGATCATTTATCTAAACTGAGCCTATTTTTCAAATGAATCCATTTAATTTATTTTATTAACTACACATTATTTTTACTTGACTGTTTGCATTTAAGAACAACACTTCCTGTTTCTCCGTGACAACTGCACAAGGCTCAAACACAGATAAAAACTCATGATAGAGCTAAGAGGTGGGTGTTAGAACACAACATGAAGGAACCCATCTTCCTGATGTTTCTGAGCGGTCACATGGAAGGTGGAAAATGAAGAATTTCTTTGACAGCTTGTCAAACAGTTCCAGAGATCCAGAGTGGGGGAAAAAAACAACTTTAAAAACTGCCCAGAGTCAACTGTTTACTATAAATTAGATTTATTCCCTGATACTTTATTTAATCTTACACACATTTGTCCACATAAAGCCATGTCTCAACAGCATTTTGTCTAGCATTCCTGTAGATGAACAGCTATGTTCTCTCTCTCTGACTCTTCTCTAGCACAGAACCACAGCACATACACACCTCCCCACCCCGAACCTCCACCCCATTAACCACAGTCAACAGACTCTTAATTGAACATTTCTAGCAACAAGCAGTCCACAGAGACAGTCCTATACTGCACAGTTTTTAAGCACCTTCTTTTTTTATTCACTTCACTCTTACAGTCATGTTTACATCCTCCATGGACGGTTTGAAAAGTTCAGACATTTAGGGTATAGTTATATACTGTGTATTGTTCTATTTTTTTGTTCCTTAAAGTGTTTTATACTTCTTTTTGTAGGTTCCTCTAGTCAAGTAAGGGTGGCAAAAAAAAAAAAAAAAAGAAAAAAAAAAAAAGACAAATGTGTTTTTGTTTTTCTTATTTCTGCCTGGGACACAAATTCTTCTATAGTTGGAGAATGACCCATATACAGTGTATTGTTCTATTTTTTGTTCCTTAAAAGTGTCTTGTTCTTGCACGTCATGTTGCTCCCATGTGCCTTAAATATCCTCCCGGGGGCAAATAAAGTTTTCTGAATCTGAATCTGAATCCAAAACTACTAAAAGACTAAACTCAGGACCATACCTTCCTGTCCGACAGAAACAGGAGAAAATCACAAGAAAGGAAAAGGGAAGCCCACCACAACTGGTATCTGGACATTTGGTAACTTGAAGAAAAACTTGTAAACTAAGAAGTCAGTTTTAAGGAATAGGAAGACGGATGAAAATGCCAACGTTGGATGCATCATCCAGCGCACCAGTGACGTTCCTCGGTTCTGGGGGGCCCGAGGCAAAGACACACATCTCACTGCATCATGACACATAAAATACTGTTGATGCAGTGGAGGTATCATGACTTTAAGGTGGTTGATTATTTTACTGTAAAATATACCAATAGGTAGCCATCTGAGGGCCCCACTTTCTCTCTTTTTTTCTTCCCCAAACAATTGCTTGGTTTGTCTGTCCTGACAGTGTGTCCCTGCTGGAGGTCAGTCAGCTGCGTTCAGGCCAGTGTTTCTCCAATCTCCTCCTTGCACTGACACATTCAAACTACAGGAAGACTCACTCACATTCCCACATTCACACACAAGTGCCACACATTTTAGATTTCCGTTCCTTCCTTCCTTTCCTCTGATGACTTCTTCACTTGCTGAATGTATCTTTGGTTGTTTCATGAGGGTTTTGGGCATGTGGAGCTTAACATCCTCAGCTCTCAGTTTGTCAACATGGCTGCTGCAGATCTCTTCCTCTTATCATAGAAATTATGATCAAATACACACATTGTTGTTGTCTCTTTAAGCTGCAGATCACTAAACTAAACAGTTTAGCAGAATTGGAAGTTATCTGTATAAAAAGGTGTTAACTGTGTGTAGATTGGAAATAATGATACGATTCACTTTAGTTACTATTTCTGAAGACTAGTTTCCTGTGTTTCCTGTGTGTGACAGTCTGAAGTTACAGAAATACAACTGTCTGCACTTCTTTAACAGTCTACCTCCAACAAAAGAGAACTATACATCTATTCATCAAGATGAACTTGACTGCAGTTTCTATCGGAGAAGAAAAAGTGAAGTGAAACTAAAACAAAGACTGTAGACGTAAAACATTTGTTTAAACATTTTCATTTCATCTCAGTTTTATATTTTAAGTCTCTATCTGCTACTTTGAATAAACTCCATGATCAAGTGACTCATATCCAGCTTCCAAACCACAGAAACCAACATGTCAGACACGGAAACAGAGCTCACCATTAAAACATATTAACAATAAATTTTACAATAAACCCTCAATAAATGAAGACCGTTCAGTTGAGAACGTAGAACATGTCAGAAATAAGAAGTGAATGTACTCACCAAGGAAGAAGAAGAAGATCCAAGTGTGGCTGACTTTCATCTTGAGGCTGAACGCTGCTTCTCTTCTTTCTTCTTCACTGACAAACCAGGAACTTGTCACTTCTCTAAATGATGGAGCCCCTCCTCTACATACAACACTCACTCAGCTCTACGCTCCATTCATCTCTTTTTTTCAACCGCAGAGTAAAAAATAAATAAAAAAATGTGTCCATTTTAATACAACGTTTTCTTTCAATCCTGCTTCTTAACTTGAATCATTTGGTTTTTGGAGCGCCATACCGTCGCTGCTGAAACAGGTTGTTCATTAAATAACAACTATTATTCATTCATGAGCTGATATTTCTACAAACCCATCATGTCCGTATCTAATCTGTGAACACAGCTGTAGTGGCTCATATAAGCTCTCAACACAGTGGAGCTTCCAGTCAGGTGAACACACAGATGTTTAGGCTGTATTTGACTTTTCTCTTTTCTTAGTCACAAATGGAGGAAAAGTCACAATTCAATCATGTAGCAGTTATGAAATAATGACTACTGTGTGTGTGTGGGCCCTGCCTAGAGAAACATCATCACTGACTTCATGAACTTTACTGATTTTCATCTTAAGGAAAATGTACAACTGACTCATGTACAGTCATGCCTTTACCACAATCAACTCTAACAAGAGTCTACGGAGAAAGACAAGAGTCTCTGGACCTTCACTCTAAACAATCAACTTGTATTTGAATCTAATTTGATACAGCAGTCATTTGTTATATCTTTTAAATTTAAACCTTTGTGTAAGGACTGATGATCATTTTATTAGGAACAGCACATGAACACAGGGTCAGGCCCATTGACTGAATATAAAGATGGGTGAACCCTCCATAACATCACCTATCGGTTTCCTAAAGATAAGTGTGGGTGACTCTGGCCATCACCATCTTGACAGTCCCTCACTCCTCCTAACTCCTGGCCTCTGGTCTCTCTACATTAGGGGCCGGGCCCCACCAGATGTCGCTGTTGACCTGTGCACACCATGATCAGTCCAATTTTCCTTTCCTTTTTCCCCACAATGTTGTTGTGCATTTATTCCATATGACAATGGCAGCTCTGTCATACATTCCAGATATCCTGCTGTATCTATTGCCTCAAAGTCAGGACTGCTCCTAACAGTCTTCTTTGGTTAAGCAAGTGTGTGGCGAGGTTGGAGGAATTAAAATAAAGAAAAAAGATGTGTAAATTGAAAAAACAAAGGCCAACAACGCCACCTAAGTTTAAGGAGCCTAGGACTCCTACAAAAAAGGCAAGTTCTTATCTGGATCAGGGTGAGCAGAGTTAAAGACCACAAATAGACTCAAAGCGTATACAACATTTATTATGATAAAATTAATAACCCCGCCCAAAGTCTCCCGAGGGTCCCACAGCTGCCAGGTAGTCCCATGCTCCCACCAGGCTGAACCGACAGGTCTCGACTCTCGGCGGTGGCGGCCAAGGCCCTCAGTCGCTCCAGGACAGATACACAGGAAACAGATAAAAAAATCATTCAAGTTTCAGAAGGGAGCTCTAAAATCCTGGTAAAAAAAAAAACTGTAGTAAAACTACTACAAATGATCAGAGAGGGTACTTGGCTGCAAGAGGGGTGCATCGCAATCACACCTCTACAAGTCCACGGCACTTCCCCCATTTGTCACACTTGAATACTTATGTTATAAATATTTAAACAGTTTAATCTTAGCAGGGAAATACTAGTCATTTATTAAAATGTGTAAAGGCCAAAATCAAAATCATATGAATTGGACATTACTTTTAATTCTCATGAGCAGAGGATTTACTGCAGGACTGTTGGATTATAATGTATTAGTTTTAACTAGGTGTAGATAATAAACTGGCAACCGAGTGTGTGTGTGACTCTTCACCATTTCTGAGCATTAGTACTGGTTGGCTGGCAGAGATACTGCAGTAGTATGAAAGTCTAACACATTTGTTAGCATAGAGTTTGAATATTGTCTGTTTTATTACAGATGCATTGGTATCTGTACGTACAGTATGTTAGACTGTAACTAAGGTAAAACTGCAATCCTAGGATATTGTTGACTTCCTTCTGAGGACACTTGAAGAGGCTGTTCCATTTAGTTTGATGTATTTGACACAGGTGTACACTGTAGATATTCCCACAGGAGGTGAGCTGCTCTGTTTGTCCTCTCTGATCTCCTCATACACTACGTCAGTCTGCAGGAGGAGGAACAGAAGTATGGTTTATGTCAAAATCTGCAGGTTTCACAAACACAATGAAGCTCTAATATTTGACTCAGACTCACCCTTGTGACGTCAGTGTCCACTGTTTCCATGGGAGACCCTGAAAAACATGTTTCATAAAATAAGGTGACTTTAAGAGACTTCTAGACACTTTGTCTCAACCAGAACTAAACTTTCTGTTTTTGCGTTTTGCATTGCCTCTGGAGCGGCACAGTGGCGAGGTGGTTAGCACTGATGCCTCACAGCGAGAAGGTCACTGGTTTGAATCCATGGGCCGGCTGGGCCTTCTTGCATGGGTTCTCTCCAGGTGCTCCAGCCTCCAGCCTCCTCCCACCGTCCAAAGACATGCTCATTAGGAGTTAATTGATTAATTAATGAATTGTGATTCTAAATTGGCCATAGGTGTGCATGTGAGTATGAATGGTTGTCTGCGATGTACCCCCGCCTCTCGTCCGATGACAGCTGGGATAGTCCTTAACAGGGCTAAGCGGGTATAGAAGATGAATGAATGCATTGCATCTGGTAACATTAATCAAACAGGATTAGATGATTAGAAAATAAAAAAAGGAAACAACAACACAGTCTTAATAGGTAAAGAGGAAAAGAGCAGAGAGAACTCAAAACACTTGTACATGGCTTTATTGATGGAAATGTGACTGAAGAACGTTTGTGTAGTCCATGTTCTTTAGTGCGACTTTCACAAGTTTAAACATTTATCAGGATGTTTTTAACCAGGATTCTCCTAAAATGATTTTACTAGAACACTTACTGAGAAGTTACAGTTTGTTTAGGTTCATATTTGGATCAGTCTCCATGAAATTAATGGAAGTTCATGTATGGTCCTCTCAAGTGATAGTTGTAACCTCACCTTTTAGTTTCATGGTCGTCCTCCACTTGCAGAAAATCAGCAAAGCCACAGATAATATGATGATTATGAAGACTAGAGTCAGAGCCACGTAAAGACCTGCTGAAGAGTGAACACAAGAACAGGTTTATTTTCCCCTGAGGAACAGTTCATCCATTCATTCATTCATTCATTCACTCATTCATTCTCTCTACACTGAAGCTGTAAACAAACCATCCTTCACATTCATGAACATACATACAGTATATGTTCACACAAACATGTACATTTGCAGACTCAAACTCATTTAGTTGTCAAATTACATGAAAGCAGAAAATCTTTGAGAACCTATGAAATACACTTAACTGCTCATCAAATATTTTTTCACACATTAGTCAGTTAAGTTGTGAACACTGGAGACATCCATAAGTTTCATTGATTAATATTCTCTGTTGCACTTGAACGCCTCCTCATTCTGGTTATTGCTAACATGAGTTGTCCACATGACCTGAGTGTCCACAGCTGATCTGAGGTCATGTTGTTTAGCTATGTTTAGATGTGATGATTTGGAACATGGACAGAAGTTCATCTAAAAAACACAGAAATGAAATATTGACAAATCCTGATCTTTAAATGTCATTTAGTGACTGGAGGAAGTCACTTCTCACTCAGCTGAGAACTCAACTTTACTGTCATTTTATCCTTCACTCAGAGGAAAACTGTGTTTGATAAACGTTATTTACTTGTAGATTAAGATACGAAACAAAATCAAATGAGGCTGGATGTATTACTATGGATAACAAGACTGAATTTAAGTCAAATCAGTTAGTTTATACGTTCAAGTCAAAAACTATAATATACATTACTGTGAAATGACTCCAGTACTTTCACTAGTTTTACTTTAATAATCCAAAATCATATTTTGAAGCCAACATTTTTGTACTTTTACTCTACTGGGAATGGTGGCCTTTTACTCCTTGACTTGAGTGAAATATCAGAGTACTTCTTCTTCCACCACTGTTCAGGTGTCCTTCATGGACGAGTGGCTCATTGAGAAATACCTGAACCTGCAGGTGATGACTCAGGCTGCCCTGGGCCTTCAGAGGAGGAGGAGGAGGAGGAGGAGGAGGAGGATGAAGATGTAGAGCTTCCTGATCTGGAACTTGAACTGTGTGTTGTTGGTGAAGTGGAGGATGATGGGAGAAATGCTGATGTTGAAAAAGGCCCCAGACTGAATATTGGTGTAGGAGGGGTTGAAGCTGTGAACAATCATACTAATATTAATACTCAACTATATGTTGTGTCTGAGTGTTAGTAACAGTTTGACTTATTATGTGTTTCACAGCAGAACTGATGAAAATATGCACTGAATCTTTAGCTCTGAACATATTTGAATCAGAAGTAGCTTCAGTGAAACAGACATGAAGGAACATTTTCATGACTTTCAGTAGAAACTCACCTTCTGTGACAATGATCTCAAAATCCTCAGATGAATCTGGACTCCAAAATCTGTCCAAAGAACATCTGTACTGTCCTGAGTCAGACTTGTTCAGCTGTGTGATGCTCACATACATAGTGTTAGCTGATAGGACATCTCTTTTTATATATTCAATGCTGTATCTGTCTCTCTGAGCTGTGTCCTCAGTTGTTTCAATGAGAATGTTTCCTTCTTCACATTTATTCCTACAGAACAACTTCCTGCTTCCAGAAAATGAAAATGAACATCCAACTGTGATGTTTTCTCCTTCTTTTCCTCTGTAGATTCTTCCATTAACAAGACCAGTGTTTCCATCCTGCAGTGCTGTTGAAAAGATGAACAATCATCAGTTACTATCTTCATATAAGATGCTGCAGTCTGTTAATAACATTTACTGAGATTAAAATAGTAAGGTGATAGGATAGGGTGATAAGATAGTCATGATCATTTATCTAAACTGAACCTATTTTGCAAATGAATCCATTTAATTTATTTTATTAACTACACATTATTTTTACTTGACTGTTTGCATTTAAGAACAACACTTCGTGTTTCTCTGTGACAACTGCACAAGGCTCAAACACAGATAAAAACTCACAGTAGAGCTAAGAGGTGGGTGTTAGAACACAACATGAAGGAACCATCTTCCTGATGTTTCTGAGCGGTCACATGGAAGGTGGTGCCCAGAGTCAGCTGTTTGTGGTCCCTTGTTTATCGCAGGAGTTACGTTCTAAAAATACGCAATAGGCGAAATCCGCGAAGTAGTCAGCTTTATTGTTTACAATGATTATAAATGTTTTAAGGTTGCAAAACCCCTCACTACACACTTTATACACTTTTCTCAGTAACTTGCAAACATACCGCACTTCAGTCACACTGCCAGCGATCAAATATAGGCTACTGTGTAAATTTGGCAAGCTGAACGCATACTGTACAAGAGACACCATAGGAGATTGATTGACAATGGTCTACAGTCCCTTAGCCAATCAGCCAACCCCCCCCCCCCCCCCCAAAAAAAAAAAAAATATATATATATATCTATAGGCTATATAAAAAATGGTCAGACTCCTTTGTAGTTTTTTTTCACACATTGTAATTAATACAATCCTCAGCCTTTTTTGAACAAATAAAAGTAAACTTGTGCAATATGTTCAATTTAACAGGTTTGCGTTTGCGTGGGAGCCCGTCAAAAAACATCTCATCGCTCCCATCCCATCCCATATCCCGAGCCCACAAAAATACTCTCGTCATATCCCGATCACGCACAAAAAAATCCTGTCCCGCAAAATTCCGAGAGAACGACGTCCCGTCCCGCTCCCTATGTTGTTGTCTAAAGTTGGGCGCACTCACCGCATTGCAGCGTCATTTTTTAATTTAATCTCCGGCTCCGTCCTCCGTCCCGCCCGCTCCCGTTAATTATTTGCTCGATTCCGTCCCTATCACGTTACCAACAGTGAAATTGACTCCCGTACTGCAGGACTCCCGCGGGAATAAAGTGACTCACGGGAGTCCCGTAAAATTGTGACCCTAATTCGACCCGGGCCCTGCGCCCCCCCTGCAATTGCTCTGCGACCC